>NC_057799.1:361071514-361671514 GCF_018294505.1 Triticum aestivum
GCTGCGAGGGCGAGCGGCGAGTGGGGATGCGCGGCCGGGCGCAGCAGGGGGGAGCAGAGCAGACACGGGGGCCGGCCGGCCAGCGGCTAGCAGCGGCAGCTAGCGAGGCCGAGTGGGCGACGCTGGCGAGGCACGCTGTAGGGCGGTGGCGGCCGGAGCGGGGCAATGTCGGCGGCACGGCCGCGGGATGAAGAACGCGACAGGGGCGCGGCCACACGCTGGCACGCGTAACGAGGCGAGTAGGGGAGGGGCGCAGGGAGGAGGCGGCGGCGAGCACGCGACGGTGCTAGGTGTAGTGCGGGGGCCAGTGGTGGGCGACGCTGGCACGGGGTGTAGGGGGAAGAGGGGAGAGGAGGGGCGCGTGCTCACAGGCAGAGTAGAGGTTCGGGTCAGCGAGGCTCGCAGGAGCCGAGTCGAGGAGGCGGTTGGGAAGGCGATGGGCGACGGCGGAGACGGCGTAGGGCGGCAACGACGTCGTCGGCGGGGTCGGTTGCCCCCGATCCAGAACCGGGGAAGAGGGAGGAAAGATCGTGGGGGTGGCGCTAGGGTTTACGGGGAGTGGGGGGATAAGGAGGCCAGAGGGGGAAGTTGGGCTAGCTCGGCTGGGCCGGCCGGACTGGCTAGGTGGCCCGGTTGGCCCAGGGGTATGTTGTTTTTGTTTTTGTTTTTCTCTTTTATTTATTTTATTTCTTTTTTGTTTATATTTTATTTTTATTTATTACAATTTTATAAATCACAAAGTAAATTCCTAAATTAGTGTTACAACATCACCCACTGCCATAAAAAGTTTTACCCCAAAATAAAATAGTTTAGTATTTTATAAAATACAAAAGGCATTTAATTAGTGGTTTTAGCTACTGTTTTGATTATGTAGAGCATTTGAACATTTTATGATAAATTGGTTTCACCACCATTATTACTTATGAATTATTTGTCACATTTGTCACATTTTAGTTTTAATGTTTGAAAATTTTATTGTTTGCCTTTATTTTAAATTTGAATTTTGAATCGGTTTTGAATTAATGCGAGATTAACAACAATAATAGTGGTGACGTGGCATCATTAGTAGAGGGTTAATGTAGCTTAATTATCCGGGCATTACATCTAAGAAGAAAAAGAAAAAGGAAAATGGTAGAACTTTGCATGCTTGAACCTGTGATAGAGAAACCTTTTGAGAATCATAATGATGTTTCTATTTCTGATGCTGAGACACAGTCTGGTAATGAACATCCACCTAGTGATAATGATAATGATGAGGTTCATGTTGATGCTCAACCAGACAATGATAAAAGAACATGATAATGATGTAGAATCAGAGCCTGCTATTGATCTTGATAACCCACCTCCTAAGAATAAAAGATATGATAAAAGGGACTTCGTTGCTAGAGAACATGGTAAAGAAAGAGAACCATGGGTTCAGAAACCCATGCTTTCTCCTAGGAAGCCTCCAAAAAACAAGGACGAGGAGGATTTTGAGCGTTGTGTTGAGATGCTTAGACCCGTCTTTTTACGAACATGTTTGACGGATATTTTGAAAATGCCTCCTATGCTAAATACATGAAAGGTATTGTCACTAATAAATGAAAGATACCTGAAGCTGAAATTTCCAGCATGCTTGCAAAATTTTCATTTAAGAGAGGAGTACCTAAGAAGTTAGGAGAACAAGGAATACCCACTAAACCATGCTCCATTAAAAGAAGTTATGTCAAAACTGCTTTATGTGATTTAGGAGCCGGTGTCAGTGTTATGCCTTTCTCTTTATATAGAAGACTTGGTTTTAATAAGTTGACACCTACTAAAATATCTTTGCAAATGGCTGATAAATCAACTACTATACCTATCGGTATTTGTGAGGATGTGCCCGTTGTAGTTGCAAATGTTACCATCTTAACAGACTTTGTTATACTTGATATGCCTGAGGATGACAGTATGTCAATCATCCTTGGTAGACCCTATTTGAATACTCCAGGGGCTATTATTAATTGCAAAAATAGCAAGTCACTTTTCATGTCAATGGTAATGAGCATACGGTATATTTCCCAAGGAAACAAAGTTCAGTGAATAGTATCAACTCTATTGAAAGAATTGCGACAATTACTATTAGAGGTTTCGAATTTCCTCTTCCGACTGTCAAAAAGAAATATGAAACTCTTATTGTTGGGGATATGCATATCCCCGTTGAGGTAACTTAGTATTATACGAAAATTCTTCGGTCTCATGTTACTCGGAAATAGTTTGTTAATAAGACTTGATCAACCGTATTAATGGATTCCTTTTGAGGGGCATGTGGTCGATGAATTTAGTAAGAAAAACCTATTGTACCTACTATTTACTCTATGTTATTTAAAGTTTAATACATTAGAATGCCATGATAATCTCGTTTTCCGAATTATCCGTGCAGTACAAAATTGTCCTAAAGATATAAGTTCTCGGAATGACCTAAAAATTTAGTATGATTTTTTCTACATTATTTAAGAATTTTTGGCACTGAGCACACCCCAGGGGGTGCCCCTGTGAGCCACGATCTCGCACGGTGCACCTACCCCCTAGGCATTGATAACCCACAAGTATAGGGGATCGCAACAGTTTTCGAGGGTAGAGTATTCAACCCAAATTTATTGATTCGACACAAGGGGAGCCAAAGAATATTCTCAAGTATTAGCAGTTGAGTTGTCAATTCAACCACACCTGGATAACTTAATATCTGCAACAAAGTATTTAGTAGCAAAGTAGTAAGGAAGTAACGGTAACGGTGATAAAAGTAACAGTGATAGTTTTGTAGTAATTTTAACAGTGGCAACGGTAAATTAACTAAGCAAAGAGCAATATGTGAAAAGCTCGTAGGCATTGGATCGGTGATGGAGAATTATGCCGGATGCGATTCCTCAGGCAATAGTTATAACATAGGGTGACACAGAACTAGCTCCAATTCATCAATGTAATGTAGGCATGTATTCCGAATATAGTCATACATGCTTATGGAAAAGAACTTGCATGACATCTTTTGTCCTACCCTCCCGTGGAAGCGGGGTCCTATTGGAAACTAAGGGATATTGAGGCCTCCTTTTAATAGAGTACCAGACCAAAGCATTAACACTTAGTGAATACATGAACTCCTCAAACTATGGTCATCACCGGTAAGTATCCCGATTATTGTCACTTCGGGGTTAACGGATCATAACACATAATAGGTGACTATTGACTTGCAAGATAGGATCAAGAACTCACATATATTCATGAAAACATAATAGGTTCAGATCTGAAATCGTGGCACTCGGGCCCTAGTGACAAGCATTAAGCATAGCAAAGTCATAGCAACATCAATCTCAGAACATAATGGATACTAGGGATCAAACCCTAACAAAACTAACTCGATTACATGGTAAATCCCATCCAACCCATCACCGTCCAACAAGCCTACGATGGAATTACTCACGCATGGCGGTGAGCATCATGAAATTGGTGATGGAGGAAGGTTGATGATGACGACGATGACGGATTCCCCTCTCCGGAGCCCCGAACGGACTCCAGATCAGCCCTCCCACGAGAGATTAGGGCTTGGCGGCGGCTCCGTATCGTAAAACGCGATGAATCCTTCTTTCTGATTTTTTCTCCCCGAACGTGAATATACAGAGTTGGAGTTGAGGTCAGTGGAGCACCAGGGGGCCCATGAGGCAGGGGGCGCGCCCAGGGGGGTAGGCGCGCCCCCCACCCTCGTGGACAGGGTGTGGGCCCCCTAGCCTTGATTCTTTCGCCAGTATTTTTATATATTCCAAAAATATTCTTTGTGAAGTTTCAGGTCATTCTGAGAACTTTTATTTCTGCACAAAAATAACACCATGGCAATTTTGCTTAAAACAGCATCAGTCCGGGTTAGTTCCATTCAAATCATGCAAGTTAGAATCCAAAACAAGGGCAAAAGTGTTTGGAAAAGTAGATACGATGGAAACGTATCAACTCCCCCAAGCTTAAACCTTTGCTTGTCCTCAAGCAATTCAGTTGATAAACTGAAAGTGATAAAGAAAAACTTTTACAAACTCTGTTTGCTCTTGTTGTTGCAAATATGTAAAGCCAGCATTCAAGTTTTCAGCAAAGATTATGAACTAACCATATTCACAATAACATTTAGGTCTCATGTTTACTCATATCAATGATATAATCAACTAGCGAGCAATAATAATAAATCTCGGATGACAACACTTCCTCAAAACAATCATAATATGATATAACAAGATGGTATCTCGCTAGCCCTTTCTGAGACTGCAAAACATAAATGCAGCGCACCTCTGAAGATCAAGGACTGACTAAACATTGTAATTCATGGTAAATGAGATCCAGTCATAGTCATACTCAATATAAACTAATAATAATGCATGCAAATGACAGTGGTGCTCTCCAACTGGTGCTTTTTAATAAGAGGATGATGACTCAGCATAAAAGTAAATCGATAGGCCCTTCGCAGAGGGAAGCAGGGATTTGTAGAGGTGCCAGAGCTCGATTTTGAAATAGAGATGAATAATATGTTGAGCGGCATACTTTCATTGTCAACATAACAACCGAGAGATCTCGATATCTTCCATGCTACACACATTATAGGAGGTTCCCAAACAGAATGGTAAAGTTTATACTCCCCCACCACCAACAAGCATCAATGCATGTCTGGCCCGAAACAACGGGTGCCTCCAACTAACAACAATCCCGGGGGAGTTTTGTTTGCAATTATTTTGATTTGGTTTGAGCATGGGACTGGGCATCCCGGTGACCAGCCATTTTCTCGTGACTGAGGAGCGGAGTCCACTCCTCTTGAGAATAACCCATCTAGCATGGAAGATACAGACAACCCTAGTTGATACATGAGCTATTCGAGCATACAAAACAGAATATTATTTGATGGTTTAGAGTTTGGCACATACAAATTTACTTGGAACGGCAGGTAGATACCACATATAGGAAGGTATGGTGTACGCATATGGAATAACTTTGGGGTTTATGAAGTGGATGCACAAGCAGTATTCCCGCTTAGTACAAGTGAAGGCTATAAAGAGACTGGGAAGCGACCAACTAGAGAGCGACAACAGTCATGAACATGCATTAAAATTAATAAACATTGAGTGCAAGCATGAGTAGGATATAATCCACCATGAACATAAATATCATGAAGGCTATGTTGATTTTGTTTCAACTACATGTGTGAACATGTGCCAAGTCAAGTCACTCGAATCGTTCAAAGGAGGATACCACCCTACCATACCACATGACAACCATTTTAATAGCATGTTGGAATGCAAGGTAAACCATTATAAACTCCTAGAAAATTAAGCATGGCATAAGCAACTATAATCTAATTGTCATTGCAAACATGTTTCATTCATAATAGGCTGAATCAGGAACGATGAACTAATCATATTTACAAAAACAAGAGAGGTCGAGTTCATACCAGCTTTTCTCATCTCAATCAGTCCATCATATATCGTCATTATTGCCTTTCACTTGCACGACCGAACGGTGTGTATAATAATAAAAGTGCACGTGCATTGGACTAAGCTGGAATCTACAAGCATTTAATACAAGGGAGAAGACAAGGTAATATGGGCTCTTGGTTAAATCAACAATAATGCATATAAGAGCCACTTCAACATTTTCATCATGGTCTTCTCCTCTCGACCCCCAAAGAAAACAAATAAACTATTTACACGGGAAAGCTCCCAACAAGCAAAAGAAGAACGAGAAATCTTTTTGGGTTTTCTTTTTAATTACTACTACTACAGGCATAGAAAGTAAACTAACTAAAAGCTACAACTAATTTTTTGTTTTTCTTAAGGTTTTTCAAACACACAAGAAGAAGACTAGAAAAGAAAATAAACTAGCATGGATAGTACAATGAAAAAGTATGAGCACCGATAACTAGAATGAGTCTGTGAACATGAATGTAATGTCGGTGAGAAATACGTACTCCCCCAAGCTTAGGCTTTTGGCCTAAGTTGGTCTATGCCCATGGATCAAAGTTGTAGCTGGGGTCGTACTGAGATGCAGCAGCTATTGCCTCATGAGCTGCAGCTTGGAGGCGAGCTGCCTCTGTCCTCCTCTCGTACTCGTTCGCCTCCTCCCTGGTTATAACATATCTCCCTTTTGCCTGAAAGTCAAAGAAAGTAGGAGCAGGGAGAGCAACATGGACAGTGCGACGTCTGTCAAAGATTAGTCGTTATTGGAGGAACTGTTCATTCCTCTCAACAAACCGATGACGAACCATAGCATTATAATCTAAATAAACAGGAGGCAATTCCATACCATTTTCATGTATGGGTATCTCAAGATAATTAGCTACACGGGTTGCATAAATTCCACCAAACAAATCTGCACTTAAACTATTAAGATGCAACCTTTGTGCAACGATGGCCCCCAAGTTGCATTGTTTATCTCCTAATACAACACTCTCGAGAACACTAAGTTCAGGAACACACATGTGACATGCCTCGTCCTTGCCATTAATGCATCTACCTATAAAGAGAGCAAAATAATGTATAGCAGGAAAATGAATGCTCCCTATGGTAGCTTGTGATATTTCTCTAGATTCCCCCACAGTGATACTAGCAAGAAAATCTTTAAACTCGGATTTGCGAGGATCACTAGCACTACCCCATTGCGGGAGTTTACAAGCAGTATTAAAATCTTCTAAGTCCATGGTATAGGATTTAACATAAAGATCAAATAGGACAATGTGAGAATTGCGCGAGGATGAAAATTTGAACCTTCTCACAAAGGAATCAGTTAGGTAATAATACTAAGGGCACTTATCTAGCATGAAGCCCTCAAGTTCAGCATTACGCACATATGCATCAAATTCCTCCTTAATTCCTGCTTGGACCATAAAATCTTCTAACGGCCATTCACAAGGCCGCACTTGAGCTTCTCTTGGTAGTTCATAGTCCTTGCTTCTTTGAGGAACCACCTTGTTACATTTTCCTAAACATATTTCTTCCTCTGGATTTTTTTTGAAATTTTTTGTGACTCAAAATAAAAGTGAACCAAACTCAACAAGATTGATAGCAACTACTCCCACAAGTGCCTAGAGACTATATCATGCATTAGAACTACTTGGGACCATAAAAATTTAACATGCAAGCTCAAGAACAGGGTCACCTTAGCAGCAAAAATTCGCAATAAATAAAGCACTAGAACAGAAACTAATTGGACCATTGGAGGAGTCACATACCGAAGAACAATCCCCCAAAGCAGTTTTGTGAATGGAGCTTTGAGCAAGGAGATCGAAAATGGCAGCAAGATGAGGTAGAACACGGGTTTGAGCTGTGTGGTGATTTTTCTGGAGGAAGACGAAGTGTGTGGGCGCTGGAATAACTGGAGGGGGCCACGTGGGGCCCATGAGGCAGGGGGCGCGCCCAGGGGGGTGGGTGCACCCTGGACCCTCGTGGCCAGGTGCTGGCTCCCCCTGATGTGTTCTCAGTGCCAGATATTCTTAAATATTCTAGAAAAAATCATATTTCATTTTTGGGGCATTTGGAGAACTTTTATTTTCGGGGTATTTTTTATTGCATGGATAATTCAGAAAACTGACAGAAAATACTATTTTTGCTTTATTTAATCTAAATAACAGAAAGTAAAAGGAGGGTACAAAGGGTTGTGCTTTCTAACTTCATCCATCTCATGCTCATATAAAGGAATCCACTAACAAGGTTGATCAAGTCTTGTTAACAAACTCTTTTCGAATAACATGGAACCGGAGAAATTTCGAATGACACTAGGTTACCTCAACGGGGATATGCACGTCCCCAACAATAACAATATCATATTTCTTCTTGACAGTGGAAGAGGAAATTCAAAACCTCCAATAGTAATTGTTGGAATTTTTCTAATAGAATTGATACTATGGATTTGAGGTTGTTTCCTCGGAAAGTGTACCGTATACTCATTACCATTAACATGAAAAGTGACATTGCCTTTGTTGCAATCAATAACAGCCCCTGCAGTATTCAAAAGGGTCTACCAAGGATAATCGACATACTACCATCCTCGGGAATATCAAGAATACCAAAGTCCGTTAAAATAGTAACGTTTGCAACCACAATAGGCACATCCTCACAAATACCGACATGTATAGCAGTTGATTTATCAGCCATTTGCAAAGATATTTCAATAGGTGTCAACTTATTCAAATCAAGTCTACGATATAAAGAGAGAGGCATAACACTAACACCGGCTCCAAGATCACATAAAGCAGTTTTAACATAGTTTCTTTTAATGGAGCATGGTATAGTTGGTACTCCGAGATCTCCTAGTTTCTTTGGTATTCCACCTTTATAAGTATAATTAGCAAGCATCGTTTCAGCTTCCGGTATCTTTCTTTTATTTGTAACAATTTCTTTCATATACTTAGCATAAGGATTCATTTTAAGCATATCAGTCAACCGCATACGTAAAAAGATAGGTCCAATCATTTCAGCAAAGCGCTCAAAATCCTCATCATCCTTTTTCTTGCATGGTTTAGGAGGAAAAGGCATGGGTTTTTGAACACACTGTTCTCTTTCTTTACTGTGCTTCCTAGCAACAAAGTCTCTCTTATCTTAACGTTGATTCTTTGATTGTGGGTTATCAAGATCAACAGCAGGTTCAATCTCTACATCATTGTTATTGCTAGGTTGAGCATCAACATGAACATCATCATTAACATTATCACTAGGTTCATGTTCATTACCAGATTGTGTTTCAGCATCAGAAATAGAAATATCATTGGAATTCTCAGGTGTGTCAACAACAGGTTCACTAGAAGCATGCAAAGTCCTATCATTTTTCTTTTTCTTCCTTTTAGAAGGACTAGGTGCATCAACATTAGTTCTCTGATAATCTTGCTCAATTCTCTTAGGGTGGCCCTCGGGATACAAAGGTTCCTGAGTCATTTTACCCGCTCTAGTCACAACTCTAACAACATTATCATTTTTCTTATTATTTAATTCATTGAGCAAATCATTTTGAGCTTTAAGAACTTGTTCTACTTGAGTGGTAACCGTAGAGGCATATTTACTAATGAGTTTAAGTTCACCTTTAACTCTAGACATATAATCACTCAAGTGTTCAATCATATAAGCATTACGTTTCAATTGTCTACCAACATAGGCATTGAAGTTTTCTTGTTTAACAATAAAATTATCGAACTCATCTAAGAATTGGCTAGCAGACTTATAACGAGGAATATCACCTTCATCAAATCTACAGAGAGAATTTACCTTTACTACCTGTGTGGGGTTATCAAGACCATGTATTTCTTCAATAGGTGGTAAATTCTTAACATTTTCAGCTTTAATATCCTTTTCTTTCATAGATTTCTTTGCCTCTTGCATATCTTCAGGACTGAGAAATAGAATACCCCTTTTCTTAGGAGTTGGTTCAGGAAGTGTCCAATTATTTTCGTTACTCAACATATTATTCAATAGCAATTCAGCTTGATCAACAGTTCTTTCCCTAAAAACACAACCAACACAACTATCCAGGTGGTCTCTCGAAGCATCGATTAGTCCATTATAAAAGATATCAAGTATTTCATTTTTCTAGAGAGGATGATCAGGCAAAGCATTGAGTAATTGGAGAAGCCTCCCCCAAGCTTGTGGGAGACTCTCTTCTTCAATTTGCACAAAATTATATATTTCCCTTGAAGCAGCTTGTTTCTTATGAGCGGGGAAATATTTAGCATAGAAGTAATAAATCATATCCTGGGGACTACGCACACAACCAAGATCAAGAGAATTAAACCATGTTTTAGCATCACCCTTTAATGAGAACGGAAATAACTTAAGGATATAGTAGTAACAAATTTTCTCATCATTAGTGAATAGGGTGGCTATATCATTTAGTTTAGTAAGATGTGCCACAACAGTTTCAGATTCATAGCGATAAAAAGGATCAGATTCAACCAAACTAATTATCTCAGGGTCGACAGAGAAATCATAATCCTTATCGGAAATACAGATAGGTGAAGTAGCAAAAGCAGGGTCATATTTCATTCTAGCATTCAAAGATTTTTCTTTTAGCTTAGCTAACAATTTCTTAAGATCATATCTATCATTGCAAGCAAGAAAATCTCTAGCAGTTTCTTCATCCATAACATAACCCTCAGGCACAACATGCAATTCATATCTAGGGGGAGAATCGTCATCATCACTTTCATCAATATTACCAGTTTCAATAATTTCATTCTCTAGCCCTAACAAGTTGTTCATCAAGAAATTCACCTAATGGCACAATAGTATCAAGCATAGAAGTAGTTTCATCATAAGTATCACGCATAGCAGAAATGGCATCATCAATAACATGCGACATATCAGAATTAATAGCAGAAGCAGGTTTAGGCGTCGCAAGCTTACTCAAAACAGAAGATGAATCAAGTGCGGAGCTAGATGGCAGTTCCTTACCTCCCCTCGTAGTTGAGGGAAAAATCTTGGTTCTTTCATCTTTCAAGTTCCTCATAGTGATCAGCAGATATAAATCCCAAGTGACTCAAAGAATAGAGCTATGCTCCCCGGCAACGGCGCCAGAAAATAGTGTTGATAACCCACAAGTATAGGGGATCGCAACAGTTTTTGAGGGTAGAGTATTCAACCCAAATTTATTGATTCGACACAAGGGGAGCCAAAGAATATTCTCAAGTATTAGCAGTTGAGTTGTCAATTCAACCACACCTGGATAACTTAATATCTGCAGCAAAGTATTTAGTAGCAAAGTAGTATGGAAGTAACGGTAATGGTGATAAAAGTAAAAACGATAGTTTTATAGTAATTGTAACAGTGGCAACAGTAAAGTAACTAAGAAAGGAGCGATATGTGAAAAGCTCGTAGGCATTGGATCGGTGATGGAGAATTATGCCGGATGCGATTCCTCATGCAATAGTTATAACATAGGGTGACACAGAACTAGCTCCAATTCATCAATGTAATGTAGGCATGTATTCCGAATATAGTCATACGTGCTTATGGAAAAGAGCTTGCATGACATCTTTTGTCCTACCCTCCTGTGGCAGTGGGGTCCTATTGGAAACTAAGGGATATTAAGGCCTCCTTTTAATAGTGTACCGGACCAAAGCATTAACACTTAGTGAATACATGAACTCCTCAAACTACGGTCATCACCAGTAAGTATCCCGATTATTGTCACTTCGGGGTTAATGGATCATAACACATAATAGGTGGCTATTGACTTGCAAGATAGGATCAAGAACTGACATATATTCATGAAAACATAATAGGTTCAGATCTGAAATCATGGCACCCGGACCATAGTGAAAAGCATTAAGCATAGCAAAGTCATAGCAACATTAATCTCAGAACATAATGGATACTAGGGATCAAACCCTAACAAAACTAACTCGATTACATGGTAAATCTGATCCAACCCATCACCGTTCAGCAAGCTTACGATGGAATTACTCACGCACGGCGGTGAGCATCATGAAATTGGTGATGGAGGAAGGTTGATGATGACGACGGCGATGGATTCCCCTCTCCGGAGTCCCGAACGGACTCCAGATCAGCCCTCCCGAGAGAGATTAGGGCTTGGCGGCGGCTCCGTATCGTAAAATGTGATGAATCCTTCTCTCTGATTTTTTTCTCCCCGAACGTGAATATGTAGTGTTGGAGTTGAGGTCAGTGGAGCACCAGGGGGCCCACGAGGTAGGGGGCACGCCTAGGGGGGTAGACGCGCCCCCACCCTCGTGGACAGGGTGTGGGCCCTCTGTCCTTGATTCTTTCGCCAGTATTTTTTATATATTCCAAAAATATTCTCCCTGAAGTTTCAGGTCATTCCGAGAACTTCTATTTCTGCACAAAAATAACACCATGGCAATTCTGCTGAAAACAACATCAGTCCGGGTTAGTTCCATTCAAATCATGCAAGTTAGAGTCCAAAACAAGGGCAAAAGTGTTTGGAAAAGTAGATACGATGGAGACATATCAGGCATGCCTAGTGAGCTCGTGGGTCCAACAGTGGTCCCCTCACTTATTCCAGCAGCCCACTGCCTTCTTCCACCTTCAGAAAAAATCAAACTTGCCTCATAACTCGTGTTCTTTATCATTCCCGTACGATTTTTGATCTCCTTGCTCAGTGCTCCATTTTTGAAACTAATTTGGGGGATTACTCCTTGATATGTGAGTCCTCCAATGGCCCAATTAGTTTTTGTTCTAGTGCTTATGTTTTGCAAATTTTTGCAGCTGTGGTGACCATGTATATGAGCTTGCATGTGAATTTGTATGCTCCAAAGTAGTTTTGATGCATGATATAGCCTCTAGACACTTGTGTGAGTAGTTGCTATCAATCTTGTTAAGTTTTGTTCACTTTTATTTTGAGGTACTAAAATTTTTAGATTTTTTTCAGAGAAAAGGAAAATGCTTAAGTGGGGATTGAGAGGTTCTTTGAGCCGGGGTCCCGAGGAAATTCTGAAGCCTAAGTACAATCTTCCTCATGCGGCCGAGGTGCGACTGTGCAAGTGGCCATGCAACACGTTATTGAGGGACGCGGGAATTCTTAATGATTTCTATCATTTGGAGAACAATGCGGGCCTCACCCCGTTCCTCGAAGATAAGTGTGATCAATATCTCCTCCTCGCCAATACTTTTGTGCAAAATTTCTACTTTCATCCTTGGAGGGATACACCCACCGTGTCTTACCAGCTCTATGATATTCCTCAAGAAATGACACTTGATAGATTTTCCCGGGTTTGCAAAATTTCTAATGAGGGCAACCCTCTAGAGCGGCGTCCTATGGACGTTCAGGATTTTATTTCTGAAGTTATTGAAGGAAATATGCCCTAGAGGCAATAATAAAGTTGTTATTTATATTTCCTTATATCATGATAAATGTTTATTATTCATGCTAGAATTGTATTAACCGGAAACTTAGTATATGTGTGGATACATAGACAAACAGAGTGTCCCTAGTATGCCTCTACTTGACTAGCTCGTTAACCAAAGATGGTTAAGTTTCCTAGCCATAGACATGTGTTGTCATTTAATGAACGGGATCACATCATTAGAAAATGATGTGATGGACAAGTCCCATCCGTTAGCTTAGCATAATGATCGTTTAGTTTTTCTGCTATTGCTTTCTTTATGACTTATACATGTTCCTCAGACTATGAGATTATGCAACTCCCGAATACCGGAGGAACACCTTGTGTGCTATCAAACGTCACAACATAACTGGGTGATTATAAAGATGCTCTACATGTGTCTCCGATGGTGTTTGTTGAGTTGGCATAAATCGAGATTAGGATTTGTCACTTAGTGTATCGGAGAGGTATCTCTGGGCCCTCTCGGTAATGCACATCACTATGAGCCTTGCAAGCAATGTGACTAATGAGTTAGCCACGGGATGATACATTACGGAACGAGTAAACAGACTTGCCAGTGACGAGATTGAACTAGGTATGATGACACCAACGATCGAATCTCGGGCAAGTAACATACTGATGACAAAGGGAACAACGTATGTTGTTATGCGGTTTGACTAATAAAGATCTTCGTAGAATATGTAGGAACCGAAGATGTGTCTCGGTCATGTCTACATAGTTCTCGAACCCGTAGGGTCTGCACGCTTGACGTTCGATGACGATTTGTATTATGAGTTATGTGATTTGATGACCGAAGTTTGTTCGGAGTCCCGGATGAGATCACGGACATGACGAGGAGTCTCGAAATGGTCGAGACATAAAGATTTATATATTGGACGATATTATTCAGACACCGGATGAGTTCTGAGGGGTACCAGATAATTATCGGAGTGTCGGAGGGTTATCGGAACCCCCCGGGGGAATTAATAGGCCTTCATGGGCCTTAGTGGGAAGAGAGGAAGGGCCACAAGGGGCTGGCCGCGCGCCCTCCCTTGGGTCCGAATTGGACTAGGGGAAGGGGGCAGCGCCCCCCCTTTGCTTCCCTTCCCTCTCTCCCTTCCTTCTTCCCCCTCTTCCTTAGGTGGAAACCTACTAGGACTTGGAGTCCTAGTAGGATTCCCCTCTCCTGGCGCGCCCTAGGAGGGCCGGCCGGCCTCCCCTCCCCTCCTTTATATACAAGGGCACGGGGGCACCCTAGGACACACAAGTTTCTCTTAACCGTGTGCGGTGCCCCCCTCCACAGTACACACCTCGGTCATATCGTCGTAGTGCTTAGGCGAAGCCCTGCGCCGGTAACTTCATCATCACCGTCACCACGCCGTCGTGCTGACGGAACTCTCCCCCAGCCTCAACTGGATCAAGAGTTCGAGGGACGTCATCGAGCTGAACGTGTGCTGATCACGGAGGTGCCGTACGTTTGGTACTTGGATCGGTTAGATCGCGAAGACATTCGACTACATCAACCGCGTTACTAAATGCTTCTGCTTTCGGTCTACGAGGGTATATTGACACACTCTCACCGCTCGTTGCTTTGCATCTCCTAGATAGATCTTGCGTGATCGTAGGTAAATTTTTTGAAATACTGCGTTCCCCAACAGTTATTCTGGGGGACATGAGAGGAGTGTCGGGTGCCAGGGTCGCTAGATTGCACTTTCCCGTTTTGCACTACTTTTCATTATTTTCTGGGAGATGCATCACCAATAGGTGGGAGAGGGGGACACTCAGCGCGCCTGATCTTGCTATCTTGCGTAGCACATTTTATAGTGAGTAGACTTTTAGTTTGGAAGCTGTCATCGCGCAGCGGTTACATACCAACTGTTCGAAGGGTGTAATCTATGGTGGTATTTATGCCTCTCGCCTCTCTAGGTATTTCGAGATTACTATTAGACATGACGAGGAAGAGGAGAGGCATTTACCTACTAAATATCTTGATTATGATAGCATGGTTGGGCATAATTTTATGAACTCTAGCGTGAGATGATTTCAGTATAACTTCGTATTTAGTCTGGGTATTCGTGAGGTTATTACTTTGCCTGCGTCGTCTTTGTTCGATCTTTCTAGGGGCAAGTACACTATCATGCCTGAGGACATTTATGCTTACTTGGGATTGACACCACCCACAACACCTGAGCTAGCACCAGAGCCAGAGCCAGCCCCTGAGCCAATCTATTAGTGTGAGCCTCAGGAGCCTATTTATCAGTGGGAGCCTCAGGAGCCTTAGTATTACCCAGGAGGTGGCTATTTCAACCCATGGCCATGGACCAACTTAGGCCAAAAGCCTAAGCTTGGGGGAGTATTCTCACCGATATTACATTCATGTACCACACAATCATTCCAGTTGTCGGTGTTCATCCTTTTTCATTGTATATCCATGTTAGTTTTATTTTCGCTTTATTCTTATGTGTTAGTTTTTTTAAATCCAAAATTATTTCTTGCTTCTTTTTAGTTTTTCTTTCTTGTTTAATCAATTCGTAGTAGTGAAAGAAAACCCCAAAAGATTTCTCGTTTCTTCTTTTGTTTGTTGGGAGCTTTCCCGTGTAAATAGTTTCTCTCATTTTTGTTTTTCCCTTGGTTAGTTTGTTTTCTTCTGAAAAACCAAAAACTCAAAAAATATTTCAGTGTGTTTCACTGAAATTATTTTCTTTTCTTTGAGTCGTCGTGGGGAAAAGACCATGATGCAATTGTTGAGTGGCTCTCATATGCATTATTGTTGATCTAGCGAAGAGCCAATATTACCTTGTCGTCTCCTTTTAATAAAAAGTTTGTAGAATATTCCAGCTTAGTCCATGGCACACTTGCACTATTATTATTTTCACATCATTGGGTCATGCAAGTGAAAGGCAATAATGACGATGATTTGATGAAGTGATTGTGGTGAAGGAAAGCTGGTATGAACTCTTCACGTTTTCGTTCAGGAAAATATGTTTAACTCAGTCATTCTTGATTCAACATATTATGATTAAACATGTTTGTGATGGTAATTAGAGATTATAGTTGCTCATGCCGTGCTTAAATGGCTAGGAGTGGATAATGATTTATCTTGAGTGTTAACATGCATTAAAATGGTTGTGATGTAGTATGTTAGTATGGTATCCTCCTCTGAATGATTCTAGTGGCTTGACTTGGCACATGTTCAGACATGTAGGTGATTCAAAACCAAAGCAACCTTCATGATATTTATGTTCAGAGTGTTTATATCCTACTCATGCTCGTATTCAATCTTAATTATTCGCAATGCATCATTATGACCATTGTCGCTCACTAGTTGGTCGCTTCTCAATCTATTTGCTAGCCTTTGTGTGTACTAAGCGGGAATACTGCTTGTGCATCCAAAATCCTTTAATCCAAAGTTGTTCCAGATGAATCCACCATATCTACCTATATGCAGTATTACTCCTCCGTTCCAAGTAAATTTGCACGTGCCACCTCTAATCATTCAAATAAGCATCTGTTTTGTGTGCCCATGCCACTCATGGAGCGACAGGAGGAGGTCAGTATCTTCCATGCTAAGCGGGTTATTCTCAATATGGGTGTTCATTCACTTGTCATTGCACAAGAGATGCTAGTATTCAGGATGCCCAGTCCCGTAATCAAAATAAAGAAAAATATAATGAAACAAACTCCCCCAGAAAGTTGATTGTTTGGAGGGCACTCGTGAATTCGGCTAGCCATGGCTTGTGTTTGTATGGTTGGGGGGAGTAAACTTTACCTTTCCGCTTAAGAACCGCCGATAATATGTTTAGCATGTAAGATATTGAAAATCCTTTTGTCGTGACATTGATAGGAAAGGCGCACCTCTCAAAATGTATTCATATCTGTTTTAAGCTTCGAGCTCTGGCACCTATGCAAATCTCTGCTTCCCTCTATGAAGGGCCTATCTGTACTTTTATTGTTGAGTAAGCGTCGTATCTGTGGATCACTGACGGCTATACCCAATGAGCAAAGTAGAAAGAGCCTAGTAAAATGCATCTTCTCCCTATTCAGTGTCCTTAACCATCTCCCCGAGAAAAGTAGACAGTAAAAGCCAAAATCGACTAAATATAAATAGCCTGAACGATCCTAAAAATCCCTCGAAGGAGATAATAAAGCACCTTCTCGTTCAAAGAAGCAATCATGAGAGCACTATTGTCATTATTATGCATTGAGTCTAGTTAATGTTGGATATGACCATGACTGGATCTCTTCTACCATGAATTCCAATGTTTAGTCGCTGCTTGAGCTTCAGAGGTGCTCTGCATTTATGTTTTGCAGTCTCAGAAAGGGCTAGTCAGATACCATGTTATCATATTATATCATGATTGTTTTGACAAATTGTTGGCATTTGAGATATCTTATTATTGCTCGCTAGTTGGTTACGTTATTGTCATGAGTAAATGTGAGACCTAAGTGTTACCATTCACATGGTCAGTTCATAATATTTGCTGAATTTGAACACTAGTTAAGTATATATACACCAATGAGAACAAAAGAGTTCGTAAAATTTTTCTTCATCACTTTCAGTTTGTCAACCGAATTGCTTGAGGACAAGCAATAAGCTTGGGGGAGTTGATACGTCCCAAATGTATCTACTTTTCCAAAAACTTTTGCTCTTGTTTTGGACTCTAATTTGCATGATTTGAATGAAAGTAACCCAGACTGTCGCTGTTTTCAGCAAAACTACCATGGCGTTGTGTTTGTGCAGAAATAGAACTTCTCATACTGAGCCGAAAATTTACGGAGAATATTTCTAGAATATATAAAAAATATTGGCGAAGAGAACTAATGGAGGGAGGCCACCCAGGAGCCACGAGCTTATGGGGGCGCCCACCCCCAGGGCATGCCATGTGACCTTGTGGGTCCCATGGGCCTCCGTTTTCCCTAAGTCCAACTCCATAAGTACCGTCTTGTGGAGAAAACAAATCAGGGAGAAGGAATCATCTCGTTTTATGATACGGAGCCGCCGCCACCTCTTGTTCTTTACCGGGAGGGCTGATCTGGAGTCCATTTGCGGCTCCAGAGGGTGGAAATCGTCACCGTCGTCATCATCAACCCTCCTCCATCAATAATTCCATGATGCTCACCACCGGGAGTGAGTAATTCCTTCATAGGCTTGCTGGACAGTGATGGAGTTGGATGAGATTTGCCATGTAATCGAGTCAATTGTTAGGGCTTGATCCCTAGTATCCACTATGTTCTGACATTGATGTTGCTATCACTTTGCTATGCTCAATGCTTGTCACTAGGGCCCGAGTGCCATGATTTCAGATCTGAACCTTCTATGTTTTCATGAATATATTTTAGTTCTTGATCCTATCTTGCAAGTTGTATGCACCTATTACGTGTTATGATCCGCATACCCCAAGGTGACAATAATTGCGATTCTTTTCGGTGATGAACATAGTATGAGGAGTTCATGTATTCACTATGTGTTAATGCTTTGTTCTGATTCTTTATTAAAAGGAGGCCTTAATATCCCTTAGATTTCCTTATGGACCCCGCTGCCATGGGATGGCAGGACAAAAGATGTCATGCAAGTGCTTATTATAAGCATGTATGACTATATACGAAATACATGCCTACATTACATTGATGAATTGGAGCTATTGTGTATCGCTCTAGGTTGTGACTGTTATATGATGAATATCATCCAACACAAATATCCATCACTGATCCAATGCCTACGCTTTTCTCGTATTGATCTTTGCTAAGTTACTTTCGTTGCTGCCGCTATTACAATCACTACAAAACTGCTACTGTTATTGTTACCATTACTGTTACTACTGTTACTATTGCTATCAAACTATCATATTACTGTGCTACTAACTAACTTGCTGCAGATATTTACTTCTCTAGGTGTTGTTGAATTGACAACTCAACTGCTAATACTCATAAATATTCTTTGGCTCCCCTTGTGTCGAATCAATAAATTTGGGTGAAATAGTACCCTCAAAGACTGTCGTGATCCCCTATACTTGTGGGTTATCAAGCCCCCGATGTAGCACGTCATGCAGTCCCATTTAAATTGTGTACACGTACATACTACCACGCTGCAAAAAATATGGTGACGTACGTACATACAGGCAGGGTCTTGACCCCATACTTGTGCATACAGCCAGGGCTCGTGTACATCAAAAGGCAATGTTGCAGAGGCAACAAATGGCCCCACTGGATGGTGGGGGTACACAACAACGACATCCTGTTCATCGGGAGCCAACTGGCTGGGCCAAAACTACCTAAATGGCCTCATGTTCATCAAGAGCCAACCGACTTGGATGGAACAACCAAAACGGGGTCCTATTCATCGATCCCCCACTGGTTGGGGTGTGGCGTACCTCAAAACGGCCAAACCAAGGTCGTGTTCATCCAGCGCCAACCGCCTACAACCAAAACAGGGTCTGGTTCACCGGGGTGTGGTGTACTGCAAAATGGCCTCAACGGGCTACTGTTCATCCACCGCCAACTAGCTACGCCTCGACGGGGTCCTGTTCATCCACCCCCCAACAGGCTAGGGTATGGCGTACCGTAGCACGACCTCCTCGGGGCCCTATTCATCCAGCCCCAACCGCCTAGTACCACGGGGTCTTGTTCATCCAACCCCAACCGGCTGTGGTGGGGCTTACGCGCACGTGGCAGCAACAGGGACTGTTCATCCAGAGCTAACCAACCAGCTAGGTCAACACGTCTCGCATAATGGGTTCGATTGATGCACCCAACTACTAGTCTCGACTTGATCTACATATCACTTGTGTGGTAGCAATGGGGACTGTTCCGCTAGACGTAACCAACCGGCTAGGTCAACTCACATCTCGTGCGGGGGCTCGATGCAACGCATCGGTCGATCAGGCCAACACGAGTCTCACATCGATCGCTTGGGTTCAGTAAGCAGCATAGGGATCACTCAAGTTCAGTTAGCGATGAATTCAATCACTCGGGTTTAGTACATAGTGCGAGAGATCAATCACTCAGGTTCAGTAGTACGAGGGATCTCTCGCTCGGCTTCAATGTAGTGTGAGGGATCAATTGCTCGGGTTTAGTAAGGCAAGGGATCGATCGATCAGGTTTAGTAAGCGAAGGGCTCGCTCAGGTTCAGTTAGCGAAGGGCTCGCACATGCGTGCATATGAGAGTAATGCGCCAACCACACTGCATCGCTCGATCCCGAACACCCACCGATTGCCCACGTATACAGGTAAATCCCTAAAAAATTCTAGCCCTCACTTCTACCACGATTTGTAACATCATGTATGGCCCAAAGAATGTCATGGAGGACCGCCTCCGGCCCGAGCAGGACGAAAACCCATTTTATGACATATTTTTTGTCATAGAAGTAGGAGCCCACCACTTCCATGACATAAAAAGTTTTCGTCCGGGCCATAAAGTCACGGATGTGTGTTTTTTCTAGTGTACGACATAGGCGCCTGTTCTCCTCCCCTGAGTTGGGTTCATCCGAGTTTGAGTGCTGGTGCGATTGAGTGGAGGACCACACAACCTCCATTGTGCAATATCTTGCTACTGCGTGTGACAGCTTAGCAAATGTTCTAACACGTTTCTGAGTAACGGCTCTTGAATTCCTTAATTGTAACAATTGCATCAGAATGGTGCTAAGGCCTCCTAGTCACAACAATCCAGCATTTTTTTACAAACAGAAATCACATCTAGAGTTGCCGAACAGTCTCAATTTTCTTTTGTATGATGTAGGAGAGATCCCAAACGTCAGTCATCCCAGAGTTATCAGGGCGATACTCAACATGGGGGGTGGGCAGAAGAGAAAATTTTATTCCTATCCGATCTGACATCAGCCTCCCGAGCAGATCCCCCCGAGGTTGATCTAATGTTGGCCCCAGTACTGCTTGATACATCTCCAACGTATCTATAATTTTTTATTGTTCCATGCTATTATAGTATCAATCTTGTATGTTTTATATTCAATTATATGCTATTTTATATCATTTTTGGGACTAACCTATTAACCTAGTGCTAGTTGCTATTTTTTTTGCTTATTTTTGGCTTTTCAGAAAATCAATATCAAACGAAGTCCAAACGGAGACAAATATTTGGAATAGTTTTTCCTGGACCGGAAGGGACCCACGGAGGTTAGGGAGAAGACCAAAAGAGTCGTGTGCGAGCGACAAGCTCATAGGGCACGCCCCGGGGGGCACCCCATGAGCTGTGGGCCCCTCGTGGCACCTCTTGACCTAATTCCACCTCTATAAATACCCAAATATTCCCAAACCAACAGAGAGCCACCCGAAACACTTTTTCCGCTGCTCCAAGCTTCTGTTCGTCCGTGATCCCATTTGGAGGCCTTTCCGGTACTCTGCCGGAGGGGGAATCGATCACGGAGGGCTTCTACATCATCCTTGCTGCCCTTGGATGATGCGTGAGTACTTCACCATAGACATACGGGTCCATAGCTAGTAGCTAGATGGATTCTTCTCTCTCTCTTTGATCTTCAATACGATGTTCCTTGATGTTCTTGGAGTTATATTCGATGTAATCTTCTTTTGTGGTGTGTTTGTTGGGATCCGACGAATTGTGGGTTTATGATCTGAATATTTATGAGAAGTAATGTAGTCTTTCCTGAACTTTATTATGCACGATTGTTATAGCTTTGTATTTCTCTCCGATCTATCCATTTGGTTTGGACAACTAGATTGATTTATCTTTAATGGGAGACGTGCTTTGTGATGGGTTCAATCTTACGGTGCTCTATACAAGTGACAGAAAGGGATAGGACACGTATTTGTATTGTCACCATTAAGGGTAAAACGATGGGGTTTATTCATATTAGTTGAGTTTACATTGTCTACATCATGTCATCTTGTTTAAGGCGTTACTCTGTTTTTATTAATTCAATACCCTAGTTGCATGCTGGATAGCAGTCGATGGGTGGAGTAATAGTAGTAGATGCAGGCAGGAGTCGGTCTACTTGTCTCGGACGTGATGCCTATATAAATGATCATTGCCTTGAATATCGTCATAACAATGCGCTTTTCTATCAATTGCCCAACAGTAATTTGTTCATCCACTGTATGCTATGTGTTCGAGAGAGAAGCCTCTAGTGAAAATCATGCTCCCCGAGTCTACTTTTATGACGTATAAAATCCGAAAATACGTTGCTGCAATTTTATTTCTTTTCTTTTCTTTCGCAATTTACTTTATCTATCTATCATTATTAGAATTAATCCTTGCAAGTAACGAGTTCAAGGGGATTGACAACCCTCTTGCCCATGTTGGGTGTAAGTATTTTCTTTTGTGTGTGAGTGTCGTTCACGAGGCTTTGCGTGATTCTCCTACTGGATTGATACCTTGGTTCTCACTAAGGGAAATACTTATCTCTACTATGTTGCATCTCCTCTCCTCTTCGGGGAAAATCCCAACGTAGCTCACAAGTAGCCACTACTGAAGGATGCTGCTAACGCGACACTACGATCAGAGACCCTTCGAGAAACTATGTGTGATGCAATGATTGCAAACGGTGGTGTAGGAAAACTGTCAGAAATGTATAAAACGTTTGCGATGACGGATGCATCAAACACGGTTCAGGTTTTAGTTGCGTGTGCGATGAAGGGCATATGGTTCAGTTCAATTAACTGTTTGCGATGAGGAGGAACAAAAGAAACGGATGAAGGTGTGTGCGGTGTATAGCATACGGTTCACTCGGATGAACTGTTTGTGATTAGGCAACACAAAAGAAACGGACAGCCCGATCAAGGTGTGTGCGATGTACAACATACGGTTCACTCGGGTGAACTGTTTGTGATTAGGCAAGAGAACAGAAACGGTTCAATATAACAAGATGTGTGTGATACACGGCAAACAGGTCTGTAATCAGAAATGTGTGCGAAGACCGATAATAACATAGACGATTGCTTCTAATAAGACGTATGTGATATGCTCTGTCTACACGACATCTATTGGCCATTGTGGGATGGGCGTCATCTGGATACGCCATAAGGATGCGAAGAGGCATTCCTATCAGCAAGGACTAGCTGTTCCACCAGCAGCTCATGTAAGAAAACTATCAAGTTAAGTGTGCTCAGGCTGGAGCAACCATCGGATGGTTGACTGGATGGGAAGTTGTGTCGATGTTAAATTAGGTGATGGGATGGGTCATTTCGGTCAAACGACCGAAATGCCCCATTCCCTCAGCTAATTTAACCTCGAGGTCCTTGTTTTTTATTTTTATTTTTATTTTTTAACACATGTTAAAGAAGGTCTACCGCATTACTTTTTGACAATGTGCGATACGTGGCATACAGTTGATCCATCAGACCTATTTGTGATAGAATAGGCCGTGTGTGTTGTGGGCAAACGCTTGCTAGTATTCAACCGTTTGGGATTGATGAATTCATCACCGACGGGATCCCTAGTGTGGTCCATGTTCATCTGATCATCATCTACTTCTTGTGCTAGCTCGATGCTAAGTTTCCATTAATTGATGGTGTTTTATGAACACGCCACCGTTTCCTACCATTTCCTCACCTGTTTCCCGCCACCCTGCTATATTGCGCATAGGGGGCGCACGATGCACGGAGGCGACAAGCGCAGCCTGTAGCACATCCACCTTTTCCAAGCATGCCAACCCACCAACGCACCGCCTCTGCCATCAACCTCGTCGACGAGGAAAACAAGCAGGCGCCACGGCCCGTCGAGGCCGAGGCGCTCCCTGGCAACGCGATGGACGACGCTGTGATGCGCGTCATCGCTAGGGTTGAGCAGACCTTTGGCGCATGGCGGTTGAGCGCCACGAATCAAGATAGGCATGTCAGCGCTGACAGGCTGCAGCTCGCCGCACAACATGATCGATGGCGCGCCGCAGAGCAAGCTAGGTGCGTCCGCGCAGATAGGCTGCGGCACGCCGCACGACGAGACCATTGGAGCACCGCAGAGCGAGAGGCGCGGCGCACCGCATAGCAAGAGCGGATCCATCGGCACTTGCCTGCTGTCAACACGGCGTCGTAGCTGGGTACACGTCCCGTCAGTACCCCCATTCCTCGCCAGGAGTGGGCAGAGGCCCTCAGCACCGTACTTGCACCAGATGCCGGCCACGCCGTACTTGCACCGGACGCCCGCCGCGCCGTTCGCATGGGTGCCGCCGTTCACCTTGTCCGCGGCCCGCTGGATGCCAACGCGCTGGTCCGTAGGCTCGACCGCCTCCTTGGCCCAGGTGTCCACCTGGGCGCAGTAGAGGAACATGGCCGCCGCATCCTCGAGCTGGTGATCTCTGATGAAATAGCCAACTTGGAGCTCGAGACCGTGCTCCAGATGTACCGTGAGCGTGTCGACCGCTTGGACGAACGCCTACACGAGTTCAGGCAGAGCCAAGAGCTACCTAGGCAAGGGCTGCTGGTCATGGTCTCATGGACGTGTTTTATTTTGAGAAGTTGTTTTGACGTGGATAGCTTTGTATTCACAGCAATCATATTATTGCTCTGTTTATTGCTCTGATTCAATGTGTGTACTCTATTTTCCATTCTTATATGTTCTGTTTCAATGTGTGTGTATACGCTTTCCATTCTGTATATGTGGATGATAACAGCTAGATTCAAATTAGTATACAAAAACAGATAGAAAATGGAATTCATAATATATATATATATTAATTGTTCATTAGATCATCACAGTATATATATATAATATCATCACATATACGTGATGATACTTAACTACTAGGTACAATGCATAAAATTGAAAACGAAATATACTAAAACTAATAATCCCTCCTGGGGCCAGTATTCCGGTAGCCCCTCGCCAGCAGCTCCCTAGTGCGCGGCGTCTTCCCAGTGCGGCGGCAGTACTCCGACTCCTCCGCCTTGCAGCGCTTGACGTACCGATCTGCCTCTTGCTGGCGGACGCGCGCAACCGATCTTGCCATTTCGTTGGGCGCCCACCGGAGCTCCTCGTTGGTGGCACGCTGGAGCTTATCGGCCCACCTCCACGCAGCGATGAGGCGCCCAGCGCCTATGACCTTCCTCGCGAAGTACCCATCTTCGTACACCTCCTCGGCACGATGACGCGCCCGCCCCCAAAGCTCCGCCGCCTCCTTTTTCCAGGCGGCATCACGGGCTTCACAGGCCGCCTGGTACCTGGCTTCCTCCTCCGCCATCTCCTTCTTGAACGCCACTTGCCTGGCTTTCTCAACCGGTGGCAGCGACTTCCACAGACAAAGATTATAATGGCCCCAAAACCAATCCAAAGTTGGGGGGTCTGGCGCAACCTCGTCAAGTGGCTCGTAGGGGTCCTCGTCGCTGCTAATCGAGTGAGCGTCCTCGGGGGGCGGCGACTCCTCGTCGGTGCGTGGGCAGACCGGCGGCGCCATGGCAGAGATTTGAGAGAGAGAGAGGGCGAGCGAGGGGAGGATGTAGATGAGAATGTAGGCGGGACGGCGTGAGCAAGGTAGTATTTATTGGCGGCCGAAATCTCGATCGACGGGGACAGTACACACGCCGATCGCTGGAATTTACGAGTACTGTAGTTTGAATTACACACAATTCCCGCAGCAAATCCGTGTGTGAACATAATAGCCGAAGGTTTCCAATACAGAATCGTGT
The DNA here is from genome assembly GCF_018294505.1 of Triticum aestivum. Classification (NCBI taxonomy): domain Eukaryota; kingdom Viridiplantae; phylum Streptophyta; class Magnoliopsida; order Poales; family Poaceae; genus Triticum; species Triticum aestivum. The sequence continues at coordinate 361,096,935 of NC_057799.1, forward strand.
CTGATTAATGATCCCCGCCAATCACCTACCAAACCTCGAGCCGCTAGATAGAGTGCCAATCGTGTGGGGGCCGGTTGTCTTGCCAGATCTTTACATTTTCTTTTTCGAACACCAGATATTTACATCGTCTGATGATTTTATAACTCGCACACAAGTACACAAAAATATGATTTTTCAAACCGTTTTGGTTAGGCGTTGCATGTAGATGTAGTTCAAATTTGAATTACGGTCATTAAATGGTTAGAAAATCACTTAAATGTCTTTAAAAGGTCAAATGACCCCTAAAAAATTCCAAATTTTCACATGACAGTTGTATTAGTGCACATTAAACGTAGGAAAAAAATTGAAGGCCGTAAGAGGAAGCTATCTCCCGTCCGTCAGCAAACATGCATTGTTCCCTCTCGAAACCACGAACCTTCTAGTGAGTTGCTCCAGTTTGTCAGGGGTGTGTGTCCAAACTTTCCTCAAACAGGCCAATTTTTTACCACATCATCTTGGTGGCATGACATTAAATCAAGCAAGGTTTCATGTTTTTCTGATCATTTTTTAATTTTTTGGAATTAAAATGCCATGGCATGCACTCCATGCATGTGCCCATGCCTTGACACCAATATGTTTGAAAATTCATTCGAATTTACTGCACATGGAATTAACTCGCACACAAGTACACAAAAATATGATTTTTCAAACCGTTTTGGTTAGGCGTTGCATGTAGATGTAATTCAAATTTGAATTACGGTCATTAAAGTCGGCGTTCTGGGAACGGGGGTCCACAGACTTGCCTGCCTGCGGCCCGTGGCGTGGCTGTGCTAGCTGGCCTGTACGGCCCATCTTCGTCAACAAGGAATTCAAGACCCTCGCGAGGGGCCAAGCCTCGTGAGGCGGACGACGCAAGACCTCCTCAAGAGCGGCCTCGCCAGGCAGGCTCGCGAGGGGCAGAGAGATCAAGGCAAGGCAAACGTCGTGAGGTTCTCGTGACATGAGCCATGATGATCGAGACCAGGCGGGCGCCAGCGCGCGTAGTGTCCTCGTTTCCTCTTTGGTGCTAAAGGAGGCAAGCGTAGGCGCGGAGTACCGAGGCATCAAGCAAAGGTTTCCATATCGGTGCAACGAGACCAAGACCAGTAGGACGGCAAGACGGAGGTCACCATGGAGCCCAAGGCGGCGTCACCACCAGAGCCTTTTGCAGGCGAAGACCGCTTTTGTTAGGATAAGCTGTACTAGCTGTCCCCTTTCAAATTGGCCGTTGTTGGCTCCCTTCCCGCTCGATATTTGGGGAGAGGGCCAGGGCCTATATAAGTAGAACTAGCCACAACCGTAGAAGGGGACTGATTCAGAGGCATCTCACCTTATCCTTAGCCACACACCGAGCACAAGAACACCTCAACCTCAGGAGGCTCTTCTTCCCCTTGTACTGTTCATCATCAGCACAAGAGGCAATCCACCACCACCACACTGGAGTAGGGTATTACACCACAATGGTGGCCCGAACCAGTATAAATCTTGTGTCCCTTGTGTTACAAGTTCGTCGAGCTCGTTCTTGAGATCTTAGCTAGTTCGGACGTGGATCAGTAGGGAGGAAATCTTCGCGCGCACCCCAGTGTTCGAACCTTGAGGGTTTTGCCGGAATCCATGATCCGACATTTGGCGCGCCAGGTAGGGGTGCGCCGAAGCATCCTTTTTGTTGCTCCGCGTCCAGTTGCTTCGTAGTCTCCATGGCGGACGCTCGCCGTGCTCGTGCTGAGCGCCGGGCTGCCCTCGCCACCCGTGTTGCTCAGACAGCTCCCGTCGGCGGTCCACCTCGTCGTTCTCCATCGCCTGCCGCCAACGCCGCCACCGGCCCGGCGGGGAACGAGCAGCAAGTGTCCTCACTGCACCCCTCGGTGCGGCGGGACGGCTGCACCGCCACTCCATCGCTGACCCCGGCCGGTTCCTCGTCCCATGCACGTCGTGCTCCCATGGACGCGCGGGCCGTGCTCCTCATGGCGCACGAGCTCCTACGCTACCGTCTGGTCGACGACCTCTACCAGGACTGGCTCGACCGCATCACCGAGCTTGTTCGCGCCGCAGGGGGCTCCCCTGCGCCGTCCCTCTCTCCGCCGCGCCCTTCGCCACCTATGGGCGACGTAGCTCACGGAGCACCTCCACCACCTCTGCCCCAAGACGGCGCCCTGGCGCCAAGGCACGCGGCTCCATGACGCGACCCACCGCGTCTGGCACCCGCGCGTGAAGAAAGAAGCTGTCAAGAAGTCCCTCGGCCACAAGAGAACGCTCCGCCGCGCCAGGATTGTTTGCTGCGGAAAGGCCCCGCCTCTTGCCGTAGCGGCACACGGGCGCCCAGACCAAGCTCCACCTCCAAGGCAGGCCCCGATGACCACGGCCGGCTGCCACGCCTTCACCCCTGAGCTGCGTAGCGTCGCCTGGCCGGGCAAGTTCAAGCCAGATCTGCCTCCTCGCTACGATGGCAAACCCGACCCTGCAGAGTTCCTGCAGCTCTACGAGCTGAGCATCGAGGCGGCCAACGGCGACGAGAAAGTCATGGCGAACTGGTTCCCCATGGCTCTCAAGGATGGTGCCCGCTCCTGGCTCCTGAGTCTGCCCCCAGGCTCGATCTCCTCCTGGGACGAGATGCGCAACCATTTCGTTGCCAACTTCCAGGGCACTCGCGACCGCCCGCCGGCCGCAGGTGACCTGCACCGCGTCAAGCAACAACCAGGAGAGACACTCCAGAAGTACATCCAGCGCTTCAATAACGTCCGCCTCAAGATCCCCAAGGTGACAGACGAGGCCATCATCTTCGCGTTCTCTGATGGCGTCCGTGACGTCAAGATGAAGGAGGAGCTCGCCATCCACGAGGAGTTGTGCACGTCTCTGGAGTTGTTCAACCTGGCGACCAAGTGCGCAAGACCTGAGGAGGGGCGCCTCTCCCTCCTCGAGCTCCCAGCTGCGGACCCAGAGGAGAAGAAAGCCAAGGCCAAGGACGTGAAGCGCAAGGGAGCATCCATGCTCGCGGCGGAACCAGACACCAAGCGCGGCAGAGACCAGCCCGAGTCATCCAAGAGCAGCCGTCCATTCTGCGCCTTCCATAACCTGCACACCCACAACACCAGCGACTGTCAAGAGCTCAGGGCCATCCGAGAAGGACGCTTTTGTCGATGCCCCGAGCGCAGCGACCGGGGCTACGGCCGAGGAGGAGGATGTGGTGGCGGACGTTGGGACGACCGTGGCCCATGCTAGTAGTGGCGCGACCGGCCTCGTGAGGACTGCTGGCAGGATGAGCCTCGCGAGGGCGCCTGGAGGGACCAACCTCGTGAGGATCGTCCTCAGGGCAACGCCGGACTTCCTCCACTACCGCCACCGCCAAGAAGGATCGACGACCACCACCAAGACGAGGGGGCTAGGGGCTTCCAAGAGCCACGTGCTATCGCCTGCATCTTGGGCGGAGCTCAGGCCCCAGCCTCGCTGCGTATCTTCAAACAGTTTGCTCGTGAAGTGAATGCAGTCCTCCCCAAGCTCGAGGCCACGCGCCCGTTCAGGTGGTCCAAGTGCGCCATCACGTTCAGTTCGGCAGATCAGCTCAAGTGCGCAGCTACCGCTGGCGCCCTCCCAATGCTTTGTTCACCAGTCATCAGCAACATGCAAGTTACCAAGACCCTCATCGACGGCGGCGCAGGGCTCAACGTCATGTCCGTCGACACGTTCGACAACCTCCAAGTGCCATATGACCAGCTTCAGCCTACCAAGCCGTTCTCAGGAGTGACCGACGGTTCCACCACACTGACAGGGCAGGTCCGCCTCCGTGTCACCTTCGGAGAACGCAACTACCGCACCGAGCTCATCGACTTCGACGTCGCCTACATCCGCCTGCCATATAATGCAATCCTCGGGTACCCAGCCCTGGCCAAGTTCATGGCAGTGATCCATCACGGCTACAATGTCCTCAAGATGCCGGGAAGCGGCAGAATTATCATAGTCCCGTGCGAGGAAAGAGATGCGGTGTGCTCCCTCGAGCGTGCCTTCCAAGCTGCAGCAATCGACGACCCTGACAGCAAGGGGGAGTGCCCTCCTGAGGCCACCCCCAAGAAGAAGCAGCTGCACCGTGCAGGACCTCAGGAAGGTGCCGTTGCAGCTGGAACCTCGTCAGGATCCGCGCCCTCACCTGGGGTGCCTCCCTCCATCGCATAGGAAAGCGCGCCCGCCGCCCTTCTCGGGTAGGGCTCGGGGGCTCTCTTCTGGAGGGCCTCAAACTTTGCCAACATAACAAGGGAGGCGCTTGGGCACCACTTGGAGGCGTGCTTCACGGCACGTTTCCCTCAGGAGGACACAGGGCAAGGAGCGCCCACCGCTCAGGAGTTCAGCTCCAAGACCACTCAGGAACTGCAAGACACGAGGGCCATGCGCGGCGACCGCCACTCACCACGCGCAGCTCCCCATCCAGGCAAGGATGCCGGGCTGCGTGTCTGCATCGACGTCCCAGGGTTAAACAGAACCGCCTCTCAGGAGCTTTTCTAGCCTTTGCGCGTGGGACGCTGCGAGGGCCCACCTCACAGCTACGTTCGCATGCCTTTTGCCCTACCGAGCGTGGCGACCGCCTATCAGCGCAGCATGCGGAGCATCTTGGCGGCTCAGGAGGCCAGGCACCACACTGTGCTGGTAGAGATGCAGATGGTCCTCGAGGAACCGCCCGGACCCCAGAGCCTCCCGAGGCTCAGGGCCCCGGTGGCTCATGAGGAGCAACCCTTTCGCCCCGTACCTTCAGCTGCCTCAACTCTCCTTCGTCAACAGAACCAGGTGTCATTTTCCAAGTTCATTTAGCTCGGAGCGCCCCTCGGGCTGCATCATTCCCAGGCCGCGTGGGTCCGTCCCTGTGGCATGTATCCCTTTTATGTCTTTAGCTTACCATGTTGGGGGCGCCCCTCGGGCTGCATCATCCCCAAGCCGCTCGGGCCTGACCCAGTGGCATGTAACTCCCTTGCATTTACTTAAGCCAGTATGCTTTCCATGCCTAATCTACCTACAACTATTACCTTCTCAATCGTCGCCCGTCATGGGAGCCGCACGCCGGCCGTCTTTCTTCAGGATCCTTCGCGTGAGTAGGTTAAGCACGATGTGTGTGCTCGGGCCCGTCCCTACAGCATTGATAAATTCAACGGCTGAGCTCTGTCTGGCGGGACGGCCCCGTTCACGTCACCTCCTGTGGCCATTGTTGCTTGGCTTTCTCACGCGATAACCTTAGGAGATTCGTGGCGCAGGTTGTCTGACCACCTCGCAGGACTGACACAGCAAACAAGGACCAAGACCAGGCGCAACCCGCCTTGAGGTAGGGCCTCATGAGTCTCGCACTGGCTCATGGGTGCCCAGATACACCTCGTCTAGCCATGCGGTGCAAGCCACGTGTCAGGGCGAGGCTGTACACGCCCCGGGGGCTCTCCGCAGTAGGGAGTCCCCCTCCCATGCCCAGTGGAAGGTCCATGCTCCGCGCTGGCCATCGACACTGCCGAGGAGCGGCTATGCCCGTGCACAAGCGGAAGCACTATGCTCCGCGCTGGTGATAAACAACTAAGGGCGGCCTCACGGCCGTACCAACCTCAGGGAACCCAGAGCTCAGTGTCCGGCCTCACCGCAACGCCTCCCCTCGGGAGAGTCGCGCGAGGGGGCTGGGCACTCGGCTGTGCTCGGGTCACGCCCGAGCGTACGCCGCCCAAGCCAGGTCCCTCGGACCTGGTCGTCGCACGCCCCTCCCGAGCCGAGCCTCGGCGAGGGCAGGTATGGAGATGTTTGCACGTCAAGGGGACTCCTAAGCATCGCGACTCAGGAGACTAACTGTTCATGTAGCCCCTCACTCCTTGGTCCGTCCTGGTCTCCGGTCGGCCCAACGGCGGTTGAGGTATGCGCGGGGCCGGGCTCTGCCGACATAGAACATTAACCTATCCTCGCCTATTCTTCCTATAAGCTGTTTGCGCGTCAAGGGGGACTCCTGAGCATCGCGACTCAGGAGCCTAACTGGTCACGTAGCCCCTCACTCCTTGGTCCGTCGTGGTCTCCGGTCGGCCCAACGGCGGTTGAGGTATGCGCGGGGCCGGGCTCTGCCGACGCAGAACGCAAAGCAAATAGGAAGAAAATCTCAAAGCAAATATTAGAAACCATATCGTTCTCCGAAATGTCAAGCACGAGTTTAAACGCCTCCATGAGGCATGATACATGTTGCAGGGATAAAACAGGGAAGCAGCCGTAAGCAAGTCACCCCTGAACACCGCCATCACCCGCAGAAGGTGCTCCTCCCTTGGTAGCGTCACCTTCACCTGCACCGCCAGATGGAGCCGCAGGATCGGTGGCATCGCCAGTCGAGGGCGCGAGGACGAAGCCGCGAAACTTCTTCAGCAGGGCCTCCACTTGGCCTTTCATGGCTGCGGTGGCAACCGTGCAATGTTCATCAGCCATAGGCTCTAGCATCTCGTCAAGACGAGCATTAGGGTCGCGAAGATACAGATGGCTGAAGACACATGTCAGTGCAGCTGAACAAAGGACACGAGCCTCTGCCTCAGCAATGGGACCAATGCCCTCCACGACTTCCTCAAGCGCCTTCACCAAGTGGGGAAGCAGCTAAGCAGGGCCATCTTCATCGGTGGTCAGCGGCTTCTCCAAGCCCTTCTCGTACAGTGACTTCAGCGCCACGCTGGACCTCCCCTCGAGAAGCGAGAAGGCCACGCGGTCTTCAGCTAGGACCTTCGCCTTGGCATCAAGATCGGCCTCCCTCGCCTTCGCCTCCCGCTCCAACTCCTCCAACCGGTTGCGCTCCGTGGCTTGCACCTTTGCCAGCTCTCCCAGCTCGGTGTCGCGGCCCTTGATAGCGTCCTCCCGGGCCCTCATCTCCTCCTCCTTCGCTTGGCGGCCACGTGCTTCTTCTGCGCACTGGTCGCGCAGGATCTTCAGCTCGTCCTCCAACTCTCGGCAGCGGTCGCGGGCGGCCTCGGCCTCCTTCAGCGCCGCCTCGCGATCGGCCGCGGCTTTGGCGGCGGCCTGCTGCTCCTTCTCGGAGGCCGCCGCGGCCTGGCTCAGCGACGCTCGAACCGCCGAGTTGGAGTGAATCCAGCCAGAGGCCTGCTCCAGGCGCCCGGCTAGCAGGCGCGGGTCCGCGCCCAGGAGGTCTTCCCGCAGCTGGGCCATCTCCGAAAGGACACGCTCCAAGACGATGGAGGAAGCAGAAGAACTTGGGGCAGAGGCGCGGCAGGAGGAGGAGGCGACATCGTTACCAGAGCCTGGGAGATCAAGGGCTCCTGAGCGTTTGGGACCTCACCAGCCAAGCCAGGCACCGGCACTTCTGGAGCCAGCGGGGCCACGGGGGCTGACTCCTCCCGACGATGCTCCTCCTGGCCTCGCGAGGGCGACCGCAGTGGGGAGGTGCGAGTGCCGTCGCCTCCTTTCTCCGCAGAGGGGGGCACGGCCGCTGCATCCTCCTTCCTTTTCTTCGTCGAAGGCATCGGCCTGATCAACCAAGGGTGAACGTCAGAAAATAGCAAGTACAAGCAAAAACAAGACGAAGCTCGAAGCACTTACTGATCCACCGCGACGTAGTCCACCCTCCGCTTGGGGTGCCTAAAACCTGAAAGCATCGGAGCCTGAGGAGTGGGCACACGGGATCCGGAGGCAAAAGACGGCGCAGCAGAATGGCCAGAGCCGGCTCCAGGCAGCGTCAAGGCGGAGGCAGCACCTCGAGAAATCAGCGAAGACCTGCCCTTCGTCGGGATAGCAGGCATCTCTCCCTCCTCCTGGCGGGTGTCGACCTCGGCGTCGTCAGGAAGGGCGCGGAGGATGTCAGCCTTGCTCAAGGGGGAGGTTTCTCCCATCTCCTCGGGGGTCTTCTCTGAGTCCTCCTCCCCCTCTTCCTCCCTGCGGGACTCGTCAGAAGACAGCTCCACCGGCTTCGGCGCTGCAGGGCCCCCAGCAAGCATCGCCGGCACCAGCCGGCGTGCACCAAAGGTCGGCCTGGAGGCCACGATTGGCTCCCAGTCCTTGCGGTGGAACAAAGGAACGAAGGCGCTCGGCGGGTACTCCTGGTTGTCCCCAACCAAAAGGTGCAGGACAGCAGTTAGCTCATCGTCAGGCAGGGCCTCCAACCTTAGGTGAACCTTGTCTTCTTCATCTCCAAGCCTCCACAAAGGGCGCGCACGCGCCTGAAGTGGAGCAACGCGCGGCATCAAGAATTCCCTCAGGAGCATGGCCCCCATCACTTTGGCCAGCTTCGTGTTGCCCGGCTTCAAGTCGGTCTTCATCTGCTCCAACACCGACAACACCCGCTCATCAGTAAGCTCTGCATGAGACCACCCCTTGTCGGACTGGGGCATCTTCGTCGGCAGCGCCAAGCGCGGATAGACGCACTTGGCGCCCATCATGACCCATTTGGCCCTGAGGTTGTCGACCTTCTTCCCGGTGTTCGAGATCGAGTTGGCCTTGCCGGACACGATGAAATTGGCGCACCCGGAGATGTGGCCCTCGCTGACGCGGAGGAAAAAGAAGTGGCGCAGCAGAGCCACGGACGGCATCAGCCCAGATACGCCTCGCAATAGTAGGCGAAGATGGACAAGAGAAGGATGGAGTTGGGATGGATATGCAGCACCTGCAGCCCGTAGTGGCCGAGGACCTCATAGAAGAAATCAAAGAAGGGAGGAACCAGCCCGACGACAATGATGCTCGTGAAGAAGGGGAAGAACGTGATCCCCTCGGGCTCCGGCTTGACGGAGGCAACCTGGAGCTCCGTCTTCCCCCATTCATTGCTCTCCCCCGCCGTCAGCAAGCACGTGGCGGCGAGGCTCTTCTCCGAGACATTGGGCGCATCGAGAGCAGGCTCGTACCAAGCTGGTGACGCGGAGGGCTTGACCTTGCGCGGAGCCATTAGTCGCTGGTGCAAGAGGAGATGGGAGCAGATCTAAGGATTTTGGAAGCAGGGCGCAAGAAAGGGGATCTGAGCAAGGCGAAGGGAAGCAGTGAAGACAAGCGTTGCCCGCGCCAGCCTTTTTGTCAAGGTGGGCAGTTGCTGAGGCAGCGTGGGGAAGCGGAGACGCCCACGTCCAATCAACCGCCACGCGTCGACCAAGGCCACAGGCTTTTGGGGCCCGCGGCGCTCTGCGCTTGACCTTTGGCTTCGCCTCGAAGCCAAGCCCGAGCGCGCCTTGGGCCCGGGGGCTACTGTCGGTGTTCTGGGAACGGGGGTCCCCAGACTTTCCTGCCTGCGGCCCGCGGCGTGGCTGTGCTAGCAGGCCTGTATGGCCCATCTTCATCAACAAGGAATTCAAGACCCTCGTGAGGGGCCAAGCCTCACGAGGCGGACGACGCAAGACCTCCTCAAGAGCGACCTCGCCGGGCAGGCTCGCGAGGGGCGGAGAGATCAAGGCAAGGCAAACCTCGCGAGGTTCTCGTGAGGTGAGCCATGACGATCGAGATCAGGCGGGTGCCAGCGCGCGCAGTGTCCTCGTTTCCTCTTTGGTGCTAAAGGAGGCAAGCGCAGGCGCGGAGTACCGAGGCATCAAGCAAAGGTTTCCATATTGGTGCAACGAGACCAAGACCAGCAGGACGGGAAGACGGAGGTCACCATGGAGCCCAAGGCGGCGTCACCACAAGAGCCTTTTGCAGGCGCAGACCGCTTTTGTCAGGATAAGCTGTACTAGCTGCCCCCTTTCAAATTGGCCGTTGTTGGCTCCCTTCCCGCTCGATATTTGGGGAGAGGACCAGGGCCTATATAAATAGAACTAGCCACCACCGTAGAAGGGGACTGATTCAGAGGCATCTCAGCCGATCCTTAGCCACACACCAAGCACAAGAACACCTCAACCTTAGGAGGCTGTTCTTCCCCTTGTACTGTTCATCATCAGCCCAAGAGGCAATCCACCACCACCACACTGGAGTAGGGTATTACACCACAACAGTGGCCCGAACCAGTATAAATCTTGTGTCCCTTGTGTTACACGTTCGTCGAGCTCGTTCTTGAGATCTTAGCTAGTTAGGACGTGGATCGGTAGGGAGGAAATCTTCGCGCGCACCCCATTGTTCGAACCTTGAGGGTTTTGCCGGAACCCGTGATCCGACAATTAAATGGTTAGAAAATCACTTAAATGTCTTTAGAAGGTTAAATGACCCCTGAAATTTACCAATTTTTCACATGACAGTTGTATTAGTGCATGTTAAATGCAGGAAAGAATTTGAAGGCCGTAAGAGGAAGCTATCTCCCGTTCATCATCAAACATGCATTGTTCCCTCTCAGAACCACAAACCTTCTAGCGAGTTGATCCGGTTTCTGAGGGACGTGTGTCCAAACGTTCGTCAAACATGCCAATTTCTTTACCACATCATCTTGGTGGCATGACATTACATCAACCAAGGTTTCATGTGTTTCTGATCATTTTTCTATTTTTTTGAATTAAAATGCCATGTCACTCCATGCATAGGTATGCATGTGTCCATGTCGTGAGACCAATATGTTTGAATATTCCTTCTAATTTACTGCACATGGAATTAACTCGCACACAAGTACACATATATGATTTTTCAAACCGTTTTGGTTAGGTGTTGCATGTAGATGTAGTTCAAATTTGAATTACGGTCATTAAATGGTTAGAAAATCACTTAAATGTCTTTGAAAGGTCAAATGACCCCTAGAATTTTCCAAAATTTCACATTACAGTTGTAGTAGTGCACGTTAGACGTTGAAAAAATTTCAAGGCCGTAAGAGGAAGCTATCTCTCATTCGTCATCAAACATGCATTGTTCCCTCTCGGAACCACGAACCTTCTAGCGAGTTGCTCCGGTTTGTGAGGGGTGTGTGTCCAAACTTTCGTCAAACATGCCAATTTCTTTACCACATCATCTTGGTGGCATGACATTAAATCAAGCAAGGTTTCATGTTTTTCTGCTCATTTTTTATTTTTTGGAATTAAAATGCCATGGCATGCACTCCATGCATGTGCCCATGCCTCGACACCAATATGTTTCAAAATTCCTTCGAATTTATAGCACATGGAAGTAACTCGCACACAAGTACAGAAAAATTTGATTTTTCAAACCATTATGGTTAGGCGTTGCATGTAGATGTAGTTCAAATTAAAATTACGGTCATTAATTGGTTAGAAAATCACTTAAATGTCTTTAAAAGGTCAAATGACCCCTGAAATTTACCAAATTTACACATGACAGTTGTATCAGTGCACGTTAAACGTAGGAAAAAATTTGAAGGCCGTAAGACGAAGCTATCTCCCATTCGTCATCAAACATGCATTGTTCCCTCTCAAAACAACGAACCTTCTAGCGATTTGCTCCGGTTTTTGAGGGATGCGTGTCCAAACGTTCGTCAAACATGGCAATTTATTTACCACATCATCTTGGTGGCATGACATTACATCAACCAAGGTTTCATGTGTTTCTCATCATTTTACTATTTTTTGAATTAAAATGCCATGTCACTCCATGCATACGTATGCATGTGTCCATGTCGTGAGACTAATATGTTTGAAAATTCCTTCTAATTTACTGCACATGGAATTAACTAGCACACAAGCACACATATATGATTTTTCAAAATGTTTTGGTTAGGCATTGCATGTAGATGTAGTTCAAATTTGAATTAGGGTCATTAAATGGTTAGAAAATCACTTAAATGTCTTTAAAAGGTCAAATGACCCCTAGAATTTTCCAAAATTTCACATTACAGTTGTAGTAGTGCACGTTAGACGTAGAAAATTTTTGAAGGCCATAAGAGGAAGCTATCTCCCGTTCGTCATCAAACATGCATTGTTCCCTCTCGGAACCACGAACCTTCTAGCGAGTTGCTCCAGTTTGTGAGGGGTGTCTGTCCAAACTTTCGTCAAACATGCCAATTTCTTTACCACATCATCTTGGTGGCATGACATTACATCAACCAAGGTTTCATGTGTTTCTGAATTTTTTTGGAATTAAAATGCCATGCCACTCCATGCATACGTATTCATGCATATGTGTCCATGTCGTGATACAAATATGTTTGAAAATTCCTTCTAGTTTACTGCACATGGAATTAACTCGCACACAAGTACAATTTTTCAAACCGTTTCAGTTACGCGTTGCATGTAGATGTTGTTCTAATTTGAATTATGGTCATTAAATGGCTAGAAAATCACTTAAATGTCTTTAAAAGGCCAAATGACCCCTAACATTTTCAAAAAATTCACATTACAGTTGTAGTAGTGCATGTTAGACGTAGAAAAAAATTTGAAGGCCGTAAGAGGAAGCTATCTCCCGTTCGTCATCAAACATGCATTGTTCTCTCTCGGAACCACGAGCCTTCTAGTGAGTTGCTCCGGTTTGTGAGGGGTGTGTGTCCAAACTTTGGTCAAACATGCCCATTTTTTACCACATCATCTTGGTGGCATGACATTACATCAACCAAGGTTTCATGTGATTCTATTTTTTTATTTTTTGGAATTAAAATGCCATATCACTCCATGCTTAATTGTGTCATAGCCGTTAGACCAATATGTTTGAAAATTCCTTCCAATTTACTGCACATGGAATTAAATCGCACACAAGTACACGCAATATGAGTTTTCAAACCGTTATGGTTAGCTGTCGCATGTACATGTAGTTCAAATTTCAGTTGCGGTCATTAAATGGCTTGAAAATCACTTAAATGTCTTAGAAGGTCAAATGACCCCTGAATTTTTCCAAAATTTGACATGACAGTTGTATTAGTTCTAAAAAAATTCTCGTTCATTTAAAACACCATCCGTTGGCACTTTATTCCAAATTTGTCTTTCACAGCTAATAAAAAATATCTACAACATCATACACAGTTGTTTTCTAGGAACCGTTTGCGATGAAAATATCTGGGTCTATTTAAGTCTCCCTCCTTAAGCTTCGCCGACTCGTTTGCTCTAGTGCCGGCAACCCCCGAATCCACGGATCTCGGTCCCCATTCCCGCACCCCCTTCTTGCAAAGATGACATCGTGGAAACGCTTCGTGAAGGCCCGTACGATGGCCGCCTCCCCCCCGAGCGCCGCCACCTGTGCTGAGAGTGTGGCCGCCTACACCGAGAGTGCCGCCGCATCCGCATTGAGCGCGGCCGATTCCGCCAAGAGGGCGTCTGCGGCAGCTGACAGGGCAGCTGCAGCAACTGAGATGGCTACAGCAGCTGCTGCGACGGCGGCTGCAAACGCCAAGAGCGCTTGAGCTGCCGTCTGTGCCGCTGATGTTGCCCTGGCCTTGGTCGAGGCCATCCACGCCAACATCGAGGATGCACACGCCAAGATATTCCAGGCCACCTCGGACTCTAGCATGCAACCCACATATGAAAAGGCGGCGGTGGCCATGGAGCACCTGCTTCCTCATGAGGTCGCCGAGCGGGAGCTGGAGATGCATGAGGCGGCGGAGATCGAGGAGCGCCGGGAGGAGGAGTTGCGCGTGGCCAAGGTCGAGGTAGAGAAGAGTCTGTCCGTCGAGGAATCGGCGGTGGAGTACCAACGCGAGCTCTGGCGCAGCCACTACTACGAGTACTACAACCTTGAGGGTGGCGCCGAGGACGAGGACGAGGACGCGGTCGACTTCAGCAGGGGGACGCGGAGTCCACCAACGGCGGCATGTCGCCAGGACAAGTCATCGACGTCTCATCTCACACCGGCGATGTATAGGCCGGCGCGGCAGCGGAATTTTAATTATGCATACTTAGGCTTTGTTTTTAATGCTGGTCTTTTGTTAGAGCAATGTTTAGGTCAACTGGCTCTGTGTAATTACTAAAATTGCTCGATTCAGTAAGTGTGGTCTGTCTGCTGTACGCTCTTTTGTGTGCCCAAATTAGCAAGCGATGTTAAATTATGCAATGACGTACCCGGGGATATCTCCACCAAAATTTGAATTATCAAACTCATCCCATGCGCGTAAAGTAGAAGAATCGTTTGCGATGCACACAATCGTTCAAAGTGAATGGTCCGGCGGCACCGCGCGCGTTCAAAGTGAATGTGCCCATGCCTTGAGACCAAAATTTGAATTATCAAACTCATCCCATGCGCGTAAAGCAGAAGAATCGTTTGTGATGCACACAATCGTTCAAAGTGAATGGTCCGGCGGCACCGCGCGCAAAGTTTCCCTCCACATTTCCAAAATTTTGGCCTACCGCCAAAATATCTACCCCAGCCCCCTTCCCCCCTTCCCCACCCCCTTTTCTCCCAGACCACAAGTCACATTTCCCCTGTTTCCTCCTTCCTTCCTTCCTTGCTAAGCTATAGCCGCTTCATTGCTCTCGCCGTCTCGCATCCTACCGCCGGGGTCGCCATGGTCTTCTTCAAAGACATCTCCAGCGGTTCCTCCTCCGGCGACTACTCCTTCACCACCCGGGTATGCCTCTCTTCTCTCTCTCGGGCTATGACTTGGAATGAAGGATTTTTACCCGGAGGTCGATTTGAGTCGTTTCTTCCTCTTGTAGCTCCCTAAGACCATCAGTGGCAACGAATGGAGCGGGGTGGCTGAAGATCTATCTGCTCGTTGTCACCATCAATCTCCATGCGTGAAGCTACTTGCGTTTGATTCTGTGGACACTGGGAGGAAGTTTCTGGCATGTGCAGAGAAGGTTAGACCCTCTTCCGTTGTTACAAATCATTTGTTAGATGTGATTCAGACACTGTCACGGTCCCAACCCATTCATACCACACCTTCAACCAAACGCATCCTAAGACAGTGTCACAGTTTGTACCTAGTATCTTAAATTGTTGCCATCTCATCAGCGGTGCCATTAGAAAATTATTTGGCACCGCTTCAGCAGTTTGTGCAGCCAACTTTGGTCCACACATCCGAGCAGCCAAGCAGTAAAATACTAAATCTTTATGGCACGAAGGAACTGGGCATCGGAGCAACTACGTGCTCCGGAGTCCGGGTCCCTGATTTTTTTCCGCTGCATCGGCTCGCCAGTTCAGGGCACCGGTGCGAGATGTAGCAACAGTTGTCTTTACACCAGTTTTGGCATACATAGTGGACGGCCTTAGTGCTATTAGTTCTATGTTACTAAATTTGTGCATGTACACACCTGTTAGTATCAATTTGCTGTCATCCAAACACTGTCGCTATGCTGTTGCAGTTATATTTACCTTCCTCATAAAATGTTCAATTTGTTATTTATTGTACATGAGTAAGAACTTGTAGCGTCGTTGTAGTTAATTATAGCTTCTGATGTTCCAGAATTTGGTTGTTGTCTCAGTACCAATTATTTCATTTGCACATTGATCTTTTTGAGAAGATATGTCATAATTAACATGTTTCTTCAGTTTTTCAAAATAAGCATTGGTGATTTTCTATGTTGCTATAAACCCATTTCCCCTACAATTGTTACTGATCTAGTTTTAAATATTATAGGATGAACGGAAGTGTTCTTACTTGGAGTGGGTTGATCAAGAGTGGCCACAGTCTTTGAAGATGTGCCTAACGAAGCTCTGGAGCATGTATGAGGAAGTGAACACAGCTAGGCTTAGAGAAAGTCTTGTCAACGCTGAAGCATATTTCAAGATGCGGGATAAAAAGTTGAAGGTGGAGAATGAGCTCAGATTTTTAAAAAGACTTTGCTAAGATGGTGTTGGCGAAGGAGGAGGCACTTTCCCAGTTGGCCCGTGCAAAACGGGTTCTTACTGAACTGAAAGCAGAGGTGGATAAGACGAGCCTGGATGATCTCGATTAGGGAAATGAATATATTGTTCTTGTGAAGTTGAACTAGCTATATGTTGTACTGTGCTGTTTTCATGTAGCTACCGTACTGTGATGTTATAATATATTTATGTGCCTGATATGAAATTGGCAAACAGCTGTTCGATATGAAATGTGAATTTGCGTAATACTGGAATTATTAATTGTAAACTAATAAACCTGCTAAATGTGTCATGGACCTTTGCAAACGGTTCTAGCAGTAAAAGCGTTGCGATGGATAGCCCAATGCCACACAGTTTTCTTCATCAAATCGTGTGTGATATAGTTGATAAAAGCAAACAGTTAACAAGGAAGACCGTGTGTGGTAGTTACACCTTTCACACACGAGCCTACACATAAAACTGTGTGGGATTTACGTCCGAACGGAAACGTTTTCCCTGGATTGACTGTGTGGGATGTACATAAGAACGGAAACGTATTCCTTGGATTGACTGTGTGTGATATACATACGAACGGAAATGTTTTTCTGGGATTCACCGTGTGGGATGTACATACCTACGGAAATGATTTTCTCGGATTACCGTGTGGGAT
Organism: Triticum aestivum; assembly: GCF_018294505.1. Classification (NCBI taxonomy): domain Eukaryota; kingdom Viridiplantae; phylum Streptophyta; class Magnoliopsida; order Poales; family Poaceae; genus Triticum; species Triticum aestivum. The sequence goes on from NC_057799.1 coordinate 361,113,178, forward strand.
GTACATACCTACGGAAATGATTTCTGGGATTCACCATGTGGGATGTACGTACCTACGGAAATGATTTCTGGGATTCACCGTGTGGGATGTACATACCTACAGAAATGATTGGGTTTCGATGCCTCGCCCGATCGCACACGGCCCCAGCCTGGGTCCCAGGAGGGCCTATCCTCGATGATTTCTGGGTCGTGTGGGAAGGACACCCTATCGCACACACTCACTTAGCAACAGTTCCAAATGCCACCGCGGAAAGGGGTAAAAACCGTTTGTTTAGGATCGACGCGCACCAGTGAGCACTGCTAACATGGCCTGGTTAACCTAGCCTCCATAGTGCATCATCATATCCGAGCTCCACATGTGGTCCAAGGATGCGAGATTTCCATCCCATGGCTTGTATGAAACCTGATCTTGCGTGGAGACCTTCTGCGGTTCATCTACCAGATTAGTGTCATGGGAGAGGGTATATCCACGAGGTTTGAATTGTTGAGATTGATGTCTTGATGGGGTTTTGGAGTTTCAATCTTCTCCAATGTACTGGTTAAACCGAAGTGAGGTTGCTTCGATGCATGAACCGTGCCGGTACCTATCAGATCATCGGACAGTGATGCCATCGAGCCGCTGTGACCACACAGAGGGACCTTTATGGGCCACCAGTGACAGAGGTAAATCTGGCATATCTCGGGTAGGGGGTCCTGAGCTTGTGATCTTGGATAGATGGTAACATGACGAAGAAGAGACACAATATTTACCCAGGTTTGGGCCCTCTCGAAGAGGTAAAACCCTATGTCCTGCTTGTATTGTATTGATTGTGGATGGGGTATAGAGTACATGTTGATCTACCTCGAGATCATTATTTTAATGAATCTACCTCTACGGTCTAACATCCCTTGGCGTATTTAGACATCGGGGTTATCTAGGGTTACACCTAAGTCGGTCACATCAGGGGATAAACATGCCAAGGATTACACCTTGTATTGGAGTATGCACCAAGTCTTTAGAAGATTCCATCTTGAGTATGGCATGGGGCCAAGCTGGTGTGGCCCACTTGTTGGATAGTTTGGGGATCCTCAGCCTAGCCCATACTTGGGGGCCGACATGGTTAGCATCCCCTTATCCAGGACACCATCAACACTCTCTTCTTGGGATAGGTGCCATGTTCCAGGATGCCAAGAATGCCGCATGGTTGCCTCCAGCTCGTGTGGACGAGTGAGCACCTGCCCATCAAGTGACCCAATGTGTTTAGTTACTCGTCCTGAGATTACGAATCCGAGGACCTGCAGCTACATGTATGTCTGGATCGCTTGCTGGTACGTGCCCCCTTCATTTCTCAGCCCGAAGGGGTGATTAAAGAGTGTGCCTCTTTATCAGGCGCCATCATCTGCTGGTGGTACCCGAAGTACACGTCCACGAAGTACCGGTCTTGATGTCATGCCTTGATTACTAGTCCGGATGGTTGCCTCATTGGGTGAGTACGCTCTTGGGAAGCCTGGCTAGCCTTCATCCCGTAGCCTGATGCTTGGGTTCCCAGAAACTGTCCAGGTCAGTTGTCTTCATCAAGATACCAAGACCGGAGTTGTTCATCCGACTTCGCGAGCAGGCCGAACATATGAGGTTAGCAATGAGTATTCACATACCGAGGGGCTTCAAAGAACCAGTTTCAACCTCGGCAAGCTAGAAGATGGCGTTGAAGATTGGTGCCGACCATGATGCAACTAAGCTTGAAGACAAGTTCAGGGGCTACTAACGGTGTTACGGTCGTGGGTGCCTCACCTCTCTAGTTGTCGACCCAAGTAGGCTGGCTCGAGGATCCTAGTTCGGTTTCTGCCCAGGGCCATAATGCCTAACCATGGGCTCTGTAGAAGGAAGATTCGAGAAGCCATGTCGTTCAACACAAAGAAACAAGATATGTGGAGGACTCCCCTCCACCGACATAGCCGACGTAGCTAACTAGAATCATGTAACCCTAGGGGCCCCGGTATATTATATAAGTCGGGGCCGAGCTAGTCGACAGGCAAGAGAAAATCCCTCGGTTATACCCCATACTTTGTACACCCTACCGCAATATACCACATGAGCACATGTATGGTTTTACCTCGTAAGGGCGTTCTGAACCTGGGTAAATCTGGTCTCATGGTTCCCTCCGATCTACTCACCTCGCTGGGACAACCTATTGAGGGATCTCCTGGAATCTACTCCGACATGCACATCGCACTGCACCAATAACGCCCGTCGGACTCGGTCGACTGGGAAACCCTAGGAGGGTCTACCAGTCGGGTGGGACAACCACACACTGCCGAACAAACAACCTACAACAATAACGGGCAGCCCTGGTAGGGCCGAACAGCGAGGCAGACACAAATAGGGTCGAGCATGCTATGAAAAAGAAACAACGTCGGACCACTCGCATCCCCACCGCCCAGGCAACCGCACGAGATGGCACACGGCGTTTCAACACAAAGGACTCCAGATGAGGGAGACCCGCATGCGCCTGCGGCCCACACGTCATAGATCCCCAAAGCCACCGTCTTGGTGAGGCACGTGCTTATGCGATCGAATGGTGCACAGGGCACCATGCGGGCAGCACTGCAAGGCCCGAGTAGATCAAGCGGCGTGGAGTGCATCGGAGGGCACATATGCCCTCAAGAGTCGGGTTCTGCAACATCCGCTAAAAAAGTAGTGGTGGGTTATTGATCAAAAGAGAGCAGGTAGTACATACATAAAGTAGCCAATAATTAAGGATGAAAATTTTATCCATCGGTACGGGTACCCATGGATACCCTACCCACGTGGGTAGGGTATGGGCACAAATTTATACCCAGTGGTAGTACCCGTAGCCTACCCGTTAAGTCGTGGGTAGGGCACATGTATAGCCTTGCACCCGTGAATATACCCATACCCTACCCGTTTTATACTCACATGTGTGGACCTTACCCGTGGAGCTCCAACATATGCGCAAGGGTCGGCAGCGTCGACGTCAAAGGTGTTGGGCGACCAAAAAACTCACGCAATTAAGCGTCACACCATCACATGTGTTATTGATGTGCTCATGTATCTATTATTGAGTTGAGATAAATGTTTTTTCTGTCAAATCTGATATCGATGAATGTTAAATTGTGAATAACTTGTGTACTGTTTCATCTACCCGTTGGGCACCTAACGGGTATGGGTACCCGTCATGTATAGTTACGAGTAAAGTTTCATACCTGTGGGTACGTGTATGGGTAGAATTTTGTATCCATTGACTACACGAGTATTGGTATGATATTGCTCTACCCATCCCATACTCTACCCATTGCCATCCTTATCTATACTCCTAAAGGGGAAGTTGGTAGTCTCACCTCAATCCCACCAACCCCTCGAAAAACTCTATATTATGCCCGCGGGCGTCTTACAGACGACCTTTCGCTTAACCGCAACCAAATTGGATAGGCACATTTGATGTGTGTATTAACTAAATCAAATCTACACTTTTCCAAAACAACTTCATGCATTAACTCATTCAAATCAAATCTTAATAAAATATCAACAAAATCCAAACTTCCTTGCGTTCTACTCCTCAAATCTTATCATCAACTATAATCAAAGTTGGCTGGCCCATTTGACGCGTGCGCACATTTTTATTTTTTGTTTTTTATATATTACATTTTTTGGTTTCATTTTTCTGTGACCAATAGGTTGGTTTTGCTAGGCATACTATCAGAATCAGAAAGCACATACTTGTACACTACTAGGGAAAAGCCTAGCAGTAGCGGGTATTTGGTGTATCAGTAGTGTGGGGTTCCGCACTATTGATACGGCGCTACAGCTAAAATGTATCAGTAGCGCGTGTTGCCCCACGCTACTGCTATACTTGGCTAGCAGCAGTAAGCTTTAGTTCAACGCGCTACTGCTAATAGCTGCAACGCTTTTAACTAGGGAGCGCTACTGGTAACAGCGCACTGCTACTAACTTTATTCCCCTCGCTACTGTTAGTTTTGTTAGTTTTTGTTTTTTCCGCATATTTGTTTTGTATTTGAACATGCTTTATACAATAATCTTTAGCATATCATACACATACAAATGTAATCATAGCGATACAAGTGGTCTCTCGTCATCATCTCAAAAATAGCGATACAAGTCTCGATTACTTGCAACTACATCGTCATCCATCTAAACAATGATATACGCGAGAAAAGCTATCACTATGAGTGAGAGCGGAACTATGCAGTACATGAGTTCATATCCTCTCTCGCACTAGCGTGAACCTAAACTAACTACTGGCTATCGCTCGGAATTCGGATGCCTGTACACCTGGGCCTGACACTCGGCCACTCGTCGTATACTCCTGGCGTCGCACTTCTTCGCCATCAATGATCTATGCACCTGCATCATCACATGAGTCAATGATATGCACCATATATAGTTGAGCAACAGAAAGAGACAGACTTGGCAAAAATAGAAGCAACATATCATAAGCATAAATAACAAAGTTCATCGTACCCAAAATGCCCTAACTAGAGTGATCTTCGCTATTCGAGGAGGACGGTTTAATTACATCACAAATAAAGTTTCGTCGTGCATAACTCAGAGTTTCGTCATACAGAAAGTATGGACTAAATAGACACATTGTCATATATCTACAATCACTCCAACATGCCGTGCCATCCATCCAAGTCAGGGAGATATTCCCCAAGCTTAGTGAAAGGCTTCAGGTCGAGATGCTGAGAGGCTACACATGTTCGGACGTCTTCCCACGACATTTGCCCTTCCTTGTAGAACATCCCTGCTTTTTCGAGGACCTCCTTCATGATGACTTGGGCAAGTTCACGCTGGATGTGATAGAACTCAGCTCGAAGTCAATGATTCGGGATATCTCCTATGTTCTTTGCCCATTGCAGAATGTGGGCACCGCCGGATTTAGGTGACATGTGAAGGTTCTGCTGATCCCGTCTGTACTCCAGCATGTGGTGTAGGACATAGAATCCATCACTAAGAGTATCACTTGGTTCCTGGATGCAGCAGAAGTCAGTCTTATGGCCGAAGGCGGGCCTGCCATCCCTTTTCTTCTTGGTCTTGATCTCTCCACCCTGTACGATGTAGTAAAAGATAGCACTGTCGAGCACAGACTTGATGTGGGTGTAATCCTTTTTGTTCATGTTCTTCGATGAGTTCAAGTAAAGAGCGTGGGAGTATCGGGGGTAAAGGATGATGAGGACGGCGCGCTCGCCGCTGCGCAAAATAAGTACACCTCAAATTAATTAGCCTCCACCGTGCAAATGAATGATTGAAATCGAAGGAACGATATCCGCGCAGATGACTTACAGGGGATGATAAGGCATGAGAATCGTCTCCTTGTCCTTATTGGCGACCATGAAATCAACGATGTAGTCCCTCGCGTATTCACGGTGAACTGCGCAGACTGCCAAAAAGCCCTCGTGCATGAAGTACGGGTCAGCGACACAGATATAAGGTATCTTCTCAATCTCGATGATGTAGTTCATGTACAAGGCATAAAGGCGGACAAACGTAAAATCCAGCTTCTTCAAGTGAAACATGTCGAAGATGTAATCGAATCAAAGGAAGAACTTCTCCGCGGGGAATGTGTGGACGTACGACCTTTGCCGCGGCACATTAACCACATGGAGTGGGTATCCTGGACTTTCCGAGGAGATGAGGCTTTTCTCTCTCCGCAGCACATCGTCATGAAGTCTCCTTAGATCGCCGTGTGTGGCGTCTTGTCACAGCCCTAGAATATCCGAGTGAAATAGTTGCAACTGCACTCATGCATCATGTCTAAAATTTCTGAAAGTAGAATTGAGGTTTGTTGAAACCCTCAGAAATTCGTTCAAAAATAACCAACTTTAAAATCTTCTCAAATGAGTCCAAGAAAATGTTCCTGTTATTCTATAGAAATATTGGCAAGAGGTAAAATTCAAACCAATATTTTTAGGAGCTCAGAAACATTTATTCTGGCCATTTGAATTAATCCAATAATTATTTGCTTTGAATTTATATTGAATATATATTAAATATAACTCCAATAATTCTGGAAGTTTGTGAGTGGCTTTGTATATATTTTAGCAAGCCATATAATAACCTACAGAATTTATTAAAATGATTTAGTGGCTAAACTAAATCAGAACAGAGGAAATGAAATAGAAAACAGAAAAGGAAAGAAATTACCTGGCGCAGCCCACCTAGCGCCCAACCGGCCCAGCTCTGTGACAGCCCAACCGGCCCGACTGGCCCAGTGGCCAGTCATCGTTCTCCTCTTGCTAGGAGGACACAGCGCGCGTGGCCGCCGCTCACGAGCACGCGCCTCGCTAGCTCCTGCTTGCCGCTGACGCCTGGACGCCTCCAACGCTGCCACGCACTCCCCTCGACCCTCTCCACCTTCCCCCTCCTCGCAGCTCTCTCCCCTCCCCTCTGTGCTCTCTACCCGAGCGGAGCCCGTCGCCGCCGTTCGCCATAGCCGCAGCCACCGCCTCCCCTTCGCCCCCTCGACAGGTCCACGAGCTCCACCTCGACCACCTCTTCCTCTTCGTCGAGCAACACATCGCCGGATGCCCCGTGACGCCGCCTTGGAGGCCATCTTCAACCTCTCGCACCGAGCGTCGCCGTCATCGATTCGCCACCGTCCACGACTCCCCGAGCCCGCTGAGACCGTCAACGACCCCTACGTGAGCCCCTGCTTCGAACCCCTCTTCTGCCCCACGCGTTTGCACCCTCCAGGCCGTAGTTCCACCATGGCCGAAGCTCGCCTCCGCTCGAGCTTGTCGCCGGCATCGCTCCGGCAACCATTTGGTCATCCCGTGCTACCTAACACGTTTGCCGCCCCGTGCTGAGCCTCGCTAGCACCTCCCCTTGCCCGCTTGCACCCCGCAGCGCCACCCGCGCACATCACCGAGCTCCGGCCGCCGCTGACCTCGCCGCCGCCGTCGCAACAGGCCATCCCCGACGGCCTCCCCTAGACGCGCACGGGCCTGGGCTTCCTCCTGGTGCCCTCGTCTGTCATCCCCGTGGCCTGCCGTGCGGGCTCCGCCACGACTTGAGGTCGTCGGCGACTAATCGCCGGCAGTGCTGACATGGCAAGTCATTAGCCACTAATGACGCCCTAACTAACCCCCTAGAGACACTACCATGTGGGCCCCTGTACCTATTTAGGTTAGTTTTATTTTCTATTTAGATTAGTTCATAAACAGTGGGACCCACCCGTCAGCATTGACTCTGCTGACGTGGCCGTTGACCAGGCCCACCTGTCAGCGACACTAACCAGCCCTGTGTCACCAACGTGTGGATCCCGCACGTCAGGTTTGATCTGGACTAGCCCTGTTGACCTGCTGACGCAGTTAATCATTTTCTGGATTAAAAAATAATTCAGAAATTCCAGAAAATTCCCAAAACTTCTAAAATTCATAGAAATTCAACCATAACTCCAAATGAAACAAATTATATATGAAAAATGATCAGGAAAATCTAATCTTTCCATCTGAACCATTTTCATGCATGTTTGAGCAACTTATGCCTGCTGATCAGGTCAAATCAATTAAATGGCATTTAAACAATTACATATGGAGTTTGATTTTGAGCCTTGGATTCAAACCAACTTCATTTAAATTGCTGCTAGTTGCATTAGATCAAACACACTCATTTTGCCATGTCATGATCATGCATCATATTGTCGCATCGCATTGATTGTGTTCCCTCTTGTTTGCCGGTGGTTGTTCCCTCTCGATAGATGTGTTCTGATGATGAGTTCGATGACACGATGAAGAGCTATATCATCTTCAGAAGTGCCAGGAAACCAAAACCCCCTTGTTCATTCCCATACAATCCCACTCTCTTGCTCCTGCTCTCTTTTACTGCATTAGGACAACAATGATTCAACTGTTACATGTTGCGGTAGTTGAACCCCTTTCCTCTGCATGACCTGTCATTGCCACAATAACTAGATGAAACCCACTAGCATGAGTAGGAGTTGTTTGAGCCCTGATGTGCCTACTCATTCATGCTTGTTTGTCATGCCTGCTACTGCTTAGAGTTGAGTCAGGTCTGATTCATCGGGGATGAATTGGAATGTGGTGAACATATCCTACTGTTGAGAGCTAAGTGTGTGAACACGATTTGGTAAAGGTATCAGTGAAAGGCCATGTAGGAGTACATGGTGGGTTGTCTCATTGCAGCCGTCCTCAGGAACTGAGTTCTGTGTTTGTGATCCATGAACAATTACTACCACACATTGGGCTCCGGGCGCTCCAAGCTCTCTCGACTTATTAATCAACCTGATCTCTGTCCAGGAGTTGCAACTAGTTTCTGGTGTTTGTAGGTAGTGTTAGTAGTCTACCAAGTGGCACCCGGTACAGGTGGGCTTGGGACAGACTAGGCACCGTGGCTGGGTATGCCAAGCGTCACCCGTTCGGTGGGCTTGGAACCATGTACACATCGTTTGGGGCCGTGAGCGACACCCCGGCCGGATCTCCTTGCGGATGGAACCCGAATAGGCGATAAACCTGGACGAGAGACTTGTGTGGTTAGTCAGGTCGTGGCCGACTCCCTCGGCAGGCTTCCGCTTAAAGGTTGCCGAGATACACGACGTGTACATGGTGGTAAGTGGCGAGAGCGTGTGTGAAGAAGTACACCCCTGCAGGGTTAACATCATCTATTCGAATAGCCGTGTCCGCGGTAAAGGACTTCTGGGTTGCCTGTGCAGTTCATAGACAAGTGAAGGTGGATACTCTAAAATGCGCAAGATAAGCGTGAGTGCTATGGATGGCGTTCTAGTAGGAAGACGGGAGCGGATCCATAGTGGTGTATTGATATGGTGAATATGTGGACTCATGTGCGCCACCTCAAAAGAGTTACTTGCAGTCATAGTTCAGGTTAGCCACCGAGTCAAAGCTGGCTTGCTGCAGTTAAACTCCACCACCCCTTTATTGATACTTATGCATATGTAGCTAGTTCTGATGTAAGTCTTGCTGGGTACATTTGTACTCACGTTTGCTTAATTTATGTTTCTGTAGAGAGACTTCAGTCTCACTAGTAGTTCCACGTGGACTTCGACGTTTAGCTTGTTACCTCAGCTACGATCTTGTACCCTTGGGAGGGTCTTGTAGATAGTTAGGCTTCTCAGCCTTTTTCATTTGTAGTTGTCTGTACTCAGACAAGTTAAGCTTCCGCATGTGCTCATTGCTTGTACGACTTGAATGCTGGGTCATGAGACCCATGTTTGTAATATCTGACTCTTCGGAGTCTTATGAATAAATACTTTTGAGTCGTAGAGTTTTGTTGTGATGCCATGTTGTATTTACACATATTGAACATATTGTGTGTATGATTGAAATGCTTGGTATGTGTGGGATCCGACAACCTAGTTGTCTATCCTTGGTAGCCTCTCTTATGGGTAAATGTAGTCTGGTGCTTCCACTGAGCCATGGTAGTCTGCTACGGCCCGATTTACCGGAGTCCTGCTAGCCCAGTACTACTGCTCCGGAACACCGAGACTGGCCGGCATGTGATACACTTTGTTCCTGTGTCTGTCCCTTCGGGGAAATGTCACGCGATGACATCCAGAGTCCTGCTAGCCTACTACAGCCCAGGTTCCCAGAGTCCTGTTAGCCCAGTTGCTACAGCCCGGATTCACACGCTGCTGACTGACATGCTCGATGTTGTTTCATGTATGCCTGTCCCCATAAGTTAGTGCCACTTTGGGTTCACGATTAGTCATGCCAGCCCGGTTTCTCTGTCATATGGATGCTAGCGACACTATCATATACGTGAGCCAAAAGGCACAAACGGTCCCGGGCCAGGTAAGGTGGCACCCGTGGGAATACCGTGCGTGAGGCCGCAAAGTGATATGATCTATTACATGCTAGATCGATGTGGCTTAGAATCGGGGTCCTGACACGTGTACTACTACCTTAGGTAGGATTGGTTCACCGGGGATATGCCATTTTACCGCATCGGGGATAGGTATACGGTCTTGAACCCGAGGCTGCTAAGGCGGCTAGATCATAGAAGCAACTTTGTTGCCTTTCCTCAGTCTCTTCCTATGCTTCTTTGCTACTGGAAGGTCGTCTATAATAAGTTCAGCCTCCGAAGGCGGCAATTCAGGCATGAACTCATGACGCTCAAACCCTGAGTACTCAGACTGCTGAGCCATCAATCCTCCGTCATCATAGGCGCCAGTATTGAGATACTGTTGAGTGTCATAGTCATCCTCATCTATGGCGACGTCATCAGCGACCAATGGAGCCTCTTCCTCACCCTGTCCGCTCTCACCCAGCACGACAGCCGACGCTAATTGGGTAGTTGGGGTGTTCATGTTCATACCTTGCTGAGGCTACGTGCTCGTGCGTGTGCTCCCAGCCGCCTCCAGACGAAGCAGACTCTTTGGCCACAACAGGACTCTCCGCGGGGAATGTGTGGACGTACGACCTTTCGCTCAATTGTAACCAATTTGGACAGACCCTTTGACGCGTGCATTAACTCAATCAAATCATCACTTTTCCAAAACAACTTCACGCATTAAATCATTCAAATCAAATCTTAAAAAAACATCAACTAAACCCAAACATTCCTTTCCTTCCACTACTCAAATCTTATCATCAACTATAATCAAAGTTGGCCGGCCCATTTGACGTGTGCGCATGTTTTTTTAATTTTTTTTCCATGTTTCCTTTTTTGGTTTTCATTTTTTCTATGACCAATAGGTAGGTTTTGCTCGGCATACTATCATAATCGACACACACATACCTGTATGCCATGGTGAGTTGGTAGCATCACCTCCATTCCTGTTAAACCTCCTCCACTCAATTTTTCTATCCCACAATTTATTTAAACTAGATTTTGGCCCACTAATTTATTTAATCCGATTTGTATCTACCAAGTTTAGTAATGTTATTATGGAAAGAAATCAATAAAGGTGATCCATAATCAATCTTTAGAGACCAAATCTATGGAAATAAATCAATGTTTGATAACATAAGCCACATTTATGGAAAGAAATCAATGTTAAATAGATCATGGATACATTCTTAAATTCTTCGATTAAAGAGTTTTTAGCTCTTGATATTTTATTATGGTTGTCAATGTATCCATTCACATATCACTTCAAGAAACATATTTCATTGGGAGAAAAAAAATAAAGGAATAATACGAGAGTGATTTATCGGTCAAAATAAGTTACCAAGGCAGCCTAGTGCGCAAGAAGATTTTGAATATGTATGCAAGATAAAATTAATGTTGAATTACTAAATTATATATGCCCTCATTGCAATGAATGGGTAATTAAATAGCATCAGTAGTAGGTTACTTGAAGTGTCGATATTATGTTTTGGCACAACAGTTTAGCCGAATCTATCATTGACGTGAGATTATGTGTCAGTATTATGTGAAAACATGTGGGCCTCCTATTTATATTATGCGACATATGTGGATGTGGATCCGTATGGCGTTGGGGTTGTTCTGCTCAGTTATGGCTGTCTGAGAAGAATAATTATCCTACTTTAGAAAATGTGACAAATTGAATTTCATCAGAGATTGATTTTGCAACAAATTGCATGAGCGACCAATTCATATTTTTCTTCATCAAGTCATACAATTTTTTAGTTAGGATAGAATGCTAAATGCATTGCTTGGTTGCTTCAATTGTTAATAATGGACACGGTGGCATATCGGTTGCATGCCCAATAACAAACATCACATTCTTGTGGAATGCACCACATTCAACTGTATGTTACAACATGGCAATGGCTTAGGAGACATTGGATGTGCCTTGATACATCTCCAACGTATCTATAATTTATGAAGTATTTATGCCATGTTAGCAATAATTTTATATGTTTTTTGTGCATTTTTATATGAATTTTATATGCTTTTTCATGGACTAACATATTGGCCTAGTGCCCAGTGCCAGTTGCTATGTTCTGCTTGTTTTTGGGTTTCCAGAAAATCCATACCAAACGAAGTCCAAACGCGACTAAACTTTTTGACAATTATTTTTGGAACATAATGAAGGAAATATGCCCTAGAGGCAAAAAGAAGGTTATTATTTATTTCCTTATTTCATGATAAATGTTTATTATTCATGCTAGAATTGTATTAGCCGGAAACTTAGTACATGTGTGGATACATAGACAAACAGAGTGTCACTAGTATGCCTCTACTTGACTAGCTCGTTGAATCAAAGATGGTTAAGTTTCCTAGCCATAGACATGAGTTGTCATTTGATTAACGGGATCACATCATTAGAGAATGATGTGATTGACTTGACCCATTCTGTTAGCTTAGCATTTGATCGTTTAGTATATTGCTATTGCTTTCTTCATGACTTATACATGTTCCTATGACTATGAGATTATGCAAGTCCCGGATACCGAAGGAACAATTTGTGTGCTGCCAAATGTCACAACATAACTGGGTTATTATAAAGGTGCTCTACAGGTGTCTCGGATGGTACTTGTTGAGTTGGCATAGATCGAGATTAGGATTTTTCACTCCGATTGTCGGAGAGGTATCTCTGGGCCCTCTCAGTAATGCACATCACTATAAGCCTTGCAAGCAATGTGACTAATGAGTTAGTTGCAGGATGATGCACTACGGAACGAGTAAAGAGACTTGTCGGTAACGAGATTGAACTAGGTATTGAGATACCGACGATTGAATCTCGGGCAAGTAACATACCGATGATAAAGGGAACAACGTATGTTGTTATGCGATTTGACCGATAAAGATCTTCGTAGAATATGTAGGAGCCAATATGAGCATTTAGGTTCTGCTATTGGTTATTGACCGGAGATGTGTCTCGGTCATGTCTACATAGGTCTCGAACCTGTAGGGTCCGCACGCTTAACGTTCGATGACGATTTGTATTATGAGTTATGTGATTTGATGTACCTAACATTGTTCGGAGTCCCGGATGAGATCACGGACATGATGAGGAGTCTCGAAATTGTCGAGACGTAAAGATCGATATATTGGAAGGCTATATTCGGACATCGGAAAGGTTCCGAGTGATTCAGTTATTTTTCGGAGTACCGGAGAGTTACGGGAATTCGCCGGGTGGGGGGTCAATGGGCCTTCATGGGCCTTTGTGGAAATAGAGGGCAGCAAGGAAATGTGGGGTGCGCCCCCCTTAGGCCCAAGCTGAATTTGTTTAGGGCTTTGGGGGCCGCCCCCCTCTTTCCTTCTCCCCTTCCCCTCTTTCCTTCCCCTCCTAGTTGGACTAGGAAAGGGGGAACCTACTCCTAGTAGGAGTACGATTCCCCCTTGGGGCGCACCCTATGAGGCCGCCGACCCCCTCCCCTTGCTCCTTTATATACGTGGCCAGGGGCACCCCAAAGACACACAAGTTGATCATTGATCTCTTAGGCGTGCGCAGTGCCCCCTTCCACTGTAATCCACCTCGGTCATATCGTCGTAGTGCTTAGGCGAAGCCCTGCGCCGGTAGCTTCATCATCACCGTCATCATCACCGTCGTGCTGACAAAGCTCTCCCTCGACACTCTGCTGGATCGTGAGTTCGTGGGACGTCACCGAGCTAAACGTGTGCAGATTGCGGAGGTGCCGTACGTTCGGTACTAGGATCGGTCGATCGTGAAGACGTACGACTACATCAACCACGTTGTCATAACGCTTCCGCTTTCGGTCTACGAGGGTACGTGGACAACACTCTCCCCTCTGGTTGCTATGCATCACCATGATTTTGCGTGTGCGTAGGAATTTTTTTGAAATTACCACATTCCCAAACAGTGGCATCCGAGCTAGGTTTTTGCATAGATGTTATATGCACGAGTAGAACACAAGTGAGTTGTGGGTGATAATAGTCATACTGCTACCAGTATGTCATACTTTGATTCGGCGGTATTGTTGGATGAAGCGGCCTGGACCGACATTACGCGTACGCTTACGCGAGACTGGTTCTACCGACGTGCTTCACACACAGGTGGCTGGTGGGTGTCATTTTCTCCAACTTTAGTTGAATCGAGTGTGGCTACGCCCGGTCCTTGTTGAAGGTTAAAACTGCACATACTTGACGAAAAATCATTGTGGTTTTGATGCGTAGGTAAGAGCGGTTCTTGCTCAGCCCGTAGCAGCCATGTAAAACTTGCAACAACAAAGTAGAGGACGTCTAACTTGTTTTTTTAGGGCATGTTGTGATGTGATATGGTCAAGACGTGATGAGATATAAATTGTTGTATGAGATGATCATGTTTTGTTCAAGTTATCGGCAACTGGCAGGAGCCTTATGGTTGTCTCTTTATTGCATAAGATGCAAGCGCCATATGATTGCTTTACTTTATCGCTAAGCAATGGTTGGCGAGACGACCAACGACACATTGATAAAGATCAAGATGATGGAGATCATGGTGTCATGCCGGTGACAATGGAGATCATAACGATACTTTGTAGATGGAGATCAAAGGCACAAGATGATGATGGCCATATCATGTCACATATTTTGATTGCATGTGATGTTTATCTTTTATACATCTTATTTTGCTTAGTTCGATGGTAGCTTTATAAGATGATCTCTCACTAAATTTCAAGGTATAAGTGTTCTCCCTGAGTATGCACCGTTGCGACAGTTCGTCGTGCCGAGACACCACGTGATGATCGGGTGTGATAAGCTCTACGTTCACATACAACGAGTGCAAGCCAGTTTTGCACACGCGGAATACTCGGGTTAAACTTGACGAGCCTAGCATATGCAGATATGGCCTCGGAACATTGGAAACCGAAAGGTCGAGCGTGAATCATATAGCAGATATGATCAAGATAGTGATGTTCACCATTGAAAACTACTCCATCTCACGTGATGATCGGACATGGTTTAGTTGATTTGGATCATGTGATCATTTAGATGACTAGAGGGATGTCTATCTAAGTGGGAGTTCCTAAGTAATATGATTAATTGAACTTTAATTTATCATGAACTTAGTCCTGATAGTATTTGCAGAACTATGTTGTAGATCAATAGCTCGCGATGTAGCTCCCCGTTTATTTTGATATGTTCCTAGAGAAAAACTATGTTGAAAGATGAGAGTAGCAATGATGCGGACTAGGTCCGTGATCTGAGGATTATCCTCATTGCTGCACAGAAGAATTATGTCCTTGATGCACTGCTAGGTGACAGACCTATTGCAGGAGCAGATGCAGACGTTATGAACGTTTGACAAGCTTGGTATGATGACTACTTGATAGTTTAGTGCACCATGCTTTACGGCTTAGAACTGGGACTTCAAAAATGTTTTGAATGACATGGAGCATATGAGATGTTCCAAGAGTTGAAATTGGTATTTCATACTCATGCCCGTGTCGAGAGGTATGAGACCTCTGACAGTACTTTGCCTACAAGATGGAGGAGACTAGCTCAACCAGTGAGCATGTGCTCAGATTGTCTGGGTACTACAATTGCTTGAATCAAGTGGGAGTTAATCTTCCAGATAAGATATTAATTGATAAAGTTCTCTAGTCACTATCACCAAGTTAGTAGAACTTCATGATGAACTATAATATGCAAGGGATGACAAAAGTAATTCCCGAGCTCTTCGCGATGCTGAAATTGTCGAAGTAGAAATCAAGAAAGAGCATCAAGTGTTGATGGTTAACAAGACCACTAGTTTCAAGAAAAGGGCAAAGGGATAGAAAGGGAGCTTCAATAAGAATGACAAGCAAATTGTCACTTCCATGAAGAAGCCCAAAGCTAGACCCAAGCCTGAAACTGAGTGCTTCTACTGCAAAAGAAATGGTCACTAGAAGTGGAACTGCCCTAGATACTTGGCGGATAAGAAGGATGGCAAAGTAAACAAAGGTATATTGGATATACATGTTATCGATGTGTACTTCACTAGTGTTTATAGCAACCCCTCGGTATTTGATACTGGTTCAGTTGCTAAGATTAGTAACTCGAAACGGGAGTTGCAAAAGAAACAGAGACTAGTTAAGGGTGAGGTGATGATGTGTGTTGGAAGTGATTCCAAGGATGATAAGATCACCATCGCACACTCCCTTTACCTTCGGGATTAGTGTTGAACCTAAAATAAATGTTATTTGGTGTTTGCGTTGAGCATAATATGATTGGATCATGTTTATAGCAATACAGTTATTCATTTAAGTCAAAGAATAATTGTTATTCTGTTTACATGAATAAAACCTTTTGTGGTCATACACCCAAGGTGAATGGTTTATTGAATCTCGATCATAGTGATACACATATTCATAATATTGAAGCCAAAAGATGCAAAGTTAATAATGATAGTGCAATTTATTTGTGGCACTGTCGTTTAGGTCATATTGGTGTAAAGTGCATGAAGAAAATCCATGCTGATGGGCTTTTGGAATCACTTGATTATGAATCAGTTGATGCTTGTGAACCATGCCTCATGGGCAAGATGACTAAGACTCCGTTCTCCGGAACAATGGGGCGAGCAACAGACTTGTTGGAAATAATACATACTGATGTATGCAGTCCGATGAGTGTTGAGGCTCGCGGCGGGTATCGTTATTTTCTAACCTTCACACATGATTTGAGCAGATATGGGTATATCTACTTGATGAAACATAAGTCTGAAACATTTGAAAAGTTCAAAGAATCTCAAAGTGAAGTGGAAAATCATCGTAACAAGAAAATAAAGTTTCTATGATCTGATCGTGGAGGAGAATATTTGAATTACGAGTTTGGTCTTCATTTGAAACAATGCAGAATAGTTTCGCAACTCATGCCACCCGGAACACCATAGCGTAATGGTGTGTCCGAACGTCATAACCGTACTTTATTGGATATAGTGCAATCTATGATGTCTCTTACCGATTTACCACTATCGTTTTTGGGGTTATGCATTAGAGACAGCTACATTCACATTAAATAGGGCACCATCTAAATCCGTTGAGATGACACCGTATGAACTATGGTTTGGCAAGAAACCTAAGCTGTCGTTTCTTAAAGTTTGGGGTTGTGATGCTTATGTGAAAAAGTTTCAGCCTGATAAGCTCAAACCCAAAATCGGAGAAGTGCGTCTACATAGGATACCGAAAGGAGACTGTTGGGTACACCTTCTATCACAGATCCGAAGGCAAGATATTCGCTGCTAAGAATGGATCCTTTCTAGAAAAGAAGTTTCTCTCAAAAGAAGTGAGTGGGAGGAAAGTAGAACTTGATGAGGCAATTGTACCTGCTCCCGAATTGGAAAGTAGTTCATCACAGAAATCAGTTCCAGTGATTCCTACACCAATTACTGAGGAAGCTAATGATGATGATCATGAAACTTCAGATCAAGTTACTACCGAACCTCGTAGGTCAAACAGAGTAAAGTCCGCACCAGAGTGGTACGGTAATCCTGTTCTGGAGGTCATGTTACTTGACCATGACAAACCTACGAACTATGAGGAACTGATGATGAGCCCAGATTCCATGAAATGGCTTGAGGCCATGAAATCTGGGATGGGATCCATGTATGAGAACAAAGTATGGACTTTGATTGACTTGCCCGATGATCGGCAAGCCATTAAAAATAAATGGATCTTCAAGAGGAAGACCAACGCTGATAGTAGTGTTACTATCTACAAAGCTCGAATTGTCGAAAAAGATTTTCGACAAGTTCAAGGTGTTGACTACAATGAGATTTTCTCACTTGTATCGATGCTTAAAAGTCTGTCCGAATCATGTTAGCAATTGCCACATTTTATGAAATTTGACAAATGGATGTCAAACCTACATTCCTTGAATGAATTTCTTAAAGAAGAATTGTATATGATGCAACTAGAAGGTTTTGTCGATCCTAAAGGTGCTAACAAAGTGTGCAAAGCTCCAGTGATCCATCTATGGACTGGTGCAAACATCTCGGAGTTGGAATATACGCAGCATATAGTTTTATACAGACTTGCGGTGAAGCCTGTATTTACAAGAAAGTGAGTGGGAGCACTACAGCCTTTCTGATAAGTATATGTGAATGACATATTGTTGATCGGAAATAATGTAGAATTTTCTGGAAAGCATAAAGGAGTATTTGAAAGTAGTTTTTCAAAGAAAGACCTCGGTGAAGCTGCTTACATATTGAGCATCAAGATCTATAGAGATAGATCAACACACTCGATAAGTTTTTTCAATGAGTACATACCTTGACAAGATTTTGAAGTAGTTCAAAATGGAACAGTCAAAGAAAGAGTTCTTGCCTGTGTTACAAGGTGTGAAATTGAGTAAGACTCAAAGCCCGACCACGGCAGAAGATAGAAAGAGAATGAAAGTCATTCCCTATGCCTCAGCCATATGTTCTATAAAGCATGCCATGCTGTGTACCAGATCTATAGTATACCCTACACTGAGTTTGGCAAGGGAGTACAATAGTGATCTAGGAGTAGATCATTGGACAACGGTCAAAATTATCCTTAGTGGAATAAGGATATGTTTCTCGATTATGGAGGTGACAAAAGGTTCGTCGTAAAGGGTTACATCGATGCAAGTTTTGATACTGATCCAGATGACTCTAAGTCTCAATCTGGATACATATTGAAAGTGGGAGCAATTAGCTAGAGTAGCTCCGTGCAGAGCATTGTTTACATAGAAATTTGCAAAATACATACGGATCTGAATATGGCAGACCCGTTGACTAAACTTCTCTCACAAGCAAAACATGATCACACCTTAGTGCTCTCTGGGTGTTAATCACATGGCGATGTGAACTAAGATTACTGACTCTAGTAAACCCTTTGAGTGTTGGTCACATGGCGATGTGAACTATGGTTGTTAATCACATGGTGATGTGAACTATTGGTGTTAAATCACATGGCGATGTGAACTAGATTATTGACTCTAGTGCAAGTGGGAGACTGAAGGAAATATGCCCTAGAGGCAATAATAAAGTTATTATTTATTTCCTTATTTCATGATAAATGTTTATTATTCATGCTAGAATTGTATTAACCGGATACTTAGTACATGTGTGGATACATAGACAAACAAAGTGTCACTAGTATGCCTCTACTTGACTAGCTCGTTGAATCAAAGATGGTTAAGTTTCCTAGCCATAGACATGAGTTGTCATTTGATTAACGGGATCACATCATTAGAGAATGATGTGATTGACTTGACCCATTCTGTTAGCTTAGCATTTGATCGTTTAGTATATTGATATTGCTTTCTTCATGACTTATACATGTTCCTATGACTATGAGATTATGCAACTCCCGGATACCGGAGGAACACTTTGTGTGCTACCAAACGTCACAACGTAACTGGGTGATTATAAAGGTGCTCTACAGGTGTCTCCGATGGTACTTGTTGAGTTGGCATAGATCGAGATTAGGATTTTTCACTCCGATTGTCGGAGAGGTATCTCTGGGCCCTCTCGGTAATGCACATCACTATAAGCCTTGCAAGCAATGTGATTAATGAGTTAGTTGCGGGATGATGCATTACGGAACGAGTAAAGAGACTTGCCGTTAACGAGATTGAACTAGGTATTGAGATACCGACGATCGAATCTCGGGCAAGTAACATACCGATGACAAAGGGAACAACGTTGACCGATAAAGATCTTCGTAGAATATGTAGGAGCCAATACGAGCATCCAGGTTCCGATATTGTTTGTTGACCGGAGATGTGTCTCGGTCATGTCTGCATAGGTCTCGGACCCGTAGGGTCCGCACGCTTAACGTTCGATGACGATTTGTATTATGAGTTATGTGATTTGATGTACCGAAGGTTGTTCGGAGTCCTGGATGAGATCACGGACATGACGAGGAGTCTCAAAATGGTCGAGACGTAAAGATCGATATATTGGAAGGCTATATTCGGACATCGGAAAGGTTCCGAGTGATTCGGTTATTTTTCAGAGTACCGGAGAGTTACGGGAATTCGCTGGGGGGTCAATGGGCCTTCATGGGCCTTAGTGGAAATAGAGGGCAGCAAGGAAGTGTGGGATGCGCCCCCCTTAGGCCCAAACCGAATTGGTTTAGGGCTTTGGGGGCCGGCCCCCTCTTTCCTTCTACCCTTCTCCTCTTTCCTTCCCCTCCTAGTTGGACTACGAAAGGGGGAACCTACTCCTAGTAGGAGTAGGATTCCCCCCTTGGGGCGCACCCTATGAGGCCGCTGGCCCCCTCCCCTTGCTCCTTTATATACGTGGCCAGGGGCACCCCAAAGACACACAAGTTGATCATTGATCTCTTAGCCGTGCGTGGTGCCCCCTCCACCATAATCCACCTCGGTCATATCGTCGTAGTGCTTAGGCGAAGCCCTGCGCTGGTAGCTTCAACATCACTGTCATCACGCCGTCGTGCTGACGAAGCTCTCCCTCGACACTCTACTGGATCGTGAGTTCATGGGACGTCATCGAGCTGAACGTGTGCAGATCGCGGAGGTGCCGTACATTCGGTACTAGGATCAGTCGATCGTGAAGACATACGACTACATGAACCGTGTTGTCATAACGCTTCCGCTTTCGGTCTACGAGGGTACATGGACAACACTCTCTCCTCTCGTTGCTATGCATCACCATGATCTTGCGTGTGCGCAGGCATTATTTTGAAATTACTACGTTCCCCAACACATAAGAGACCCATGAAGCTTTGAGAGTGTACCAGAAGAGCCACTAGGAGGTAACAAGGTATTTTGGGCGCGACCAAGGGGGGTGGCCATGCCAAGATACCTTGTGGGCCCCTTGTGGCACCTCTTCGTGTGATTCCAACTCTGAAAATTCTTATAGATAGAGAAACCCCAGAAAGTTAACCTAGAACTTTGGCTCCGCCGTCGCAAGCCTCTATTCCGAAGATATCCCATCTAGAGCCCTGTTTTGGCACCCTGCCGGAGTGGGAAATCATCACTGGAGGCGATCTTCATCATCCCAGCGGCCACCATGACAAGGAGGGAGTAGTTCAACCTCGGGGCCGAGGGTGTGTACCAGTAGCTATGTGTTTTATCTCTCTCTCTCTCTCTCTCTCTCTCTCTCTCTCTCTCTCTCTCTTTCGTGTTCTTGATTTGGCACGATCCTGATGTACCGCGTGCATTGTTGATGTAGTTGGATCATATGGTGTTTCTCCCTCTCTATCTTGTTATGATGAATTGAGTTTTCACCTTTGAGGTTTCACTATTATCAGATTGAATACTTTTTGTATTTGAGAACACTTGATGTATGTCTTGCATGTGGATACCCGTGGTGACAATGGGGTATTCTATCGAGTTACCTGATGTATGTTTTGGTATTCAACTTGTGGATTCTCGTGGTGACATTGGGGTAATGTATGCATAGGGGTTGATACATGTTTTCGTCCTTCTTTCTCCGATAGAAACCTTGGGGAACTCTTTGAAGTTTTTGTGTTGGATTGAATATTATGAATCTGAAGTTTTTTGATGCATACTGAATAATCAACTCACAGATACTTGTGGTGACATTGGAGTATCTAGGTGACTTGAGAGTTGGCTGATGCATATCATATGGTGTTATTTTAGTATGAACTCTAGGGCTGTTTGTGAAACTTATAGGGATGGCTTAATAGATTGATCGAAAAGGATAACTTTGTGGTGGTTTCGTACCCTACAACAATTTTATCTTATGTTCTTTGCTAAATAAGAACTTTGGAGTGATTCTTTGTCGCACATTGAGGGATTGTTATATGATTCAGTTATGTTAGCACTGTTGAGAAATTGCACTAGTGAAAGTATGAACCCTAGGCCTTTTTTTCAAGCATTGCAATACCGTTTGTGCTCGCTTTTCTTACTTGTAACCTTGCTTTTTTATTTTCATATTACAAAAACCTATATCTACTATCCATACTACACTTGTATCACCATCTCCTCGCCGAACTAGTGCACCTATACAATTTGCCATTGTATTGTGTGTGTTGGGGACACAAGAGATTTCTTGTATTTGGTTGCAGGGTTGTTTGGGAGAGACCGTCTTCATCATACGCCTCCCACGGATTGATAAACCTTAGGTCATCCACTTGAGGGAAATTTGCTGCTGTCCTACAAAACTCTGCGCTTGGAGGCCCAACACGAGTGTACAAGAATAAGTTCTATAGTAGACATCATGCCTTATTTGCTCGGGGGTGTCACCGGTGGCGCACACCTTGTACCCCTTGATGGGGATGGCGGATCAACACGAAAACGCGCGGGGGGGGGGGGTTAGGGCGAAGAGTGGGGTGGTTGGCGGTTCGTGGAGAAGAGAGGGCACCATGGCAAAATTGAGGTGGGCGTCATTCGGTTTTGAAGGAGAGGGCTCCAGCGAGAAATGTCTCGCTATAGCAGGAAACCGAGCGGGAATGGGAGGGTCCAGTAGGAAAAGCATAGGGTGCATCATGGGGTGGGGTTTTTGTGTTGGGCCGATGTGTTGGATATAACATGATGGATAATCCGGACAACCACATTTCCTGCGACGGGAAAGGGCCAGGGTGGAGAGTGAGGTGGGTGGCGGTCGGCATGAGCACGAGAGGAGGGCATCAGGGCGGAGAGCAGGATGGGTGGCGGGGGACTCCTCCTTGGCGGTTTGTGGAGAAGTATGGTGTGAAGGAGAGAGGGTTCATGGCGAAGATGAGGTGTGGCCAACAATGGACATCATATTTTTGTGGAATGCACAACATTTAGCTGTATGTTACAACATGGCAATGGCTCAGGAGACATTAGATCTGCCTTATTGGCTCAGGAAGGGGCGTTGCGCACTACAAAAAAATACACTTCCGTAATGATACGTGTTTGTCACAGTAGGTCACGTTTTCTGTCATGCATGTACATCCATGACGATTTTATGACAGAATCAAGATAGTCATACCTGTGCTGTCGTAGAAGTGTTCCATGACATTACCAAAATTATCATCACTGAAGTGTTCACTTCCATGACGATAAATGTCGCGTCATGGAAGTGCTTTCATCAAGGGTGACCGACACGTGGCATCCACCATAACGGGTCGCCGTCAAGCTATCGGGTCCGGTTTTGGATCCGATAACCCACTAACAGCCACGACCAATGTCAATTTTCCACGTGTAAAATTCTCATTGGCCGACGAAACCACGTGTCAGTTCCGCGTTGGCACAGGTGTCACTCATCCAATGGGCGAGATGCGCCTATGATATGTTGACACATGGACCGGCTCAAAAGTGGCCCATAAAGATTAAATGGGCCAGCCCAACTAAAGGCCCAAAAGATTTTGCATACCATAATGGGCAGACCTAGCTAAAGGCCCACGAGATTTTGCCGACCATAATGGGCCAACCCAGCTAAAGGCCAACAAGATTTTGAGGACACTAGTGGGACGACCCATTAACAGGCTGCCATTTTTGGGCCAAATGCCGGCCCATATTTGATCTGGTCCATTAACAGCCTGCCACATTCCGGGCTTAATAAAGGCCCATATGAGATCCGGCCCGTTAAAAGCCTACCATGTTTTGGGCCAAATTACGGCCCAGATCAGATCCGACCCTTTATGAGGCTTTGGGCTAAATTATGGCCCATATCAGATTCGGCCCGTCAACTGGACGCTATGCTTTTGGGCCCACTTGCTAAAGGCCCATTTAGTAATTTGGCCTGATATTAGTTTCGGCCTATTAAAGGCCCGTTTAACATTTCGGCCCTATAATTATTTCGGCCTGTTAAAAGCCCGTCATATAGTTGGGCCTAACTACGGCCCGGTTTGCATCCAGCCTGCTCACAGCCGATAATCTTATTGGGTCAAACAAGGATCGAGACAATTTTGGCTTGTTAACGGCCCATGATGTGATTGGCACAATCATGGGCCGGGGTCTATGGCCTCCTGTCGGCCCATGAGCTATTCGGCACATTTCAGGCCCAACCTACTTTTCTGCCTCCTAAAAGCCCATTGAGTTTTCTTGCAAAAATAGGGCCGGCGGTTTACTCGGCCTATTAAAGGCCTGAATCTACTAGACGGCCAGTTTACATTTAGGCATGTTAATGGACCAAGATGACTGGGCCCATGATGCAGATCGTACATAGTGATTTGCATGACGGCCCGATTACGTACCGTAATTTTACGGTTTGGCCGGTTTACTGCGAAGACAGGATATATATACAGTAAAATAACTGCAGTATCGTGAATAAGAAAAAACCTAGACTATACAATAAAGAAATTACGACATATTACATCCACTGGGCATCAAAGTTCGCCACTATGATAATAAAGCACAAGCAGACATCAGATTACATACACTGGGCATCAAAGATCACCACCAGTGCAAATAAACACACATAATATACAAAACCAACAACACTTCAATAGAGTTCAAGAAGGTTAGCCCTGCTCGGGAGCTGCAGCGCAAGCAGCTGAGCAAGCTGACGAGACTGCGCTTGTTTGACACTTATATCCTCCTCACTCTGAAAGATAAACAAGCAGACAGATGACAGGTTTTGCACATATAAGTATCAGTGCTGACAATTTATCACATTTCTTACTGACGAATAAAGTGACACAGTTTAAAATAGCATTAACACAATATGGTATTGTTCAGGTTAAGCCATGGCAGGAAATGACATTGTGAAGGAGTTGGCAGCTTCATGACACCACTGGATTACAGATCAAGAACTCATAAGTATCAATGGTTAGTGTGCTATCAATTTATCCCATTTCAGATTGGCAAATAAAGAGATGGTTTAAATAATAGTAGAGTGATATGACACTGTTCGTAGTTAAGACAATGCAGAATATGACATTGTGTTGTAGTGGGTAGGTTCACCACACCACTGGATTACGGATCAAGAACAGAAGCATACATGCAGTGCAAAAGAACATCACTTGCTCTGTATAGTTTAATTTACATGGTATGAAGAAGGAACTTGGTTGTACAACTGAAAACTTAAATTGAGAAGGACAAACTTTTGTTTATGAACTACATAATAAACTTTAAACATGCAATTTGATGCAAACACCAAAAATAAACAGTTGTTGCAGTCATGCCTAACCAAATATACACAACAAAGTTTGAAGGCTTGAGAAGGACAAACTTACATTATTGGTGAAGACAAGCTCTATAAAGCCATTGTCCATGCTAATGGGGGGGATTCAAGAAGTTTACCACAAAATCTTCTTCATAAGCATTGCCTTTATTCTACATTTTGTTAAGTGTAAATATAGATGTGATAATATAAGAAAAAATGGAGAATATTTAAGATAAGATGAAGATTAATGCTACATAACCAAGTAGCTATAAATGTAAGTACAGTGATACAGGCAAAAGGTACAGCCAAGAGCAATGCTGAGCTAAACTTCTTCAGTACCATCGGTGTAAGAGTAAATATAGATCTGATGTGTAGAAAATGGAGGGCCAAGGAAAATAAGTTGGAGAGTGATGGTACATGAACAACTAGCTGTCAATATAAGTACACTGATAAAGGACAGCAGGTACTTACAAGAACAATGCAGAGCTCAAAATTTTCATTGGCATTGGATATATTCTACACTAATGTAACCATTCATACAGATCAGATAATTTGGAGCAAACAATTGATAAGCAAGCTATCATGCATACTGCTGTCACATAATGAACCAGGTATGAATGCAAGTACAGTGATACAGGACAACGGGTACTAACAAGAGCAAAGCAGCGGGCAGCATATTTGCGATATCCTGCAAAAGAGATCTGTAAGGCACATGCGAAAAAGTAGAAGTTCAAATTGTCATGTGATATCATAGACAGTACCTCATCCTGGGAATGAGACCAATGCATAACAAGGTTTTTCCATTCAATGTCTTCTAAATTTAGCACATGAGACTTCACCGAAAATTCGTTTATAGACTTGCCATCAAAGTGTGATTTCCCCAGGTAACACCGATACTGCTGCAATGCTTCCTTGAAAAACGCAAGCAAGCTTTGCTTGTCATGACTATCCAGATTGACCCTCACCTACTTAAACAATGTAATGTAAATCATTGATATGTTCAATCAGTAGAAAAAGGAAAATAATCACCATGAATAATAGCACTTACACGTAAGTGCGACAGGAAGATGTGAAAATGGTGTTTGTCTTCACTATAATCTTCCCATGATGGGAATATATGCACGCAGTCCCTAACAACATTGAATGCATTGTCTTTTAAACTGGGAATAACTAGAATTGGGTTCCAATCTGCAAGAATTGGCCCTCTCTGCAAATGGGATAGGTCTTCGACCGGTGGACTTGTTGTACTTTTTGGTGGAGTGGGATTTTTCTGTGGTACGGCTGGTGCTATGGCAACTGAAATTGGCATACCTTTTGCTAGAGTGTATGTCCTGTGTGGCGGGGCTAGTGGTGTGGCCAGTGAAGTATGGGTACAGTCTGCTGGAGCCGGTCCTACGTTTTGTGTCACTGGTTGTAGTGCCAATATAAGTGGGGTGATGTCTGATTTCTCCGGCACCACCACGTTTTTCAAGGACTTTGCTGGTGCTCCTTCAGGTTCGGCAATCACCCTCTTCCTTTTTTATGTTTGATGCACAAGAACAACATTTGAGTGGAAAAACATGGTATGATGACAGATGGGATATGTATTGATAATGGATGGGCATGGCATCTTGACATATATGATGACTAAACTAAGTAGATGGCGGTGCAACAAAGTAAAAGAAATGCAAGACAACATATGCAAGATACGCGCAATCAATAAAACCTTGCCAAATTAGAATAGACACCTTGATGGGTGAACAGGATAGGACATCTGCCTTGGACTCCTGGAGGTCAGAATAGTCATTAGGATCATATTCTGAACAAGAATCTACAGGCGGGGAGCGTATGAGTTTCATTGCATCCAGAATGGCACTCAATGCCTTGGTGCCAATTTTGTAAGTCATTGCAGTGTTCCACAATATTCTTCTGATGCGCGGATTCTGATATTCACTGTGATTACGTATAATATCTGAGAAGCATGAAAACATAAATAGTAGTGAGATTATCTTTGTAATGCAGAGGATATTCTAATATAGGGGCGCCCCTGTAAACTCTTGTGTGCTATCACTGGATTCTGATGAGAGAGCTCATGTGTGCTGTAATATGGTGCGTGCATTAATATAATCTGGCACAAGTACACAAAAAATAGGCTCCAGAAGTAAGGATAGTTGGCAGATGATAGGTTCATAATATACTGTATAGAGAGTTTATTGCTAAACCATGATAACAAGAGCACACAACAGCTAGGCAGATCGTAGTGTACATAAAAGGGGTACACCATAACCACGATACATAAATCTGGAAAGTGGAACTGGCTGGAAAATACGGTGTTGTATTGCCGCTACTAATTGAAAGCCTATCACTCACGTACAAGCCAGCTCTATCAGCTGTTGACTGCAGATGTCCTTGCTCCCCTTCCTGACAAGGAACATACTGTACGTACTAAATACAGAATAACAAAAGAGGAACATCTTAAAGAACACAAGAGGAAGCATATTCTTGAGGTTCTGCTTCATTGCATACAATGTTGGTTGCTCACTCATGATGAATCACAACGCCCAAAGAAATGCAATTCCATGTTGTCTCTCTATATGCAGCCACATGCACTTGGAAAATCAAGTGGGAGCATTACCTGACCAATTAAATGTTTGTCTGTTAACTAATATCAATATCATATCACAATTCGTATTTGAAGAAGTAAGCTTTGGACTTATGATTGGTGTGTTGTTTAACTCCAAGAGTGGACTGCTGCTAGTGCGACACAAAGCAGCTACAAAGATCATAGTGTAGATATAACGGGAAAACCGTAAGCATCACAAGTAAAATCAGCTAAGTGGAACTTGCTAGAATGTATGTGCTAGTATTGCCGGTATGGCTAGAAAGGCTTCGGATACCGGATCTCTTGAACTGAAGGTGCGGTACTGTTAATATCAGTGTAACTCTCAAAGGCGGCACAGCTCCCCGCATTTCCTTGCTAATCTTATAGGATTCAAGTGGGCAGGCCACTACAGTTCCTACTCCTATGTTTACAAAATCCTACGAATCAAAGAGGCCTGAAGAGTTCAAAGTGTCCATCACAAGGAACATAGGCGTATAGACCTCTACACTGCAAATGTCCCTGCTCATCTTCACTACAAGGAACATACTGCACTACTATCATACTCTCTCCATTCCAAAATATAAGTCTTTGTAGAGATTTCCACTATGGATCACATATAGATGTATAAAGATACATTTTAGAGTGTAGATTCACTCATTTTGCTCCATATGTAGTCCATGGTGGAATCTATACAAAGACTTGTATTTAGGAACGGAGAGAGTACTTATTAAAGAAGAACGGAAGAGGAACATGCCAAAGAAGAGCAAACAGATTTTGGATAATAAAATGTTCATTGCGCAGTGCCGACACATGATGAACCAGAGCGCATTAAAAATGCAACTCCCTGCTGTCTCTCTATATGTGGTGCACGTGCTTTTCGAAAGTAAAGTAGGAACATTAGCTGACCAATTAAACGTTATCTGTTTTATTAATATCAGCATCATATCAGATTCGTATTTGAGCAACAAGTTTGGAATTATGAGTGGCACATTGTTTAGCTTGATGGATTCAGGAACAGTGCTAAGCAGCTACGATGATGGTACTGAATATAAAAGGCATGTCTGCATGCAAGTCGTGTGACTTTTGTCATTTGGGTTAATCGACCATTTCAGGCGATTGGATGAAGATCCTACGTCTCCTAACCATTCTTCTTCCTCTTCTCTGATTCTTCCCATACAGAACACCACACGGGCCGCCGGCCGAACCACCGGCCCCGACCCCCCCGCCCTCCCCTGAACCGCCCCCACCACCTATGTTCCTCCGCCACCCCCACCCCCGCCCCCACCCGCGTCGAGTTTTCTTTGTTCGGCGACGCCCCACCACCGCCCCCCACAACCACCGTCCCCACCCGAGCCCCTTCCTTCGCACCGGCGAGCTCTCAAAAATTGACTGACCCAATTTTGAAAGTCTACTGTCATTTAACTAGTGTGGAATATAAAAGAGAGAAACCATAAGCATTGCGAGTATAGTGTTGAGCGTGCCATGGCGGATCTGAAGGTGCAAACCGGACAAAGGCAACTTCGCAACCAATGTTTGCTTTCAACTAACAAGTAAGTGATGGACAGAAATCAGAGTAAAGTAGTGGCAATCTATTTTCTTGCGGCGATAAATAAGTTGAGCAATACAAAAGAGTACTGCCTCTGGTGCGGCGCCGTGTATGCATCTATTGAGAATTTGATGGTGTTGCGGTAGCGATGGTTGTCAGCGGTGTGGAAGCAGATCTAGGAGGGTAGACGGTGGCGGCGGGGCGCGGTGGACGAGATAGTCGTAGGAGCGGCGCTGGCAAGGTGGACAACGGCGGGGATGAAGCGAGAGGACGGGATGCAAGGATCCCGGTCCGAAGTCGTGGATGAGAGAGGTCGATCTCTTGTAATGGACGAAGGCGTCGGGGTATCAGCTCCGGCATGGTGGAAGAGGGCGGCGGCGGATGGGGTGGCGAACGGAGGAGGCTGGGATGGAGAGGGTGTTTTGGCGCCCACGGAGTACAAATGGGGAAATGGAGGGAGAGAGGAAGGGGGAACCATGTCTTCAGGGCACACTTGTCTCAAATGCGAGGAAATTATCAAACTTAGCCCCCGTTTAAAATTTCCTACATCACAGCAATATTAGTCAGTTGGGGATAGGACGGTAATCTCACATACATCGAATATTTGCCGATGAGAGTTTATTTTGGCGCCCACTGTGTATGAATCGGGGAGGGAGTCGATTTCGGCCGAGGAGACACTGTGTTTTGGCGCCCATCGTGTATGAATCCGGGTGAGAGGCGGTTATGTCACGTTTGAGTGAAATTACAAACCTACCCCTATCAAAAATATAGAAATCGAGTCGATAGGCTTTGCTTGTGAGGGATAGGCAGTAATTTCCATCTCGTAGATTTTGGTTTCGGGCGGTTACTGCAACTTTCCCCGCTTCGTTCAAATTTTTTGCAGAGCAAGAGTGCATGTTTACCGTGCCAACTCAATTGGAATCCAGTTTGTATTCTATTTTTGTTCGAGTAGGATCCATTTTCGATTGGAATAAAATTCTATATACATCATCTTTTTATATATACTTTCAAAAGCACAACAAATAATTCTGCTCCTCCATATGTATAGTATGATTTACAAATACAATGATGTCACAATCATAAGGTTGAATTCAAAAAATTAAAACCAAATTATGTTCTACTAAAATATATGGATCAGTAATATCTACATATTAAATAACATAGATGTGCATGAATTCATATGAGTATGCATGTTTGACAAAATCAATTTTGGTTTGAGTATGAATTACATGTATCATCATATCGAATCCAAATATTTGAATCCCTTTTATGTTGACTCCTTTCACGCCCATCTCTCTCACATGCTCCTTCATGTAGCTATCACTCTCTTTTCTCCAGCTCACCCGCACGCTCACTTCATGTTTCTCCTATTTTCGCAAACATGGTCTCTCGACGTCTCCCTTGAGAAGTGCCACACTCTCCCTATCATTATACATTACACGGTTTCATTATCTCTCACATCTCTACCGTTCTCTGGTATCACTAGGTACCTAAGCTTTCTTTTTCACCGCCACACACACAGTCTCACTCGTCTTTCACTTTTTCACCGCCACACACACAGTCTCACTCATCTTTCACTTTTTCAAGGAGGTAGTAGTTATGAATTCCATTTTCGCTCCATACCCATCGTTCTAAAAACTACTTAGTACTTATAACACGCCATTGAAAATTGGAACTCTTACCCCGCTAAAAAAATGATATTTTAAACGTGGCTACTCGATCAGTGGCAACTGGCGAGCCACCGCCTCCAGGTCATTCAACTGTGGTCCCGACCATCAACTCCTATGGATCAAAATATCACGCGAGCTGACTATTCCTACAAAGGTGCGCTCCACCACGTACCCGGTACTCGCGCATGCAGCAATCGTGCACCTAGGGTTTTAGGGTTTATTTGTTAACGGTGCCTTTATGTAACTCTCATGTGTGCGAGACAGCGAGAGACCGACTGCGTGCATGCACCTCTTCTCTTCGTATATGTTCTCCACCGTTTGTCTGGTGTCCAAAAAATTATACAGTAGTAATAACTACTAGCAATGTGCCAATGCGTTGCCACACGATCAAAGTAGAATAATACATATTCACCCATTTGATAGAAAAAAGAGTCTAGTTTTGAAATACGTATATCACTAAAAATATGTTATGTTTCACTCAAAATATATTCCTTTGGCAGTTTTGATGAGATAAGGGAGGAATGTGGTTGGTTTCAAGATTCGAGAAGTGGTATATCTCTAATTTCTACTCTTACTAGCAAGATGCCCGTGCGTTGCATGGAACATCAACATCTTGTGGGAGAAAAGGATGAACGAGGGAAGGCCTTATCTGCAAATGTGGAGAGAGTGCGGGTAAATTGTCATAGTTTCCTTCCTATCTGTTAGATATAGATCGGACGGCCTATATTGCAGGATGGCAGGCACACAATCATCACTGACTATGCTTTTTATAAGAGTAGTGTCGGATTTTGGGTTCCGGCAAAACCCTTGAGGTTCGAACACTAGGGTGCGCATGAAGAAATCCCCCTACCTAATCACGCCCTCAGCCTCACCGCGATCTCAAGGCCTAGCTCAACGAACCCGCGACACAAGAGACACGAGGTTTATACTGGTTCGGGCCACCATTGTGGTGTAATACCCTACTCCAGTGTGGTGTGGTGGATTGCCTCTTGGGCTGAGGATGAACAGTACAACGGGAAGAACAGCCTCCTGAGGAGAGGTGTTCTTATGCTTGGTGAACTTGTGGGGGTGAGGATGATATCAATTAGTTCGTCTCCTACTATGGTGGCTAGTCCTATTTATAGAGGCCCTGGTCCTCTCCCCAAATATTGAGTGGGAAGGGAGCCAACAACGGCCAAATTCGAAGGGAGACAACTAGTACAAGTTATCCCGACTAAAGGTGGTCTTCGCCTGCCAAAGGCTCTGGCGGTGACACCGTCTTGGGCTCCACGGTGACCTCCGTCCTGCCGTCCTGCTAGTCATGGTCTCATTGCACTGATATGGAAACCTTTTCCTAATGCCTCGGGACTCCTCACCTGCGCTTTCCCCTTTAGCACCAAAGTGGAAACGAGGACACTACGCGCGCTGGCGCCCGCCTAGCTCCAATCATCATGGCTTGCGTCACAGGAACCTGGCGAGTTGTCCCTTGCCTTGATCTCTCTGCCCCTCACGAGCCAGCCTGGTGAGGCCGCTCCCGAGGAGGTCTTGTGTCGTCTGCCTCACGAGGCTTGGCCCCTCGCGAGGGTCTTGAGTGTTTGCTGGTGGAGATGGGCCGTACAGGGCTGCTGGCGGAGCCACGTCGTGGGCCGCAGGCAGGCAAGTTTGGGGACCCCCGTTCCCAGGACGCCGACGGTAGCCCCCGGGCCCAAGGCGCGCTCGGACTTGGCTTCAAGGCAAAGCCAAAGGGCAAGTGCGGAGCGCCGGGGGCCCCAACAGCCTACGGCCTTGGTCGACACGTGGCGATTGATTGGACGTGGGCGTCTCCGCTTCCCCATGCTGCCTCGGCAATTGCCCGACTGACAAAAGGCTGGTGCGGGCTACGCTTGCCTTCATTGCTTTCGTTCGCCTTGCTCCAGATCCCCTTTCTCGCTCCATGCTTCCGAAATCTCCAGATCTGCATCAATCCCCTTCCGAGCTTCCGACCAATGGTACCCCGAAAGGCCAAGGTTGCTGCACCACCTGCTTGGTACGAGCCGGCTCTAGACATGCCCAACTTCTCCTGCTGACGGCAGGGGAGAGCAACGAGAGGGGGAAGACCGAGCTCCAGGCAGGCTCCGCCGAGCCGGAGGCTTCGAATAGCACCTTCTACCCCTTCTTTATGAGCAGCATCGTCGCGGGCCTGGTTCCCCCTTTCTCTGACTTCTTCTACGCCATCCTCCGCCATTACGGGTTACAAGCCCTTCACCTCCATGCCAACTCCATTCTTCTCTTGTCGATCTTCGCTTTCTATTGTGAGGCGTATGTCAGCGTGATGCCGTCCGTGGCTCTGCTGCACCACTTCTTCTTCCTCCGCATCAATGATGGTCGTACCTTCGGGTGTGCCAACTTCATCGCAGCCGGCAAGGCCAATGCGATCTTGAAGGCTGGGAAGAAGGCCGACGGCTTCAGGAGCAAGTGGGTCATGATGGACGCCAAGTGCGTCCACCCACGCTTGAGGCTGCCGATGGAGATGCCCCGGTCTGACGAGGGGTGGTCTCGCGTGAAGCTTACTGATGACCGGGCGATGTCGGTGCTGGAGAAGATGAACGCCGACCTGAAGCCGGGCAACGTGAAGGCGGTGAAGCTGACGGGGGCCATGCTCCTGAGCAAGTTCCTGATGCTGCGGGTGGCTCCGCTACAGGCGCGCTCGCGCCCCTTGTGGACGCTTGGGGGCGAAGAAGACAAGCTTCGCCTGAGTCCGGGGGCCTTGTCTAATGATGAGCTGGCTGTAGCTCTCCGCCTCTTGGTCGGGGATGACCAAGAGTATCTGCCGAGTGCCATCGTTCCCTTGTTCCATCGCAAGGACCGGGCGCAGGTTGCGGCCGCCATGCCCACCTTTGACGAGCGCGGCCTGGTGCCGACGGCGCCCCTTGTGGTCCCGGAGGCGACGGTGCCGGTGGATGTGTCTTCTGGCGACTCCCGCAAGGAGGAGGAAGAGGAGGAAGACGAGGAGCGTGACTCGGAGGTGACCCCCGAGGGGATGGGGGAGACCTCCCCCTTGCGCAAGGCCGACATCCTCCGCACCTTCCCTGACGATGACGATGAGGCCGATGCTCTCCAGAGGAGGGAGCCGCCCGTGATCCCGATGAGGGGCAGGTCGGCCCTGATCTCTTGAGATGCTGCTCCTGCTCCGATGCTGCCTAGGGCTGCTTCTGGTCCATCTGCTCCTGGGGCCCGCGCGCCCGCGCCCGAGGCTTCGAGAATCTCAGGCTTCAAGCTTACGAAACGGAGGGACTACGCCGCGGTAGACCAGTGAGTGCTCTTGCCCTGCCTTATTCTTGCTTATGCGGCTGATCCTTGATGCCGCTCTGTTGTGCAATTAGGCCGATGTCCGCGGCGAAGAAGAGGAGGGAGGAAGCGGTGGTGCTGCCTGGGACCAATTTGCCCGCTGCGGCTACGTCTCCCTCCATGGAGAAGGGAAGCGTCGGCGCTCACGCCTCTCCGGCTCGATTATCCTCGCGAGGCCCGGGGGAGCATCCCGCTGGCTCCGGAGGCACCGGTGTCCGGCTCGGCTGCTGAGGTCCAAAAAGCTCAGGAGCCCCCAGCCTCCCAGGCTATGGTAACGATGCTGCCTCCTCCTCCTCCTGCTGCACCGCTGGCTCCAGGTCCTTCCGCCTCCCCTGACATCTTGGATCGCGCCCTTTCTGAGATGACCCGGCAGCGAGAAGATCTTCAGGGCGCCGACCCCTAGCTGGTAGCTGGGCGCCTGGAGCTGGTGTCTGGCTGGCTTCATTCTGACGTGTCCGTTCGGGCGGCACTGAGCCAGGCCACGACGACCTCCGAGAAGGAGAAGCAGGCCGCCGCCCAGGCAGCGGCCGCTCGCGAGGCAGCGCTGAAGGATGTCGAGGCCGCCCAGGATCGCTGCCGGGTGCTAGAGGCCGAGCTGAAGACCCTGCACAATGAGCGTGCGGAACAAGCCCGCAACCGCAAGGCGGAGGAGGAGAAGATGAAGGACCGAGAGGACGCCATCAAGGGTCGCAACGCCGAGCTGGAGGAGTTGGTGAAAGCGCAGGCCGCGGAACGCAGCCGACTGAAGAAGCTGGAGCAGAACATGGAGGCGGAGAAGGCTGCTCTTGACGCCAAGGCGAAGGTCCTGGCTGAGGACCGCGAGGCCTTCAAGCTCCTCAAGGTGAGGTCTCGGACGACACTGTAGTCGCTCTACGAGAAGGGCTTGGAGGAGCCGCTGGCCGCCAGCAACGAGGGCCCCGCCCAGCTGCTTCCTTATCTGGTTGATGCGCTTGAGGACGTTGTGAGCGGTATCGGCCCCATTGCAGAGGGGGAAGCCCGCGTTCTTTCCTGAGCCGCGTTGACACGCATCTTCAGCCACCTCCATCTTCGCGATCCCGCCGCCCGCCTTGACGAGCTGCTGGAGCCTGTGGACGACGAGCACTGTGCAGCCGCCGCCGCAGCCGTGAAGAGCCAGGTGGAGGCCCTGCTGGAGAAGTTCCGCGCCTTCGCTCCCGCGCCTTCGACCGGTGGTGCTCACTGACCCCACCACTCCGGCAGGCGGTGCAGGTGAAGGCGACGCAACCAAGGGAGGAGCATCCCTTGCGGGCGTCGGCGGTGTCCAGGGATGACTTGCTTGTGGCTCTTTTCTTGTTTGAACTCCTGCAACATGTACCATGCCTCGTGGAGGCGTTTAAACTTGTGTTTGGTATTGGAGAACAGTATGTTTTGTAATATTTGCTTTGAGATTTTGCGATTTCCTTCCCATTTTCTTTACGTTCTACGTCGGCAGAGCCCGACCCCGCGCATACCTTAGCCGTTGTTGGGTCGTCCGGATCACCAGGACGAGACCAAGGAGTGAGGGGGCTACATGGCCAGTTAGGCTCCTGAGTCGCTCTGCTCAGGAGTCCCCCTTGACGTGCAAACAGCTTATGGAAAGGAGATGCAGGGGTAGGTCTAGTGTTCTACGTCGGCAGGGCCCGACGCCGCCATTGGGTCGTCCAGATCACCAAGACGAGACCAAGGAGTGAGGGGCTATGTGGCCAGTTAGGATCCTGAGTCATGATGCTAAGGAGTCCCCCTTGACGTTCAAACGACCCTCATAACATTGCCCTCGCCGAGGCTCAGCTCGGGAGGGGCACAGTTAGGCCCCTGAGCCGCGGTGCTCAGGAGTCCCCCTTGATGTTCAAACAACCCTCATACCTTTCCCCAAACCGAGGCTCGGCTCGGGAGGGGCATGCGACGACCAGGTCCGGGGGACCTGGCTGGGTGGCGTACGCTTGGGCGTGACCCGAGCGCAGCCCCCGTGCCCAGCCCCCTCGCACGACACTCCCGAGGGGAGGTGTTGTGATGAGGCCAGACACTGAGCTCAAGGGCTCCCAGAGGTTGATACGGCCCTGAGGCCGCCGTCAGTTGTTGATCACCAGCACGGATCATGGCGCTTCCGCACTTGCACGGGCATAGCCGCTCCTCGGCAGTGTTGACGGCCAGCGCAGAGCATGGTGCTTCCACTGGTACGTGGGAGGAGACTCCCTACTGCGGAGAGCCCCCGGGGCGTGTACAGCCCTGCCCTTACATGTGGCTTGCACGGCAGGGCTAGACGAGGTGTGTCTGGGCACTCGTGAGCCAGCGTGGGACTCACGAGGCCCTACCTCAAGGCGGGTTGCGCCTGGTCTTGGCTCTTGATGGCTGTGGTGGTCCTGCGAGATGGTTAGACAACCTGCGCCGAACAAATCTCCTGAGGCTATCGACAGAGAAGGGCAAGCACCAACGACCCCAGGAGGTGACGTGAACGAGGCCGGCCCACCAGATAGAGCTCAGCCGTTGGATTTATCGACACTGCAGGGACGGGCCCGAGCACAGACGACGTGCCTAGCCTTCTTATGCGAAGGATCCCGAAGAAAGACGATCGACGCGCGGCTCCCATGGCGGGTGACAATCAAGCAGGTGATAACCATAGATGGATTATGCATGGAAAGTGAACGGGAAAACGCAAGAATGATACATGCCACTGGGCTGGGCCCGAGCGGCTTGGGGATGGTGCAGCCCGAGGGGCGCCCCCAGCAGAGTAAGCTAAAGACGTAAAAGGATACATGCCGCAGGGACAGACCCACACGGCCTGGGAATGATGCAGCCCGAGGGGCGCTCCCAGCTAAATAAACTTGGAAAATGTCACCTGGTTCTGTTGTTGAAGGGATGTTGGGGTAGCTGAAGACGCGTGGTGAAGGGGTTGCTCCTCACGAGCCACCGAGACCCTGAGCCTCGGGAGGCTCTGGGGGTCCAGGCGGTTCCTTGAGGACCGCCTCCATCCCCATCAGGACTATGTGATGCCTGGCCTCCCAAGCTGCCAGGATGCTCTGCAGGTTGCACTGGAATGCGGACGCCACGCTCGGCAGGCCAAACGGCATGCGAGCGTAGCTGTGAGGTGGGCCCTCGCTACATCCCACGCGTGAAGGCCAAAAAAGCTCCTGAGATGCGGCCCTGTTGAGCCCTAGGATATCGACGCAGACACGTAGCCTGCCATCCTCGCCTAGATGGGGTGTCGCCCCAGGTGAGCGGCGGTCACTGTGCATAGCTCTTGCATCCTGCAGTTCCTGAGTGGTCTTGGCAATGAACTCCTAAGCACTGGGCGCTCCTCGCCTGGTGTCCTCCTGAGGGAAACATGCTGCGAAGCACGCCTCCACGTGGTGCCCAAGCGCCTCCCTCGTGATGTTGGCAAGGTCTAAGGCCCTCCAGAAGAGAGCCCCCGAGCCCTGCTCGACGAGGCCGCCGGGCGCGCCTTCCTATGCAAGGGAGGGAGGCGCCCCAGGCGCGGGCGCCGATCCTGATGTGGCTCCACTTGAGGCACCGCTCCCCCGAGGCCTGTGCGGAGTAGCTGCTTCTTCTTCTTGGGGACGACCTCAGGAGGGTACTGTGCTGCATTCTCGTCAGGGTCTTCGATTGATGCTGCTTGGAAGGCGCGCTCATGGGAGCACACTGCATCTCTTTCTTCGCAGGGGACTGTGATGATCCCTTCGCTCCCTGGCATCTTGAGGACGTTGTGGTGCGTCACTGCCATGAACTTGGCTAGGGCCAGATACCCGAGGATGGCGCTGTACGGCAGACGGATGTGGGCGACGTCGAAGTCGATGAGCTCGGTGCGGTAGTTGTCGCGCTGTCCGAAGTTGACAGGGAGGCGGACCTGCCCTATCGGGGTGGTGGAGCCGTCGGTCACTCCTGAGAAAGGCTTGGTAGGCTGAAGCTGATCGTATGGCACTTGAAGGCTATCGAAAATCTCGATGGACAGGACGTTAAGCCCTGTGCCGCCGTCGATGAGGGTCTTGGTGACTTGCACGTTGCTGATGACGTGTGAGCAGAGCATCGGGAGGGCGCCAGCGGTAGCCGCGCACTTGAGTTGGTCTGCTGAGCTGAAAGTGATTGTGCACTTGGACCACCTGAGCGGGCGCGTGGCCTCGAGCTTGGGGAGGACTGCGTTCACCTCGCGAGCAAACTGCTTGAAGATGCGCTGAGAAGCTGGGGCCTGAGCTCCACCCAAGATGCAGGCGATAGCGCGCGGCTCTTGGAAGCCCCCAGCCCCCTCGTCCTGATGATGGTCGTCGTTCCTTCTTGGCAGTGGCGGCAGCGGAGGAAGGTCAGCATTGCCCTGGGGGCAGTCCTCGCGAGGCTGATCCCTCCATGCGACCTCACGAGGCTGGTCCTGCCAGCGATCTTCGCGAGGCCGGTCGCACCACTCCTGGCGTGGGCCACGATCGTCCCAGCGTCCTCCGCCACATCCTCCTCCTCGGCCGTAGCCCCGGTCGTTGCGCTCGGGGCATCGACCAAGGCGTCCGTCTCGAATGGCCCTGAGCTCTTGACAGTCATTAGTGTTGTGGCTGTGGACGTTTTCGAAGGCGCAGAACGGACGGCTACTCTTGGACGACTCGGGAATGTCCCGGCCGCACTTCGTCTCCGGCTCCGCTACAAGCACGGCCACCCCCTTGTGCTTCACGTCCTTGGCCTTCTTTTCCTCAGGGTCAGCAGCTGGGAGCTCGAGGAGGGAAAGGTGCCCTTCCTCAGCTCTTGCGCACTTGGTCTCTAGGTTGAACAGCTCCAAGGTCGTGCACAGCTCCTCGTGGATGGCGAGCTCCTCCATCTTGACGTTGCGTACGCCATTAGAAAACGTGGAGATGATGGCCTCGTCCGTCACCTTGGGGATCTTGAGGCGAACGCTGTTGATGCGATGGATGTACTTTTGCAGGGTCTCTCCTGGCTGCTGCTTGATGCGGTGCAGGTCACCGGCGGGCGGAGGGCGGTCGCGAGTGCCCTGGAAGTTGGTGACGAAGCGGTCGCGCATCTCGTTCCAGGAGGAGATGCAGCCCGGGGCAGGTTCAGGAGCCACGAGCGAGCGCCATCCTTGAGAGCCATGGGGAACCAGTTCGCCATGACTTTTTCATCGCCGTTGGCCGCCTCGATGCTCAGCTCGTAGAGCTGCAGGAACTCCGCGGGGCCGGGGGTGCCATCGTAGCGAGGAGGCAGGTCTGGCTTGAACTTGCACCGCCATGCGACGCTACGCAGCTCAGGAGTGAAGGCGCGGCAGCCCGCGGTGGCCACCGGGACCCTTTTTTGATGCGAAGCCCGCCCTTGATGCCCGTGCACCGCCGTCGCAGGCCGCGCACGGCCTTGTCGCAGTGGTGCTGGGAGCGCGGGAACGTTCTCTTGCGGCTGGGGAACTTCTTGGCAGCTTCCTTCTTCTCGAGCGAGCGCCCAGCGCGGTGAGTCGCGCCGAGGGGCCGCACGCCGTGGCGCCAGGACGCTGTCTTGGTGCAGAGGTGGTGGAGGCGCTCCGTGAGCCACGTCGCCCGCAGCTGGCGGAGGGCGAAGCAGCGAGAGCGATGGCGCTGTCGGATTCCGGGTTCCGGCAAATCCCTTGAGGTTCGAACATGGGGGTGCGCACGAACCCTGCCGAATCACGCCCTCAACCTTGCCGCGATCTCAAAGCCTAGCTCGACGAACCCGCAACACAAGAGACACGAGATTTATACTGGTTCGGGCCACCGTTGTGGTGTAATACCCTACTCCAGTGTGGTGTGGTGGATTGCCTCTCGGGCTGAGGATGAACGATACAAGGGGAAGAACAGCCTCCTGAGGCGAGGTGTTCTTCTGCTTGGTGAACTGGTGTGGTTGAGGGAGAGCTTCCTCCTCCCCTCCCTATGGTGGTGGCTAGTGCTATTTATAGAGGCCCTGGTCCTCTTCCCAAATATTGAGCGGGAAGGGAGCCAACAACGGCCAGTTTGAAAGGGGACAGCTAGTACAAGCTATCCTGACTAAAGGTGGTCTTCGCCTGCCAAAGGCTCCAGTGGTGACGCCGTCTTGGGCTCCATGGTAACCTCCGTCCTACCGTCCTGCTGGTCTTGGTCTCGTTGCACCGATATGGAAACCTTTGCCTGATGCCTCGGCACTCCTCGTCTGCGCTTGCCTCCTTAGCACTAAAGAGGAAACAGGGACACTGTGCGCGCTGGCGCCCACCTGGTCTTGGTCATCATGGCTGACGTCGTAGGAACCTCGCGAGACTCGCCGTGCCTTGATCTCTCCGCCCCTCGCGAGCCAGCTTGACGAGGCCGCTCCGGAGTTGGTCTTGTGTCGTCCGCCTCACGAGGCTTGGCCCCTCGCGAGGGTCTTGAGTGCTTGTTGGTGAAGACGGGCCATACTGGGCCGCGAGTGGAGCCCACTGCGATGCTGGCGAGCTCGGCGATGCGGTCCAGCCAATCCTCATAGAGGTCGTCGACGGGGCGGTAGCGCAGGAGCTCGCGTGCAATTAACAGCGTGGCCTATGCGTTCGTGGGAGCACGACGAGCGTGAGACGACGAGCCGGCCGGGGTCAGCGACGGAGTGGCAGTGCGGCCGTCCCAACACACCGAGGGGTGCAGCGAGGATGCTTGCTGCTCATTTCCCGCCGGGCCGGTGGCGGCGTTGGCGGCAGGCAACGGGGAACGACGGGGAGGTCCACCGACAGGAGCGGTCTGAGCGACGCGGGCGGCGAGGGCAGCTCGACACTCAGCGCGGGCTCGACGAGCGTCCGCCATGGATGCGACGAAGCGATGTGACGCGGATCGACGGAAGGAAAGCTTCGGCGCACCCCTACCTGGCGTGCCAAATGTCAGATTTCGAGTTCCGGCAAAACCCTTGAGGTTCGAACACTGGGGTGCGCACGAAGATCTCCCCCTACCTAATCACGCCCGCATCCTCACCGCGATCTCAAGGCCTAGCTCAACGAACCTGCAACACAAGAGACACGAGATTTATACTGGTTCGGGCCATCGTTGTGGTGTAATACCCTACTCCAGTGTGGTGTGGTGGATTGCCTCTTGGGCTGAGGATGAACAGTACATGGGGAAGAACAGCCTCCTGAGGAGAGGTGTTCTTGTGCTTGATGAACTTGTGGGGGTGAGGATGATATCAATTACTTCGTCTCCTACTGTGGTGGCTAGTCCTATTTATAGAGGCCCTAGTCCTCTCCCCAAATATTGAGCGGGAAGGGAGCCAACAAAGGCCAAATTCGAAGGGAGACAACTAGTACAAGTTATCCTGACTAAAGGTGGTCATCGCCTGCCAAAGGCTCTGGTAGTGATGCCGTCTTGGGCTCCACGGTGACCTCACTCCTGCCGTCCTGCTAGTCTTGGCCTCGTTGCACCGATATGGAAACCTTTGCCTGATGCCTCAGGACTCCTCGCCTGTGCTTGCCCCTTTAGCACCAAAGAGGAAACGAGGACACTGCATGCGCTGGCGCCCGCCTGGCTCCAGTCGTCATGGCTTGCGTCACAGGAACCTCGCGAGGTGTCCCTTGCCTTGATCTCTCCGCCCCTCACGAGCCAGCCTGGTGAGGCCGCTCCCGAGGAGGTCTTGTGTCGTCCGCCTCGCAAGGCTTGGCCCCTCGCGAGGGTCTTGAGTGTTTGCTCGTGGAGATGGGCCGTACAGGGCCGCTGGTGGAGCCACGTCGTGGGCCGCAGGCAGGCAAGTCTGGGGACCCCCGTTCGAAGGACGCCGACAAGTAGAGATAAAAAACAGAGTTGGTGATGATGGTGTGCCTGCCATCCTGCAATATAGGCCGCCCGATTTATATCTGACGGATAGGAAGGACACTATGGCAACTTTGCAAAAAGATACCCACACCCCTCTCTAGATTTGCAAATAAGGCCTTCCCTCGTTCATCCTTTTCTCCCACATGATAAAGTACTCATACAAATGCATCTTGATGTTTCGTGCAACGCATGGGCATCTTGCTAGTTCTAAAAAACTTTCCATCATTTGCCACACTACTGGTTGCAGATGAAGAACCTACCCAAGCACAGCGCGATACAGGAGCGACGCACAATTACAAGCTGATATTATGTTGGACAATGGAGGCTATAACCAATTACTTTTACGGGAACAATAGCAACCAGGAAATTGGAAGGGTAGGTATGAACAAAATTGGAACTGCACATGTACTGCTAAGAGATTCAATACACACATTACCAATCGAGGAGGAGAACGATGGTCGCGTCGACCTCTATGCATCATGGTCGGCAACGGGAGTCAGTTCATTGTCCACGACGGTGGTGCTTCTACGCTTGGCGTCGGCTTCCGAGTAGCAGATCCAAGACTGTGGAAGACGGTGCCGGGGAAGAGGCTCCGTGTACGACGACGACAGTGGACCGGCTACAGTGCGGCATACGAGGTCGTTGATGAGGCAGATGCGCTGTGGTGGACGAGTGCGCCGATGTAGAAGGGGAGGAGCACGAAGGCTGCGGTGCCGTGGAGAAGTCTATTTTGCGGTGGGGATAGAAAATGGGGAGTATTTAGGTGTACTACTTTGGGTGCCGGGGTGGGGTTGGCTTGGTAGAGTGAACCTGAAGTTAGCAAAACAGCCCCCTACCAAGCGTCATCCGTAGGCCTATTCCGAAGGCTATGATGGTAACTTAGCACTGCTCGAATCAGGGTCGCGGGAGATTTTCCCGCCGACCTCAAAATTTTGTGACACTGAAGTCCACGTGTGGCGTGTTGGGTGATTGGGCTAAGCAACTAGCGAGTAGTACTAGTAGTTAGTAGTACTAGTAACTACTAGTACTCCCTCCGTTTTTATTAACTCTGCATATTAGGTTTGACCGAAGTCAAACTTCCAAAAATTTGACCAAGTTTATAGAAAAATATAAACATTTACCATAACAAATATGTATGATGTGAAAGTACATTCAATAATGAATCTAATGGTATTTATTTTTTATTGTATATGTTAATATTTTTTGTTATAAACTTTCTAAGAGTTTACAAAACTTGACTTTGACCAACGCTAATACGCGGACTTAAATAAAAATGGAGGGAGTACACATTTGTTTTCTTAGTTTGCAGTGAATTAATCATTTGTTGTAATTGTGAAATAAATATATTAGGCTACTGACTTCGAATGTAATGGTCTATACAATTCAATACTTACAATCATTGTTGAATTCCAAGATGTATACGAGGTCTATAGTACTTCACAATATGCTCAAACTCACATAATCCTAGTCAAATGAGAATCTAAATGCATTTCATAGTTATTACTTTGTAGGATGCAACAAAACCAACTATAACTCTAAATCATCCATTATAAAAGCAACATTTTGAACACATCCCAATGTGTGAATCAAACGTGTAGAGAGAGCTTGCGAAGATGGAGCAGATAGGGTGGGAAAGATTGTATGTATGTGGACAAGAGAGTAGGAGACAAACCCTAGCGAGAGAGAGAGGTAGAGAGAGAAAGAGAGAGGAATAAGTTAGGTCTGTGAGAAAGATGGAGACATGTAATATACGTGAGATGAGTGTGCATCCGGATTCTGTACACGTGGAAGGAGAAGAGACAACATGTTTGATGAGAGAGCTGGAAAAACATGGACGAGAGGGGAAGGATCTCATGGGTTGAGGGATTGATAATTTTGTGCGGAGAGAGAGGGATTGGTAATTTTGTGCGGGAGAGGGGGGGAGTCAGTCAGCCGTCGTCGCATCATCCTGCTTCCAAATGATCCCACTTTCTCTAGTGCAGTGTGGTCGCCGTCTTTGATCTTCTCGATGGCCTCTTTGAAGATTGAGGTGGTGTGCATGCTGGGGTGCAGAGAAGCACAAGCGAGAGTGGTCTCCATATAACCTTGGATGGGGATGAATTGTGTGCTTGGGGGAGGGGGGTGTGTGTGCGGTGTGTGTGTGTGTGTGTATGTGTGTGTGAGAGAGATATTGAGAGAAATCAAACCCATGGAGAGAAATGTGTGTGTATGTGACGGAAAGCTACATGCTAAATAGGGTTTTCACGAAGAGATTGTGCGTGCGAGATAGAGAGCGATGTGCAGGCCTTGAGGTGGGCAGGGGCCGGGTGAGGGTGTAAAAATGTGTACGTTGATGCATGTGTTACATGCGATCGTGCGAGGGACGAACGAATCGAGAGAGATGGTTGTTGTGTTACGGATGCTCCTCTCTCTCTCTCTCTCTCTCACACACACACACACACACAAGCATAAATAGAAGACCGTTCTCTCATGTATACACAATGTATTGGCATCTCTCTATGTGTCACTCATGCATGATCATTTGCACATTCACACCTCTATATGCCCCTATCACACGCACACCGTCTCCACATTGCCCTTCCGTCACAACACACATATGGACACATACACACGTTCTCTCTCAGTCACACACACAAAATCAGTATTAATAAAAATAGGGCACACCTAAAACGCCCAAATTCAAATAAACACGAACTGAAGCTAAATTCAAATATATAGAAATATTGTAGCGTGAAGAACTTTTCCAGGAAAAAAAAGTTGAGTAATATTCGGGGATTGTTTTCACACACACAAAAAGGTTCGGTGGATGTCCTTCGAGCACGACAAGGTGACGCACCGTTCGATCGACCGCGCGGCCGCGGTTCACGCGCTTGCACAAGATTCCATATCATGGTTGTGGTAACTAATATAAGCGCTGCCTCATTCTAATGTTTATGTGTACTAGTACGGTTTTATTTTAAGTTTGACCAACCCTATATAAAACTAAACTAAGCTCCCATACGCGCACTCATCAATATGTCGTCGCCGCCGTTGCGCATGCCGGCGCCCGCCTGCTCCGGCCAACCAATTCTCGCCAATCATCACCGTGTCGCCGCCATCCCTGTGCCATGAAGCCGAAGGCTCGCCCGCTCACGTCGTCTGCAGTCCCTCCTCGCGATGCAGCCGTGCTACCAAGCACGCGAGCAGCTGGTGCAGCCGCGTCTATGCATGCAGCGTACGAAGAGGAGGATGAGCGCGTG
The DNA here is from genome assembly GCF_018294505.1 of Triticum aestivum. Lineage (NCBI taxonomy): Eukaryota > Viridiplantae > Streptophyta > Magnoliopsida > Poales > Poaceae > Triticum > Triticum aestivum. The sequence goes on from NC_057799.1 coordinate 361,158,091, forward strand.
CTCCAGCATGACGACGAGGAGGAGCTAGCGTGTCATTGTCATCTCTCCCTGCGCGGAGGAGGCACGCATGGTGGCTGTCGCGGCGGAAGCCGGTCGCGCCCGCGCCGAGCCCGCAAACTGGGTGTGGACACGGAATCTACCTTTGAGACCTTGAATGCCACGTGGATCCTGCAATCTGAAGGAGAAATTTGGGTCAGTCGACTCTTGTGAGCCATTGGGTGCAACATGGATGGCCAGAAGGGCTTCTTCAACCTCCAAAATTGATGCACTATTCATCTTCTCTCTCAAGCATGGAGCCGCCAGCCCGCCACACGCCTAACCGCCTGCCGCCTGCCGCTGCCGCCCCGCCCTCCCCTGAACCACCTGCCATCACCATGATCCCCCACCCCCGCCATCCGTTTAACCCCGGGCACGATCCATTTTTTCGGCAAACTGCATTCCACACCCAACAGTCATAAGATAGATCATGGGCACCCTGCCACCCTAATATAGATACTGGGGTAGCTTCTCTGCCATCTTCTTCCTTCACTCCATTGAACTTCTTTCATAAATCGACTGAACCAAATTATACTACTAGTACGAACGTATTAAGTACAGTAGGAACACGAAGATACGAGCAGTAGTACCAACTACAAGAAGAACAATAGTAAGACATACTAGTACTACTGTACATACTAAAGAGTTCAAATAACGAGAAAGAACATAAACATAGTTCTGATGGGGGCTCAGCACAACACAACCTTGAAATAAAACTAAGCAACTAGTCTGCTTGACACTGCAGTAGAACCAGCATGAGCGACGGCACTGCCACCTTACTCGGAGTCCGAGTCCACGTCCTCGACTTCGTCCTCGTCCATCTTCCTCTTTCTTTTCGCTGACGCTTCTTTGGTTGAACCGGACATTGGGCTCTGCTTCTTCATCCAACCCTTGTAGATATTTAAACAAAGGTAGGCGTCCATTGCTGCGTACAAGCTATGATCTTCATCTATTGTCTTCGACTCCCATGCATGATGAAACTCGTGGTGAGGTTTCTTCAGTTGAGCATACGAAGGATCAATCATGGCTGCTTCCAGGGCCAGCATTGAAGGCTGCGAGGAGGACACGAGGCTTGCCTTCTGATGATCGAAGGGCTGGCCTACAACAAGGCCTATCCGACCCAGGACATCCCTGTCGTTCCTAAAGTCTACAGTAACGAATTTCACTCTTTCGTCCTTGAGGAAGTTCTTAAAATCCTGACACTCAACGTCAGCATGGCATATGTGGTAGACCAAGCACACATTATGTACGCAAACCTGGATCACGACGGGCTTCTTCTTCTCTGCCTCCTTTAGAATCTTCTCGCTTTCTAGGACTGTGGTGTACTTAACATCTAGCCCAGCGACCCACTCATCGTTTGAACTGTTGAACATGCGTAGGAAGCAAGCAAAGCATGCTTTCACCGTCGCGGATCCACGGGTGTAGATGACGATGAAATCATCACTGGTGATGGCTCTAACCTGGTACTCAGCGGCGACCATGGAGATTTGGGAGGCCATGGATTTTGGACGAGGGTTAGGAGAAGTTGAACTGGTGTAATGTGAAAGGACGGGACAACTTGGAGCAAACTATTGTAAGGTAGAAGACGGGGACGAGTAGGGCGTGCGAACGGCGTGGGGTTGTTGGCTTGCCCGGTGGATAACAGCTGCAAGCCCCCAAAGAGTTCTCGAGTACTATGCGGGACCCACTAGATGTCATCTCTACTAGACTCAAATCGTAGGCTTGTCGGTATAGCTTCTGCATGTTCGCATGCCATGCCGGCGCGTGGGTGTAACTTCACTTAATTCCGTCAACCGTCGCGCCTCCCACGACCTTTGCCTCCCTCGCGCGATCGTGCCCTTTGAGACTTTGACCGACTATATATGAGCATTTTTTTTGCCTACTCCACATGCATGATACTCCCTCTAGTCCTTTTTACTCCGCCTAAGATTTGTTTCAAGTCAAAGTTTGCAAAGTTTTTGACCAAAATTATACTAAAACTATCAATATCTACAATACTGATTATAATGAGTATAAAAACTATGTTTTATAATGAGTATAAAAACTATGTTTTATAATGAGTATAAAAATATTGATTTGACTTTGTGAATGTTGATACATTTTTCTATAAGTTTGGTCAAAGTAGACGTACATTGACTTAAGACAAAACTTAAATGCACAAAGAAGACTAGTTCCTCCGTCCAGGGTGCGCGCCATGTCCTATCTAGTCATCACAACAAGGTTAGCTATTAGAGTACTACTACCTCCTTTCTAGTTTAAAGGGCTCGATTCAAAATTTTCACCTACTCTTACGAAGTTGATGCGGTGGAATAGTTTTTGCAGTGGTTTCTAGAGTCTGGACTCCATCTTCAGGAACCTTCGCCGGCGGCGGCAAGAATGCAAGGTGATGAACTAGAAAGGAAATGAGGCTGGAATGAGTAGTTCCCTATTTTATACAGTGGCAGAGGTGGGTGAATATCTACAACCTCCGGTGGCAAGGCCATGTCTCTATGCACAAACATCTCAGTCGTTGGTTCCAAGTAGATCGAACGGCTCACGTTGTCCAGAGGCAGACACACCATCACCACCAACTGAGATTTTTATAGGAGTAATAAATATATAGAGTAGAAAATAGAGATAAGAGTCGAGATAGAGAGTAGAGATTAGTTAATATTCTCTTTAGGCTACTCATAGTAGAAAGTATCATATACTAGTATCATGTGCATGATACTAGTGTATGATACGGGACTACCTTTATAGTGTTGCTACCTCTCGAGCATGCGTTGGTTTTCCCTTGAAGAGGAAAGGGTGATGCAGCAAAGTAGGGTAAGTATTTCCCTCAGTTTTTGAGAACCAAGGTATCCATCCAGTAGGAGACTACACGCAAGTCGCCTAGTACCTGCACAAACAATCAAGAACCTTGCAACCAACGCGATAAAGGGGTTGTCAATCCCTTCACGGATACTTGCAAAAGTGAGATCTGATAAAGATAATAAGATAAATATTTTTGGTATTTTTGTTGTATAGATTGGAAAATAAAGATTGCAAAGTAAATAGTAAATTAGAATTGTAGATCGGAAAATTATATGATGTAAAGTAGACCCGGGGGCCATAGGTTTGACTAGTGCCTTCTCTCATGATAGCATGTATTACGGTGGGTGAACAAATTACTGCCAAGCAATTGATAGAGAAGTGCATAGTTATGATGATATCTAAGGCAATGATCATGAATTTAGGCATCACGTCCATGTCAAGTAGACCGAAACGATTCTGCATCTACTACTATTACTCCACACATCGACCGCTATCCAGCATGCATCTAGAGTATTAAGTTCATAAGAACGGAGTAACACATTAGGCAAGATGACATGATGTAGAGGGATAAACTCAAGCAATATGATATAAACCCCATCTTTTTATCCTCGATGGCAACAATACAATACGTGTCGGTTCCCTTTCTGTCACTGGGATCGAGCACCACAAGATTGAACCCAAAGCTAAGCACTTCTCTCATTGCAAGAAAGATCAATCTAGTAGGCCAAACTAAACCGATAATTCGAAGAGACTTGCAAAGATATCAAATCATGCATATAAGAATTCAGAGAAGAACCAAATAATATTCATAGATAATCAAATTCATAAACCCATAATTCATCGGATCTCGGCAAACACACCACAAAAGAGTATTACATCGGATATATCTCCAAGAACATCGAGGAGAACTTTGTATTGAGAACCAAAGAGAGAGAAGAAGCCATCTAGCTAATAACTATGGACCCGAAGGTCTGTGGTAGACTACTCACACATCATCGAAGAGGCTATGGTGTTGATGTAGAAGCCCTCCGTGATCGAATCCCTCTCCGGCAGATCGTCGGAAAAGGCCCCAAGATGGGATCTCACGGGTACAGAAGGTTGCGAGGAGGACACCAGGCTTGCCGTCTGGAGATCGAAGGGCTGGCCTACAACAAGGCCTATCCGACCCAGGACATCCCTGTCGTTCCTAAAGTCTACAATAACGAATTTCACTCTTTCGTCCTTGAGGAAGTTCTTAAAATCCTGGCACTCAACGTCGGCATGTCATATGTGGTAGACCAAGCACACGTTATGTACGCAAACCTGGATCACGGCGGGCTTCTTCTTCTCTGCCTCCTTTATAATCTTCTCGCTTTCTAGGACTGTGGTGTACTCAACATCTAGCCCAGCGACCCACTCATCGTTTGAACTGTTGAACATGCGTAGGAAGCAAGCAAGGCATGCTTTCACCATCGCGGATCCACGGGTGTAGATGACTATGAAATCATCATCGGTGATGGCTCTAACCTGGTACTCAGCGGCGACCATGGAGATTTGGGAGGCCATGGATTTTTGACGAGGGTTAGGAGAAGTTGAACTTGTGTAATGTGAAAGGACGGGACAACTTGGAGCAAACTATTGTAAGGTAGAAGACGGGGACGAGTAGGGCGTGCGAACGGCGTGGGGTTGTTGGCTTGCCCGGTGGATAACAGTTGCAAGCCCCCAAAGAGTTCTCGAGTACTATGCGGGACCCACTAGATGTCATGTCTACTAGACTCAAATCGTAGGCTTGTCGGTATAGCTTCTGCATGTTCGCATGCCATGCCGGCGCGTGGGTGTAACTTCACTTAATTCTGTCAACCGTCGCGCCTCCCATGACCTTTGCCTCCCTCGCGCGATCGTGCCCTTTGAGACTTTGACCGACTATATATGAGCATTTTTTTTGCCTACTCCACATGCATGATACTCCCTCTAGTCCTTTTTACTCCGCCTAAGATTTGTTTCAAGTCAAAGTTTGCAAAGTTTTTGACCAAAATTATACTAAAACTATCAATATCTACAATACTGATTATAATGAGTATAAAACCTACGTTTTATAATGAGTATAAAAACTACGTTTTATAATGAGTATAAAAATATTGATTTGACTTTGTCAATGTTGATACATTTTTCTATAAGTTTGGTCAAAGTAGACGTACATTGACTTAAGACAAAACTTAAATGCACAAAGAAGACTAGTTCCTCCGTCCAGGGTGCGCGCCATGTCCTATCTAGTCATCACAACAAGGTTATCTATTAGAGCACTACTACCTCCTTTCTAGTTTAAAGGGCTCGATGCAAAATTTTCACCTACTCTTACGAAGTTGATGCGGTGGAATAGTTTTTGCAGTGGTTTCTAGAGTCTGGACTCCATCTTCAGGATCCTTCGCCGGCGGCGGCAAGAATGCAAGGTGATGAACTAGAAAGGAAATGAGGCTGGAATGAGTAGTTCTGTATTTTATACAGTGGCAGAGGTGGGTGAATATCTACAACCTCCGGTGGCAAGGCCATGTCTCTATGCACAAACATCTCAGTCGTTGGTTCCAAGTAGATCGAACGGCTCACGTTGTCCAGAGGCAGACACACCATCACCACCAACTGAGATTTTTATAGGAGTAATAAATATATAGAGTAGAAAATAGAGATAAGAGTCGAGATAGAGAGTAGAGATTAGTTAATATTCTCTTTAGGCTACTCATAGTAGAAAGTATCATATACTAGTATCATGTGCATGATACTAGTGTATGATACGGGACTACCTTTATAGTGTTGCTACCTCTTGAGCATGCGTTGGTTTTCCCTTGAAGAGGAAAGGGTGATGCAGCAAAGTAGCGTAAGTATTTCCCTCAGTTTTTGAGAACCAAGGTATCCATCCAGTAGGAGACTACACGCAAGTCGCCTAGTACCTGCACAAACAATCAAGAACCTTGCAACCAACGCGATAAAGGGGTTGTCAATCCCTTCACGGATACTTGCAAAAGTGAGATCTGATAAAGATAATAAGATAAATATTTTTGGTATTTTTGTTGTATAGATTGGAAAATAAAGATTGCAAAGTAAATAGTAAACTAGAATTGTAGATCGGAAACTTATATGATGTAAAGTAGACCCGGGGGCCATAGGTTTGACTAGTGCCTTCTCTCATGATAGCATGTATTACGGTGGGTGAACAAATTACTGCCAAGCAATTGATAGAGAAGTGCATAGTTATGATGATATCTAAGGCAATGATCATGAATTTAGGCATCACGTCCATGTCAAGTAGACCGAAACGATTCTGCATCTACTACTATTACTCCACACATCGACCGCTATCCAGCATGCATCTAGAGTATTAAGTTCATAAGAACGGAGTAACACATTAGGCAAGATGACATGATGTAGAGGGATAAACTCAAGCAATATGATATAAACCCCATCTTTTTATCCTCGATGGCAACAATACAATACGTGTCGGTTCCCTTTCTGTCACTGGGATCGAGCACCACAAGATTGAACCCAAAGCTAAGCACTTCTCTCATTGCAAGAAAGATCAATCTAGTAGGCCAAACTAAACCGATAATTCGAAGAGACTTGCAAAGATATCAAATCATGCATATAAGAATTCAGAGAAGAACCAAATAATATTCATAGATAATCAAATTCATAAACCCACAATTCATCGGATCTCGGCAAACACGCCACAAAAGAGTATTACATCGGATATATCTCCAAGAACATCGAGGAGAACTTTGTATTGAGAACCAAAGAGAGAGAAGAAGCCATCTAGCTAATAACTATGGACCCGAAGGTCTGTGGTAGACTACTCACACATCATCGAAGAGGCTATGGTGTTGATGTAGAAGCCCTCCGTGATCGAATCCCTCTCCGGCAGATCGTCGGAAAAGGCCCCAAGATGGGATCTCACGGGTACAGAAGGTTGCGAGGAGGACACCAGGCTTGCCGTCTGGAGATCGAAGGGCTGGCCTACAACAAGGCCTATCCGACCCAGGACATCCCTGTCGTTCCTAAAGTCTACAGTAACGAATTTCACTCTTTCGTCCTTGAGGAAGTTCTTAAAATCCTGGCACTCAACGTCGGCATGTCATATGTGGTAGACCAAGCACACGTTATGTACGCAAACCTGGATCACGGCAGGCTTCTTCTTCTCTGCCTCCTTTATAATCTTCTCGCTTTCTAGGACTGTGGTGTACTCAACATCTAGCCCAGCGACCCACTCATCGTTTGAACTGTTGAACATGCGTAGGAAGCAAGCAAGGCATGCTTTCACCATCGCGGATCCACGGGTGTAGATGACGATGAAATCATCACCGGTGATGGCTCTAACCTGGTACTCAGCGGCGACCATGGAGATTTGGGAGGCCATGGATTTTTGACGAGGGTTAGGAGAAGTTGAACTGGTGTAATGTGAAAGGACGGGACAACTTGGAGCAAACTATTGTAAGGTAGAAGACGGGGACGAGTAGGGCGTGCGAACGGCGTGGGGTTGTTGGCTTGCCCGGTGGATAACAGCTGCAAGCCCCCAAAGAATTCTCGAGTACTATGTGGGACCCACTAGATGTCATGTCTACTAGACTCAAATCGTAGGCTTGTCGGTATAGCTTCTGCATGTTCGCATGCCATGACGGCACGTGGATGTAACTTCACTTAATTCCGTCAACCGTCGCGCCTCCCATGACCTTCGCCTCCCTCGCGCGATCGTGCCCTTTGAGACTTCGACCGACTATATATGAGCATTTTTTTGCCTACTCCACATGCATGATACTCCCTCTAGTCCTTTTTACTCCGCCTAAGATTTGTTTCAAGTCAAAGTTTGCAAAATTTTTGACCAAAATTATACTAAAAATATCAATATCTACAATACTGATTATAATGAGTATAAAAACTACGTTTTATAATGAGTATAAAAATATTGATTTGACTTTGTGAATGTTGATACATTTTTCTATAAGTTTGGTCAAAGTAGACGTACATTGACTTCAGAATAAACTTAAATGCACAAAGCAGACTAGTTCCTCCGTTCAGGGTGCGCGCCATGTCCTATCTAGTCATCACAACAAGGTTAGCTATTAGAGTACTACAACCTCCCTTCTAGTTTAAAGGGCTCGATTCAAAAATTTCACCTACTCTTACCAAGATAGAGGCGGTGGAATAGTTTTTGCAGTGGTTTCTAGAGTCTAGACTCCATCTTCAGGAACCTTCGCCGCCGCCGGCAAGAATGCAAGGTGATGAACTAGAAAGGAAATGAGGCTGGAATGAGTAGTTCCGTATTTTATACAGTGGCAGAGGTGGGTAAATATCTACAACCTCCGGTGGCAAGGCCATGTCTCTATGCACAGACATGTCAGTCGTTGTTTCCAAGTAGATCGAACGGCTCACTTTGTCCAGAGGCAGACACACCATCACCACCAACTGAGATTTTTATAGGAGTAATAAATATATAGAGTAGAAAATAGAGATAAGAGTCGAGATAGAGAGTAGAGATTAGTTAATATTCTCTTTAGGCTACTCATAGTAGAAAGTATCATACACTAGTATCATGTGCATGATACTAGTGTATGATACGGGGCTACCTTTATAGTGTTGCTACCTCTTGAGCATGCGTTGGTTTTCCCTTGAAGTGGAAAGGGTGATGCAGCAAAGTAGCGTAAGTATTTCCCTCAGTTTTTGAGAACCAAGGTATCTATCTAGTAGGAGACTACATGCAAGTCGCCTAGTACCTGCACAAACAATCAAGAACCTTGCAACCAACGCGATAAAGGGGTTGTCAATCCCTTAACGGATACTTGCAAAAGTGAGATCTGATAAAGGTAATAAGATAAGTATTTTTGGTATTTTTGTTGTATAGATTGGAAAACAAAGATTGCAAAGTAAATAGTAAACTAGAATTGTAGATCGGAAACTTATATGATGTAAAGTAGACCCGGGGGCCAAAGGTTTGACTAGTGGCTTCTCTCATGATAGCATGTATTACGGTGGGTGAACAAATTACTGCCGAGCAATTGATAGAGAACTGCATAGTTATGATGATATCTAAGGCAATGATCATGAATATAGGCATCACGTCCATGTCAAGTAGACCGAAACGATTCTGCATCTACTACTATTACTCCACACATCGACCGCTATCCAGCATGCATCTAGAGTATTAAGTTCATGAGAACGGAGTAACGCATTAGGCAAGATGACATGATGTAGAGGGATAAACTCTAGCAATATGATATAAACCCCATCTTTTTATCCTCGATGGCAACAATACAATACGTGTCGGTTCCCTTTCTGTCACTGGGATCGAGCACCACAAGATTGAACCCAAAGCTAAGCACTTCTCCCATTGCAAGAAAGATCAATCTAGTAGGCCAAACTAAACCGATAATTCAAAGAGACTTGCAAAGATATCAAATCATGCATATAAGAATTCAGAGAAGAACCAAATAATATTCATAGATAATCAAATTCATAAACCCACAATTCATCGGATCTCGGCAAACACACCACAAAATAGTATTACATCGGATATATCTCCAAGAACATCAAGTAGAACTTTGTATTGAGAACCAAAGAGAGAGAAGAAGCCATCTAGCTAATAACTATGGACCCGAAGGTCTGTGATAAACTACTCACACATCATCGGAGAGGCTATGTTGTTGATGTAGAAGCCCTCCGTGATCGAATCCCTCTCCGACAGGTCACCGGAAAAGGCCCCAAGATGGGATCTCATGGGTACAGAAGGTTGCGGCGTTGGAAAAGTGGTTTCGTGGCTCCCCTCGATGTTCTCAGGGTATAAGAGTATATATAGGCAAAAGAAGTAGGTCGGTGGAGCTACGAGGGGCCCACGAGGGCGGGGGCGCGCCTACCCCCTGGGCACGCCCTCCTGCCTCGTGGCCGCCTCGTTGCGTCTCTGACTTCCACTCCAAGTCTCCTGGATTGTGTTTGTTCCAAGAAAGATCCTTGCGAAGGTTTCGTTCCGTTTGGATTCCGTTTGATATTCCTTTTCTGCGAAACACTAAAATAGGCAAAAAAAACAGCAATTTGCACTAGGCCTTCGGTTAATAGGTTAGTCCCAAAAATAATACAAAAGAGTATATTAAAGCCCATTAAATATCCAAAACAGATAATATAATAGCATGGAACAATAAAAAATTATAGATACGTTGGAGACGTATCAAGTGCCATGTATGACACAAAGTAGCATAGTATTTAACACGCTACGGTATCTACCTATGTTACTCTAACCCCCCTCTCTTCTTTAATTGTTTGTCACATCAGCATGTTTGCTATTCCCGTGTGCATGATACCAGCTAGTAAGATACCACATTACCACCACTATGGCCAGCCTTAATCATCGCATGCAATAATTTAGTGCACCTTGAAATCTGAACGCCTGCTTGACTCTCCTTCTCCCTCCGGCAGTCCCACCACTCCACCCCGTGTGGAAAAAATTTGCATGCATGACTCTCCTCCCCCCCCCCACGCTCATCCAATCCGTTGTGACCAACAATATTTCAACCCCTTCTGTCCCCCGTAATTTACTCCAACAAATATGCCCACGCAGCTGTTACGTTGATCACACAACATATCTTACGGGACGCTGCTTCAGTTACTTAACTGCAGGTGCATTGGGTCACTGACATGTGGGCCCTACAGGCATCTGGCCCACATGTCAGTGACGCAACTGGACCTGCAATTAAGTCAGTGAAGCTTAGTCCATATCTTACGTAGGTGTGCCATTGCTTGCTATAAAGACTGCGCCTCCCACGACATTCGGAAGAACGCGCATGTTCATCGCTATCTCCTCCCCCTCCCTCTCACGTAGACCACCATGGCATCGCCCCTCCCAAGCCCTAGGCGCCCCTCGCTGCACCGCATGGACGGTCACGTGTCGCCATTTCGTTCCTCACCGCCACTAGTCGAGGAGGACGCATCGGTGTTCCGCTCCTCGCCGCGACGCGTCGAGGTGGACGCGTCGGCATTCCCAATCTCACCAGCACGCGCGTCAGAGGACGCGTCGGCTCCCTGCTACGAGGGGAACGCCACACCGCCCGCTGAGCCCCCAGCCTTGAGGCGCTTTGGAAAGAAATGGATGTCGCCTTGTGGGAGGCTTTGCCTCCGGCAGAGCGCGCCAAAATAAAGGCGGAGAAGTAGGCCGAGGAAGAGAAGCGCGCCGCGGGGCAAGCTGCCTGGCAGGCCTATGTCGCGTGCGAGAGAGTCAGGCAATTGGCTCTTTGGCAGAAGGCTCGTGCGAGGGCCGTGAGGGTGGCGGAGGACACCCGTGCCAAAGCCGAGAGTGTAGTCGGGCCCAAGCGCCTCATCTACGCTTGGTGGTACATGGACCGGGTGAACGCTTCCAGCGAGGAGGAGTACCTGTTGGCGCCGGATCACCCCACAGATAATATTGCGCTCACCCGCCAGCAAGCCGCCAATCAGCACCTCACGAGTTGCGAGGCTGAGGAAGAGGCGTTGTGTCAGCGCGCTGGGAAACGGCCGCGCACCAGGGCACTCGGGGCGCACCGCAAGCGCTCCTGTGAGCGCTGTGGCTTTTATTAGGAATATAATTTAGTTTCGTAAGGCGATCTCATTAGTTTTGGGATGCAAATGATAAATCCCAAACGTTCGGAAATTATTAGCGTCCTTAATTAAGTATGTAAAAGGAAAAGTTTGGAAACCTTGTGTATCCGTACGCATTTTGTAAGTACGTGCATATAGCACAAACTTTACTATATACTAGCGCACTACACGTCTCTCTCTATATATGCTTGCAGACTGTGCTACTCCCTCCATCCAGGTGAATAAGTCATCTTCGGTTGTGCACCGTGACCAAGAACAAGGGAAGACTTATACACCTAGACGGAGGGAGTACTACTATTACTTATGTACGTGCGAATGCACGTTTTAACATGCGGTTTTTGTAAAAGTAGAAAAACAACACTAGTCAAGCTTGTGAAATGATTCAATGCAAAACAAATGCAAAAATGCTTGTTTGATTGTTTACTTTTAGCTTCCTTCTCTATGGTTATTTCTCTATCGTACTTTGTACGGAGTATCTCAATGGTCGGGAAGGCATGCAAATTCCCAAACCGCTTCCTACACCCTGTATCGAATTTTTTGCCTAACAAGTTGTGCCATGTTGGAATTCCAACTTGAGTACTACTACTAGGAGTACCAGGGGCCAGTTCTTTTAGGCTTCTAGATTAGTAATCCCATAACTACTACCTCCGTCCTGGTTTATTGGTCCTAATTGTAATATCTGTCAAATTTTGACCATAAATTTAACTAATGAAATGTTTGTGCATGTCACATGCACTAACATTTTATCAGTTAAATCTGTGGTCAAAATTTAGCACAAATTACAATGGTGACGAATAAACCATGACGGAGGTACTAGTAGTTTAGAAGCCCAAATAAATGAGTGAGGCGCCTTAATGTTACTCTCCACTGTGACTAGTCTTATGGGAAAAGCTGGGGAAGAGACGGCTTATTTTTTAAGCTGCCAAAAGAACTGGCCCTAGGAGTAGTAGCTAGGTATACTAGGAGTAGTAGCTAGGGATCGAGTGTGCGAGATGAACCGGAGAAAGTAAATGCGGAGAGATGAAATGCAAAAAAGACAGAGGGATGTGATGGTTGCTTGTGCGTTAAATTTACCCGGCCACTTATTACTGGGAGTGGTTGGGTTTTGTGATATGAAGGCTTTACTACCGCACCACGAGCGGGGTGAGACTCCCGTGCAGCGCTGCCCTCTACACTAGTACTACATCGGTTGTGGTTTATTAGTCCCCCATTGAATTTGACTGAAGATTTAACTGAAAAAATGTTAGTGCATGTCAATAAAAACTATATCGTTGGATTAGTATTTGAACATAGTTTTCAATGATATAATTTTAGGTGACATGCATAAGTATTTATCGCACTATATATAATGTTAGTTAAATTTTTGGTCGTACTAATCTATAGTAAGGTGCCCGTGCGTTGCACGGAACAGTGAAATGCATTGATCGGGGAGTTGTTTATTTTGACAAAGGATATGGGGGTCATCTCATGTGTAACATTTATCGATAGGTTTCTTCAGATATTATTTCATCTCTAGAGCTCACAAACATCCGGGTGAAATAGATAAGAAAGTATCTTTTGCAAACTATCGGATCTCGGGTTCCGGCAAAACCCTTAAGGTTCGAACTCTGGGGTGCGAGCGAAGTTCTTTTCCTCCTACCGATCCATGCCCTAGCTTGCTAAGATCTTACGGACGAACTCGACGAACTCGCAACACAGAAAGACACGAGTTTTATGCTGGTTCGGGCCACCGTTGTGGTGTAATACCCTACTCCAGTGTGTGGTGGTGGATTGCCTCTTGGGCTGATGAGAAACAATACAATGGGTAGAACAGCCTCCTGAGGTTGAGGTGTTCTTGTGGGAGCGTGGGTTGGCTCCAGACTAGATCAGATGTCCCTACTGTGGTACCCAGCTCTACTTATATAGGCCCTAGTCCTGTTCCCAAATACTGAGAGGGAAGGGAGCCAACAATGGCGGGCAATTTGAAAGGGGACAACTAGTACAAGCTATCCTGACAAAAGTGGTCTTTGCCTACGAAAGGGCTCTGGCGGTGAGGCTGTCTTGGGCTCCACGGTGACCTCCGTCCTGCTGTCCTTCCAGTCCTGGTCTTGTTGCACCGATATGGAAACCTTTGCCTGATGCCCCGGTACTCCGCGCCTGCGCTTGCCGCCTTGGCACCGAAGAGGAAACAAGGACGCCGCGCGCCCTGGCGCCCGCCTGGTGTCAATCGTCACGGCTCACGTCACGAGAGCCTCCTGAGGTTTGCCCCGCCTTGATATCTTCGCTCCTCGTGAGCCTGCCTGGCTAGGCCACCCCTGAGGAGGTCTTGCGTCGTCCACCTCGCGAGGCTTGGCCCCTCGCGAGGGTCTTGAATGCCTTGTTGATGAAGATGCGCCGTACAGGCCCGCCAGCATAGCCACGCCATGGACCACAGACAGGCAAGTCTGGGGACCCCCGTTCCCAGAACGTCATAGTAGCCCCCGGGCCCAAGGTGTGCTCGGACTTGGCTTCGAGGCAAAGCCAAAGGTCAAGTATGGAGCGCCGCGGGCCCCAAAAGCCTGCGGCTTGGTCGACGTGTGGCGGTTGATTGGACGTGGGCGTCTGCGCTTCCCCACGCTGCCTCGGCAACTGCTCGACTTGACAAAAAGGCTGGCACAGACAGTGCTTGCCTTCATTGCTTCTTCCTTGCCTCGCTCTAGATCCCCTTTCTCGCTCCTCACCACCGCTACCTCCAGATCTGCTCCAATCTCGCTCCGCGTCTGCGATCCATGGCGTCGCGCAAGGTCAGGACTTCCTCGGCACCGGCTTGGTATGAGGCGGCTCTTGAAGCGCCCACCATCACAGAGAAGAGCCTCGCCTCCGTGCGCCTGCTGACAGCGGGGGAGGGCAATGAATGGGGGCAGACCAAGCTATGGCTCGCCTCCGATGTGCCAGAGCCTGAGGGAAGCACCTTCTTCCCCTTCTTCTCGAGCAGCGTCGCTGTCGGGTTGGTTCCTCCCTTCTCCGATTTCTTTTATGAGGTCCTCGACCACTACGGGCTGCTGGCGTTGCATATCCACCCTAACTCTATCCTCCTCCTGTCCATCTTCGCCTACTACTGCGAGGCGTACCTGGGCGTGATGCCATCCGTGGCGCTTCTGTGCCACTTCTTCTTCCTTCGTGTTAGCGAGGGACACATCTCCGGATGCGCCAATTTCATCGCATTTGGCAAGGCCAACTCAATCTCGAGCACCGGGAAGAGGGCCGACAACATCCGATCCAAATGGGTCATGATGGATGCCAAACGCGCCCATCTGGGTCTGGTGCTGCCAACGGAGGCGCCCCCGTCCAACAAGGGGTGGCCCAAGGCGGAGCTTGCCGATGAGCGGGCGTCGTCTTTGTTGGGGCAGATGACGACCGACTTGAAGTCGGGCAACGCGAAGGCAGCCAAGGTGACGGGGGTTATGCTCCTGAGGGAGTTCTTGACGCTGCGAGTTGCCCCGCTCCAGGCGCGCGCGCCCCCTGTGGGAACTTGAAGAAGAGGGGAACAAGACCCGCCTGAGGCCGGGGGCCCTGCCTGGCGACGAATTGGCCGCCGTCTTGCGCCTCATAGTTGGGGACAACCAAGAGTACCCGCCTAGCGCCTTTGTTCCTTTGTTCCACCGCAGGGACTGGGAGGAATTTGTCGCCTCCAGGTCGACCTTTGATGCGCGCGGGCTAGTGCCGCCGGCGCTCACAGGAGCCCCTGCAGCACCGAAGCCAGTGGAGGTGTCCTCTAACGAGTCCCGTGGGGAGGAGGAGGAGGAGATAGACTCAGCGAAGACTCTCGAAGAGGTGGGGGAGACTTCTCCTCTGAGCAAGGCCGAGATCCTCCGCGCCCTGCCTGAGACGCCGAGGCCGAGACTCGCCAGGAGGAGAGGGAGCATCCCCTCATCCCGATAAGGGGTAGGTCGTCACTGGTTCCTCGAGATGCTGCCTCCGTCTTGGCGCCTCCTGGGGCTGCCGCCAGCCCCCTTGCTGCGCCATCTTCTGCCACCGGGGTCCACGCGCCTACTCCTCAGGCTCCACAACTTTCGGGCTTCAAGCTTCCCAAGCGGAAGGTGGAATATTTCGCGGTGGACCAGTAAGTGCTTGATCTCCGTCTTGTTTCTGCTCATGTCGCTGCTTCCTGACCTTCGTCTTGGTTGTCCAGGCCGCTGTCGGCGGCGAAGAGGAGGAAAGAGGGTACGACAGCTGCGCCCCCTTCTGCTGAGAAAGGAGATGCTAGCGCTTGCACCTCCCAAGCCTGGGCGTCCTCGCGAGCCCAGCAAGAGCATCGCCGGGTGGATTCAGCCCCTCTGGCTCCTGAGGTGCCGGCGTCTGGCTTGGCTGAAGAGGTCCCGACTGCCCCGGAACCCACAGTCTCCCAGGCCTTGGTGATGGCATCGCCTCCTCCCATTGGTGCACCTCCTCTCCCAGGTTCTTCTTCTTCTACCACCGTTCTGGAGCGTGCTCTTTTGGAGATGACCCAGTTGCAGGCATATCTCCTGAGCACGAATCCGCGCCTGGTGGCCGGGCGCCTGGAGCTGGCCTCTGGCTGGCTTCGCTCCGACTTGGCGGTTCACGCGACGCAGAGCCAGGCCGCGGCGTCTTCCGAGAAGGAGAAGCAGAGCGCCAGCAATGATGCAGCCGATCGTGAGGCGGCGCTGAAAGACGCCAAGGCCGCCCACGACCGCTGCCGAGAGCTGGAGGACGAGTTGAAGAACCTGTGCGACCAGCATGCCGCAGAAGCACGCGGCCGCCTGGCGAAGGAGGAGGAGATGAAGGCCCGGGAGGACGCCGCCAAGAACCGTGATGCTGAACTGGAGGAGCTGGGGAAGACGCAGGCCGCCGAGCGCAGCCGACTGGAAGAGCTGGAGCAGAAGGTGAAGGCGAGGGAGGCCGATCTTGATGCCAAAGCGCGGGTCCTGGCCGAAGACCACGCTGCCTTTGCCAATCTCGAGAAGAGGTCTCGCGTGGTGCTGCAGACGCTCTACGAGCACAGCTAGGTGAGGTCGCTGGCCACCGATGAGGACAGCCCCGCCCGGCTGCTTCCTCTCTTGGTGAAGGTGCTCGAGGAAGTCGTGGATGGCCTCGGTCCGATGGCGGAGGCAGAAGCTTGCGTCCTGTCTTCAGCGGCCTTGACTCGCGTCTTCAGCCATCTGCACCTCCGCGACCCCAACGCTTGTCTTGACGAGCTGCTGGAGCCTGTGGCTGACAATCACTGCGTAGCCGCCGCCGCAGCGTACAAGGTCAGGTGGAGGTTCTGCTGAAGAATTTCCACGGCTTTGTCTCCGCACCCTTGTCCAGGGATGCCGTCGATCCTACGGCTAGCGGTGCAGGTGAAGACGACGCTACCCGGGGAGGAGCATCTTCTGCAGGTGATGGTGATGTCCATGGGTGACCTGCGGCTGTTTTCTTGTTTATTACTGCAACCATGCATCTGGCCTCGTGGAGGCGTTAAACTTGCGTTTGACATTGCGAGAACAATATGTCTTGTAATATTTGCTTCGAGATTTTGCGATTTTCTTCCTATCCGCTTTGTGTTCTACGTCGGCAGAGCCCGGCCCCGCGCATACCTCAACCGCCGTCGGGCCGACCGGAGACCAGGACGGACCAAGGAGTGAGGGGCTACGTGACCAGTTAGGCTCCTGAGTCGCGATGCTCAGTAGTCCCCCTTGACGCGCAAACAGCTTATAGGGCGAGTACGCGAGGATAGATTGATGTTCTACGTCGGCAGAGCCCGGCCCCGCGCATACCTCAACCGCCGTTGGGCCGACCGGAGACCAGGACGGACCAAGGAGTGAGGGGCTACGTGACCAGTTAGGCTCCTGAGTTGCGATGCTCAGGAGTCCCCCTTGACGTGCAAACAATTTCCATACCTACCCTCGCAGAGGCCTCGGGAGGGGCGCACGTCACCCAGGTTCGGGAGACCTGGTTGGGTGGCGTGCGCTTGGGCATGGCCCGAGCGCAGCCCCCGTGCCCAGCCCCCTCGCGCGGCTCTCCCGAGGGGAGGTATTGCGGTGAGGCTGGACGCTTAGCTTTGGGCTCCCTGAGGTTGGTACGACCGTGGGGCCGCCCTCAATTGTTTATCACGAGCGCGGAGCATAGTGCTTCCGCTTGTGCACGGGCATAGCCGCTCCTCGGCAGTGTCAACAGCCAGCACGGAGGATGGTGCTTCCACTTGTGCGTGGGATGGGGGCCCCCCTCCGGGAGGAGCCCCCCGGGCGTGTACAGCCCCGCCCTGACACGTGGCTTGCACGGCAGGGCTGTGAGGTGTATTTGGGCACTCGTAAGGCAGCGCGGGACTCACGAGGCGCTACCTCAAGGCGGGTTGCGCCTGGTCTTGAGTCTTGATGACTGTATGTTCCTGCAAGGTGGTTAGGTGCAAGCGCTCTACGTCCTCAGGTCCTGGCCCTCGAGCGAGCTCAGCCGCCGCTGGTATGCCAGGTCGCGATGCCGTGGTCAAGGCCAGGGGGTGAGGGTTGGAGAGCCAGTAAGAGCTCCTGAGTCGCGATGCTCAGGAGCCCCCCTTTTAACGCGCAAGCGAATTGCACGGGGTGAATGGACCCGTGGCGGGTGGCGATCGAGCAGGTGAATATCATAGGTAGATTAAGCATGGAAGGCAAATCAGCTTGGGTAAATGCAGAAAGATACATGCCACTGGGTCCGGCCCGAGTGGCTTGGGGATGATGCAGCCCGAGGGGCGCCCCCAACTGGGTAAACTGAAGACATGAGCAAAAGGGATACATGCCACAGGGACGGACCCATGCGGCCTGGGAATAATGCAGCCCGAGGGGCGCTCCCAGCTAAATGAACTTGGAAAATGTCACCTGGTTCTCTCGGCGAAGGAGAGTTGGTGCAGCTGAAGGCGCGTCGCGAAGGGGTAGCTCCTCACGAGCCACCGGGACCCTGAGCCTCGGGAGGCTCTAGGGGCTCAGGTGGTTCCCTGAGGACCGTCTCCATCTCGGACAGGACGGCGCGGTGCCTGGCCTCCTGAGCCGCCAGGACGCGCCGCAGGTTGCGCTGGTAGACGAATGACACGCTCGGCAAGCCAAAAGGCATGCGAACATAGCTGTGTAACGGACCCTCACAACGGCCCACGCGCGAAGGCCAGAACAGCTCCTAAGATGCGGCCCTGTTGAGCCCTGGAACGTCAATGCAGACGCGCGGCCCGGCATCCTCGCCTGGATGAGGAGCTGCGCCTCGTGAGCGGCGGTTGCCGCGCATGGCCCTTGTGTATTGCAGTTCTGAGTGGTCTTGGTGATGAACTCCTGAGTGGTGGATGCTCCTTGCCCTGTGTCCTCCTGAGGTAAACGTACTGTGAAGCACGCCTCCAAGTGGTGCCCAAGCGCCTCCCTCGTGAGGTTGGCAAGGTCCGAGGCCCTCCAGAAGAGAGCCCCCAAGCTCTGCACGAGGAGGGCGCCGGGCGCACCTTCCTATGCGATGGCGGGAGGCGCCCCTGAAGCGGGCGCTGATCCTGACGAGGTTCCAGTCGCGACACCATCCTCCTGAGATCCTGCATGGCGCAACTGCTTCTTCTTCTTGGGGAGGGCCTCCGGAGGGCCCTCGCCCTTGCTGTCGGGGTCGTCGATTGCTGCAGCTTGGAAGGCGCGCTTGAGGGAGCACACCGCATCTCTTTCTTCACATGGGACCGTCATGATTCCGCCGCTTCCCGGCATCTTGAGGACGTTGTAGCCGTGGTGGGTCACCGCCATGAACTTGGCCAGGGGTGGATAGCCGAGGATGGCGTTGTATGGCAGACGGATGTGCGCGACGTCGAAGTCGATGAGCTCGGTGCGGTAGTTCTTGCGCTCCCCGAAGGTCACAGGGAGGCGGACCTGCCCAATCGGTGTGGTGGAACCGTCGGTCACCCCTAAGAAAGGCTTGGTAGGCTGAAGTTGCTCGTATGGCACTTGGAGGTTGTCGAATGTGTCGACGGACAGGACATTGAGTCTGGCGCCGCCGTCGATGAGGGTCTTGGTAACTTGCACGTTGCTAATGACTGGTGAACAAAGCATTGGGAGAGCGCCAGTGGTGGCTGCGCACTTGAGCTGATCTGCCAAGTTGAAGGTGATGGCGCACTGGGACCACCTGAGCGGGCGTGTGGCCTCGAGCTTGGGGAGGACTGCATTCAGCTCACGAGCAAACTGTTTGAAGATACGCTGCGAGGCTGGGGCCTGGGCTCCACCCAAGATGCAGGAGATTGCACGCGGCTCCTGGAAGCCCCCAACCCCCTCATCTTGATGGTGATCATCATTCCTTCTTGGTGGTGGCGGCAGCGGGGGAAGACCGGCGTTGCCCTGAGGACGATCCTCACGAGGCTGGTCCCTCCAGGCGCCCTCGCGAGGATGATCCTGCCAGCGGTCCTCACGAGGCCTGTCGCGCCACTCCTGGCGCAGGCCACGGTCGTCCCAGCGTCCGCCTCCACGTCCTCCTCCTCGGCCGTAGCGACCGGGGCATCAACCGAAGCGTCCTTCGCGAATGGCTCTGAGTTCTTGACAGTCACTGGTGTTGTGGGTGTTCAGGTTGTGGAAGGCGCAGAAAGGCCGGCTGTTCTTGGATGACTCGGGCTGATCTCTGCCCCTCTTGGTGTCTGGCTCCGCTGCGAGCACGGCTGCTTCCTTGCGCTTCACGTCCTTGGCCTTGGCCTTCTTCTCCTCTGCGCCCGCAGCTGGCAGCTCAAGGAGGGAAAGGCACCCCTCCTCAGCTCTTGCGCACTTGGTCGCCAGGTTGAACAGCTCCTGAGACATGCACAGCTCCTCGTGGATAGCGAGCTCTTCCTTCATCTTGACGTCAAGGATGCCGTCGGACAACGCGGAGATGATGGCCTCGTCCGTGACCTTGGGGATCTTGAGGCGAGTGTTGTTGAAGCGCTGGATGTACTTCTGGAGGGTCTCTCCTGGTTGTTGCTTGATGCGGCGCAGGTCGCCCGCGGCCGGCGGGCGATCACGGGTGCCCTGGAAGTTGGCGATGAAGCGGTCGCGCATCTCGTCCCAGGAGGAAATGGAGCCGTGTGGCAGGTTCAGGAGCCACGAATGGGCGCCGTCTTTGAGTGCCATAGGGAACCAGTTCGCCATGACTTTCTCGTCACTGCTGGCTGCTTTGATGCTCACCTCGTAGAGCTGCAGGAACTCCGCGGGGTCGGCGGTGCCGTCGTACCGAGGAGGCAGATCCGGCTTGAACTTGCCCGGCCAGGCGACGCTACGCAGCTCGGGAGTGAAGGCGCGGCAGCCGGCCGTGGTTGCCGGGGCCTGTCTTGGAGGTGGAGCTTGGTCTTGACGAGGCCCGCGTGCCGCCACCGCAGGCAGCGCGCGGTCTTGGCGAGGCGGCGCGGGGAGCGCAGGTGCAGCTCCTCGCGGCCGAGGGACTTCTTGGCAGGTTCTCTCTTCGCACGCGGGCACCGGGCGTGGTGGATCATGTCGTGGGGCCGCGTGCCTTGGCACCAAGATGCCATCTTGGGGCAGAGGTGGTGGAGGCGCGCCGTGAGCCACGTCGCCTATGGCTGGCGGAGGGCGAGGCAGAGAGTGGGACAGCGCCGGGGAGCCCCCTGCGGTGCGGACGAGCTCGGCGACGCGGTCGAGACAGTCTTCAAGAGGTCGTCGACCCGGCGGTAGCGCAGGAGCTCGTTTGCCATGAGGAGCGCGACCTGCGCGTCCATGGGAGCGTGACGTGCGTGGGACGAAGAACCGGCCGGGGTCAGCGATGGAGTGGCGGTGCAGCCGTCCTTCCGCACCGATGGGTGTAGCGAGGACGCTTGCTGCTCGTTCCCCGCCGGACCGGTGGCGGCGTTGGCGGCGGGAGACGGAGAACGATGATACATCCATTTTGCATCATGCTTTTATATCGATATTTATTGCATTATGGGCTGTTATTACAAGGAGGGAGAATGCCGGCAGTTGGAATTCTGGGCTGGAAAAGGAGCAAATATTAGAGACCTGTTATGCACAACTCCAAAAGTCCTGAAACTCCACGAAAGTTATTTTTGGAAATAATAAAAAATATTGAGCGGAAGAAGTACGTCAGGGGGGCCCACCTGGCCACGAGGGTGGGGGGCGCCCCCTACCCCCCAGGGCGCGCCCCCTGCCTCGTGGGCCCCTTGTTGGCCCTCCGGTGGCCATCTTCTGCTATATGAAGTCTTTCGTCCGAAGAAAAATCATAAGCAATCTTTCGGGACGAGACTCCGCCGCCACGAGGCGGAACCTTGGCGGAACCAATCTAGGGCTCAGGTAGAGCTGTTCTACCGGGGACACTTCCCTCCGGGAGGGGGAAATCATCGCCATCGTCATCACCAACGCTCCTCTCATCGGGAGAGGGCAATCTCCATCAACATCTTCACCAGCACCATCTCCTCTCAAACCCTAGTTCATCTCTTGTATCCAATTCTTGTCTCCAAGTCCGGGATTGGTACCTGTAGGTTGCTAGTAGTGTTGATTACTCCTTGTAGTTGATGCTAGTTGGTTTATTTGGTGGAAGATCATATGTTCAGATCCTTATATGCATATTAATACCCCTCTGATTATGAACATGAATATGCTTTGTGAGTAGTTACGTTTGTTCCTGAGGACATGGGAGAAGTCTTGCTATTAGTAGTCATGTGAATTTGGTATTCGTTCGATATTTTGATGAGATGTATGTTGTCTATCCTCTAGTGGTGTTATGTGAACGTCGACTACATAACACTTCACCATTATTTGGGCCTAGAGGAAGGCATTGGGAAGTAATAAGTAGATGATGGGTTGCTAGAGTGACAGAAGCTTAAACCCTAGTTTATGCGTTGCTTCGTAAGGGGCTGATTTGGATCCATATGTTTCATGCTATGGTTAGGTTTACCTTAATACTTTTGTTGTAGTTGCGGATGCTTGCAATAGAGGTTAATCATAAGTGGGATGCTTGTCCAAGTAAGGACAGCACCCAAGCACCGGTCCACCCACATATCAAATTATCAAAGTACCGAACGCGAATCATATGAACGTGATGAAAACTAGCTTGACGATAATTCCCATGTGTCCTCGGGAGCGCTTTTCTTTATATAAGAGTTTGTCCAGGCTTGTCCTTTGCTACAAAAAGGATTGGGCCACCTTGCTGCACTTTATTTACTTTTGTTACTTGTTGCTCGTTACAAATTATCTATCACAAAACTATCTGTTACCTATTATTTCAGTGCTTGCAGAGAATACCTTGCTGAAAACCGCTTATCATTTCCTTCTGCTCCTCGTTGGGTTCGACACTCTTACTTATCGAAAGGACTACGATAGATCCCCTATACTTGTGGGTCATCAAGACTCTTTTCTGGCGCCGTTGCCGGGGAGTGAAGCGCCTTTGGTAGGTGGAATTTGGTAAGGAAAAATTATATAGTGTGCTGAAATTTACTGTCACTTGTTACTATGGAAAGTAATCCTCTGAGGGGCTTGTTCGGGGTATCTTCACCCCGACCAGTAGAGCAAAGAGTTGCTCCTCAACCTACTGAACCTACTGAAAATGAAAATGAAAATGTCCACTTTGAGATTCCTTCGGGTATGTTAGAAAAACTGCTAGCTAATCCTTTTGCAGGAGATGGAACAAAGCATCCTGATGAGCACCTAATATATGTGGATGAAGTTTGTGGATTATTTAAGCTTGCAGGTATACCCGGTGATGTTATTAAGAAGAAGGTCTTCCCTTTATCTTTGAAGGGAGATGCATCGACATGGTATAGGCTATGTGATGATACGGGATCATGGAACTACAAACGATTGAAATTGGAATTTCATCAGAAATTTTATCCTATGCATCTTGTTCATCGTGATCGCAATTATATATATAATTTTTGGCCTCGCGAAGGAGAAAGCATCGCTCAAGCTTGGGGGAGGCTTAAATCAATGTTATATTCATGCCCCAATCATGAGCTCCCAAGAGAAATAATTATTCAAAGTTTTTATGCTCGGCTTTCTGATAACAATCGCACCATGCTCGATACTTCTTGTGCTGGCTCTTTTATGATGAAGACTATTGAATTCAAATGGGATTTATTGGATAGAATTAAACGCAACTCTGAAGATTGGGATCTCGACGAAGGTAAGGAGTCAGGTATGACACCTAAGTTTGATTGTGTTAAATCTTTTATGGATACCGATGTTTTCCGTAAGTTTAGCACTAAATATGGACTTGACTCTGAGATAGTAGCTTCTTTCTGTGAATCTTTTGCTGCTTATGTTGATCTCCCTAAGGAGAAGTGGTTTAAATATCATCCTCCCATAGAAGTAAAAGTAGCTGCACCTATTAAAGTTGAAGAAAAGACTATCACTTATAATGATCCTATTGTTCCTACTTCTTATGTTGAGAAACCACCTTTCCCTGTTAGGATAAAGGATCATGCTAAAGCTTCAACTGTGGTTCGTAAAAGCAATATTAGAACTTATACACCTCCTGAGCAAATTAAAGTTGAACCTAATATTGCTATTGTTAAAGATCTCTTGTCTGATAATATTGATGGGCATGTTATTTATTTCTGTGATGAAACTGCTAGAATTGCCAAACCTTGTGCTAAAGATAAACATAGACCTGTGGTAGGCATGCCTGTTATTTCTGTTAAAATAGGAGATCATTGTTATCATGGCTTATGTGATATGGGTGCTAGTGCTAGTGCAATACCTATTGACTTATACAAAGAAATTAAGCATGATATTGCACCTACTGAGTTAGAAGATATTGATGTTACAATTAAACTTGCCAATAGAGATACTATTTCACCAATGGGAATTGTTAGAGATGTTGAAGTCTTGTGTGGGAAAACTAAATATCCTGCTGATTTTCTTGTTCTTGGTTCCCCACAAGATAGCTTTTGTCCCATTATATTTGGTAGACCCTTCTTGAACACCGTTAATGCTAGGATAGACTGCGAAAAAGGATGTTGTTACTATTGGTTTGGGTGATATGTCTCATGAGTTTAATTTCTCTAAATTTAGTAGACAACACCGTGAAGAGGAATTGCCTAGTAAGGATGAAATTATTGGTCTTGCTTCTATTGCCGTACCTCCTAGTGATCCTTTAGAACAATATTTGCTAGACCATGAAAATGATATGTTTATGAATGAAAGAAGGGAAATAGATGAAGTATTCTTTAAACAGGAACCTATCCTGAAACACAATTTGCCTGTTGAAATCCTAGGGGATCCTCCTCCACCCAAGGGTGATCCCGTGTTTGAGCTAAACCGTTACCTGATACTCTTAAATATGCTTATCTTGATGAGAAAAAGATATATCCTGTTATTATTAGTGCTAACCTTTCAGAGCATGAAGAAGAGAGATTATTGAAAACTCTGAAGAAGCACCGTGCTGCTATTGGATATACTCTTGATGATCTTAAGGGCATTAGTCCCACTCTATGTCAACATAAAATAAATTTGGAGGAAGATGCCAAACCAGTTCGTGATCATCAACGACGGCTGAATCCTAAGATGAAGGAAGTGGTAAGAAAAGAAATACTAAAGCTCCTTGAGGCAGGTATAATTTATCCCGTTGCTGATAGTCAGTGGGTAAGTCCTGTCCATTGTGTCCCTAAGAAGGGAGGTATTACCGTCGTTCCTAATGATAAAGATGAGTTGATCCGGCAAAGAATTATTACAGGTTATAGGATGGTAATTGATTTCCGCAAATTAAATAAGGCTACTAAAAAAGATCATTACCCCTTACCTTTTATCGATCAAATGCTAGAAAGATTATCCAAACATACACATTTTTGCTTTCTAGATGGTTATTCTGGTTTCTCTCAAATACCTGTGTCAGCCAATGATCAATCAAAGACTACTTTTACTTGCCCTTTTGGTACTTTTGCTTATAGACGTATGCCTTTTGGTTTATGTAATGCACCTGCTACCTTTCAAAGATGCATGATGGCTATATTCTCTGACTTTTGTGAAAAGATTTGTGAGGTTTTCATGGACGATTTCTCCGTCTATGGATCCTCTTTTGATGATTGCTTGAGCAACCTTGATCGAGTTTTGCAGAGATGTGAAGAAACTAATCTTGTCTTGAATTGGGAAAAGTGCCACTTTATGGTTAATGAAGGTATTGTCTTGGGGCATAAAGTTTCTGAAAGAGGTATTGAAGTTGATAAAGCCAAGGTTGATGCTATTGAAAAGATGCCATGTCCCAAGGACATCAAAGGTATAAGAAGTTTCCTTGGTCACGCCGGTTTTTATAGGAGGTTCATTAAGGACTTCTCAAAAATTTCTCGGCCTCTGACTAATTTATTACAAAAAGATATACCATTTGTCTTTGATGATGATTGTGTAGAAGCATTTGAAATACTTAAGAAAGCATTGATCTCTGCACCTATTGTTCAGCCACCTGATTGGAATTTACCCTTTGAAATTATGTGTGATGCTAGTGATTATGCTGTAGGTGCTGTTCTAGGGCAAAGAGTTGATAAGAAATTAAATGTTATTCAATATGCTAGTAAAACTCTAGACAATGCTCAAAGAAATTATGCTACTACTGAAAAAGAATTCTTAGCAGTTGTATTTGCTTGTGATAAGTTCAGACCTTATATTGTTGATTCTAAAGTAACTATTCACACTGATCATGCTGCTATTAAATATCTTATGGAAAAGAAAGATGCTAAACCTAGACTTATTAGATGGGTTCTCTTGCTACAAGAATTTGATTTGCATATTGTTGATAGAAAGGGAGCTGAGAACCCCGTTGCAGACAACTTGTCTAGGTTAGAAAATGTTCTTGATGACCCACTACCTATTGATGATAGCTTTCCTGATGAACAATTAAATGTCATAAATACTTCTCGTACTGCTCCATGGTATGCTGATTATGCTAATTACATTGTTGCTAAATTTATACCACCTAGTTTCACATACCAGCAAAAGAAAAAGTTTTTCTATGATTTGAGACATTACTTTTGGGATGACCCACATCTTTATAAAGAAGGAGTAGATGGTGTTATTAGACGTTGTGTACCTGAGCATGAACAGGAACAGATCCTACGCAAGTGTCACTCCGAGGCTTATGGAGGACACCACGCTGGAGATAGAACTGCACATAAGGTATTGCAATCCGGTTTTTATTGGCCTACTCTCTTCAAGGATGCCCGTAAGTTTGTCTTATCTTGTGATGAATGTCAAAGAATTGGTAATATTAGTAGACGTCAAGAAATGCCTATGAATTATTCACTTGTTATTGAACCATTTGATGTTTGGGGCTTTGATTATATGGGACCTTTTCCTGCCTCTAATGGATACACACATATTTTAGTTGCTGTTGATTACGTTACTAAGTGGGTAGAAGCTATTCCAACTAGTAGTGCTGATCATAACACTTCTATTAAAATGCTTAAAGAAGTTATTTTTCCGAGGTTTGGAGTCCCTAGATATTTAATGACTGATGGTGGTTCACATTTTATTCATGGTGCTTTCCGTAAAATGCTTGCTAAATATGATGTTAATCATAGAATTGCATCTCCTTATCACCCACAGTCTAGTGGTCAAGTAGAATTGAGTAATAGAGAGCTCAAATTAATTTTGCAAAAGACTGTTAATAGATCTAGAAAGAATTGGTCCAAGAAACTTGATGATGCATTATGGGCCTATAGAACTGCATATAAAAATCCTATGGGTATGTCTCCGTATAAAATGGTTTATGGAAAAGCATGTCACTTACCTCTCGAACTAGAACATAAGGCTTATTGGGCTATTAAAGAGCTCAATTATGATTTCAAACTTGCCGGTGAGAAGAGGTTATTTGACATTAGCTCACTTGATGAATGGAGAACCCAAGCCTATGAAAATGCCAAGTTGTTTAAAGAAAAAGTTAAAAGATGGCATGACAAAAGGATACAAAAGCGTGAGTTTAATGTAGGTGATTATGTATTGCTATACAACTCTCGTTTAAGATTTTTTGCAGGAAAACTTCTCTCTAAATGGGAAGGCCCTTACGTTATCGAGGAGGTCTATCGTTCCGGTGCCATAAAAATCAACAACTTCGAAGGCACAAATCCGAAGGTGGTGAACGGTCAAAGAATCAAACATTATATCTCAGGTAATCCCATAAATGTTGAAACCAATGTTATTGAAACCGTAACCCCGGAGGAATACATAAGGGACACTTTCCGGAACATTTCAGACTCCGAAAAGGAATAGGTATGTGGTACGGTAAGTAAAACCGACTCCAAAACAGTTTTTATGGCAATATTTCTCCGTTTTGGAATATTTAGAAAAATAGAAAAATAAGAAGCAGTCCGGGAAGGACACGAGGCCTCCACGAGGGTGGAGGGCGCGCCCTACCCTACTGGGCGCGCCCCTACCTCGTGGGCACCTCGTGTGCTCTCCGGACTCCGTTTTCTTGCACGATACGTATTTTGGTCGGTAAAAATTCATTATATATTCTCCCGAAGGTTTTAACTCCCGTATCACGCAATTGTCCTCTGTTCTTGTTTTGAGTTGTTTTCTGTCAGGGTTGTCAAGGCCAGGCACCATGTCGCCCCCCTCCTCCAACAATGGTGACAACGATGCTTGGCTAATGAAGATAGAGCTGAAGAGGGAAGAACCTGTGGAGATCAACAAGGATGAAGGGATCAAGAAGGCCACAGAGGACCAAGTTCCGGCTGAAGGAGACACCCTTCAACTTGATCACAATCTTCTTACCCCAACTGAGATCGAAGCTTTCAAGATGATTGAGTTAGCTCATATACAAAACAAGTATCTCACCAGTGAAAATATTTTGTTGAAGGAGCATATTGTCGCACTCAAGGGCATTATCCGCAAGATGGAGGATCTCTTACGCTCAATGTGCGATTACCCATCATCAACAACTCCACCTTCTTCACCAGCAAAGGAGACATAATCACATGGGTATGGGCACTCCCCTTGGCAACTGCCAAGCTTGGGGGAGGTGCCCCGGTATCGTATCACAACCACATCTCCTATCTTTACCGTTTTTCTTAGTTCGATCCTATTAATAGTATCTTGATCTAGTAGAATAAAGTTTTGGTATGATCTAGTTTTGAGTTTTGCTTTATGATCTCTCTATGTAATCGAGTCCGTGAGCTATATAATAAAGATTAGTGTTGAGTCAAGGGCTTGATTATTTTGCCATGATCTTGAGTGAATAAAAGAAAAGAGAAAAGAATAAAAAGAAATAAAGAGATCATATTGATCTTATTGAGAGTAATGACTTCACATAGAAAGAGTATGATGATTAAAAGTTGTTGAGAGTTGACAAACATAGCTTTGGTCATCGTTGCAATTAATAGGAAGTAATAAAGAAAGAGAGGTTTCACATATAAATATACTATCTTGGACATCTTTTATGATTGGGAGCACTCATTAAAATATGACATGCTAAAGAGTTGATGTTGGACAAGGAAGACAACGTAATGGGTTATGTTTTCTTATATCTGAGATAAAGTATATTGTCATGGATCATCCAACATGTTGAGCTTGCCTTTCCCCCTCATGCTAGCCAAATTCTTTGCACCAAGTAGAGATACTACTTGTGCTTCCAAATACCCTTAAACCAGTTTTGCCATGAGAGTCCACCATATCTACCTATGGATTGAGTAAGATCCTTCAAGTAAGTTGTCATCGGTGCAAGCAATAAAAATTGCTCTCTAAATATGTATGATTGATTGGTGTGGAGGAAATAAGCTTTATACGATCTTGTGATGTGGAAGAAATAAAAGCGACGGACTGCATAATAAAGGTTCATATCACAAGTGGCAATATAAAGTGACGTTCTTTCGCATTAAGATTTTGTGCATCCAACCCTGAAAGCGCATGGCAACCTCTGCTTCCCTCTGCGAAGGGCCTATCTTTTATTATTATCTTCTACCTTATGCAAGAGTCATGGTGATCTTCACCTTTCCTTTTTACATTTTATCCTTTGGCAAGCACAGGATGTTGGAAAGATCCTGATACATATATCTAATTGGATGTGGGTTAGCATGAGTTATTATTGTTGACATTACCCTGAGGTAAAAGGTTGGGAGGCGAAACTATAAGCCCCTATCTTTCTCTGTGTCCGATTAAAACTCCGTAACCACAAGTATTGCGTGAGTGTTAGCAATTATGAAAGACTAAATGATAGTTGAGTATGTGGACTTGCTAGAAAGCTCTGACATAGACTCTTTCTGATGTTATGTTAAATTGCAATTGCTTCAGTGACTGAGATTATAGTTTGTTAGTTCTCAATAAAGTTTCTGATTCATACTTTGCATTGTGAATAGATTATTACTTGAGCATAAGAAATCATATGACAATATCCATATATGTTGCTGTTATGAGAATAATCATGATGCCCTCATGTCCGTATTTTATTTTATCGACACCTCTACCTCTAAACATGTGGACATATTTATCGTTATCGGCTTTCGCTTCAGGACAAGCGAGGTCTAAGCTTGGGGGAGTTGATACGTCCATTTTGCATCATGCTTTTATATCGATATTTATTGCATTATGGGCTGTTATTACACATTATGTCACAATACTTATGCCTATTCTCTCTTATTTTACAAGGTTTACATAAGGAGGGAGAATGCCGGCAGCTGGAATTCTGGGCTGGAAAAGGAGCAAATATTAGAGACCTATTCTGCACAACTCCAAAAGTCCTGAAACTCCACGAAAGTTATTTTTGGAAATAATAAAAAATACTGAGCGGAAGAAGTACGTCAGGGGGGCCCCACCTGGCCACGAGGGTGGGGGCGCCCTACCCGCCAGGGCGTGCCCCCATGCCTCGTAGGCCCCCTCTTGGCCCTCTGGTGGCCATCTTCTGCTATATGAAGTCTTTCGTTCGAAGAAAAATCATAAGCAAGCTTTCGGGACGAGACTCCGCCGCCACGAGGCGGAACCTTGGCGGAACCAATCTAGGGCTCCGGCAGAGCTGTTCTGCCGGGACACTTCCCTCCGGGAGGGGGAAATCAGCGCCATCGTCATCACCAACGCTCCTCTCATCGGGAGAGGGCAATCTCCATCAACATCTTCACCAGCACCATCTCCTCTCAAACCCTAGTTCATCTCTTGTATCCAATTCTTGTCTCCAAGTCCGGGATTGGTACCTGTAGGTTGCTAGTAGTGTTGATTACTCCTTGTAGTTGATGCTAGTTGGTTTATTTGGTGGAAGATCATATGTTCAGATCCTATATGCATATTAATACCCCTCTGATTATGAACATGAATATGCTTTGTGAGTAGTTACGTTTGTTCCTGAGGACATGGGAGAAGTCTTGCTATTAGTAGTCATGTGAATTTGGTATTCGTTCGATATTTTGATGAGATGTATGTTGTCTATCCTCTAGTGGTGTTATGTGAACGTCGACTACATAACACTTCACCATTATTTGGGCCTAGAGGAAGGCATTGGGAAGTAATAAGTAGATGATGGGTTGCTAGAGTGACAGAAGCTTAAACCCTAGTTTATGCGTTGCTTCGTAAGGGGCTGATTTGGATCCATATGTTTCATGCTATGGTTAGGTTTACCTTAATACTTTTGTTGTAGTTGCGGATGCTTGCAATAGAGGTTAATCATAAGTGGGATGCTTGTCCAAGTAAGGACAGCACCCAAGCACCGGTCCACCCACATATCAAATTATCAAAGTACCGAACGCGAATCATATGAACGTGATGAAAACTAGCTTGACGATAATTCCCATGTGTCCTCGGGAGCGCTTTTCTCTATATAAGAGTTTGTCCAGGCTTGTCCTTTGCTACAAAAAGGATTGGGCCACCTTGCTGCACTTTATTTACTTTTGTTACTTGTTGCTCGTTACAAATTGTCTTATCACAAAACTATCTGTTACCTATAATTTCAGTGCTTGCAGAGAATACCTTGCTGAAAACCGCTTATCATTTCCTTCTGCTCCTTGTTGGGTTCGACACTCTTACTTATCGAAAGGACTACGATAGATCCCCTATACTTGTGGGTCATCAAATGATGAGGTGGCCCGCCGACGGGAGCCGTCTGAGCAACACGGGCGGTGAGGGCAGCCCGGCACTCAGCTCGAGCGTGGCGAGCATCCGCCATGGAGACGACGGAGCGACGGAGCGACGGATCAACGGAAGGGAAGCTACGGCGCACCCCTACCTGGCGCGCCAAATGTCGGATCTCGGGTTCCGGCAAAACCCTTAAGGTTCGAACTCTGGGGTCCGCGCGAATTTCTTTCCCTCCTACCAATCCACGCCCTAGCTTGCTAAGATCTTACGGACGAACTCGACGAACTCGCAACACAGAAAGACACGAGGTGAACTTCCTGCGGGCGAATAAGGGGTGTTTGCTTGGGAGCCCAAGCATCTGGTAGGGGTCCCAAGGGGGATACTCGAGCACCACCTAAGGGTGTGCCCTAACGTGCGCCAGTGAAGCAGAAGGCGCGGCGGCAGTCCACGGAGAAGCAATCCTTCATCGTCCAGGAGACCCACAAACTACAAGAAGCTGGTGTCATCCACGAGGTGTGGTACCCGGAGTGGCTGACGAACTCGGTCGGCGTGCCCAAGAAAGGCAGGAAGGAACGCATGTGTGTCGACTTCACCAACCTCAACAAGGCCTACCCTCAAGACCCGTTCCCACTTCTGCGCATTGATCAGATCGTCGACTCCACCTCCATGTGCGACCTACTGTGTTTCCTAGATGCCTTCTCGGGCTACCACCATATCAAGATGGCGGTACAGCACGTTGAGAAGACTGCCTTCTTGACCCCATGCAGGGTGTACTGGTACACCTGCATGTCGTTCGGGCTCTGTAATGCTAGGGCAACCTTCTAGCGGCTGATCCACATCGCCCTAGGCTGGCAGCTCGGGAGGAACGCCGAAGCCTACGTCGATGACATCGTGGTAAAATCTCGGGGGGCAAGGAGCCTCATCTAGGATCTGGAGGAGACATTCGCCTGCCTGCGGAAGGTGGACCTGCGGCTCAACCTGGAGAAATGCGTGTTTGGCGTCCCCTCCGGTAAGTTGCTGGGTTTCCTTGTGTCGCACAGGGGAATCAAGGCGAACCCGGAGAAGGTCAAGGCAATAGAAGAGATAAGTCCTCCGCAGACTCTCAAGGAAATGCAAAAGCTGGCACGCTGCGTAACTTCACTAGGGCACATCATCTCCAAGCTGGGGGAGCGCGCCCTCCCGTTCTTCAAGCTGATGAAAAAGAGGGGCCCGCTCGAGTGGACTTCGGAGGCCGACGCTGCGTTTCAAGACCTCAAGAGATACCTCACTAGCCCACTAGTGATGGTGGCGCCCTGTCCTCTCGAGCCCCTGGTGCTTTACTTGGCCGCCACGCCCCACTCAGCCAGCACAGTGCTGGTGGCCGTCCGGGAGGGGCGCCAGGCCAAGGGCCTGCCGCACAATGTCACGCGTTCGGTCGGGATGACACAACACCCAGGCGGTGCCCCTAAAGCCATGGCGGCACCAGCAGATGACCATGCTCCACAAGACGATGCCCTGAGGCTGAAGTTGCCCCAGCAGGCGACCGAGCTCCTGAGGTCCCCCAGCCTCAGGAGGTGCCCCAGCCTCAGGAGGTCTCGGACTCCACCAACACTTCCGCCCTTGTCGAGCACCCGGTGTACTTCGTCAGCACGGTACTGCGTGACGCACAGGCATGCTACCCCATGCCGCAGAAGCTTCTGCTCGCGCACCTTGTTGCCTCGCACAAGCTGCGCCACTACTTCCAAGGACACCCCATTAAGGTTGTCTCAGCTTACCCATTGGAGAGGGTGCTCCGGAGCCAATGCTACAGGAAGGGTCGCCGAATGGAACATCGAACGGCAGGCATTCCAGCTGGAGTTCAGCACCACCAGGGTCATCAAGGGCACTGCACTCGTCGACTTCATGGCGGAATGGACCGACGCTCGAGGGCCCAAAGCAGGCGAGGACCGGTCCCTCTCTCCAGGGAGCGAAGCACCAGATGGCTGGGTCATGTACTTTGACGGCGCCTTCGCACGTCAGGGCGCGGGGGCTGGAGCCGTGCTCATCTCGCCCACCCAAGACAAGCCCTACTACACCGTGCAGCTCTGTTTCCAATGTGGCGAGAAGGTCTCCAATAACATCGCGGAGTATGAAGGCTTGATCGCCGGCCTCAAGGTTGTGTCCGCTTTGGTCGTGAAGCGTCTCACCGTCAAGGGCGACTCCCAGTTCCTCGTCAACTTCTCCAACAAAGTGTACGAGCCGAAGGATGATCACATGGAGGCATACCTGGCGGAATTACGCAAAATGGAGAAACAATTCTTGGGCATGGAGCTGCAGCACGTGCCTCGCGGCATGAACAAGGAAGCCGACGACATTGCCAAGAGGGCATCCAAGCGCCAGCCACAGGAGCCCGGCATCTTCGAGGAGCGGTTCTTGAAACCTTCAGCAGCCCCCCCCCAGCTGCAGAGCCAACACTGCCTCGGGAGGAGCTCCCCCCGCCACCAACCTTGGGAGCCCCCGCCTGCAGCCCGACCTCAGGAGCATGCCTGCTCCTCGCGCTCGAGCCTCAGGAGGGGTGCTGGACCGAAGAACTCAAGGCCTACCTGCTGCAGGGAACCCTGCCGGAGAAGGAGGAAGATGTGGAGCGCGTGGCTCGGCAGGCCACAACCTACTGCATTCAGGACGATGAGCTATACCGAAAACAACCAAACGATGTTTCTTTGCGATGCATCTCCAGGGAGCAGGGGTGCGAACTGTTAACCGACATACATGGCAGAGACTGCGGACATCACTCTTCATCGCGCACCTTGGTGGGCAAGGCATTCCAAAGCGGATTCCACTAGCCCACGGCACTCAATGACGCAACCGAGCTGGTGAGATCCTGTGAAGCCTGCCAGTTCCATGCCAAGCACACCCACCAGCCTGCTCAGGGCCTCCAGACTATACCGCTCTCATGGCCGTTTGCGGTCTGGGGGCTGGACATCTTTGGGTTTGTTCCCTCGAGCACCCGGGGGATACCGCTACCTCTACGTCACCATCGACAAGTTCACCAAGTGGGCGGAGGTGGAAGAAGTCCGTACCATCCCGGCTGGCTTGGCAGTCAAGTTCATCAAGGGCCTCGTGAGCCGGTTCGGAGTCCCTAATCGCATCATCACTGACAACGGCTCGCAGTTCACTAGCAATCTCTTCAAAACGTATTGTGCTAATCTTGGAACGCAGATATGCTACGCCTCAGTGGCACACCCCAGGAGCAACGCCCAAGCCAAGTGCGCAAACGCAGAGGTCCTGAGGGGCCTCAAAGCGCGGACTTTCAAGAAGAAGCTCGAAGCCTACGGCAGGGGCTGGCTGGACAAGATCCAGTCCGTGTTGTGGTCCATCCGCACCACCACGACCAAGCCGACCGGCAAAACTCCATTCTTCCTCGTCTACGGAGCTGAAGTGGTTCTCCCACATGAGGTCAGGCATCGCTCCGCGCGGGTCTTGGTGTTTGACGAGGCATGCTAGGACGCCATGCGGGGGATGGACCTCGTGCTGGGGGAGGAACGCCGTCGTCAAGCCTCGCTCCGGGCGGGAAGGTACCAGCAGGTGCTGCGGTGATATCACTGCCGCAGCGTCCGCTCCAGGACGCTCGAGGTTGGTGATCTCGTCCTACGACGGCTGCTCTCTAGGGAAGGGCTGCATAAGCTTTCACCCATGTGGGAGGGCCCGTTTAGGGTCGCCCGCGTCTCCAGGCCTGGCGCCGCGTGCCTGGAAACGCAGGACGGGATCCCCATCCAGAACTCCTGGAACATCCAGCACCTCTGGAAGTTCTACCCATGAAGTATGGCCCGGTGCATGTGAAGGTCTCCGCTCGTGACACTCTCACGTAATAATGAGTGGGGTTGTACACGCCCCGGAGTCTCCGGAGAGCCGCCCTCGGGCCTCGGGGGCTCCCTCCCACGTCCTAGTGGCAGCACTTAGCTCCGCGCTGGTGAGAACACTGGACTAGGTGCCGGACGCGGCTGCTCATTTGTTTGCTTTCTGTAGTTGGTTTGTGATCCTTTTAATGAAATTTGGAGCTCTCGTGTTTTCAGTTGCCAAGCCGGTTTTCCCCTTGTCTTCTCTCTTGCACTTTGGTTTTGATCCAGGAGGAGCGGCAGTTGCCTGTCGCTTCTCCTCGCGCGTCTTGCGCACGGGGGCTGGGCAGGTGTGTGCGTGCGACGGGCTCGCCCCACGCCGCAAACACACCTCGCCATAGCCCTGCTCCCCCAGAGCTTTGGCCTTTTCTATCCTCGCAAGACACCCTCTAGTAAGCTCTTGATCTACGCACCCTCTTGAAGTCCATGCCCCCCGGGTACTGTGACATCATGCACTAAGCCACGACTAGCTCATGCCTGAGGGCTCGCGAAAGGAAGAATAAGACACCCGGCAAAATTTTCTAACAACTTTGCAGCTTCATGATGCCTCCTGAGGTCGATAAATCTCGAACTGCCAGCAAGGAGGGCCTCACCAGATAATGAAGCGCGCGCTCCCGTGAGGAGGGAAACTACCGCGAGTGTATCAAGCTAATTTATCCTACCATACCCGTTTGGAGCATGAACACCGCAGCATAACGTCGGAACAATAAACATAGCATAGCAGCATAAATACCATGGTTCATTACACACCCCTGCAGGGCCCTCTACCTTTTTCAAATGCAGGAAGAAAGGAAAGATTAAACAAAAGCGACCCGCACAACCGCAGCAGCTCACGAGGCCTGGCTCCAGGGGCCTCCCGAATGCAAGTCAGCCCGAGCCTTCCTCACGCTTCAGAGCATGGCGACGGGACGACACACCACCATCCTCGAAGCAAGCCCGGGGGCGTGGCGGCTGATCGTAGCCGCCGCTGCTGGTGCTCTCGCTGGATGAGGAGCTGCCGCCGCAGGACGAGCCGCAGCCGTCGCCAAGGGCAAGCTCGCCCTCGGCGTCATCACGGCCGTCGTTGAGGCCAAGCTCATCGTCGCCGCCGCTGTCTTCGGGGAAGCACCCTGCGCGGTGACCATCTTCCCCAAACACCCTCACGTAGAGGGTCGTGACGCCGTCATACATGAATTGGAGGGTGCACCTCCTGCTCAGGCCACGCGCGGGCGAACGCCTGCCAGCCGCGGGCCAGGGCCACGTTGCCCGCGGCCGAGACCTCCACCGCGGCCCATGAGGCCTTGCTGCAGCAGCCATCGGCCTGCAACCAGAGGCTGTGAAGACCCATGGCCGGCATCTCGCTGGCGAAGGAGCGTGGAAGCTGGAGCCAGGTGCCGGCCGGCCTCTACGACCACACGATGAACTCAGGGAGCACCTCCGCCGAGTGGAAGCGCGGCCGGGGAGGTGATGTCTACTACACAACCTTCTTCTTGTAGACGTTCTTGGGCCTCCAAGTGCAGAGGTTTGTAGGACAGTGGCAAATTTCCCTCAAGTGGAGGACCTAAGGTTTATCACTCCGTGGGAGGCTTAGGATGAAGATGGTCTCCCTCAAACAACCCTGCAACCAAATAGCAAAGAGTCTCGTGTGTCCCCAACACACCCAATACAATGGTAAATTGTATAAGTGCACTAGTTCGGCGAAGAGATGGTGATACAAGTGCAATATGGATGGTAGATATAAGTTTTTGTAATCTGAGAATATAAAAACAACAAGGTAACTAATGATAAAAGTGAGCACAAATGGTATTGCAATGCGTTGAAACAAGGCCTATGGTTCATACTTTCACTGGTGCAAGTTCTCTCAACAATAATAACATAATTGGATCATATAACTATCCCTCAACATGCAACAAAGAGTCACTCCAAAGTCTCTAATAGGAGAGAAAAAACGAAGAGATTATTGTAGGGTACGAAACCACCTCAAAGTTATTCTTTCTGATCGATCTATTCAAGAGTCCGTAGTAAAATAACACGAAGCTATTCTTTCCGTTCGATCTATCCTAGAGTTCGTACTAGAATAACACCTTAAGACACAAATCAACCAAAACCCTAATGTCACGTAGATACTCCAATGTCACCACAAGTATCCGCGGGTATGATTATACGATATGCATCACACAATCTCAGATTCATCTATTCAAACCAACACAAAGTACTTCAAAGAGTGCCCCAAAGTTTCTACCGGAGAGTCAAGGCGAAAACGTGTGCCAACCCATATGCATAGATTCCCACGGTCATAGAACCCGCAAGTTGATCAACAAAACATACATCAAGTGAATCAATAGAATACCCCATTGTCACCACGGGTATCCCACGCAATACATACATCAAGTGTTCTCAAATCCTTAAAGACTCAATCCGATAAGATAACTTCAAAGGGAAAACTCAATCCATTACAAGAGAGTAGAGGGGGAGAAACATCATAAGATCCAACTATAATAGCAAAGCTCACGATACATCAAGATCGTGCCAAATCAAGAACACGAGAGAGAGATCAAACACATAGCTACTGGTACATACCCTCAGCCCCGAGGGTGAACTACTCCCTCCTCGTCATGGAGAGCGCCGGGATGATGAAGATGGCCACCAGTGAG
This sequence comes from Triticum aestivum, assembly GCF_018294505.1. Classification (NCBI taxonomy): domain Eukaryota; kingdom Viridiplantae; phylum Streptophyta; class Magnoliopsida; order Poales; family Poaceae; genus Triticum; species Triticum aestivum. Next base: position 361,195,888 of record NC_057799.1, read on the forward strand.
GGATCCCCCTCCGGCAGGGTGCCGGAACAGGGTCCCGATTGGTTTTTGGTGGCTATAGAGGCTTGCAGCGGTGGAACTCCCCATCTAGGTTATGTTCTAGAAGTTTGGGTATATATACGAGGTGTTGGCATCGGGAACAAGTCAGGGGCGGTCTCCGAGGCGGGCACGAGGTAGGGGGGCACGCCCAGGGGGGTAGGGCGCGCCCCCACCCTCGTGGGTGCCTCGGGACTCTTCTGGCCCATCTCCGATGCTCCGTGGGCTTCTTCTGGTCCAAAAATAATCTCCATGAAATTTCAGGTCAATTGGACTCTGTTTGGTTTTCCTTTTCTACGATACTCAAAAACAAGGAAAAAACAGAAACTGGCACTGGGCTCTAGGTTAATAGGTTAGTCCCAAAAATCATATAAAATAGCATATAAATGCATATAAAACATCGTAGATGGATAATATTATAGCATGGGACAATCAAAAATTATAGATACGTTGGAGACGTATCAAGCATCCCCAAGCTTAATTCCTGCTCGTCCTCGAGTAGGTAAATGATAAAACAGAATTTTTGATGTGGAAAGCTACCTAACATAATTTTCAATGTAATTCTCTTTATTGTGGCATAAATGTTTAGATCCAAAAGATTCTAGACAAAGTTTTAATATTGACATAAAAATAGTAATACTTCAAGCATGCTAACAAGCAATTATGTCTGATCAAAATAACATAGCCAAAGAAAGCTCATCCCTACAAAATCATATAGTTTGGCCATGCTTCATTTTCGTCACACAAAATGCTCCCATCATGCATAACCCCAATGACAAGCCGAGCAATTGGTTCATACTTTTTAACGTGCTTCATCCTTTTCAACCCTCACGCAATACATGAGCGCAAGCCATGGATATAGCACTATAGGTGGAATAGCCTATGATGATGGGGGTTATGTGAGAAGACAAAAAATGAGAAAGTCTCACATTGACGCGACTAATCAACGGGCTATGGAGATGCCCATCAATTGATGTCAATGCGAGGAGTAGGGATTGCCATGCAACGGATGCACTAGAGCTGTAAGTGTATGAAAGCTCATCAAAAGAAACTAAGTGGGTGTGCATCCAACTTGCTTGCTCACGAAGACCTAGGGCATTTTGAGGAAGCCCATAATTGGAATATACAAGCCAAGTTCTATAATGAAAAATTCCCACTAGTATATGAAAGTGACAAAATAAGAAACTCTCTATCATTAAGATCATGGTGCTATTTTGAAGCACAAGTGTGGAAAAAGGATAGTAACATTACCCCTTCTCTCTTTTTCTCTCATTTTTTGTTTGGGCTTCTTTGGCCTCTTTTTTTATTTGGGCTTCTTTGGCCTCTTTTTTTCATAGTCTCTATCATCCTTTCCTCACATGGGGCAATGCTCTAATAATGATGATCATCACACTTTTATTTACTCATAACTCAATATTACAACTCGATACTAGAACAAAAATATGACTCTATGTGAATGCCTCCGGTGGTGTACCGGGATATGCGATGAATCAAGAGCGACATGTATGAAATAATTATGAAAGTGGATTTGCCACAAATACGATGTCAACTACATGATCATGCAGAGCAATATGACAATGATAGAGCGTGTCATAATAAACGGAACGGTGGAAAGTTGCACGGCAATATATCTCAGAATGGCTATGGAAATGCCATAATAGGTAGGTATGGTGGCTATTTTGAGGAAGATATAAGGAGGCTTATGTGTGATAGAGCGGATCGTATCACGGGGTTTGGATGCACCGACGAAGTTTGCACCAACTCTTGAGGTGAGAAAGGGCAATGCATGGTACCGTAGAGGCTAGCAAATTGTGGAAAGGTAAGAGTGCGTATAATCCATGGACTCACATTAGTCATAAAGAACTCATATACTTATTGCAAAAGTATATTAGCCCTCGAAGCAAAGTACTACTATGCATGCCCCTAGAGGGATAGATTGGTAGGAAAATACCATCTCTCGTCCCCGGCCGCCACTCATAAGGAAAGCAATAAAAGAACACCTCATGCTTCAAATTTGTCACACAACGTTTACCATACGTGCATGCTACGGGACTTGCAATCCTCAACACAAGTATTCATCAATTCCACAATTGCCCAACTAGCATGACTCTAACATTACCACCTTTATATCTCAAAACAACTATCAAGTATCATAGCATCCAATGCACTCTGAAAGTTTTTATCATACCCATCTTGGATGCCTATCATATTAGGACTAATTTTATAGCCAAAGCAAAATACCATGCTGTTCTAAAAGACTCTCAAAATAATATAAGTTAAGCATGAGAGATCAACAATTTCTTCAAAATAAAACTACCGCCATGCTCTAAGAAGATATAAGTGAACCACTAGAGCAAATAACAAACTACTCCAAAAGATATAAGTGAAGATCAATGAGTAGTCAGATAATTATTTAGCTATGTGAGGACTCTCTCTCATTTAAGTACTTCAGATCTTAAGTACTTTATTCAAACAGCAAGCAAAACTAAATAAAATAAAATGACGCTCCAAGCAAAACACATATCATGTGATGAATAAAAATATAGCCTCAAGTAAAGTTACCGATAGACGAAGACGAAAGAGGGGATGCCTTCTGGGGCATCCCCAAGCTTAGGCTTTTGGTTGTCCTTGAATTTTACCTTGGTGTGCCTTGGGCATCCCAAAGCTTAGGCTCTTGTCACTCCTTATTCCATAGTCCATCGAATCTTTACCCAAAACTTGAAAACTTCACAACACAAAACTCAACGGAAAACTCGTAAGCTCCGTTAGTATAAGAAAATAAATCACCACTTAGGTACTGTTGTGAACTCATTCTAAATTTATATTGGTGTAATATCTACTGTATTCCAAGTTCTCTATGGTTCATACCCTCCGATACTACTCATAGATTCATCAAAATAAACAAACAACACAATGAAAACAAAATATGTCAAAAACAGAACAGTCTGTAATAATCTGTAACTCCCGAATACTTCTGTAACTCCAAAAATCCTACCAAATTAGGAAAACCTGAGAAATTTGTCTACAAATCCAGAGCAAAAATAATCAGATCAAAAGCACGTTTCTGTGAATTATCAAAACTAATTTACTGGGCGCAAAAGTTTCTGATTTTCAGCAGGATCAACACAACTATCACCGTAAGCTATCCTAAAGGTCTTACTTGGCACTTTATTGAAACAAAATCCATAAAACATGATTACTACAGTAGCATAATCACATGGACACACAGTAACAGTAAGGGTAAATATTGGGTTATCTCCCAACAAGCGCTTTTCTTTAATGCCTTTCTAGCTACGCATGATGATACCTCGCCAAAAAAAGCTAGGCATGATGATGACAATGATGCTCACATAAAAGATAAGAATTGAAACATAACGGGAGCATCATGAAGCATATGACTAGAACATTTAAGTCTAACCCACTTCCTATGCATAGGGATTTTGTGAGCAAACAACTTATGGGAACGTGAAACAACTAGCATAGGAAGGTAAAACAAGCAAATCTTCAAGATTTTCAACACATAGAGAGGAAACTTGATATTATTGCAATATGTAGAAGCATATGATCCTCTCTCATAATAATTTTCAGTAGCATCATGAATAAATTCAACAATATAACTATCACATAAAGCATTCTTTTCATGATCTACAAGCATAGAATTTTTATTACTCTCCACATAAGCAAATTTCTTCTCATGAATAGCAGTGGGAGCAAACTCAACAAAATAACTATCATGTGAGGCATAATCCAATTGAAAATTAAAATCATGATGACAAGTTCCATGGTTCTCATTATTCTTTATGGAATACATATCATCACAATAATCATCATAAATAGCAACTTTATTCTCATAATCAAATGAAACCTCTTCCAAAATAGTGGATTCATCACTAAATAAAGTCATGACCTCTCCAAATCCACTTTCATAAATATAATCATCATAAATAGGAGGCATGCTTTCATCATTAAAAATTTGCTCATCAAAAATTGGGGGACTGTCTGCGTTCTGGGAACGGGGGTCCCCAGACTTGCCTGCCTGCGGCCCACGGCGTGGCTAAGTTAGCGGGCTGTCCGGCCCATCTTCATCAACAAGGAATCCAAGACCCTTGCGAGGGGCCAAGCCTCGTGAGGCGGACGACGCAAGACCTCCTCAGGAGTGGCCTAGCCAGGCGGGCTCGCGAGGAGCGGAGATATCAAGGCGGGGCAAACCTCACGAGGCTCTCGTGACGTGAGCCATGACGATCGAGGCCAGGCGGGCGCCAGCGCGCGTAGCGTCCTTGTTTCCTCTTTGGTGCTAAGGAGGCAAGCGCAGGCGAGGAGTACCGAGGCATCAGGCAAAGGTTGCCATATCGCTGCAACAAGACCAAGACCAGAAGGACGGAAGGACGGAGGTCACCGTGGAGCCCAAGACGGTGTCACCACCAGAGCCTTTCGTAGGCGACCACCACTTTTGTCAGGATAGCTTGTACTCGCTGTCCCCTTCAAATTTTCCTGCCGTTGTTGGCTCCCTTCCCGCTCAATATTTGGGAAGAGGACCAGGGCCTATATAAGTAGAACCAGCCACCACAGTAGGGGCAGCTCGGCTTGATCTGATCTCAGCTTGATCCGATCTGATCGAGAGCCTACCCTAGCCACAAGAACATCTCAACCTCAGGAGGCTGTTCTTCCCCTTGTACTGTTCATTATCAGCCCAAGAGGCAATCCACCACCACACACACTGGATTAGGGTATTACACCACAACGGTGGCCCGAACCAGTATAAATCTCGTGTCTTTTTGTGTTGCGAGTTTGTTGAGTTCGTCCGCGAGATCTTAGCGAGCTAGGGCGTGGATCGGTAGGAGGGAAAGACTTCGCGCGCACCCCAGAGTTCAAACCTTGAGGGTTTGCCGGAACCCCACATCCGACATTTGGCGCGCCAGGTAGGGGCTCGCCGGAGCTTCTTCTTCGACAATCGACCTGTCGACGCTCCACGGCCAAGATGTCCAGCGACCCAAGCGCTGACTCCGACCGTTGGGCAGCCTGGCCGGCCCGGGCGACGACGCCTGCTCATGAAGACCTCCACCGCGCACTCCAGGCGGCGCGGGCGCCGTACAATGCTGCGGGGCGCGGGCAGCGCGGCCAGGCGTCGTCCACCCTCACCCGACGACAGGTACGAGCCGTTGCAAGGGCAGCAAGCCACGCCGCGGCGACGGTGCCGCACTCACGGCGGGAGCAGGCAAACATGCGGGCGGCACTCACCGTGGCAAGGGAGCTGCTGCGGTGCCAGCTAATGGAGAGCGGCCGGGACGCGCTACTGGAACGCGTTCCCGAGCTGCTGGACGCGGCGGCCTCGGGAGCGCCGTCTTTCTACTATCGGCTCCCTTCTCAGGCCGATACGGGGCCTCATGGTAGGCCTCGCCTCAACCACGCGCCGTCGGGTGGGCATGGGGGCTTCGTCAACACTAGCGCGGCCGGCGGCGCCGGGGGCTCCGCCGCCCCCATACCACTCGCGACAAGCACGGGCACAAGCGTCGCCCCCCATGATCCCGGCGAGATGCCACACTACTATCCTCAAGATGCCACGCTGGAGTGTGGGGCACTACGACGAGGTGTTCGGGGTAACAGCCCCAGAAGCCTACGTGCCCCGCCTGATGGACCAGGAGTACACACCGGAGGACGACCCCGGCTCGTTCGTTGGAGAAGATTGGGAAGAAGGGGCGCTAGGAGTCGAAGCCTTCCAGGAACCAATAGAGAACCACGACAATTGCGCCATCAACGACAACTATAGGGTACCGTTAATCTCTCAGGAGCAAGCTTACGCTAACCATGGGCTTCCAGTGAACCAGGTTACAGCCCCGGCAGATCACCCTGGCGCAGCAACGCCTCTCCCGCCAGGGGAAGCTCGTTGGGGGTTGCGCAGAGGGAGCAAGGAACAGGGCACCTCCCCACGTCACGCAAAGCCAGGCGACACCCGGAGGTAGGCCTTCTGCCGGGGAGGCTTCGACGACCCTTCCCCCGGCAGAGGACCTGTGGTCGCCGAGGGCACCGCTGACGTCCCCTTTCCCCCCTTTGTGTCGTCCAGGTTGCCGGTCGGCTCAAAGGTGGTCGAGGGTGGCACAAGGCGGGGCCCTCGTCTGGCGATATGAAGCAAGGCCGGTACCTGTGAAGAAGGCCCAGTGCCTGTGAAGCTCGCCGCCCGTGACACTCTCACATAATAATGAGTTGGGGCTGTACATGCCCCGGAGTCTCAGGGGTGCCGGCCTCAGGCCCTAGGGCTCCCTCCCATGCCTAGTGGCAGCACTTAGCTCCGCGCTGGTGAGAAGACTTGAAGACCAGAAGACTAGACTAGGTGTCGCGGCCATTTGCTTTGGATCTCTCTTTCTGTAGCTTTGCTTTCTGGATCTGGACTTAAGTTGAAGCCGAGTTTTTGTCGATACGCGCGGGGGGTGCCTCTTCTCGTTCGAGCAGTTTCTTGCTTTCTGGATTTTGTTTTGTCTGGGACTGATGTCCGTCGCCTTCCCCTCACGAGCCCCTCGCGAGCGGGACTGCACAAAGCACACGCGCGTCGAGCACGCGCTAACGCTGCAACTGCTTGCCTCTTGCGGAGCCCCTTCTGACAGGTCGACCAGCTCCGCAGGATTCAGAGAAACTCGTAGCCTCGTGGCCCAGCTTGAGGGTGGCGCTGACTAAGGTAAACCACGACGGGGAACTCGCCCCTGGACTCATGAGTCCATGAGGGCACAGATTCAATACCGCATAGGAAAGTAAAGGCTGTGACTTGCTTACATGAGGGGCACCCCCTCTCAAAATGCTCTTACAAGTTTTCCAAGGGCCACGCCCGAGTTTTTGCTTACAGGATACAACGACAGGAGAACATGGGATCAGCCGGATATGTCGCTCGCTACATTGCCCTCGGACGCGTCGCTCGCATCATCTTCGTCTTCGCCGGCACCATCGCCGCCTTCGGCGACGCCTCTGTCGCCATCGTCAACCACGTCGCCTTCGTCTACGGCGACCACCACCGCGTCGTCGTCAGAGGCAAAGGCTCTGACCAGCGCGTCCACGTTGTCCTCCACCCACCGCGCCAGATCGCCCCGGATGGCCTGCGGTACGGGGGCAATGGCGGCGTCGAAGTCGAAGTCGGGGAAGGTGTTCCTGAGGTGGCTGGAGACACGGGAGAACGCGCGCCCGAGCAGGCCCCGACTTCTCTCCTCCACGAGCCGGCGAGCCCTGTCAGACCGGGTTTCCAGGCGCGTCACCACATCAGTGAAGAAGGTCAGATGGCTGGCATAGTCATTCGAGTGGGGGGCAGGAGCATTCTCGTCGCAGATGTAGCCCAGGGCGGTATTGGCCCTGTTCCGGAGATCCTGAAGCATAGGACCATGCTCGCGCTCCAACGTCCGACGTCGGAGCACTTCCTCCCTGTTGTTCGTCGACCCGCTCCCGAAGAGGAAGCAGCTCGGCGCGGGCGGAGGCCAAGTCCGCCTGCGCCATGACTAGGGCGACAGCCCTGGCCTCCGCACGCCTCTCAGCCTCGTCCAACCTAGGCCTGAGAGCAGCAGCCCTGCCCTCACCCTCCATACCCGTGAGCTTCAACTTCAGGTCATACCTTCCCTCCAGGTCTGCGCGGACCTCGGCCACCCGGCGGTCCACCTCCTCCTAGACCCTGGCCTCGCGAACCCCGACGGCATCTTCTGCATGGGTAACTTGACTCTCCCTCGTCTCCAATTGCTCAAGCTCGAGGCTGCGCTCCACGGCCTCCAGCGCCAACGCCTCCTCGCGCTTCCGGACCTCTTCCTCCTCGGCAGGCGTCCCCCTCAGCGACGCAATGGCGGCTCTGCGTGCCTCCACTTGCTGCTCTAGGGATCCGCTCCAGGCGTGGAGCTCCCACGCGCGCTTCTCCGCGGCCTCGCGACGGCGGTCGGCCTCATGAGTCTCCTCCAAGGCTCGGGAGCAAGCCTCGCGGGAAACCTTGAGAGACGCCTCAGCCTTCGCATTGTCAAGATCGCGCTGGTAGCGGCCGAGGTTGATAGCCACCCTTAGCTTGCGCCATTCCTCCGCCAACCAGAGACCTTCAGCCTCAAGGCGCGAGTCGACACCGACGAGCTCTTCACCAAGTCGGCTCATTGCACCCATTGCCTCCTGGAAGAGCTCGTGACGAACTACGCTCCGCCCGCGCTCGAGCTCGAACGCTCGGTCCACCTCGTCCTCCACCTCAAGGGCTGCGGCCGGGGCACCAAGTGGCGCACCACCTCTCGGCAGGGCGCTGGGGGCTAGCGCTGCACCTGACGTCAACCAGTCCTCGCGAGGAGCCCAAGCCGATCGGGGCTCGCTGCTTGAAGAGGAACCGAAGATCGAAGCCAACCAGCTACTGACTGTGACCAAAGGAGGGGTCTTGGGCATGCCCGCCAAGCTCCACGCCAGACCGTGGGGGAGGGGCGACCAAGCCGCGGGTTCAACGCGCCATGAGGGCAAGAGTGCTCCTTCGACTGACCTTGCTCCAGGGGTAGCAAGTGGACCCGGAGCGCGCGAGGCCGACGGGGGAGTCGAGGAAGGAGGAGGCCGTTTCTCAGAAGACGCAGCCGCCTCAACGGATGGAGCCCTGAAGAACTAACGTCAAGAAATGGAAACAGCACACAAGGAGCCACAGCGATACGGTACTTACACATCGACGGCGATGTACTTCCTCCGCTTCAGCGGCCCAAAGATGTTGCTGCCGCTTGGGGATCCTTTCCTCTTGCGGAGCTCCTCGAAGTCCACGCAAAGACGACCGAAGCGCTGGACGTGACGGCCAGTGCGCGGCGGGGGCGAAGAAGAACTTGGAAGGACAGCTTCAGGGGTGCCCGGCTGCGGCGAACAGCCGAGCGCCGTCTCACCACAACCTCCCAAGGCTGACTAGGCCTTGGCCTCGGGAGCCGCATGCAGCGTCGCCTCAGCAACCGACGCCCCAGGACCACCACGCAGCATGTGCTCTTTAGCACCCGAGCCACCGGGCCCCGTCGGAGCTCGCCCTCCTACACCCTCACCTGGGGCGAGCTTGGCATCGGCGGCGAGGAAGGGGACCACGTCAATGGGGTTCTCGCGGGACCCCACCAGGCCGATTGGGCGCAGCCCCCACTCATCAAAGGAAGGCATGCTCGCGAAAATGCGGCCTTGTTCTCGCAGCGGTACAACAGGCAGCTATTCTTGGGCATGTCGTCCGGCAAAGGGACACCCGATAGGACCGTAAGCACCGTTTGCCGCGTCACAAGAGGAAGCCCCTTCTCCTGAAACCTCATATGGTCCTGGCTGCTGAGCAAGTCCCACATCGGGCGGGAGTGGCGCTGAAGCGGAGCGACTCGACGCTTGACGAACTCCTTCACCACCATAGGCGCAGTCACGCCGTGGTCCTTCAACCTCCTCAGCCTGGCCCAGACGGGGCCAAGGCAGGGGCTCGTAAGCTTCTGATGGCCCCAGCCGGAGTTTGGAACAGCAGGCCCCGCCGGAACTTGGAGCAGAGGGCTGAGCACGCCGGCGTCAACAAACACCCATCGTGTACGGAACTTGCTCGTGGATGAAGGAAGCTCGAAGTCAATCCCCGCGCCCGCTGTCGGGGCCACGGCTTGGAAGCCCACGCACCTCGAGCTTTGCCGGGGACCGGTTAGATGCAATGAGAAGAAATGGCGGAGGAGGGCCACAGAAGGAGCGATGCCCACCATGGCCTCGCACAAGAAGGCGAAGACGGCAAGAAGGGTCACAGATTGAGGGTCGAGATGAAGCATGTGGATCTGATAATGCTCGAGCACCGCGTTGAAGAAGGCGGAGAAGGGAGGAATCAGGCCAGCCTAGAGGGCATCTATGAAGATCGAGGCCTCAGTGGCTGCCCGTGCCATGCAAGTGCGAGACGCGGGCCAAGCCACCATCTCTCCCCACTCGTAACTGGAGGCAAGCATGGGGCGCACCTTGTCCATGGCCTCGTCGTTGAGCACCCGAGGTCGGCCGAGTGCAGGCTCAAAGGACGGAGGCGCACTTGGCAAAGACAGAGGTTTCTTCCCCTTTTCAGCCTGTTTCGGTGCCATGGCGATGAAGCAGGCGGAGCGCAAGTCAGATTGGAAGGGCAAAGCAGGGTCTCGAGGAAGCAGGGAGATTGGAGGAACCAGGCGTGGGCGAAGGAAGAATAACTGTGTGAGATGCGGGGGGCGCATAGCCAGGCGGATTCAAGGGCAACGTGGGGAAGCGAAGACGCATACGTCCAATCAACCGCCACGCGTCAACCGAGGCCGCAGGCTTTTAGGGCCCGCGGCGCTCCGTACTTGACCCTTGGCTTCGCCGCGAAGCCAAGCCCGAGCGCACCTTGGGCTGGGGGGCTACTGTCGGTATTCTGGGAACGGGGGTCCCCAGACTTGCCTGCCTGCGGCCCACGGCATGGCTAAGTTAGCGGGCCGTCCGGCCCATATTCATCAACAAGGCATCCAAGACCCTCGCGAGGGGCCAAGCCTCGCGAGGCGGACGACGCAAGACCTCTTCAAGAGTGGTCTAGCCAGGCGGGCTCGCGAGGAGCGGAGATATCAAGGCGGGGCAAACCTCACGAGGCTCTCGTGACATGAGCCATGACGATCGAGGCCAGGCGGGCACCAGCGCGCGCAGCGTCCTTGTTTCCTCTTTGGTGCTAAGGAGGCAAGCGCAGGCGAGTAGTACCGAGGCATCAGGCAAAGGTTGCCATATCGCTGCAACGAGACCAAGACCAGAAGGACAGCAGGACGGAGGTCACCGTGGAGCCCAAGACGGCGTCACCCCCAGAGCCTTTCGCAGGCGACGACCACTTTTGTCAGGATAGCTTGTACTAGCTGTCCCCCTTCAAATTTTCCAGCCGTTGTTGGCTCCCTTCCCGCTCAATATTTGGGAAGAGGACCAGGGCCTATATAAGTAGAACCAGCCACCACAGTAGGGGCAGCTCGGCTTGATCTGATCTCAGCTTGATCCGATCTGATCGAGAGCCTACCCTAGCCACAAGAACACCTCAACCTCAGGAGGCTGTTCTTCCCCTTGTACTGTTCATCATCAGCCCAAGAGGCAATCCACCACCACACACACTGGAGTAGGGTATTACACCACAACGGTGGCCCGAACCAGTATAAATCTCGTGTCTTTCTGTGTTGCGATTTCGTCGAGTTCGTCCGCGAGATCTTAGCGAGCTAGGGCATGGATCGGTAGGAGGGAAAGACTTCGCGCACACCCCAGAGTTCGAACCTTGAGGGTTTGCCGGAACCCCACATCCGACAGGGATAAAACATATCATCTTCATGAAACATAGCATCCCCAAGCTTGTGGCTTTGCATATCATTAGCATCATGGGTATTCAAAGAATTCATACTAACAACATTGCAATCATGCTCATCATTCACATATTTTATGCCAAGCATTCTATGTAATTCTTCTTCTAGTACTTGAGCACAATTTTCCTTTCCATCATTTTCACGAAAGATATTAAAAAGATGAAGGATATGAGGCACCCTTAATTCCATTTTTGTAGTTTTCTTTTATAGAATAAACTAGTGATAAGACAAGAAACAAAAAGATTCGATTGCAAGATCTAAAGATATACCTTCAAGCCCTCACCTCCCCGGCAACGGCGCCAGAAATTGCTTGATGTCTACTACACAACCTTCTTCTTGTAGACGTTGTTGGGCCTCCAAGTGCAGAGGTTTGTAGGACAGTAGCAAATTTCCCTCAAGTGGATGACCTAAGGTTTATCAATCCGTGGGAGGCGTAGGATGAAGATGGTCTCTCTCAAACAACCCTGCAACCAAATAGCAAAGAGTCGCTTGTGTCCCCAACACACCCAATACAATGGTAAATTGTATAGGTGCACTAGTTCGGCGAAGAGATGGTGATACAAGTGCAATATGGATGGTAGATATAGGTTTTTGTAATCTGAAAATATAAAAACAGCAAGGTAACTAATGATAAAAGTGAGCACAAACGATATTGCAATGCGTTGAAACAAGGCCTAGGGTTCATACTTTCACTAGTGCAAGTTCTCTCAACAATAATAACATAATTGGATCATATAACTATCCCTCAACATGCAACAAAGAGTCACTCCAGAGTCACTAATAGTAGAGAACAAACGAAAAGATTGTTGTAGGGTACGAAACCACCTCAAAGTTATTCTTTTTGATCGATCTATTCAAGAGTCCGTAGTAAAATAACACGAAGCTATTCTTTCCATTCGATCTATCCTAGAGTTCGTACTAGAATAACACCTTAAGACACAAATCAACCAAAACCCTAATGTCACCTAGATACTCCAATGTCACCACAAGTATCCGCGGGTATGATTATACGATATGCATCACACAATCTCAGATTCATCTATTCAAACCAACACAAAGTACTTCAAAGAGTGCCCCAAAGTTTCTACCAGAGAGTCAAGATGAAAAAGTGTGCCAACCCCTATGCATAGATTCCCAAGGTCACAGAACCCGCAAGTTGATCACCAAAACATACATCAAGTGAATCAATAGAATACCCCATTATCACCACGGGTATCCCACGCAAGACATACATCAAGTGTTCTCAAATCCTTAAAGACTCAATCCGATAAGATAACTTCAAAGGGAAAACTCAATCCATTACAAGAGAGTAGAGGGGGAGAAACATCATAAGATCCAACTATAATAGCAAAGCTCGTGATACATCAAGATCGTGCCAAATCAAGAACACGAGAGAGAGAGAGAGATCAAACACATAGCTACTGGTACATACCCTCAGCCCCGAGGGTGAACTACTCCCTCCTCGTCATGGAGAGCGCCGGGATGATGAAGGTGGCCACCGGTGAGGGATGCCCCCTCCGGAAGGGTGCCGGAACAAGGTCCCGATTGGTTTTTGGTGGCTACAGAGGCTTGCGGTGGCGGAACTTCCCATCTAGGTTATGTTCTGGAAGTTTGGGTATATATAAGTGGTGTTGGCATCGGGAACAAGTCAGGAGGGTCTCAGAGGCGGCCACGAGGTAGGGGGCGCGCCCAGGGGGTAGGGCACGCCCCCCGCCCTCGTGGGTGCCTCGGGACTCTTCTGTCCCATCACCGATGCTCCGTGGGCTTCTTCTGGTCAAAAATAATCTCCGTGAAATTTCAGGTAAATTGGACTCCGTTTGGTTTTCCTTTTCTGCGATACTCAAAAACAAGGAAAAAATAGATCCTGGCACTGGGCTCTAGGTTAATATGTTAGTCCCAAAAATCATATAAAATAGCATATAAATGCATATAAAACATCCTAGATGGATAATATAATAGCAGGAACAATCAAAAATTATAGATACGTTGGAGACGTATCAGTAGGCCGGGCAACCACGGCGCGCCTTCCCTCGTCACAGGGGCTGCCTCGCCCTGGGCAGCTCCCACCACGGCAACCAAGGACGACGCCGGTCCCCGAAGGAGTGCGCCCACACCCCGAGGAGCCGCCATAGGGGTCGCGGCGTGCTTACGGGGACGGCCCCGCCCTCTCTTGGGTGGCGGCGAGCCGGGTCCCTCCCGGCGAGCCTTTCCCTTCTTGGCGGCGGAGAACCTCTTTGTCGGCCCCATAAGTACCATGGCAAGACGGCGAGGCAAAGAGAAAGAAGAGGGGGTCGCGACAAGAAGAAGGAGATGAGCAAAGGGGGCTCCGCCCCTCTCCTCATTTATAGCCAAGAGGAGGCCAACCGCCGGCCTCCACGATCGCACGTAATGATGGTTTTCTCTGCATGCAGCAGAATCTCGTCAAGTCGAATGGTTACCGAGGTAGCATGGGGAAGCGAAGGCGCCCACATCCCATCAATCACCACGCGTCGACCGAGGCCGCGGGCGGTTGGGGTCCGCGGCGCTCCACCTTTGCCCTTTGGCTTCGCCTCGAAGCCAAGTTCGAGCGCACCTTGGCCCCGGGGGCTACTGTCGGCGTCCTGGGAATGGGGGTACCCGGACTTGCCTGCCTGCGGCCCACGGCATGGCTCCGTCAATGGCCCGGCACAGCCCAGCTTCAGGAACAACAACCCAAGACCCTAGCGAGGGGCCAAGCCTCGCAAGGCAGAAGACACCGAGGCCTCCCTGGGGGGCGGCTTCACTAGGCTGGCTCCCGAGGAGCAAAGATATCTATGCAAGGTGCACCTCACGAGGTTCATATAACGTGAGCCATGACGACCAAGGCCAGGCGAGCGCCAGCGGGAGCAGTCTACCAGTTTCCTCTTTGGTGCTAAGGAGGCAAGTGCAGGCGCGGGGTCCCGAGGAATCAAGCAAAGGTTTCCATATCGGTGCAACAAGACCAAGACTGCCAGGACGGAGGTCATCGTGGAGCCCACTGCAGCGTCACCACCAGAGCCTTTTGCAGGCGAAGACTACTTTTGTCAGGATAGCTTGTACTAGTTGTCTCCCTTCAAATTTGGTCGTTGCGGGATCCCTTCCCGCCTACATTTGGGAAGAGGACCAAGGCCACTATAAATAGGACCTAGCCACCACCATAGAGGGGACAGATTGATGCCACCCTGACCATCTCACCAGCTCATCGAGCTCAAGAACACCTCACCTCCCGAGGCTGTTCACCCACTATACTAGTTCATCCTCAGCCCCTCGAGGCAATCCACCACAAAGCTGGAGTAGGGTATTACACTTCAAGGTGGCCCGAACCAGGATAAACCGCTGTGTCTCTTGTCCCTTGGGTTCGACGATCTAGGCTGTGGAATCATTGAGCAGGTAGACTAGGAAGGGAGAGTTCTTCGCACGCACCCCAGAGTTTAAACCTCTCAAGGGTCTGCAGAACCCTGAATCCGATAAACACGCCTCCTCGCCTCCATCAAATGCTTCCGTTAATAAACTCGCATGCAAACCGAGAAACCTACTCCGGCCCGCGGGAGGAAATTTGCCGGTTGCCGTTGGAGAATAATAGAGTCACGTCCAATCCATTTGAGTTAATTGCATGTATGATTCTCCCTCTATAAAAAGTTAATTGCATCCTTAATCTTGTATTCAAGTACTCTGTGGGTTCCACTGTCAGTACAGTGTACATGACTTGCAGGCTGGCTATAGATTCGTACAGAATGTTAAAAGGAAAAAAATCCGTCCTTAATCTTGTAATATAAGTACTATGTGGCTTCCACTCCCGGTACAGTAGCGAAAGCAGTATATATTAAAAAAATATAAAAATCTAAAGTTTAGGAAAGAATTCAAACTCAGGTCATCGCGTTGTGAGCGTCCGGCCCGGACTAGAACACCAAGTGTCCATTGCGGACGATGCAAGAGATGCAAAGTAGAATAATACATATTCACAAATTTGAAAGAAAACAGTTTAGTTTTCATATACATATCACTAAAAATATCTTATGTTTCACTCCAAATATATTCTTTGGGCTGTTTTGATGAAGTAAGGGAGGAATGTGGTTGGTTTCAAGATACTAAGGGGTTTTGTGTAAACTGGAGCAGAGAAGTGGGAATTGTTGCAAAAGGCCACAACTTACATCACAGCCGTTAGATGCAGATCTAATGGTCAGAAATGGCGGATGGCAGACACACCATCATCACCAACTGAGTCTTTTATAGGAGTAGGAGTAGAGAAAAAACTGAGTTGGTGATGATGGTGTGCCTGCCATCTTATAATATAGATCGTCCGACCTATATCTGACGGATAGAAAGCAAACTATGGCAATTTTAAAAAAGATACCCACACCTCTCTCCACATTTACAGATAAGGCCTTGCCTCGTTCATCCTTATCTCCCACAACCTCATTGTTGAGCAAATAAAAAAGGAAGTCTCTGGAACAATCTGACATGGTGGCCGCTGCTGGCGCCGTCCATCCCCATGCCTCCGCCCAGTCCGACCACCAGTCACCACCACGCCCACTCCTCCTCACCTTATCTATCATCTTTCTCGAGATGTCATTTTTTTGATCAAATGGTCAAGATACCATTTTTCGGATAAAATTTTCGAGATATCATTAGTTTTTACACATGGGATTACTCTTGCATGGGTCAATCACAACAGGTGTTTTGTAAAAAAATGCATCTTGATGTTCCGTGCAATGCACGGGCATCTTGCTAGTTTTTTTGCATAGAATTCCAAACACCACGTAGACACGGTCTTTGACCATTTTACAACTATGTTAGTATCATTGTTAGTGGTCAGTCGGTGCAAGTTATAGCCTCGGGTGTTCTAACCTTTTTTTAGTAATGATATCTGGTGATTGTTCACCACAAGCTCAATCCTGGCGAATCCCACATAACCGTCAGATTTCCATCCGACGGTGGCCTGTTTTTAAGCCATAGTATTTGACAAAACCGCCACCCTTACACACGTACTGTAACTGCGTCGCGGGCGTTTGCAACTGCCATGTCTCCCAGCGAACGTTTATTGGGGATTGGAGTTAGCACCAATGGCGGTTCGTAGTCATTCCACGCTCGGGCATTGAAGTTTGTAACTATTTTAGATTAGAATATACTACTCCTCCGGTGCTAGTAGTAGAGCAGAGTCCTACTCCACTACTACTCTACTCAAGAAAGTTAGGGCATAGTAGTAGGTACTGTAGTGAGTACCAGTACTGTGATCACTCAAGCAAGTTGCCTGGCATCGATATGACCCTACGTTGCTGGTATGTGTCTCGTAAGTCAAGCGGCGTGCTGTAGTCATCATCACTTATCCACTTCCTACAACACATATTCGCTTCTCCATGTTTGTCCGCACATAATCGTCCAATCTTCCATCCCCGCTAAGGTGCCTCCCCCCTCTTCCGAAACCCAAGCACTAATAATGGCAGAACCGAGCAGCGTCCGCCGAAAGAGTGGCTGGAATTTGCTCCCCACAGAGGTAATCAAGCTCATTGCTTCGCGTGTGGACAATCTCAGTACCATGCCGCTCGCCGCGTGCTCGTTGGGGCTGTACCGTTTACTCAAATCCCTCAGGCCAGAGCTTTTTAAGCCAGCTCCTTGCTTGCTGATGCCGTCTGATCTTCCGAAACGGCTTGTCACGCAACATAACGATCGTAGGGTGGCGAGCATCAACCCCCTTAACTGCAATCTGTCCTCATCACCCTCAACTACATTAATGGTATGTACTGGGTCGGCATGAACACGTCTTGGATGGTGCTCGCACTACTAGGAAAAGGGCTATAGATAATATGGACACTAATGGCGCACCACAGATGTGGTGCGCCACTACTATATACTAATGGCGCACCATGTGTTCGTACGCCATTAGTGTCCAAATACTAATGGCGCACCACATCGACGGTGCGCCACTACTAACAAATTTTTTTATTTTTTTTAACTAGTAATGGCACACCAGGGGATAGTGCGCCATTACTAGTTTAACTAGTAATGGCGCACCACACCCTCGGTGCGCCACTACTAACAAATATTTTTTTCAAAGTTAGTAATGGCGCACCGTGGGTGTGGTGCGCCATTACTAGTTAAACTAGTAATGGCGCACCCCAAAAATTCCACCGAATGCACCCCCCCCCCCCCTGTGGACCGCCTTTTCAGTTTTAGAAAAAATAAAAGAAAATGATGGAAATGTCAAAAAAATAAAATAAAATAAGTTTCCCATGTGATATGTGGTCTACTTGTTGGGAAAATTTACAAATATGAATTTCGACTTTATTTGCAAAATCTCTCTGGAATTTGTAAAATGGGCATAACTTTTGCATACGAACTCGGATTAAAAAGTTTTTTATATGAAAAATCATCTACTCGAAAAGATACATCCGAATTCAATCGAGGGAACCCCGTTGAACATTTTTAGAATCCCCAAAAACCTAACAGAAAAAAAGATACGGGACTTTTAAGATCTCGAGGGGGAAAAATGGAAAAAAATTCAAACTTACTAGTGGCGCACCATTTGCTAGGTGCGCCACTAGTAACAGAAAAAAATAGTTTCAAATTTTTTTTGGGAAAAATGTTCAAAATATGATACGTAATATGAACAGAAGTTTGAAATATTTTTTCAAAATTTCATCACACTCATGAACATGAACAAAGTCCTAGACATCAACAAGGTTTAATAGGATTGATATGCTAGATATATCAACAAGTGCCTTTCAAGTGAGCTGGTGCTGGGGTTGGATAGAACTCTGAAGTTAAGCGTGCTTGGGCTGGAGTAGTGTGAGGATGGGTGACCTTTCGGGAAGTTTAACCACGGAGTGCGATTTGACTTGAGATTAAACATATTGACCCGAGATTAAGCCATAGTGACTCGAGATTAAGAAAAAAACGGAAAAAAAATTTGAAAAAAAAAATTTCTGAAATTTTTTTGAAAAAAAATGTTAGTAATGGCGCACCTCTATGTGGTGCGCCATTACTAAGTCAGATAGTAATGGCGCACCGTGTGATGTACTAATGGCGCACTGCCTGGTGCGCCATTAGTATACCAGATACTAATGGAGCACCTGTGTTGCGCCATTAGTAAAAAAATTCTAATGGCGTGATGCTAGTGGCGCACCTGTAGTGCGCCATTAGTCGGCAAAACAGGTGGGCCACTAGCAGGCCTTTTCCTAGTAGTGTCGTCGACGGTCGCGGTAGCTGGATGCTCGTGGAGGTCTACACCCGGCGATTGATCCCCCTTCTTCGATTAACACTGCACTGCTTTGGCACCGCGGCCCAGAATACTCGGAGTCTTACAGTAGCCAACATGATACCAAGTTTGATTTGCTCAAGGTTATAATCTGCCAAGTGCCCACAAGATCTGCGAATTATAAAGACTTCAAGCTAGTTGCGTTCTTCAACTGCAGTCTCGCCTATCTGACAGGTCACTGCGGTAAGTGGATAAATCTGCACGTCCATCGTAGGATCATACACCCTCCATGGTTCTCTTATGCCATTGAACACAATGGCTTCATTTACGTTGTCAGCTCCTTCTATGGCTGGACGTATTGCTGGCCTACTCCAGTCATCGCTACAAATGGCTGTTACAGTAGTATGTTACTTTCCTATGATATCATGATGGCTTGCTTATATTACTGTCAACATTTACTAAAAAC
Organism: Triticum aestivum; assembly: GCF_018294505.1. Lineage (NCBI taxonomy): Eukaryota > Viridiplantae > Streptophyta > Magnoliopsida > Poales > Poaceae > Triticum > Triticum aestivum. The sequence continues at coordinate 361,214,873 of NC_057799.1, forward strand.
ATATTCATGCTCATAACATGTTGTTCTTAAGATTGACTACATGAAGAGCCCTTTTTTATTTGAATCCAACTTGATACGATGTTGTAGGCCACCTGGCGTCCCTACCCTTCCTAATCCCAGAACCTTTCAAAGAAAAGCGGCATGGCAGTTGCACGTGGTTCCTGGCTCGATCAGACAACGGCGAACGATTGATGATCGTTCGCACGTACCGGACATGTTGTTTCACGGAATACAATCATAGTCACTTTAAGGTCTTTGAGCAGGATCCCAGCTTCTCTGGGCCTTCAGGAATTTTTGACTGGAGGCTGGTAAGTAGCCTTGGTACACGCTCTCTGTTTCTTGGACTGAATTATCTGATTAACCAGGAGATAACCGACGGCAAGGATCATGATGGCAGCGCGGTTTCGTTCATCAGGAAAAACTGTGTGTACACAGTGTACCATGCGTCTCTGCATGCACCATACCCTAATATGTGCCGCCACACTCTACAACCCAAAGTAGAAGAGAGGGTCGCAACTATCAGACTTCGACCTGCTGGCTGGAGTTTCCCCCGTCAGGCACCCATCTGGTTCAAGCCGTCAGCCAATCTCCTGTAACACCCCGAATGCAACTTTCCATATTTGTAACTCCAACTCTTGCCATTTTCGGCTATGTGTCATGATATTCCCTTCGTGGTCGGGTTTTGTTTTTTTTTTGTTTTGCATTTTGTTCATGTCATGCATCTCATATCATGTCATCATGTGCATCTCATTTGCATACGTGTTCGTCTCATGCATCCGAGCATTTTCCCCGTTGTCCGTTTTGCAATCCGGCACTCCCACGTGCACCGGAAAAACCCCTCTTGTTTCTTTTCGTGCGCGGGTGTTGAACGTTCTCGGAATGGACCGAGTCTTGCCAAGTGGCCTTGGTATACCACCGGTAGACCACCTGTCAAGTTTCGTTCCATTTGGAGGTCGTTTGGTACTCCAACGGTTAACCGGGTCACCGCAAAGTCCTTTTGTGAGTTGCAGCAAAACCCCCCTCCAAACAGCCCAAAACCCATCTAAGTCACTTCCATGCTCTAGGTCGTTCAATCACGATCGTGTCGGCGAAAACCGCACTCCATTTGGAGCCTCTAGCTCCCTCTACCTATAAATATGTGAGCCTCCCCGAAATTCCGGGTCTTCGAAACCCTAACCCCCTCCTCCGCGCCGCCGGACGTGTCCGCCCGGCGCCGGACGAAATCGCGCCGCCGCCCACAGCCAATCCCGCGCCGCCACGTCAGCAACCCCGCCGCCCGTACGCCCGCGGCCCGGGAGCCCCCGTCCGGCCCCCGCGGCCCGAGCCGCCGCCGCCCGCGCCCGAGGCGCCCCGCCGCCCGCGCGCCTCCTCCCTCCGACCCGCGCCGCCGCCCTCGACGCTCGTCCGCCGGAGCACGCGACGCCGTCCGCCGCCGCCGCCTCGGTCCCGCCGCCCTCGACGCCCGCGTCTGCCAGAGCCCGCGCCACCGTCTGCCGGCGACCGCGCCCCGCCTCCGCCGCTCCTCCTTCGCCGTCTCCTTCCTCTGCCCCGTCTCCGGTGAGCAGCAAGCCCGAGACGGCCCGATCCCGAGCTAGATCCACCACGGTTGACTCCTTCGTCCTCCCCCAAAATCTTCTAAGTCCTAAGATTTTTCCAACATGTGCTCCTATTCATTGCATCATAACTCTCTGCATATAGCTCCGTTTCGTGCGTGTAATATATCGAAATGCTCGTCTCGAGATGCTCTTCATTTTGTTCCATTATGCCATGTTCATTTGAATCCATCTTGATGCCCAAATCTCTGGTGCAAGAGTGCTAATTGCTGTTAACTGCTGTTACTTATCAGAACTTGAGGATTTGTCATTTTTTTTGCATTTGATGTGTGCATCTTATGGGCATGAGCTCTACATGTGTTTTGATGTATGCCCGACGTCTTGCCCATCCGGTGTGCCCTGAGAACGAGATATGTGCAGCTCCTATCGGGATTTGTCGGCACATTCGGGTGGCTTTGCTGGTCTTGTTTTACCATTGTCGAAATGTCTTGTAAACCGGGATTCCGAGACTGATCGGGTCTTCCTGGGAGAAGGTTTGTCCTTCGTTGACCGTGAGAGCTTATAATGGGCTAAGTTGGGACACCCCTGCAGGGTATTATCTTTCCAAAGCCGTGCCCGCGGTTATGAGGCAGATGGGAATTTGTTAATGTCCGGTTGTAGAGAACTTGACACTTGACTTAATTAAAATACATCAACCGTGTGTGTAGCCGTGATGGTCTCTTCTCGGCGGAGTCCGGGAAGCGAACACGGTTTGAGTTATGCACGAATGTAAGTAGGAGTTCAGGATCACTTCTTGGTCATTAATAGTTGACGACCGTGCCGCTGCTTCTCTTCTCGCTCTCATTTGCGTATGTTAGCCACCATATATGCTTAGTGCTTGCCGCAGCTCCACCTCATTACACCATCCTTTCCTATAAGCTTATATAGTCTTGATCTCGCGGGTGTGAGATTGCTGAGTCCTCGTGACTCACAGATTCTACCAAAACAGTTGCAGGTGCCGACGATGCCAGTGCAGATGATGCAACCGACCTCAAGTTGGAGTTCGATGAGGAACGTGGTCGTTACTATGTTTCTTTTCCTGATGATCAGTAGTGGAGCCCAGTTGGGACGATCGGGGATCTAGCATTTGGGGTTATCTTATTTTCATTTGGATTTGACCGTAGTCGGTCTATGTGTGGATTTTGGATGATGTATGAATTATATTTATGTATTGTGTGAAGTGGCGATTGTAAGCCAACTCACCTTATCCCATTCTTGTTCATTACATGGGATTGTGTGAAGATGACCCTTCTTGCGACAAAACCACAATGCGGTTATGCCTCTAAGTCGTGCCTCGACACGTGGGAGATATAGCCGCATCGTGGGCGTTACAAGTTGGTATCAGAGCCATCCCCGACTTAGGAGCCCCCTGCTTGATTGAATCGCTGGCGTTATTGAGTCTAGAACAAAAATGTTTTGAGTCTTAGGATTATATATATCGGAGAGTAGGATTCTTTTTACTCCTCAGTCCCTTCGTCGCTCTGGTGAGGTCTCCTGACGTAGAAGTTTTGACTCTTCTCTCCTCAAATTTCACTAAATATTTTTTAGGATCATGCGGGTATCTTGGAATCGTTTCGATGGTTTTGTGACGAGAACATTGTTCTTGGTGCCTCCTGACATTTAGGGGTTGTGGCAGTGTCCCGGGGAGTTGAGCTCCGAGGTGTTGTCGTCACAATTTTATCGTTGCAGTTCTGGAATACCTGAGTTCCGTCGACATCGAAATCTCTTTTATGCAGTTGTTAGTGAGATCACCTCGACGCCACCCAGTACTGGGGCGGGAGTTCGGGAGTATTGCCATAACTCGTATAACGGATGCTTTTCGAAGGTTGAGGTACACGATTTCCGAAGGTTTCTTGGTTATGTGTTGACGGATGGATAGAGCTGGATCTAGGGATTGCTAGTTTGGGTGATATATTTTGTGTCCCCTGTATCCCCAACACCAGATTGCATAACCAGAAAGTTTCGGGAGTTTATAAGTGGGAATTCAAGTAGCTCCTAGGATATCTTTCCGACAGACGCATGATATGAGATTGGGGTTCGACGTCTAGTGGTCCGCCTTTCCACGGTTGGTTTAAAGTGGTCTCGTAGTGTCTTAAAGAGTCCTTGGCTATGCCGACTCGGGGACGCTTCGTATGTCATGTGCACTGCCTTGTACATGATGGTGCTGTACGATCGAGCCCGTGTGGGCCCCACCATGAAAACTTCGGACGAAATCTCTATCATATGTTTGTTCCGGCTTATTCTGCAAGCCAATACTTTGTTTTGTTTTGAATTGTGGTATTTGAGTTGCTTCGAAATCAAATGTTGATTCCATACCTTTTTCTAAGTGGCTTCTCAACTTAATGGAAGTGTGATGATTTACTATGGAATTCATTCGTTCATCCTCGTTCGAATGTTTATTGTGAAGACTATATGTTGCAATTTCTATCCATTGATTCTACTTGTATATTTGTCTATCAAGATGCTAATGGATGTCACCCTCTTCAGGATGGCTCCGCCAACGCGTCAGAATCCGGATCGCAATGAAGGGAGTCGGGTGAACCCTCCGCCACCACCTCCGCCTCCGGAGGCATGGCAAGCTATCATGGCAGCCACCAACGCAAATGCTCAGATGATTCTGCAACTCTTGCAAGAACGCACCCAAGGGCAAGGCAATCAAGGAAATCAAGGCCAAGGCAACAATCAGCCTCACTTCGCTACCCTCAACCACTTTCTCGCAAATCAGCCCAAGTCTTTCATCTACTGTGCCGAGGCCACCGATGCCGATGATTGGCTCGTGGACATCAACAAGCATTTTGAATGTAGCAATGTCAGGCCTGAGGACTTTGTCATGTTCGCTTCGTTTCAGCTCAAGGACCAAGCTGCTGATTGGTATCAACAATACAAAGATTCTAGAGGAGGTCGTGGATCACTTGGACTGACTTCGGTCGGGACTTCAAAGCGCACCACATTCCACAAAGTGTTGTTGAGAGCAAGCGCGAGGAGTTCCGCAATCTCAAGCAAGGCAACATGTCTGTGTATCAATTCAACATCCAGTTTCAGAAACATGCTCGCTTCGCTAAACAAGACGTTCCGGATGAAAAGAGCATGATCTATCACTTCAGAGGTGGCCTTAGAGAGGATCTGCAGTTAGCTCTCGTTCTTGTTGAGCCTACTCAGTTTGATCAATTCTATAACATGGCACTGAAGCAAGAGGCTGCTCAGCTCAAGTGTGAGGCTTCTAAGAAGAGAGTCAGGGACGCAGTTCAGTCTTCTTCTTCCTCACTAGTGGCTGCTAAGCAACAGAAGTTCTAGTTGCCTCCTCCTCCTCCGTTTCGTCAACCTTACTAGCAGAAGAACAAAGGTGGCCATGGATCTTCCCACTCATCCAACTCTGGCTATCAGAACAAGTCTCAGAACCAAGCTCCAAAGTCGAATGCTCCTTATCATCGTCCACTCTCAGAGGTGACTTGCAACAAGTTTCAGCAGAAAGGTCACTATGCTAACAAATGCTTCAACCAAAGGCGCCTTCCGCCTCCTCCTCCTGTGAGATCTTCCAGCAATGTAGTGGTCAAGCATAATCCAAAGTCTGCAAAGGTGAACATGATGAATGCAACTCAAGCGGAGGAATCTACTGATGTGATAATGGGTAATCTCTTAGTTAATGATATTCCTGCAAAATTCTTATTTGATACTGGTGCATCTATTTCTTTCATATCAAGACCTTTTGCATCCATGAACAATTTGCATACTGTCGATCTGTCTAAGCCGATAGCGGTTTCCTCTCCGGGCTTATTCATGAATACCAAAATGATGGCTCCGGGTGTTTCTATCAAGATGGGCAACTATAAATTTTTATCTTCTCCAATGGTTCTTGGTGACTTGGATATTGATCTAATTCTCGGGATGGACTGGCTTTCTAAGCACAAGGCTCAACTTGATTGTGCTGCCAGGGAAATTCAATTGACACACTCGTCTGAGGATGTTATCATTTATGCCGCTCGTGATGAAACCATTCGGTTGTTTTCTCTCAATGAGAAGGGCGAATTGAATGCTATCTCTCAAATTCCAGTCGTTTGTGAGTATCAAGATGTCTTTCCAGAAGAGCTTCCGGGTATGCCTCCTCATCGGCCAGTTGAGTTTGTTATCGATCTTGAGCCTGGCACGGAACCCGTTTGCAAGCGTCCATACAAGCTTGGACCCAAGGAGCTGAAGGAATTGAAGAAACAGCTCGATGAACAAGAGCGTCTGGGTTTGATCAGGCCGAGTTCATCTCCATGGGGTTGTGGTGTTCTTTTTGTCCAGAAGAAGGATGGCACGGACCGACTTTGTGTCGACTACCGTCCATTGAACAAGAAGACAATCAAGAACAAGTATCCACTTCCCAACATCAATGAGCTATTTGAGCAACTCAAAGGTGCTAAAGTATTCTCCAAGCTTGACCTTCGTATGGGTTATCATCAGATTCACATTCGTGAAGAAGATATTCCCAAGACAGCATTCAGAACAAGCTTTGGTTCTTATGAATATACTATCATGTCTTTCGGCCTTGTCAATGCTCCTCCAACATTCTCTCGGATGATGAATTTCATCTTCAACCCCTATACCAATGAATTCGTCCTGGTGTATCTCGATGATATCTTGGTCTTCTCCAAGAATAAGAAGGATCATGCCAAACATTTGCGATTGGTGCTCGACAAGCTCAGAGAGTATCAATTCTATGCGAAATTTTCAAATGTGAGTTTTGGCTCGATGAAGTTCTTTACCTTGGTCATATCATCTCTGCCAAGGGCATCGCTATTAATCCCGAGAAGGTGTCCGCAATTGTGAATTGGGAACCTCCTCAGAATGTCAAGCAGCTTCGCAGTTTTCTTGGTCTTGCAAGCTATTGCCGAAGATTCGTTGAGAATTTCTCTAAGTTTGCAAAGCCTCTTTCCAACCTCCTCCAGAAGCATGTGAAGTATGTCTGGTCTCTTGAGTGTGACGTTGCTTTCAACACTCTCAAAGAGAAACTCGTCACAGCTCCTGTCTTGACTCCTCCTGACGAATCCAAGCCATTTGAAGTTTTTTGTGATGCTTCTCTTCAAGGTCTCGGTGCTGTGTTAATGCAAGAGAAGAAATTTGTGGCCTATACCTCTCGTTAGTTGAAGCCCAACGAAAAGAACTACCCCACTCACGATCTTGAGTTGGCGGCAGTTGTCCATGCATTAATAACATGGAGACATCTCTTGTTGTGAAGGAAATTGGACATATTCACCGGTCACAAGAGTCTCAAGTACATCTTCACTCAGCCCAACCTCAACCTCAGGCAAACTCGATGGGTCGAAATGATTCAAGAGTACAATCTGAGTATTGAATATACTCCAGGCAAAGCCAATGTCATTGCAGATGCTTTGAGCAGGAAGGCTTATTGCAACAGCTTAATTCTCAAGCCATTCCAACCGGATCTTTGTGAAGCTTTCCGCAAGCTGAATCTCCAAGTTGTTCCTCAAGGCTTTCTTGCCAACCTCATAGTCTCTCCTACTTTGGAAGATCAAATTCGTGAGGCGCAATGCCTGGATACCATGGTGAAGAAGGTGAAACATGGTATTGACAAGGGTCTTTCCAAATACAAGTGCTATCGCGTTGGTGACAGAGACACTTTCTTCTTCGAGGACCGGATTGTGGTTCCTAAAGGTGATCTAAGGAAAGTCATTATGAACGAGGTGCACAATTCTCTTCTTTCCATTCATCCTGGAAGTACGAAGATGTACCATGACCTCAAGCAGTCGTATTGGTGGACTCGAATGAAGCGAGAAATCGCTCAATTCGTGAATGAATGTGATGTCTGTCGAAGAGTGAAAGCAGAACACCAACGACCAGCTGGTCTCCTCCAACCTCTTGCTATCCCAGAATGGAAGTTTGATCATATCAAAATGGACTTCGTGACTGGTTTTCCCAAGTCCAAGCGCGGAAATGATGCTATCTTCGTTGTCATCGACAAGCTTACTAAAGTGGCTCATTTCCTTCCAATCAAAGAATCTATCACAGCAGCTCAGTTGGCAGAGCTATACACCTCCAGGATTGTCTCCTTGCACGGCATTCCACAATTGATTTCTTCAGATCGTGGAAGCATTTTCACTTCTAAGTTCTGGGACTCCTTCCAGAAGGCCATGGGTACCAACATTCGCTTCAGCACAGCTTTCCATCCTCAAACTAGTGGCCAAGTCGAGCGAGTGAATCAAATTCTTGAAGATATGCTCAGGGCTTGTGTCATTTCCTTTGGCATGAAATGGGAAGATTGTCTTCCATATGCCGAATTCTCCTACAACAACAGCTTCCAAGCGAGTTCGGGCAAGGCCCCATTCGAGATTCTCTATGGCAGAAAGTGTCGTACTCCTCTCAATTGGTCAGAGACTGGTGAATGCCAACTTCTTGGTGTTGACTTAATCACAGAAACTGAAGAAATGTGTAAAGTCATCCGTGAAAATCTCAAAGCCGCGCAATCGCGCCAGAAGAGTTACTATGATAGCAAGCACCGTGATTTGGCTTTCGAGATCGGAGACCATGTCTATCTCCGCGTCTCTCCAATGAAATGCACTCGTCGTTTCGGTCAAAGGGAAGCTTGCCCCTAGATACGTGGATCCTTTCAAGATCATTGGCAAAAGAGGCGACCTCGCCTATCAACTTGAGCTTCCTTCCAACTTCGCAAACATGCACGATGTGTTCCACGTGTCACAGCTTCACAAGTGCTTCAAGACTTCTGAGCGCACCATCTACTTCGAAGAGATTGACCTCCAAGAAGATCTGTCTTATCATGAGCACGCCGTTGCTAATCTTGAAGAAACTGAGCGCAAGACTCGCAACAAGTCAATCAAATTCCTGAAAGTGAAGTGGTCGCACCATTCCGACCGAGAAGCCACCTGGGAACGCGAGGACCACCTCCGTTCCGAATATCCGGAGTTCTTTCAGTCCTAGATCTCGGGACGAGATCCTCTCGCAGTGGTGGAGTGTTATAACACCCCGGATGTAACTTTCCATATTTGTAACTCCAACTCTTGCCATTTTCGGCTATGTGTCATGATATTCCCTTCATGGTCGGGTTTTGTTTTTTTTCGTTTTGCATTTTTTTCATGTCATGCATCTCATATCATGTCATCATGTGCATCTCATTTGCATACGTGTTCGTCTCATGCATCCGAGCATTTTCCCCGTTGTCCGTTTTGCAATCCGGCACTCCCACGTGCACCGGAAAAACCCCTCTTTTTTCTTTTCGTGAGCGGGTGTTGAACGTTCTCGGAATGGACCGAGTCTTGCCCATCCGGTGTGCCCTGAGAACGAGATATGTGCAGCTCCTATCGGGATTTGTCGGCACATTCGGGTGGCTTTGCTGGTCTTGTTTTACCATTGTCGAAATGTCTTGTAAACCGGGATTCCGAGACTGATCGGGTCTTCCTGGGAGAAGGTTTATCCTTCGTTGACCGTGAGAGCTTATAATGGGCTAAGTTGGGACACCCCTGCAGGGTATTATCTTTCGAAAGCCGTGCCCGCGGTTATGAGGCAGATGGGAATTTGTTAATGTCCGGTTGTAGAGAACTTGACACTTGACTTAATTAAACTACATCAACCGTGTGTGTAGCCGTGATGGTCTCTTCTCGGCAGAGTCCGGGAAGCGAACACGGTTTGAGTTATGCATGAACGTAAGTAGGAGTTCAAGATCACTTCTTGGTCATTAATAGTTGACGACCGTGCCGCTGCTTGTCTTCTCGCTCTCATTTGCGTATGTTAGCCACCATATATGCTTAGTGCTTGCCGCAGCTCCACCTCATTACACCATCCTTTCCTATAAGCTTATATAGTCTTGATCTCGCGGGTGTGAGATTGCTGAGTCCTCGTGACTCACAGATTCTACCAAAACAGTTGCAGGTGCCGACGATGCCAGTGCAGATGATGCAACCGACCTCAAGTGGGAGTTCGATGAGGAACGTGGTCGTTACTATGTTTCTTTTCCTGATGATCAGTAGTGGAGCCCAGTTGGGACGATCGGGGATCTAGCATTTGGGGTTATCTTATTTTCATTTGGATTTGACCGTAGTCGGTCTATGTGTGGATTTTGGATGATGTATGAATTATATTTATGTATTGTGTGAAGTGGCGATTGTAAGCCAACTCTCCTTATCCCATTCTTGTTCATTACATGGGATTGTGTGAAGATGACCCTTCTTGCGACAAAACCACAATGCGGTTATGCCTCTAAGTCGTGCCTCGACACGTGGGAGATATAGCCGCATCGGGGGCGTTACATCTCCACAGCTTAATAAATAGTAACGTCTAACTGAGCCAGTTAGTTAGATGCGTACACTTGGTGTAGTAGGATCTTTATTTAGTTTGATGCATACACTTGTTATTTTTTGGTAGCCCCTTTGTAATGATGGTTGATGACTTGTTTTGGAAGAGAGAGCTGTGTCTTTACTCTTCTGGCTTGCTTACTGCTTCTGTTGCACCCCCAGCCCTGGTTGCTGCTGCTATTTTCAATGTACAATCAGTAGTATATTTCGTCTGTTGGTTGAATAAATGTGTTGTTAGAACGACAAACACAATGTTTTGGAAGTCGTTGCACGGTCCGATCCTTTAGTGCCCCGTACCGTACGTAGCGCACACTATTTTGGGTATGGAACACATTTTCCACTTGTCGATAACATGCATCCCACTGATGAAAGCCCAATAGAGGAGCCCATAATTAATTGGAAGGGAGGCTCTCACATGAATCCGGCCCAGGTACATGCTCATGGTCCCCTAAACAAAAATAAGTAAATAAATAAATAAAGCTAAATGCTCATGCACCGGTTCTTTAAATTCACGATTTAACAGAAGGATATTATTTCCGTTGATAGTGTCGTTACATTCAGTCGATACCATTCTTAGGCAAAGATAGCTAAATGCACCAGTCTTCTTTCTCCCACCATTTTCATCCTGCAACCAGCGGACCCATGCAAATCGTAGTATACGTCGTAAATAGTTCCGGTCCATTTTTATTTTTCCAATAAGAATGTCCAACCCAACCCAGCACATTGGCAACAACACTTTATCCTCCGCCTTGGTGCGCTCGCTGCAGCGCCGCCGTCCGGTCCTGTCAACATAGTGAATCGAGAGAGGACTATAGTTGTGAGTATGACAGTATGGACCCACCAGGTCCACTCCCGAACACAAGCAAGCGCCTCTTTTACTACTCAGATGCACCCCTTGTTCTTTTACTATAATCCACCCTGCTGATACCTGGGACCCACATCATTTTCAACATATAGTCAATTAATGACAGAATTGTACAACTTCTTTTGAGGATTTGTTCGGAGGAGCAGGCTATAAACTGGGTTGTGTGGTCTCAGTGGCTCGTCTAACAACATGACCAGCCCAACATTTTTTCTTTGGGAAAATAGGTAGCCCACTATTTCTTTTTGAAGAATACCCAAGCTAGGCCTATTTGTTTTCTCCGACTTACTGGGCTGTAAATCTTTTAAGACGAGGAAGGATGCATTCCGGCCTGGCCAAAGAGTATGGTCAGTATCTGTTAAAAGTAATATCAAAGGGGTTGAAAATTCCAAAAAAATTATAGCAAATGGGAAATTAGTTTCTTTTTTTGTTTTTTTTCTTCACTGATATTTTATATTTCATTGGATTTTAACATGACATAGTACTAATTTATTTTTAAATTTTTTTAGTATGGCTACTAATTTTTGGATTAAGAATATTTTGTTCCGCAGCAAAAATTTGTGAATTTTCAAAATTTCACACATTTTTTAGTTCAATTTTTTAACCCTGGTACTGACCACAAAATGGGTAGCAATTTTAAAAATGGAAAACGAGCTACAATAAATTCCATATGAATTAGAAAATGAGTAAAATTTATAAAAATAATAGCAAATGGGTTGTACACACCACAGATTTCGAAGCTGACTTGTTTACGCAAGGCTTTGTCAATCAATACAGGATTCTAGCAGCAGTGACTGTTGGATGTCCATTCAATCTCTGATTTTCCTGCTCCAGTCGCCTAAACCAGCGCCGGCGGGACTGCCTGCTCCCTCCTCTTGTGGCCCGCTGTGATGTCGCGCAGGCTTCACCGACGCACCCTACTCCCTCCGCTGGCCTGGCCGCACGCAATCAATTGCCTCCTTATTATGCGAAAAAAATGATTCCTCCCACTGACATCTGGGACGCATCGGTTCGGAGGCTGGCCTGTGGGCCTACTAAGTTGACACGTACGTAGGGCTTTGTCAACTTAGTCAACAAACGTTCTAGCAGCAGTGACCGTTGGATTTGAATCGAATGGTCCCGCTGCTTCTTCAATCGCTGCTCTTCTTGCACCAGCCGCCCAAACCAGCGCCGGCGAGACCGCCTGCTCCTGCCTCCAGTGGCCGGATGTGGTGCCGCTGAGTCCTCACCGCCCCTACTACTCCCACCGCTGGCCAAGCCCTGCGGCGATGGTAGCCTCACATTGCTGCCGAACCAATGAACCCTCGTACTCCTCTCCGTGTGGGCATCCACTGCCGCGTCTTCCCCGGCTCCGCGTCGTCCCCTTCCTAGGCCTCGCCGTTGTCCACCGCCATGTTGCTCTCGGCGTGGCGTGGTCAATGTGGTCAAGGAACGACTTCCATCGGAAGAGTACTGTACGTGGAGAGGCTGACAGCTGGGTCCACGGCCGCATCAAGGAAGTGCCTCCTTATTATGCGCAAAATAATGATTCCTCCAGCTGACAGCATGGACCCACCGGACGGGCCACCGTATTTCGTGAAAAAGACATTTCCCCCCTGACTGCTAGGACCCACCAGCTACATCTTCGCACGCAAGGAGGTGCCTCCTTATCCTCCCTGACAGTCGGGACCCACCTAGTCGAAGCGTACATAGCATTGTCATTCTGGTCGCCAATGTGTACGTACATACTGGTCGATCGGTCTGTCTGCAGGCTGCAGCAATGAACCGTGGCCGAGTAAGAAAGGGCATGTGTCGTAGTAGAGGCGCGCACGTAGCATGTACAGGTACGTAGAGCCCGGGTGCAAGAAAGTAAATACGGCCACGTACGTACATACGGGCAGGGTCTTGAACACCTACTCGCGCATACGTTCGGCCAGGGCTCGTGTACATGGCTTGGTCGGAACGGAGAAACTGCGTCGTGTTGTTCATCGGGAGCCAGCCGGCTTGGACGGAACATCCGATTGAAACGAGGCCCGGCGTACCGCAGAACGGAGGAAATGGCCTTGTGTTCGACCGACCACGATTGAAACAGGATCCTGTTCATCGAGAGGGGTCTGGCGCACCGCAAAACAAAGGAAACGTACTTCTCTTGGACCACCTATGGTCGAAACGGGGTCCTATTGATCGGGAGGGGTGTGGCGTACCGCAAAACGGAGGAAACGGACTTGTGTTGGAGCGCTACGGTCAAAACGGGGTCCTGTTCATCGGGAGGGGTGTGGCGCACCGCAAAATGAGACTCCACGGGATACTGTTCATCTCCACCGTCGACCTCCTCCAGCCTCCACGGGCTACTGTTCATCCACCATCGACCTCCTCCAGCCTCCACCTGTGACTGTTCATCCACGGGCTCCTGTTCATCCAGCCTCCACCACTCCTCCACCGGCTAGTGTTCAACCAGCGCTCTCCACGGGGTCCTATTCAACCACCCCTCCATGGGCTACTGTTCATGCATCCCTCCACCGACTACTGTTCAACCAGCCCTCCACGGGGTCGTCCTGTTCATCCAGCCCTCCACGGGGTCCTGTTCATCCACCCCCAACCGGCTCGATCGTCCGGGTCCTGTTCATCCAGCGGCAATGGCCTCTACTACCACGGGCTCCTGTTCATCCACCCCCACCAGGAACTGTTCATCCAACCCCCCCCCCCCAACAACGCTCACTGTTCATCAAGAGGCAGCATCGATCGGCTTTGGTTAGCAGCAGTAGCGAAGGAATCACTCAGGTTCAGTTAACAGCAAGGGATCGATCGGGATTCGGTAACGTAGCTAGTGCAATCGCTCGGGTTCAGTTAGAGCCCAACGCCTCGCTCGGGTTCAGTTAGAGCGCAACGCCTTGCACACACACGCGTACGTGTATGAGAGAAACGCGCAAACCTCTGTGCATCGCTCGGCCCCGACCACCCACCGTAACCGGGAACTCCTCGATATTTTCCTCGCCCTCGCTTCTACCATGGTTTTTTCCGTCGTGGATGGCCCAAAGAATGTCATGCAGCTGCATCTCCGGCCCGCCCAGGACGAAAAGCCCATTTTCTGTCATGATTTTTTGTCATAGAAGTAGGAGCCCACCACATCTATGATGATACCGGGTTTTGTCACAATTATCGTCATAGAAGTGTCATAAGCATGACAGAAAAAAATTCGTTCAGCCCAAAATGTCACGGATGTGTCTTTTTTTTGTAGTAACGGGCGGCACATGCCTCTTACCCCTTGATGGGGGTGCCCGATCGGCACAAACATGGGGGGGAGGGGATTAGGGCAGAGAGTGGGACGGTTTGTGGGGGACTCCTTATTGGCGGTGCGTGGAGAAGTACGTTGTGAAGGAGAGAGGGCGCCATGGTGAAGGTGAGGTGGGCGTCCTCGGCTCCAGCGAGAAATGTCACTCTACGGCTGGATAATGAGCGGGAAGGGGAGGGTTCAGCAGGAAAAGGAATGGGTGCATCATGGGGTGGTTTTTTGTGTTGGGCCGACGTGTTGGAGATAACATGATGGATACAACCACTTTTCCCATGAGGGGAGGAGATCAGGGCGGAGAGCGCGGCGGGTGGTGGATCGACACAAACACGAGGGGAGGGGATCAAGGCGGAGAGCGGGACGAGTTGGCGGGGGATTCTTCATTGGCGGTCCGTGGAGAAGTACGGTGTGAAGGAGAGAGGGTATCATGGCGAAGATGAGGTGTGCCCAACAACATAAATAATATCTTTGTGGAATGTATGACATTCAACTGTATGTTACAATGTGGAAATGGCTTAGGAGACATTGGATGTGCCATCTTGGCTAGGGGGGCATCACGGTGGACCATGCCTCTTACCCCATGATGGGGGTGGTGGATCGACACAAACATGGGGGAGGGGATCAGGGCGGAGAGTGGGGCGGTTGGTGGGGGACTCCTCCTTGGCGGCCCGTGGAGAAATATGATGTAAAGGAGGGAGGACGCCATGACGAAGGTGAGGTGGGCGTTATGCGGTTTTACAGGAGAGGACCCAGCGAGAAATGTTCCTCTACGGCGGGCAACCAAGCGGGAAGGGAAGGGTCCGGCAAGAAAAAGAAATGGTGCGTTGTGGGGTGAGGTTTTTATGTTGGGCCCACATGTTGAAGATAACATGAGGATAGTTCGAACAACCACATTTCTCTTCCATATATGGTCTGGATTTGGCGAGCCCGGACTGTCCGGATGATTGAATTTTGGGAGCCTGCGATGCTCTCATCTGATTTTCGAACACGCCATGATGTATGAGAAAGAAATAAGCTTCAACTTTAAAGACAAGTTTAATTATTTATTTTATTTATTTATATGCATTGTAGACCGTAGCAACGCGCGTGCATTCTTCATAGTCAATAATAACTAGACCGATCGAGGCACCAGCCAAAAACAATACACGATTTTGGCATATATCCGACGTTTGATGTTTCCATAACAATATTTCAATATCGATATTCTCTGTTCTCATTCCAGGGTCCATATGCATGTGTCTCCACAAAATGCCAAGCAACCAATTTGAGTAGGAAAAAACCTATCGATGTATGACTTGGCTTAGGCTCGGGTCGATTGCATCTCAACTAGATTATGTGCAAGAGATTTTTTTTTCGAGAACAAAATTTCCGAGGGCTTATTCAGATAGGTTGGCTCAAGGCACGATACTATGTACGATAAATTTGGACATACGGGAGCAGTTCCAATTTTTTTTCTTCTGAAGTTTCACTTTATTTTTGACTTGTTTTACTTTTTCTTATAGACTGAGAAAAGTTTCGTCTGCCAACGCTGAAGTCCAGTAGGAAATTAACGATCTATGAATTTCCGAGCGGGCTGAAATGGCAGTGGTCCTGATTATTGTCAAAACAACGGGAGCCCTGATTATTTTGTAGTTGTTTTCATTCATTTTCCTTTTTTTGTTTCCTTTGTTTTTCCTTTTTATTGGTTTCTTGTTTTTTCTTTGTTGATATTAAGAGTTTTTTTTCGTTCAACACGTGTCAACTTAAAGTACAGATTCAACATTTTTCGTACACATCATAAACATACTTTATATACACGTTTAACATTTTGGAATACACGATTCACATTTTTCATCTCTATCTTTTCCATATACGCCGTACATTTTTGGTATATATCTTATACTTTCTTTAATACACCTTTAAACTTTTTCAAATACAAGATTAAGATTTTTTGAAACGTATTCAACATTCTTCATTACAATGTGACCATACCTTGTGAATAAACATTTTTTCACACACAATGTTCATTTTTCGTTTACAACAAGAACATTTTTATATACAAGTCTAACATTTTTAAAATACTGATTTTTTAATATCCTTTTTTGAAGTCTACTTTTATTAAATGTACATTGTAAATATTTTCTATACAGTAGGGACATTTTTTACACGTTTAACTTTTTATAAAATACATGACCATAAGTTTTCATATGCATATTTTATATATTTTTCGTATACATGAAAAAAATATATACACATTTAACATTTTTGAAATGCTTGATTGCCATTTTTAATACTTAATTAAAATTTTCAAATACATAATCAACTTTTTTTCCAACACATTGTATATTGTTGTATACATTTTTCGTATATGTGAGGAACACTTTTCTCTATATACATTTAACAATTTTCAAACTGTTTATCATTTTTTCAAATGTTTTATATAGGGTTACTATAATGATTTATATAGGTCATGGGGAATCATATATGCGACCACCAGTTTCTACAACTGGAGCCAATGAGCACTAGAGAGATTGGTAAGAACTAACTGTACCGCCAAATCTGAGCATTTTCCAAATTGTGAATAATTTTAAAAAAACAACCAAATTTTGAAAATCTGAATAAATTTTGAAAAACACGAACACTTTCTAAAATTCTTAAAAAATTTGAGAACTAGGTTTTTACACAAATCTGGATATATTTTGTAAGATTCAAAACAGAAATTGATTCTATTAAAAGATTAAAACGGGAACTGCTTTCCAAATTTTGAAGATTTTTCAAACAATGCGAACATTTTGAATTGGACAATGTATAAAATTTCCAATATTTTTCGAAATTACTTTTTTTAATTGATGAACAAATTTCGAAAACAAGAACATTTTTAAAATTTAATAAAATTTTCCAAAAAATAAAAATATACTTGAAAAAAGGAAAAAAAGTTAAGAAAAAATGGAAAATAAATAATGAAAAAAACAAAAGAAAAAATAGTAAAGAATAAAACCCTATGATGAACCTTCTAGAAGGTTCCAAGTTAGAACCAGGGCTGGAACCTTCGAGACGGTTCTGGAACCAAAACCAGCATACACATCAAGTGGCTAGGCCCAACGGATCGCTAGCTGCCTTAATGATAAGCGTCATATAGGAAATCCCCCCTACGGGGTGCTTGTTTTTAGCAAGACAGAAGAACGGGACGTCCTATAACACGCTTTAAGCGCCAGTAGCTGGCGATTACAACCACCCTGTGACGCCCCTGATTTGACCGTACACTAATCATGCACGCAAATGTGTACGATCAAGACCAGGGACTCACGGGAAGATATCACAGCACAACTCTAAAACATAAATAAGTCATACAAGCATCATAATACAAGCCAGGGGCCTCGAGGGCTTGAATACAAGTGCTCGATCACAGACGAGTCAGCGGAAGCAACAATATCTGAGTACAGACATAAGTTAAACAAGTTTTCCTTAAGAAGGCTAACACAAAAGTAGCAACGATCGAAAAGGCAAGGCCTCCTGCCTGGGACCTCCTAACTACTCCTCGAAGCCGAACTCCATGTAGAATCATCCTCGGGATCTCTAGCTTCCGGACTCCAGCATCTGGTTGCGACAATCCGGTATAGAAAAGGGAAAAGAGGGGGAAAAGCAACCGTGAGTACTCATCCAAAGTACTCGCAAGCAAGGAGCTACACTACATATGCATGGGTATATGTGTAAAGGACCATATCAGTGGACTGAACTGCAGAATGCCAGAATAAGAGGGGGATAGCTAATCCTGTCAAAGACTATGCTTCTGGCAGCCTCCATCTTGCAGCATGTAGAAGAGAGTAGATTGAAGTCCTCCAAGTAGCATCGCATAGCATAATCCTACCTGGAGATCCCCTCGTCGTCGCCCTGTTAGAGAGCGATCACCGGGTTATATCTGGCACTTGGAAGGGTGTGTTTTATTAAGTATCCAGTTCTAGTTGTCATTTTTTTTGAGAACTCTGACAGTAGGAGAGGCTCCTACTGACTTTTAAATTAGTGCAACACCAGGATCAGGGGAGGTGTGGCCCGATAGTTACAAGGTATGTAGATGAGTAGTACAATACAAACTAGGTGGAGCAAGGAGGTGTCAAAACCTACTAGAAAGAAGCAAGCTAGGGGGTGGTAGAGATCAGAGAGTGCCCACCAATCTTCTGATGAAGGGGTGGAGAGAGATTTTTGTGCGGTGTACCATCATGGACATATCATCTTTGAACCTGCCTCTCCAGGATTCCATTAATGGCATCACATTCCTAAAATTTTTATTATTCCTCTCTTTCCACACCCCCCAAGCTGCTATGATGAAAATTTCCATGAATAATGGACCACCCCAGGATCTTCTTCCCTCATGGATGAGTTCCAGCCTGCATTGGGAATCATGCCAGTGCATTCCAAGTGCAGTCCAACATTCAGTTGCAAATGGGCAGTGGAAGAATAGGTGGGTCACTGTTTCCTCCGGGGGCGTGTCACAAAGCAGACAGGTGTACACATCACCTTCCAGTTTATACTGCCTCCTCCTCAACATGTTTTGAGTATTCAGACGGTCAGCAAACAGTAGCCAAGCAAAGACTTTCCATTTGTTCGTGCATTTGGATTTCCAAATCCAAGGAAAAACTGCATCCACAATAACCTCTTTAAAGCAGAACTTATAGTAATCACTTGATTTGAAAGCTCCCAGTTCTCTAGCATCCCAGACACAACCCCATTTGTCATTTGTGTCACTGTCAGGATTAATCCCCACAGTTAGAGCCTGAATCTCTTCAACTTCTGCTCTTGCCTGAGGAGAGAAAGGTATGTGAAAAGCCTCTCCAATGGTGCTAGATCTCAGCAAAGTCTGTAGTGACACATCCTCATCTCTCGCAAAGGAAAATGCCCTCGGGCATGCAGTCTCCAGTGGTTGATCACTCCAGAGATCCTTCCAGAACAAGGCTGTACTACCATTCCCAACTTTGATCTTAGTCACTCCTCTGAAGATGTCTGATAATTGCATGAGATCCCGCCACCAGAAGGAGCCACAGGGTTCCGAGGCATGCGGTACAACAGCTGAGTAGTATGCACTCCATATCAGGTTCACCCAAGGCATATCTAGTTTGTTGTAAAAATTGTGTAGCTGTTTGAGCAAAAGGCCTTGATTCTGAAGTTTAAGGTCCACAATCCCAAGTCCCCCTACAGCCTTGGGGCGGCAGACGAGCTCCCAAGAGGCAAGAGAGGTGCTTTTTGTCCCATCCTCCGTCTTCCTGCTCCAGAAGCATTGCCTACGGATTTTATCCAGGTGTTCCACTATCTTAGGAGGGATTCTGAGTGAACACATGGCATACACCATAAGCGAGGACACCACTGAATTAACATAGGTGAGTTTCGATCCGTAGTCTAGCAGGTTAGCAGCCACAGAGACTCTTCTCTCGACGGATGTCACAAGAAGCATGAAATCCATTATTGTCGGTTTAGTAGTCCCAAGCGGGAGCCCTAAATATGTGAATGGCATTTTCCCCACAACACAACCGAACATGTCTGCAAAATCCAGTGCTTCCGCGTGCGTAACATTAATCGGAATCAGGGTTGATTTCTAAAAATTGAGTCGTAACCCAATGGACGCAACATAGTCGACCAGGAGTTTTTTCAGAGCATCAACCTGCTCTTTCACAGCTGGTAGAAAGACAATCGTGTCGTCCGCATACTGGATTACCGGGTAGTCTGTCTCAGCTGACGGTATTGGTTTCTGAAGTATCTCCTCATGGAAAGCATGATTGATGGCAGATTGCAACAGGTCAGCCGCTAGGACAAATATGAGCGGTGAAAGAGGATCCCCTTGGCGTACTCCCCGTTTGCAAGAGAACTGCCTTCCTGGAGTGCCATTTAGAAGGACCAAGGATTTACCTGACTGAAAGAGACAAGCAATCCATTGTAGCCACTTCTCATTAAACCCCATCGCTCTCATGATCTCTATCATAGGGGCATGTTCAATAGTATCAAACGCTTTGGCGAAGTCTAGTTTTAGCAGCAAGACCTTTCTCCCCGACACCTGACACTGATGAGTGTACTCGAACGCCCAAGCTAAGCAATCCTGAATCGATCTGCTCTTAAGGAACCGTATTGGTTTGTATGGATAATGCACAAGATGACCCTCTGAAGACGATTCGCAAGCAATTTGGTAATGATCTTCAGACAACAGTTTAGAAGTGTGATTGGGCGGTAATCATTGACTGTTTCTGGGGATTGGCATTTAGGAATCAAAGTAATGAACCCAGTATTAATGCTGTCAAGGTCTAGGTCCCCCTCATAGAAATCCATGACAAGCTGATAAAAGTCCTGTTTTATAATATTCCAACATGACTTCATGAAGCAACCGTTAAATCCATCTGGCCCTGGTGCTCTATCCAGCGGCATCTCTTTGACCACTAGATCAATTTCATCAGTGGTAAAAGGAATGTCAAATCATCAAGGCCCTCCACTTTCTTAATGATTTGAGGTAAGTCAAAGCGCATGTTTGGGGGGTCAGAGGAGCCCAAACGCTGTTTATAGGAAGAAAACAGCAAGGACGCCTTACCTATGTGATCCTCAATGAGCGTACCATCGTCAAGTTTAAGTGTGGATATTGAGTTCTTACGGTATCGCTCTGTGGCCACTGCATGAAAGTATTTCGTGTTACCATCCCCAACTTGAAATCTCCGGATAGTACATCTTTTCTGCCAATACATGCGTTTATACTCCAGTAACTTGAGGAGGTGCGCTTTGAGAATAATTCTGAAGTTGGTTTCTGGAGTAGTAAGAGGTCTTTTATCCTCTAACGTATCCAAGTTCAGAAGAGTCTCATTGGAATTATCAATGAGAATGGATAATCTTGAGAGTTTCCTGCTCCAGGATTTTAAGGCGTAACGCAACTTCTTCAGTTTTCTACAGATCAGAGCCGCGGAGTTAGCCGCATAGCAGGGTTGGTTCCAAGAGCGTTGCACAGTGTCATGAAACCCTGAAAGATGTATCCAGTAGTTCTCAAAGCGAAACACTTTGCTCTTAGGGATACACGAGTCTATGCCAATGACGCAGGGGACGTGATCTGAGACAGGTTTACCCAAGGGCGAGACAGTGGTATTAGGATATGAAGAAGTCCAATGTACCGAGGAGAAAAACCAATCCAACTGCACGAGCAAAGGGTCATTTTGCATATTACTCCACGTGTACGTCCTACCCTTGATGGGTAGTTCCACTAAAGACTGGGTGCGAATAAAATCATTGAAGATCAACATATCATTGGCGTTCCCACCCGGCCTACTTCTGTTATCAGGTGCGCGACAGTAATTAAAATCACCAGCCAAGATCCAATCTTTAGAGATTGGAATGTGCATACTGAACAGCCACGCCGTAAAGGTAGAACGATCAATACCATCACATGGGCCATAAATATTGATTAGAGTCCATACAGCATTGGAGTGTAACGAAGTGAATTTAGTTCCAAGGGCAAAAGACTCCTCAAGGAAAACCATACCAGAGAAAACAGACGAATTCCAAGCAGTAAACAGACCACCTGATGCCCCATGAGAGGGAATAAAAGCAAACATATCGAGTCTCTTGGGACAAATAGTTTTAACAAAAGCCCTATCGAAATTCTCACGCTTAGTTTCTTGCAGACATAAGACATCACAACCACTTATATCAATAGCATTACGAATAGCAAGATGTTTTTGTCCGCGTTAAGTCCACGGACATAACAGCAAAGGATATTCCACCTCCTAGTTTGCGGCATCGTTGGGAGAGGGTGAAGCTGGCGGAGCGACCATCAGCTTCTCAGCAGTGAGATCTTCAGGCGACACTCCACATCGAACAATGCCAATCTCCTGAAGAACTGAGATTGGTGTAGGAGCAGGGACAGACTCCAAACTGCCATCCAAAATAACAGGAAGACCAGACGGGGCCGTAGCAGACAAGTGGCGAGTGACAACCGGAGTTTTCCGAGGTTTCACCTTGGACATGCCTCGTTTGAGATCAGAAGGTTGAGTGACACGAAACCCATCATAACGGGTGGAGCGAGTACTGCGGCGTAGGTGGGTGGTGTCCACATGACCAGGCTCCTCCAGAATCATTTTGCCAACACGGTCAGACCCACTGTCAGCATCTCCAGCAGAGACCAAACCAACAGTCCCACTGCTCCCACTCCCAGAAAGAGCAGATGGTGGAATGTACTCCGACCCAGCAGGCTCAACAGAAATGCAGATAGTATAGGTCCCATTATCCAAAAAGAGAGCTTTTGGGAGTCTGGCCCAGATACAGTCCTCCCTCCTGAGATCAGTGCAGCATTGAGTCCAGGTATGAACCATAGCATTGCCCACAATCGCAAACAAGTTAAGCGGATTGAGAGGGAACTGAAAGGCACCAAAAGAGCTGGGTGGAGGGCTATCATTGCAGAGCCTAGGAGTCCAGATACCGGCGTAGATGAGACCAAAGATGTCAAGCAGAGCAGCAAAAGGGTCAACAACCACAGACCTCTCAAAGCCAGAAGCACGAACAAACTGCATCCCTGGGGTGTCAACACCTCGAACAAAGTTATCTGCCGCCTCAGAAATATCGGAGTACATAGACCATTCATCCTGCGGATCATCAGAAAAATTACTGTTGTGCTCCACACCATCCATCAGAGAGTTACCAGTGTACTGGAAATAGGTTCTGAAACTAAAGCCTCGGTACGGTGGTGGTACAACAGGCCAAACTCCCCAACCATTCTCTTGCAACTGTTCATGCTGCTGCTGTGGAAGCCCCTGGTCCCAAGCTTCATCTACCTGTTGTTGAATCCATTGCTGATGGTCAAGTTGCCACTGCTGAGCTGCAGACAGGAACGGCAGCTCGTATGGGTGTGGCGAAACATTCATAGGCGGGGGGCATCCTCATTACCAACTAATCCAGGCAGCGTGTCACGACCATTCAAAATATAAACTGGCACCGACCACGAGCGCCCCATCCCTGGCAGATGACTGGACCTCCTAACAATCAGACTATGTGGAACCAGAGCAATATCACTGACGATGGCACGCACCAACACTCTCTCTTTGCTCTGTCCAGGTCTGTGCCAAAGCTCAAGTTTGCCAAAACAGGATACTGCTTTATTGATATAATGCTCTGTTTGGTAATCCATGGGGAAGGCAAGAAATAGTATCCAGGCCACATACTAAAACGGACACAACCGCATATTTTCCCCTTCATCATGCAGAACAAGAGAAAATGTCATACTTTCATCCACAGGATCCAGTTGATGAGGGCTCTGTCTAATATACTCATCCCGGATAAAAACATCCTCAAAAGCAACCATGCCAACTCCAATCGGATAAACAAAGGCATCGGGGATACGCAGATGAAAATCATCTCGAAGAATACTAAGCACATCTTGCAGCACTAACTCCTTGCGATGATCCGGAATTGCGGGGGTAACAGTGACAATAGCATACCTATCGTGGCTCAACGGAGGGTCATCCACGACTATGGTGTTCCTCTGCAGCCGGTGGTCCGGCCCCCGCTCGAGCGCAGCTCCCTCCGGCACAAAACGGAAAGGCACAGCAGGGAAGTTCGCCATTGCCACCCCAGTGTGCAGCTTGGGGACGGTCAGGGGTGGAGGAGCAGGGGGTTGCAATGACAGGGCTATGGGTGGCAGACTCGACGAATGAGAAAGAGCCGGAAGCAAAGGAGACGGTGAGAGAATACCTTTCTGCAGCACAGAATCCCTAGTAGTCCTGTTTTTGGGTACCCAAATCTGTGTGACCAAGGAAAGTTTGGGACTCCTCGATATTCTCGCTCGCGGCTTGTGGGCCTGGCAGGAAACTTGCCAGCGGAGATATAAGGCGGTATCCTCTCCACATTGGCGGCCCAGGTGGCCCAGCAACCCACAACGTGTACAAAGTAACTTAGACGGGCAGCAGACAGCAATATGAGAGATACTATTGCACAAATCACAACTTGGTCGGCGCGTATCAGCAGTTTCCATACTGCCTGAAGGAACTTTCCCAGAGAAATGCACATAATTACGTAGTTGCAACATGCAATCAGCAGCGATGTGGCCCATTCTAGAACAAATATGGCATAGCCCCAAATGGGCAATAATATATTTTCGATTAGGCACTGACACTAAATTCAAAGCTGCCATAATATCATCATTCGCATACTTGGCTTGCCAAAAATCAAGAATATCATAAAGGGTGTTATCTGAAATCAAATCCCAACTCTTGGAAGGACAATTAATACCCACAAATTTCTTGATTGGCAAAATATCCTGTGATGTCACCGGAGCAAATTGACCAAAAATAATCCCTTTATCAGCGGAGACGTCCATATATGTGTTCTCCTTAGCACTTTCCATATTTGGCTGATCGGGATGAACATCATGATCAAGAACTTGAATCAAACCAAACTTAAGCAATTCAGAAGATTGTTGACCAATAGGTGCCTCAGAATTACGTAGGAAATCTAGATTGGTCTTGACCGTGATAGGGCTACGAGAAAGAGCCAAAGGAATAGGCAACTCTTCATCAACGGAATTGTGATCAACTGCCAACCAGAAATGATGATGAGGGCCAAAAAGATTGAAATGACAGATGAAATCCGGCCAGATGCAGTCTCTAAGCCCATATATGAAATGACCAACTTTATTTGAAGCCACAGAAAACCGATAGGCACGATCATGTAGATGAACCACATTGAAACCATCCGTAATTCCACCAATGCAGCATTGAAGCGCAAGACTAACCGATGAAACAGAGAGCTTGAACGAGGCAGAGGAGAAAGTGACCACCAAGAAGAATTCCTTGGTATATGCAGAGGGCGAGAAATGAACCGTGGATTTGAAGCGACGACGAACCTGTTCAGCCACTGCAAGGCCAGGATTGAAATCCCAGTGCAATAGACCATCCATGAGAACTTCTTAGAGATCACCATGATCAACGGCGAGGAAGGGCTTGGTGATGGAGGGCACTGTGGTGGAGGGCACGGTGGTGGAGGGCACGGTGGTGGAGAGCACGATGGTGGAGGGCACGGTGGTGGAGGGCATGCTCAAGAGGTAGCAGTGGGTGGGTGCATGCGTGTGTGTGGGGGGGGGGGGTTCTAGTTGTCATAAGGTCAAGGTACAACTCTGGGTCGTCCTTTTACCGAGGGACACGGCTATTCGAATAGATAAACTTCCCTGCAGGGGTGCACCACATAACCCAACACGCTCGATCCCATTTGGCCAGACACACTTTTCTGGGTCATGCCCGGCCTCGGAAGATCAACACGTCGCGGCCCACCTAAGCACAACAGAGAGGTCAGCACGCCGGTCTAACCCTATGCGCACAGGGGTCTGGGCCCATCGCCCTATGCACACCTGCACGTTGTGTACGCGGCCGGAAGCAGACCTAGCCTAGTGGCGTTCCAGTCCAATCCGGCGCGCGCCACTCAGTCGCTGACGTCACGAAGGCTTCGGCTGATACCACGACGCCGGGATACCCATAACTACTCCCGCGTAGATGGTTAGTGCGTATAGACCAAATGGCCAGACTTAGATCAAATACCAAGAACTCGTTAAGCGTGTTATGTCGGAGTAACCGCGGACGCCGTCCAGGGCCAGGCCCACCTCTCACCTAGGCGGTCTCAACCTGCCCTGTCACTCCGCCACAAAGATCCACTTGCGGGTACTCCTACGAGCCGACCCGACTTTAGTCATCACATGTGTGATGTATATAGTATATAAGTATATACCTGTGATCACCGCCCAAGTGATCACGGCCCGATAGTATAGCACAACAGACGGACAAGAATGTAGGGCCACTGATGGAAAACTAGCACCCTATACTAAGCATGTAGGATTGCAGGTAAAGGTAACAACAGTAGTAGCAAGGATAGGCTATGCATCAGGATAGGATATCGGAAAGCAGTAACATGCTACACTACTCTAATGCAAGCAGTATAGAGAAGAATAGGCGATATTTGGTGATCAAGGGGGGGGGCTTGCCTGGTTGCTCTGGCAAGTAGGAGGGGTCGTCAACTCCGTAGTCGAACTGGGGGTCGCCGGTAGTCTCGGGGTCTACCGGAAAGAAGTAACGGAGGGGGAACACAATAAATAATAGAGCAATCAAAGCAACACAAAGCGTAACATGACAATACGCGGTGCTAGGTGTGCCCTAACGCGGTAGTAGGTGATATCGGCAAAGGGGGGAAACATCCGGGAAAGTTTTCCCGAAGTTTGCATTTTTCGGACAGATGAAACGGAGGGGGAAAGTTGCAAGTTTGCTATTCTAGGGACTTCTGGCGGACGAACGGACTGCGTATTCGGATTCAGCTCGTTGTTCTGAGCAACTTTCATGTAGAAAGTATTTTCATCTGAGCTACGGTTTAAAAGATATGATTTTCTAAAGATTTACTAATTTTTGAAATTTAATTAATCATTTAATTTAATTCGAAATTGGATTTATGACATCAGCATGATGTCATGCTGACATCAGCAGTCAACAGGGGTTGACTAAGTCAAACTGACATGTGGGTCCAATGGGACCCATCTGTCATTCTCTGTTTAGGTTAATTAGGGTTTATCTAATTAATTACTGTTTAATTAAATTAACTAATTAATTAGATTAATTTAAACAGGATTAATTAACTTAATTAATTTAGTTAATTAATTAATTAATTAAATTTATTTTTATTATTTGTTTTACTTATTTATTTTTTTAATTCTTTTTTTTAAACGTTCTGGTCGTGGGGCCCTCCTGTCATAGGGCCAGGAGGCCGATGCGGGTTAGCGGGCGCAGGGGCGCATCTGGGCGAACATAACCGCCCGAATCGAGGGGACGCGGAGCGGGCGCCGGCGCGGCGCCGACGAGGCCACGACGGAGCGGGACGGCAAGTGATGGCGCCGGCGCGACCAGTGGCGCGCGGGCGGAGGCGGGGCGCGCCGAGGCGCGCCGAGGTACGAGGCCATGGGGCGACGGAGCCGGGTGAGGGCGGCCGCCAGCGTTGAGAGGAGGAGGTGGGCAGGCGCGGGCGGAGCTGCAGCAGGCGGCGACGCGTGGAGCAGTCAGCAGCGCCGGGCGGTGAGGCCACAGCCTGAGCGGGACGGCGCGAGCGCGGGCCGGATCCGGTGACGGGGAAAAGGGGAGAAAAGGGGGGGCGCTCACGAGGGGAGCGTAGGGCACAGGGCAGCGGGCTCGGGGAAGCTTGGGGTGGCCGGCGTTGGAGAGGCGAGGAGGCGATGGCGACGGGGACGAGGAAGTCCGGCGACGGGGGGCTCCGCGCGGCGACGTCGGCCTCAGGGCGCCGCGGGTGTCGAGGGCGAGGCGAGGCTCGGTGGAGCCGGTGATGGAGAGGCGGGGGTGGTGCAGTCCGGCGCGAGGGCGAGGAGGCGACGGCGTTGACGGAGTCGGGCGGCGCTGGGGATGGGCGCAGGTGGCGGGGGCGCGAGGCGGCGCGGAATCGGGCTCCTCCTCGAGCCAGATCCAGACGAGTGGGGGGGGGGGAAGACGAGGGAGAGAGTGGGGGTCGTGGGGGAGTGGGGTGACCGGGCTAGGGTTCCGGGGGGGATATGGAGAGGGAGTGGGCCGGCGAGTTGGTTGGGCCAGGCCTGCTGGGCCGGAGCCCGAAGGTCCTCTTCCTTTTTTTGATAGTTATTTTTCCGTTTTGTTTCTTTTCTTTTTATTTATCTTTCTTTTACTGTTTTACTTTTAGTTTTCTTTTATTTTAGTTTTATAAAAATTATCACTACACTTAAATTAATACTTTTCAATATACTATTGCCACATTAATCCTCAACCCAAATTAAAATAGTTTAATATTTTATAAAATTCAAAAGGCATTTGTTTTAACATTTGAACCTCTATTTTAATTATTTTGAACACTTAAACATTTTATTAAATTTAGGTTTCTCCACCATTATTATCTATGCAATATTTGGTTCACTCCGAACATTTTAGTTTTAATATTTGAAAACTTTTATTGTTTGCTTGATTTTGAACTTTGAATTTTGGACCGGTTTTGATCTAACGATAGATTAGCAACAGTAACGGAGGTAACGTGGCACCATTAGCGTGGGATTACTGTAGCTTAATTACCCAGGCGTCACAATTCTCCTCCACTACAAGAAATCTCGTCCCGAGATTTAAGAGGGGAAGTGAGGGGGAAGGGATTTGGTCGCGAAATTCTAACGAGTCTTCTCGGTCTTGGTTGCTATTCTCAGAGAGGTCGATCCATTATGTTGATGTCTTCATTTCTCTGCTTCAGGTCATCATGATGAAGTTGGCATCCTTTCTTTGGGAACTCCATCGTACTTACGAAAGAATAAAGGGTGGTTATTCCGGAAGAACGGACCTCTGCAAGGTTGACTACCTGGTAGCTAACATCAGGGAAAGGTGGCGGAAAGTAACTCTCGAACTAAATCTTAAGAAAAACCGAGAGCAAGTAAGAAAGTACCATGAGAAGTTTCAAATGGGTAGGCAATCGTTTGAAGCCTGAAACAAAGTGTGCAAGGGGTTCAAAGCAATCGGAATAAGTATTATGTCTGATGCCAGTATAGGTCAGTAGGACGGTGGTCCGTGAATTACATACGAGGCCACGCGTGATGAATAATTTTGGGAACAGGGGGTGCACAGGAGAGTCAGGCTTCGATCCTGTGGAACTGTGGGTTAAGGGCCCACCATGTGGGTTAAAAGTAGGAAGGGTGGTGACATCTTGCACGATCATGATAGCAAGGCATGTCAGAGGGTAGCCTGTCACTTATATGTCAGCAACATCGTCGGTACCAAGGGCGAGGGACGAAGAGAACCATTTTCCTGCTCGTTGAAACGAGGCGGACCATTAGGTAAAGTTCTCGTCCATCGGTGGTTACCGAAATGTCACCAACAATAGTAACAGGGTCTTACTGACAGAGTTGTACACCGAGGTGTTTACATAAGCAGGAGAATATTACTGCTTAGATCATATAGATCACCAGAAAGGATAAACCAAACAATGGAAAGGAAAATATGATTATCAGATTAAACAGAAGAATGGAAAGGAAAATGTGTTTAAACACATATTTCAATGGTAGATCCTTCCCAAGGACAAGCAGAGTATGATATCCATGACATGATATAATGTAGAAAACTCTTTAGGTACGGGAGAGAAATTTCATGACATTACCCATACAACGGTGTTTGGATAATTGAGCAGGAAACAATTAGCTTTGGGCTTCAAATGTTCATGTTGAAAATCAGAGTACCATAGACATGCTTCAAGATAGCATTGATATGGTGAATAGGTAAGATCAGGCCATGGATACACAAAGGATCCATCAGGAATAACTTATAGAGTAAGTCTTACAATTTCCTCATGGAAGAATAGTTAACCTTGCTAAAAAGGAAATTATAACAAAAGGTCCTCTGGCTAGGGGTGCTAAGCAAAGACACCACCTTACCGGGTTATGTAGAGACCAACGTTATAACTCTTGGAAATATGTTCCCACCATCATATCTGACCGAGATTCAGATCTGATTGGTGTCAGGATACCTCAGACTTAGGATGCCTGAGAAGAAAAGGTGCGGCACAATTTGACGAGATGACATTGTAAGATTCTTGGGAAATGAACTATGGAAGCGAGTTCCGAAACAAGAGTCCCTCGGTAAACCAACGAGAGGATGAGGAGGTGGCTGATGGAATCAGCGACAATTCATCGAGATTAACAAAAGATGGATTTCCACAACTATGTGAACAAGGAGATAACATTTGTCAGATCAAATGGTATAATGATGTATGCTCGAGGAAAACATACACAATTAAACATTGGTTGAAAAGGGGCACCCGAAATATGGGCTGGGTTGCACGACCAACGTCGGAATGGAAATTTAGCAACTAGCACACTACATTGGAATTATTGTCCATTAACTCTGAAGTAACAAGGTTGCTAGAGATATTAAATTCTCATAACAGAGTTCACTCAACACGGGGACCAAGAGCAGAATGATGATGGTGAGAAGCATCATTGTATCAAGAATTTCTTAAGAGGTGGTGAAACTCTCACGACATTCTTGGCATAAAAGATGGTAATATTCCAAGGTAAAGAAGAACAATTGCTGGATAGTAAGGAACTCAAGGTATAACACCAAACACGAACAAGTTTGTGTTGGAGGGAAGGCAGTAAAGTGGCCGATGATAACACAAATCATCAAGGGAAAGGATGGTCTTTCTCATCATGAATTCAATCGATATTCCGGAAGGACTCAGAATGCTCATGATGATCACGACACATTTGTCGAGAGATTCCATGAAGATGCAATCACTCGGCGATGACATCAAGTCAAAGGAATGATGAAGCGAAAGGTTATTGGAACCCTGGGTACGACACAAACTCAGAATCAAGCTTGTTGTTCAAGGCGAAATGATATGACGAGGAAAGTCGGCGTAAGCTTAGCTCATCGTCGAAAATCATGCTTCGGAAAGAAGGACCAGATAGCACAGTTAAAAAGTTGCATGATAATGATATAGCCGATCGGGCTAGGAATGACTTGAAGGGTTATTAAATCATAAGCAACGAAAATTACTTAGAGTTATTGAATCGGAGTGCGGAATCGATTCACTTAACGGTGTTCTCGAGTGACTAATAACTTAGAACCCGAGGGAAATTGGAATTGGCGAGAATAATAGTTGACGAAGAACTCATAAGAAGTTATGTAGTTCCGTGGTATTCTTGAGATACCAGAGTGTAATGCTCGACGGTAGATCAAAGTAGAGGTTGGACTGGGGTATTGCTCTGCAGAAGACAAGTGCTCAACTTGTACGAGAAATGGTATTTAAAGGAGAACATGGTCGGAACCACGATTGCAAAAGGCCAGATCCCAGATATAAGATGAACTTATACCAAGGGAATAATTAATTTAAGAGAAGCTTTTAATGATAAGATCTACATCGTGTCCATGGGCATGAACACAAAGTTCAAGGTCGACTCCCACTTCTCCAATGCATATCCTTTCATTTACTTCTCGCGTTCGATGAAGTTGTAGTGTTGAAATTTTATATGGCAAAATACCAGAAGAGTATGACTCGTGAAAACTTTCGAGTTCACACATATTAAGGAAGGCATAGGTTCAAGCCATCGGGGCTTCTTAGAACATATACCACGAACTTCGGAGTAAATAATACAAGCTCGAAAGTAGAGCATGGTTCACAAAGCAGAGGATACAATTTACCAAAGGCATCATGTATCCGAGGAAAAGCTCACCAGCTTACTTAATATGGAGGACATTGTCGGATAAAATCCGACAAAAGGGTCTGGTGGTCCACAAGGGATCTGATGTGAGCATCAGTACTCAACCAGAGGAAGAAAGAATGCAAGGAGATCAGACTATAGAAACAACTGACTAACTCAACAGCTCAAATGCAAAGGAATTATGAATTCCAAGACAAGGGATCAGAAGCAATGCTCTGATTAGGGATGGATAAGTTGAATAGCCTTAGGGGTACAATCGATGACGATTTGATTGGTCGAGATCCAGATCATGTTAAAGATGTCTGAGCCGGAAGGATGAATTCTAGGATCTGATTGAGGATTGCGAGCATTCGCAACATATTGAATCAATGGACTCAAAAAGATAATGACAAAGGGTGCCAATAAGATTTCGAGACTTATGGGATTAATCATAATGCTAGTAAGCAAGAATTTCAAGAGCAATAGGCTGCTCAGGATTTTCGGAAGTTCAAATAGTATTTCAAAGGCTTTTGTGAATTACTTGAATCAACTGGGGACGAGCGGATACTCGGTAAGTGCAAGAATTATCCGTAGGGGTATTCAGGTGACAAGGAACAGCAACGCAGTAAGCTCAAAGGATTCTCGGAACAACAGAGAGAATTTCGGGGTATCTTGTAATAACAAGATCAACGGGGAAACATTATATGAATGGCGAGTATACGTAGTTATCCATAGGAGTTTCTCGATGGAAGGGAATTGCAAAAGTGATGAACACAAGTTCTCGGGTTATCGGCGGAGAGTATCTTCAGGGTCTTCACGTGCAGCAGACGATCATCAATAATAAGGGGCTCTCCGGGTGAAAGTGATCACGAGATCCTAATGTTAGATTTAGCAAAATTCATTTAACCCGAATAGGAGAGAGATCAGAGTCCCAGAGTAAAGGTCAAGGAGTAAAAGATCCTAGTATCACCCAATGGCGACGTGGGCCCGTAAGCCACACAGCCATGTTAGTAAAAGTTTTGTAATGTCTAGACTCGACTTCGGCCAAGGAGTGTGGAAAGGGGCATTCCTACAGGCAGTCGGCTCTGATACCAACTTGTGACGCCCCCGATTTGACCGTACACTAATCATGCACGCAAATGTGTACGATCAAGATCAGGGACTCACGGGAAGATATCACAACACAACTCTAAAACATAAATAAGTCATACAAGCATCATAATACAAGCCAGGGGCCTCGAGGGCTCGAATACAAGTGCTCGATCACAGACGAGTCAGCGGAAGCAACAATATCTGAGTGCAGACATAAGTGAAACAAGTTTGCCTTAAGAAGGCTAACACAAAAGTAGCAACGATCGAAAAGGCAAGGCCTCCTGCCTGGGACCTCCTAACTACTCCTCGAAGCCGAACTCCATGTAGAATCATCCTCGGGATCTCCAGCTTCCGGACTCCAGCATCTGGTTGCGACAATCCGATATAGAAAAGGGAAAAGAGGGAGAAAAGCAACCGTGAGTACTCATCCAAAGTACTCGCAAGCAAGGAGCTACACTTAATATGCATGGGTATATGTGTAAAGGACCATATCAGTGGACTGAACTGCAGAATGCCAGAACAAGAGGGGGATAGCTAATCCTGTCGAAGACTACGCTTCTGGCAGCCTCCATCTTGCAGCATGTAGAAGAGAGTAGATTGAAGTCCTCCAAGTAGCATCGCATAGCATAATCCTACCCGGCGATCCCCTCCTCGTCGCCCTGTTAGACGGAGCCGGGTGAGGGCGGCCGCCAGCGTTGAGAGGAGGAGGTGGGTAGGCGCGGGCGGAGCTGCAGCAGGCGGCGACGCGTGGAGCAGTGAGCAGCGGCGGGCGGTGAGGCCACGGCCTGAGCGGGACGGCGCGAGCGCGGGCCGGATCCGGTGACGGGGAAAAGGGGAGAAAAGGGGGGGCGCTCACGAGGGGAGCGTAGGGCACAGGGCAGCGGGCTCGGGGAAGCTTGGGGTGGCCGGCAATGGAGAGGCGAGGAGGCGACGGCGACGGGGACGAGGAAGTCCGGTGACGGGGGGGCTCCGCGCGGCGACGTTGGCCTCAGGGCGCCGCGGGTGTCGGGAGCGAGGCGAGGCTCAGTGGAGCCGGTGATGGAGAGGCGGGGGCGGTGCAGTCCGGCGCGAGGGCGAGGAGGCAACGGCGTTGTCGGAGTCGGGCGGCGCTGGGGATGGGCGCAGGTGGCGGGGGTGCGAGGCGGTGCGGAATCGGGCTCCTCCTCGAGCCAGATCCAGACGAGTGGGGGGAGACGAGGGAGAGAGTGGGGGTCGTGGGGGAGTGGGGTGACCGGGCTAGGGTTCCGGGGGGATATGGAGAGGGAGTGGGCCGGCCAGTTGGTTGGGCCAGGCCTGCTGGGCCGGAGCCCGAAGGTCCTCTTCCTTTTTTTTGATAGTTATTTTTCTGTTTTGTTTCTTTTCTTTTTATTTATCTTTCTTTTACTGTTTTACTTTTACTTTTCTTTTATTTTAGTTTTATAAAAATTATCACTACACTTAAATTAATACTTTTCAATATACTATTGCCACATTAATCCTCAACCCAAATTAAAATAGTTTAATATTTTATAAAATTCAAAAGGCATTTGTTTTAACATTTGAACCTCTATTTTAATTATTTTGAACACTTAAACATTTTATTAAATTTAGGTTTCTCCACCATTATTATCTATGCAATATTTGGTTCACTCCGAACATTTTCGTTTTAATATTTGAAAACTTTTATTGTTTGCTTGATTTTCAACTTTGAATTTTGGACCGGTTTTGATCTAACGATAGATTAGCAACAGTAATGGAGGTAACGTGGCACCATTAGCGTGGGATTACTATAGCTTAATTACCCGGGCGTCACATACCCCCTAGTGGGCCACCCACACGACGCGCAGCGATACTTTTTAGCGCAAAAAAAAACAACCCAAAAAATGTTGCTATTGTAAGATTCGGGCCAGTTCTTTTGAGCTATGATGTGGAAATAAGCTCCTGTGAAAATAAGCTCCGGATAAGCTCCTGTGGAAATAAGCTCTAGATAATAAGCTAGCCAGTTCTTTTCGGTGCCTATTTTTTCAGCTTATCTATGGTATGCCTAGTGAAAAGTCTGTAATGCCCTTGGACTATATTGTGTACATTGAAAAATATAAAGGAAAAACTAAGAATTTTGTTCATATACATTGAAACAACCTCACTGCCAATATAAAAGATACTACCACAATACTTTATGTATAGTTTCAGCCCCATTATTCAGAAATTAGGCACAAGTGTAGGAATGGCTCAAAGTCCAATGGCGTGTAAGATCATTGGTTCTAACAACCTTAGGCACATATGGGAGAAATCTTATACTACATCTAATCTGAAGAAAAAGAAAAAAAGAATTTGGGTGACAGGCAGAGGACATCGGGCATTGCTGCTCGAACGAGCTCTTGCTCGGGCTGAAGGGCAGCGCCTGGGCCCCGGGGGAAGTGGAACGGGGAGTCCACACAGCTAGTTCCGGCGTAGTTCGCCGGTGTGGGGCAGCCACCGGACTGAGGTGCAGCGGCTAGAGATGGCCTAGCCGCCCTCCATGTCCGCGACACCGGGGGAAGAGGAGTCAGGCAGGGCGGCTGACGGGACGGTCGGCGGTGGCCGATGGGGGCCTACGGCAGCAGCGGCTTCTGATGGGGGGCGAATGCGGAGGCGGCGGCTGCTGATGGGGGCCGGCGGCGGCGTGCAGAGTGACGAGGAACCCTAGCTATCGCCCGTGCGTGTGGACGAACGCGAGGCAGCAGAGGAGCGTGAAAGGTTTTTTTCCTTGGCCTGGGTCGGGTTGGGCAAGGGGATGGGGCGTGGTGGCATTCTCGCTGTAAATTGTGTAACAAACAGTGGCATTTCGATGTACCCCTTCGATTGTAAGTGGGCTTCTGCAGGAAGCTACCCTCCCCCCAGCTTTTTCCATTGTGAAGAAAGTGGAGATGGAAATAAGCTAAGCCTGATCTCTCTAATCGAGTTCTTTTGGGCTTCCAGCTTATTTTCGCCAAAAGCTGCCAAAAGCCACAAAAGAACTGGCCCGATGGAAATAAGATAAGTGGGCTTCCAGGTTATTACAACCGCCCCTAGTGGGCCGGCCACACGACGCGCAGCGCTATCTTTTTATAGCGCAGAAAACAGCCCAAAAACTGTTGCTATTGTGAGAAATCGATCTCGCACCATCCAGCTCCAGTTCCGGTTGCCGAACCGCTACAACACCCAGTCACTTGTGAATCATAATCGCGTGAACATTTTAAGAATAAGTGCAGCCGCTCCATTAATTGCACATAGATTTTAGAAAGATGTGATTTTTTTCCAAAAAAACGTGAATCAAACTTGAAAGTTCCAATATTTCACAACAAATCACAAAATTAATTTTTTTTCACGAATTAGGAAAAAGTTCATCGATTTAAAAAAAACACAGGTTACAAAAAGTTCATCAATTTTCCACAAAAGTTCATGGATTTTAAAAAATAGTTCATCGATTTTAAAAAAAGTTCATCAAAAAATTCACCCAATTTGAAAAGAAGTTCATAAAATTTGAAAAAAAGTTGATAAAATGTGAAAAGTTCATGGATCTAAAAAAAGTTCATGGAATTTGAAAAAAAAAGTTTATCCATTTTGAAAAAAGTTCATCGAATGTGAAAAAAAGTTCATCGAATGAAAAAAAAGTTCATCAAAATATGAAAAAGTTCATCGTTTTAAAAAAAACTTCATTGATTTTTGAAAAAGTTTATCAATTTGAAAAAAATGAAGTTCATAAAAAAGTTCATCAATTAGTAAAGTCAAGTTCATAGAAAAAAAGTTCATCAAGTTGTAAAATACATCCACAACCTTGACTTGTTTTCAGGGATTTGAAAAATAAGGAAGAATAAAAAAAGAAAAGAAGAAAAAAAAGGAAAAGAAAAGTAGAAGTAATAAAAGGACGAGAAAGATTGACATTATTACAGTAGGTTGTGTGCTGGGTGGTTAGCCCTATGCGCCTTGAAGCAGGAGGTCAGTGGATCGATCCATCAAGCACGCATCTTTGGCTGACGGGAACCCTAGACATAATTTGTATTCCCATGACTGTTGAGTTTTAATATAGCAGCTTTCAGCCCTAAAAATCAAGCACGCATTTGTTTTGCGTTTTTAAAACAGACGAAAGAACCTAGAGATTAAAACAGATAAATCGGGCAGCCTAGTTAACCCAGTTGTAGGCGCCCGGTTAGAAAAATTGCCTTGAACCGGCGCTACAAACGCCTTGCCTATAGAGAATCTTTAATGGGCCTATGCAGTAGGTAGCCTTTTCCCCCTGCCTTTTTCATTCCTATGATTCCTTTGATTATTTTTCCTCTGCTTTTATTTAGTGGGCATTTTTGTCTCGAAAATAATAATAAATTATGTAGGTAGCTGTGTTAAATGTTTGTTTCATAATATTTCGAATATGTTTCAAACATTAGTTCGCATAGAGTTTAAAAAACGTTCACCACACATTAAAAGAAGTTCATGAAATTTCAAAGCAGTTCATACCATTAAAAAAAGTCCTTAACAATTACATAATCACCACATTTAAATATATGTCCATGACATTACAAAAATATTTCACAAAAATGTAAATATTTGTTGATGTGATTTGTAAAAATATTTGTACCATTCAAAAAATTGTTCAAGAAATTAAAAACATGGTCACATATTCAAAAATATGTTCATGACATTTTTTTCTAATGTTCATGAAACGTAAAAACTTGAAAGCCAGGAATCTGAGGACGAGATTGAAGAAGATGATGAAGAGGAGTGTGAGGATGAAGTGGAGTCTAAACGAGTGACCCAAGTGACGATGGAAAAGGAATAATGACCCAAGTGATGGTGGTTCCACCACTCAGGCGTCTAAACGAGTCCGAATGGAACCATCGCAAGAAGCGACCCCCGCCTCTGGCTAAAGAGAAAGGACCAGCTAAGCAGGCAGCTCCAAAACCTCGACAACCTATTGCTCTACCAAAGATGAGGATACAACGCCGACTATAGCTGTGACGCCCCCGATTCAATCATACAGTAATCATACACGCAAATGTGTACAATCAAGATCAGAGACTCACGGAAAGATATCACAACACAACTCTAGACACAAATTAAAGTCCTACAAGCTTTATATTACAAGCCATGGGCCTCGAAGGCTCGAATACATAAACTCGAATACAAACAAGTTAGCGGAAGCAATAATATCTGAGTACACACATAAATTAAACAAGTTTGCCTTAAGAAGGCTAACACAAAAGTAGCAACGGTCGAAAAGGCAAAGCCTCCTGCCTACTCCTGGTCGTCGGCGGCCTCCACGTAGTAGTAGGCTCTGTCATGGTAGTAGTAGTCATCGTTGGCGGTGGCAACTGACTCCTGGGCTCCGACATTTGATTGCAGCAATCGGGTATAGGGGAAAAGAGGGAGCAAAGCAACCGTGAGTACTCATCCAAAGTACTTGATAACCCACAAGTATATGGGATCGCAACAGTTTTCGAGGGTAGAGTATTCAACCCAAATTTATTGATTTGACACAAGGCGAGCCAAAGAATATTCTCAAGTATTAGCAGTTGAGTTGTCAATTCAACCACACCTGTAAGACTTAATATCTGCAGCAAAGTATTTAGTAGCAAAGTAGTATGGAAGTAACGGTAACAGTGGCCAAAGTAGCGGTAATAGTTTTGTAGTAATTGTAAAAGTGGCAACGGTAAAGTAACTAAGCAAAGATCAATATGTAAAAAGCTCGTAGGCAATGGATCGATGATGGATAATTATGTCGGATGCGATTCCTCATGCAACAGTTATAACATAGGGTGACACAGAACTAGCTCCAGTTCATCAATGTAATGTAGGCATGTATTCCGAATATAGTCATACGTGCTTACGGAAAAGAACTTGCATGACATCTTTTGTCCTACCCTCCCGTGGCAGCGGGGTCCTATTGGAAACTAAGGGATATTAAGGCCTCATTTTAATAGAGTACCGGACCAAAGCATTAACACTTAGTGAATACATAAACTCCTCAAACTATGGTCATCACCGAGAGTGGTCCCAATTATTGTCACTTCGAGGTTGCCGGATCATAACACATAGTAGGTGACTATTGACTTGCAAGATAGGATCAAGAACTCACATATATTCATGAAAACATAATAGGTTCAGATCTGAAATCATGGCACTCGGGCCCTAGTGACAAGCATTAAGCATAGCAAAGTCATAGCAACATCAATCTCAGAACATAATGGATACTAGGGATCAAACCCTAACAAAACTAACTCGATTACATGGTAAATCTCATCCAATCCATCACCGTCCAGGAAGCCTATGATGGGATTACTCACGCACGGCGGTGAGCATCATGAAATTGGTGATGGAGGAAGGTCGATGATGACGATGGCGACGGATTCCCCTCTCCGGAGCCCTGAACGGACTCCAGATCTGCCCTCCCGAGAGAGATTAGGGCTTGGTCGCTGCTCCGTATCGTAAAACGCGATGAATCCTTTTCTCTGATTTTTTTCTCCCCAAAAGTGAATATATAGAGTTGGAGTTGAGGTCGGTGGAGCCTCAACGGGCCCACGAGGTAGGGGGCGCGCCCTCCACCCTTGTGGACAGGGTGTGGGCCCCCTGGTGTTGATTTTTTCGCCAGTATTTTTATTAATTCCAAAAATATTCTCCGTGAAGTTTCAGGTCATTCCAAGAACTTTTATTTCTGCACAAAAATAACACCATGGCAATTCTGCTGAAAACAACGTCAGTCTGGGTTAGTTCCATTCAAATCATGCAAGTTAGAGTCCAAACCAAGGGCAAAAGTGTTTGGAAAAGTACATACGTTGGAGACGTATCAGTACTCACAAGACTTACATCAAATCTACACTTCATATGCATCGATATCAACAAAAGGGAATAGTATTTGTGGACTAAACTGCAGAATGCCAGAATAAGAGGGGGATAAGCTAGTCCTATCGAAGACTACGCTTCTGGCAGCCTCCATCCTGAAGCAATAGAAGAGAGTAGCTGGTATAGTATCAAGTGTCAACGTATAGCATAATCCTACCCGACGATCCTCTCCTAGTCACCCTGTGAGAGAGCTATCAGCGGGATGAATCTGTCACTTGCCTGGGTGTGTTTTATAAGTATCCAGTTTTAGTTGTAAGA
The DNA here is from genome assembly GCF_018294505.1 of Triticum aestivum. Classification (NCBI taxonomy): domain Eukaryota; kingdom Viridiplantae; phylum Streptophyta; class Magnoliopsida; order Poales; family Poaceae; genus Triticum; species Triticum aestivum. The sequence goes on from NC_057799.1 coordinate 361,254,246, forward strand.
GGTCGGAATACAACTCCAAGTCATCCTGTTACCGTGGACACGGCTATTCGAATAGATTACTTCCCTACAGGGGTACATGCTTGATCACTCTGGCCACACACACTTTCCTGGGTCATGCCTGCCCTCGGAAGATCAACATGTCGTAGCCCTACCTAGGCTCAACAGAGAGGCTAGCACGCCAGTCTACATACCAAGCGCGCAGGGGTCTTGGGCCCATCGCCCGTTGCACTCCTGCATGTTGCAAATGCGACCGAGATTAGTCCTGGCGACCTCCTTTACAAGGCAGGTGCTTACGCGGACCACCCGGCCACGCGCCGCTCAGTCGCTGACGTCTGGAAAGCTTCGACTGATACATACGACACCGACTGCCCATAACTGTTCCTGCGTGGCGGTTAGTGTGTATAGGTCAATGACTAACTCAGATCAAATATCCAAAATTGTTAGGCGCATTATTAAGAAATAACCGCGGACACGACCAGGGACCAGGCCCACCTCTCTCCTAGGTGTCTCAACCTGCCCTTTTGCTCCACCACAAAGATCCACTCAGAGGGCCGTCGGGAAACATGTCTTTCAGCCCCCAGTGTGTGAATCACTCGCGGGTACTCTACGAGCCGACCCAACTTTAGTCACCATATGTATCATGTATAGTATGTATATGTATATACTCATGATCACCGCCCGAAGTGATCACGGCCCGATAGTATGGCATGGCAGACAGACAAGAATGTATGGCCTCTGATGAAATACTAGCATCCTATACTAATCATTTAGGATTGCAGGTAAAGGTATCAACAGTAGTAGCAAAGACATGCTATGCAGCAATATAGGATCAAACCAATAAGGCTGTAACTGTGGCTCTACTCTAATGCAAGTAGTAGAAGGAAAGAGTAGGCGGTATCAGAATGATCGGGGGGTTTTGCTTGCCTGGAAGCTCTGTGGAGAAGGAGGGGTCGTTGGAAGTGTAGTAGATGTCGGGAGCAGCGTCGGTCTCGGTGTCTACCGGAGGTAAGACGGGGAAGAAACAGTAAATACAATGCACCAGATGCACCACAATGCTTGACATGACAACATGTAGTGCTAGGTGCGATCTAAAGCAGTGCTAGGTGATACAAACGAAGAGGGAAAATATCCGAGAATGTTTTCCCGAAGTTTAGCATTTTTCGGACAGGTGAATCAGAGGGGATGGTTCCATGTTTTCTATGTTAGGGGCATGTGACAAATGGACAGAAGGCATATTCGGAATCGTCATATTTTTCTGAACAACTTTCATGTATAAATTATTTTCATCTGAGTTATGAATTATTTTATATTAATTTTCAAAGTTTTAATCATTTTGTGAAATTATTTTAATTCAAAAATAAAATAAAATTGCTATGTGCACCCAGCTCTGTGTACACATAGGCTGACATGTGGGTCCAGGGGGTCCCAATTGACCAGTCAAACTTTGACCGGTCAACAGGGGTGGGCCCCTGTGTCATTGTCACATTAGTCTAATCTAAAGTTTAATTAACTAAACTAGGCAATTAGGCTAAGTTAATTAATTCAATTACTTATTATTATTATTTTATTTTTCTTTTTATTTTTGTTTTCGTTTTTATCAGGGGCGTGGGCCCCTGTGGTCAGTGGCCCAAAGGCCAACTGGGGGTGGGCGGCTGGGCGCGCGAACACACGCCTGAGGCATGGCAGCCAGCACAGCGACGGCGAGCCGAGGCGAGCCCAGCGGCGCAGCCGGGGCAGTAGGTCGGGGGACGGGCCAGCGAAGTGGCGCGGGAGACGAGGCGAAGTAGGCGGCGCAGGTGGGCGCGGGCACATTCGCGCAGGCGCATGGCGGCCACAACGCGCGGTGAGGCATCAGCGAGGGCGGCGTGCACGGCCGTGGTACAGGGGCGCGACAACCAGCCGTGGCGCGCGGTCCAGGACGCGAGTACGCGACAGAGCACGGGCAAGGGTGGCGCGAAGCGGGAACACGCGGGGCGGCGACCATCGCGGGCAGCAGCAGCAGGCGGCGCGAGCGCGGGCTCCGGAGAGGGGCCGCGCGAAGGAGGCGAGCGACAGGAGGCGGGCCAGAGCGGGGCATGGCGACATTGCGGCCACAGGGGAGCAGAGGTGGACGGGGGAGGACGAGGTACGAGCTCACCCCCGCTGCAGGTGTTCGTTGGCGATGCACGAGGAAGCCGATGGGGGGAGACGAGGATGTCCGGCGGGGTGGCGACGATGGGACGATGGAGCGACGGCGTCGAGCGACCCTAGTCGCGAGCTTCAGGCTCGAGGGGAGAGGGAGGAGTGGGGAATTAGGGTTTGGTTTCCCGGGGGGAGGGGGCAGGCCATATAGGCCAGGGGCATGCGGGATGGGCCGGCTGGAGTGGCAGCTGGGCCGAGGCCCAGTGGGGGCTGTTTTTGTTTTGTATTACTTTTTCTTTTACTGTTTTATTTTTAGTTTTATAATTATAAATCCATCTCCTAAATTAGTGTTATAACTTAGCCCACTGCCACAAAAAGTTCGACTCACAAATAGAATAGTTTAATTTTTTTTATAAATTATAAAAGGCATTTAATTAATTATGTTAGCTACTTTTTTAATTATTTTAGTGCATTTAATTTTTTTATAAAATTGTGGTTTTTCGACCATAATTACCTATGAACTATTTGTCACATTTAGAACGTTTTAGTTTTGACATTTGAAAACTTTAATTGTTTGACTTTATTTTAAATTTGAATTTGAACCGGATTTGAATCAAAGTGAGATTAGCAATAGTAATAGTGACGACATGGCATCATAAGCATGTGATTACTGTAGTTTAATTATTGGGGTGTTACAAATCTCCTCCACTACAAGAAATCTCGTCCCGAGATTTAGGAGGTAGACGGAAACAAAACGAGGTATTCATCACGAAGACGATCCTCGCGTTCCCAAGTGGCTTCATCTTCAGAATGGTTCGACCACTGGACCTTGAGAAATTTGATCACCTTCTGACGGATGTGACACTCAGCTTGATCGAGAACACAGACCAGATGCTCTTTATAAGAGAGGTCTTGTTGCAATTCAATTATTTCATGATCCACTATTGGGGCCTTTGAAGCAGCGGCGGAGCTGTACACGTGGAACACATCATGAACCTGAGAAAGGTTCGACAGCAGTTCCAACTGATAAGCCACTTTACCACGTCTTTCAAGAATGGTGAAAGGACCGATATAGCTGGGAGCTAGCTTGCCCTTGATCCCAAAGCGGTGTGCACCTTTCATTGGTGTGACTCGAAGATAAGCCTTTTCGCCAGGTTGATAGACCATATATTTGTGATGGAGGTCATATTAACTCTTCTGATGAGACTAAGCAGTCTTCAGATTCTCGCGTATAACGCGGACTTGTGCTTCGGCATGTTGACCGCAGAGTGAACGTTCCCAAGTTTCTGACAAATTCAGAGGGGTTCAGCATTTTCATCCATATAACACTTTGAAAGGGGCCATCTTCAAACTAGCTTGATAGCTATGTTGTAAGAGAACTCAGCATACGGGATAGATTCCTCCCATTTCTTGCCGAAGGAAATAACACAAGCTCGAAGCATGTCCTGGAGAACTTGGTTGACTCATTCAACTTGTCCCTGAGATTGAGGGTGAAAAGTGGTGCTAAAGGACAGATGAGTTCCCATAGCTTCTTGGAAACTTGCCCAGAATCTTGAAGTGAATAAGCTACCATGGTCTGAGCTGATAACCAAGAGAATACTGTGGAGTGAAACAATTCTGGACATATAGAGAGCTACCAGCTGACTAGGAGCAATAGTTTCTTTGACGGCCAGAAAATATGCAACTTTGGAAAGCCGGTCAATGACGACAATGATAGCATCATTACCTTTTTGTGAATTGGGAAAATCAGTTACAAAAACCATTTCAACATGGTCCCATTTCCATTCAGGAATAGTGATAGGTTGTAGAGTTCTAGCCGGCCTTTGATGTTCTGCTTCGATTCGACGACAAACGTCACACTAAGCAACATAGCGAGCAATGGCTTGCTTCATGTTTGGCCACGAGAATCTCTAACGAATGTCTTGGTACATCTTTGTACTACCAGGATGAATAGACAGAGGCGTATCATGAGCTTCTTTCATAACCTTCTGAGTCAAATCGAGGTTTTTCTCCTTACTTGGAACCACTAGGCGACCTTTGAAGAACAAAGCGCCATTATCATCAATAGTGAAGAATGAGGGATTTCCTTCCGCGAGATAGCGTTTAATCTTCTCGATTTGAGAGTCATAGTGCTGAATAGTCTTGATGTTGACCACGAGATCTGGTTCGATAGCTAGGGTATTGAGGGAACCCTGGGGAACAACACGGAGGTTAATCTTCCTAAATTCTTCAGGAGGGGGAGTGAGAGCACCCGGGTGGAACAATGTGGAGGTTCAGCTTCCTGAATTCTTCAAGAAGTGAAGACTGAACTTTCCGTACCTTGAGGCGTGGTTGCAATATTACTTGTGGCTCAAGGCATCAACCATTACATTAGCGTTTCCTGGGGTGTATGAAATACCCAAGTCAAAATCTGCTACGGTCTCCATCCATCTCTCCTGACGGAGGTTCGGGTCTGGCTTAGTAAACATATACTTCAGACTTAGGTGGTTAGTGAAGATTTCGCAACGATTACCTAGAAGGTAATGTTGCCACAGCTTCAGTGCATATATGACCGCGACAAGATTGAGGTTGTGAACTAGGTAGTTCTCTTCGTGAGGGCGCAACTGATGAGAGGCATCGACAATCACTCTGCGCTCTTGCATTAGGACATAGCCTAATCCTTGACGGGATGAGTCATAGTAAATGACGAAATCCTTTTTAGAATCTGGTGGAGCAAGCATTGGGGCAGAAGTCAGCTTGTCCTTGAGTGCCTGGAAACTTTCCTAACACTTTTCTGTCCATTTGAACTTAATTCCTCTATGAAGAAGGTTAGTCAGGGGCTTGGCGATTTTGGAGAAGTTCTCGATGAATCGATGGCAATAGCTGGCAAGTCCGAGATAACTTCTGACTTGCTTGACATTCTTCGGGGGAGTCCAGTCAAGAATGGCCTGAACTCATTCAGGGTTAACAGTAATACCATCCTTGGAGATAACATGACCAAGGTAGGTTACTTCGGGTAGCCAGAATTCACACTTGGAATACTTGGTATAGAGTTGATGCTCTCGAAGCTTTTCCAGAACAAGTCGGAGATGTTCAACATGTTCTTATTTATTCTTGGAATATACAATGATATCATCTAGATAAACCATGACGAACTTGTGAAGATATTCCATGAATATATAGTTCATCAGAGGAGAGAAGGTTGCTGGAGCATTGGTCAAGCCAAAGGACATGACGGTGTACTTGTATGAACCATATCGAGTTACGAAGGCGGCCCTGGGAATATCCTCTTCATGAACGTGGATATGATGATAACCCAACCTCAAGTCGAGTTTAGAGAAGACTGAGGAACCAACAAGTTGATCATAAAGATCATTGATCCGAGGAAGGGGGTATTTGTTCTGAATGGTAGCTTGGTTGATAGGATGATAGTCTTGGACCAATCGATTCGTTCCATCCTTGTTCTTGACAAAGAGAGAAGGTTCTCCCCAAAAAGCTATCGAATGAAACCCTTATGGTTAGCCCCTAAGCAAATGAAACCACTGCGAAGAGATTTGTCGATTTCCTCCTTAAGCTCAAGGAGTTCATGTGGTGGCATCTTGTAGGGTCGTTTGGCGATAGGAGTGGTCCCTAGTTTTAAGTCGATGATGAATTCAACAGCTCTAACAGGGGGAATCCCTGGAAGTTCTTCAGGAAAGACGTCTTGCAATTCGTGAATGACGGTAATGTTTTCAATGCCCTCAAGTGGTGCTGCGTTCAACGCATTCAAGGCATAAAGCCATGCCTCGGCATTTTGAACCAGATGAGCGTGGTAGCTTACTATCTCATCAGAGGGGTGTAGGAGGTGGACAGTTTTAGTGGCACAAACTTTAGAAGCAATATGCGCTTTCAACCAATCCATTCCCAGAATGAGGTCAATGTTGGAAGACTTAAACATAATGGGGGAGGCATGAAATTCCAATCCTTCAATTTCAATGGCGGCATTGGGGCTAACCATGGAGTTCTGACATTGGCCCGCAGGGGTGTGTACCACTAGCGGAGTGCTCATCTCTTCGTATTTAATGCCATGCGTGAATGCAAAATCTTCTGACATGAATGAATGCGATGCTCCTGTATCAAATAAGACAGATGCAGGTACTGAATTAACGAGAAGTGTACCCATCAGAGTATCAGGCTAGTCTTGAGCTTCATTCAGATCAACGTGGTTGGCCTGAACACGACCATAAGGCATGCGGGGCTGATTGTTTCCACCGACGTTGCTACTGGCAGTTGGAGGCAGAGCCAGCTGGTTCTGATTCTGGTAGCACTCCCTAGCACGGTGACCTAGTTGTCCACACTTGAAACACAACCCATCATTAGGGTTGGGAGAAGGAGCTCGGGGTGGTGCAGCTGGAAGTCTTGGCTGCCTGGGTGGTGGAGGGGGGCAGACGCGGTGCAGCATAGTACTGCCTTGGAGCAGGTGTGGTTGGACGGTACAGCTGTTCGGGATCCAAATCTGGCGCTCCTGCGAGGGCGGGCCCGAAGATGAGCCGGTGTCACAGTTGTTGTCGGTGTCAAAACCGACGGATCTCGGGTAGGGGTCCCGAACTGTGAATCTTGGATCAATGGGGAACATGAGACGATGGAGACGATGTTTACCTAGGTTCAGGCCCTCACGAAGAGGTAAAACCCTACGTCCTGCTTGATTGTATTGAAGTGTATAGGATGATTACAGAGTCGATCTACCATGAGATCAGATGAACTAAACCCTAGATGAGTAGGATGATGGATGTTCTTCTAGCCTCTACGGACTAAAACCCTCTGGTTTATATAGACACCACGGGTACTAGGGTTACACATGGTCAGTTACAAGGAAGGAATAAACATGCCGATTCTCTTATCTTGACTTGGAGGACACACCAAGGCTTTGCTGGTTTCCTTTCCAGATACGGAGTCACCGTATAGTTCGGCCTTCTAGTAGTCGTGAAGCAGCCCACCTATCCGACCCATAAGAGATAGGGCGGTAGCCCGAGTACCCCTCAATCCAGGACTTCTCAGTAGCCCTCAAACTAGCCTCCAACGTCGGTGTTTCATGATCTCTGGAGTCCACGTACGCCCGAAGTCTCCGGCTTGCGGGGCGAGTTCTTATCTCCCTCTATTTCCAGAGCAGTCCCTCTCGGCTGAATCTTCAAGGTCCGTTCAGCCAAGTTCGACCATGTGTAATCCGGATTATGTCAGGATTCCGGATTTTAAATATTACTTAGCCCCGAAGGACAACCGCCCAAGTGTGAATAGTGCCCTCGCCTAACAACTTTTGGCGGAAGGTCACAGCTGGCCATAAACACTGAGCCGTTGTGAGAACTCGATTCATGGTTCGAGGTAGTTCCTTCATTGGCGCATCCCATCAATATGGAGATTGTGCCCCGTTTTCTTAGGGATATGATCAATGATTTTGGTTATCCCACTCGCACATAACAGCACGCCTATATCGGGAAGCGGCAAGGTCTGTGCCATAGTTAAAGGACCCTTCGTATTACAACCACTTATAATTAAAAGGGAAACAACCACCGCTATCTATGCATGCTTTCTCCTTCTTCTCGCCTTTGCTTTCCCAATCTACGGAGCTCCAGCGCCCCGACCCATCTTTCCTCAAGAACTCCATCCTAGCCACTCCCTCAATTCGGTCATGGCCGGATCTGGTGCGAAAGGCAAGTGGGAGGCCTCCATCGTCACCAACGATGACATCGAGGATCTAAAGCGCGTCTGCTACCTACCGTGCGACGTTGTTCATCGGTCCCCGGAAGAGGGCCAGGTCGTCCCCATGCCCCAACCAGGCGAGAGGGTGGTGTTCGTCCCCCACTTCATCCGGGGACTGGGCTTCCCGCTCCACCCCTTCGTCAGGGGGTTGATGTTCTTCTACATGCTAGATTTTCATGATATGGCCCCAAACTCCTTCCTGCACATCTCAGCCTTCATCGTCATTTGTGAGACTTTTCTGGGGGTCCAGGCACACTTTGGCCTGTGGCTAAAGGTCTTCAACGTCAAGCCGAAGATAGTCGATGGCCGACAGGCGAATTGTGGAGGGGCGATGATTAGCAAGCTCGTCAGGGTCGAGTGGCCGGAGGGTATCTTCATAGAGACCGTCATGGTTTGGCAAAAAGAGTGGTTCTATATCACTGAACCACGTGGAGTGGGCTGGGCGGCGGTTCCCGAATCCAGATCCGGACCTCCCGCGAGGCTAACCTTGTGGACCAAGAAGGGCCTCGACTCGGGGTCACCCACGGAGGTGGAGTTGCTGCAGAAGCGAGTCTCCAACATGATAAAGGCGGGCGCCAAGCTGACCAATGTGGTTCACGTAATGTTCTGCTGCCGCCTCCTACCTTGCCAACAACGAGCCGCCCCACTGTGGTCCTACAAGCCCGAGGATCCAGCCACCGTGCTCCACTTCTACGACACCACTCATGATAAGTTGTGGAAGGTGTTGTTCAAGCCCCAGAAGGAATGGCCGTCCAAGGAAGAAGACATTGGTGTTGACGCCGCACACCCTCCTCGGGAGGTAATGAAGTTTTATTCTTTGTGTTCAAGCATTTTCCTTTTGACAAGGAACTTGACTCCTCTCTTCCCCATATTCGCAGGGCTGGCTTGAGAAAGCCGCGCGGATTGACAGTCCAGCCCCACTGCCCGAAGACCCCAGGGCGGACTTGCTGGAGGAAATGCTGGCCGTGGCACCATACAAGGCGCAAGAGAAAAAAGAGAAGAGGAAAATAAAGGTGAGGGAGGCCCGAGAAGGCCTCCGCCCAAGGGGACTGCTGGACACTAAGTCCGTGGAAACCCAAGCCCCCTCTGCTCAGGAGGGGGAGCTGATAACCCATGAGTATAGGGGATCAACTGTAGCCTTTTTGATAAGTAAGAGTGTCAAACCCAATGAGCAGTGTGGGTGTCAAAACCGGCTGATCTCAGGTAGGGGTCCCGAACTGTGCATCCGAGGATCGAAGGTAACAGGAGACAAAGGGGACACGATGTTTACCCAGGTTTGGGCCGTCTTAATGGAGCTAATACCCTACTTCCTGCTTGATTGACTTTGATGAGTATAGGGGTTACAAGAGTTGATCTACCTCGAGATCGTAATGGCTAAACCCTAGCCTCTACGGACTAAACCCTTCGGTTTATATAGACACCGGAGGGGGTCTAGGGGTGTACAAAGTCGGTTCACAGAGAAAGGAAACTACACATCCGGACACCAAGCTTTCCATCCACGCAAAGGAGAGTCTCATCCGGACACGGGGGAAGGCCTTCTATCTTGTATCTTCACGGCCCATCAGTCCGGCCCAAGCTACACAGCCCGGACTCCCGAGGACCCCATAATCCAGGACTCCCTCAGTAGCCCCTAAACCGATATTTCGACGACGATGTGTTTGGTACATAGATTGTCTTCGGCATTACAAGGCGGGTTCCTCCTCCAAATACTCCAAAGTAGTCTTCTGGACAAGAGAACTATATCCGGCTCTGTAAAATAGTTACAACCCTCAACCACAAGGGCACAATACTTAATCAAAATAAGGTCTGACAACTTTTTCGGCGAAACTTTACGTCTGGCCTCTTTATTATTTCGAACCATTTTTTGGCCTCCTGCTTCGTGTTTCGAGGCGCAGCCTCCATTGACACGTCTTGTCAAAGCAGAGATCGTGTCCCCTTATTGCGGGATTGTCATCAGTACGGGTTTGGGTAATCCAACGGCGCCATTCGCGCGACCCCTTGGGAACAAGCGAGTTTTAAGGCTTGAGGGGGTGCTTGATATTCATTGCCTATATAGACGGATAAAGATCCCCTCTTTTCACCCCACACCTTCTTCCTTCCTAAGCCTTCCCATCCCCGAGCTCCAGTGCCCAAGCTTCGATTCTCCCCACCACCACCAACCTTTCCAGTCATGTCCGGATCTGGTTCTCAAGGCAACTGGGTGGCCTCCTCCGTGACGGAGAATGACATCAAGGAGCTTCGGGAGGCGAGATACTTGACCACAGAAATCGCACACAGGCTCCCTGCCAAAGAGCAAGTCATCCCCACTCTAGAGCCCGGCGAGAGGGTTGTGTTCATCCCTGACTTTCTCCGCGGGTTAGGGTTTCCCCTCCACCCCTTCGTCCGCGGCTTGATGTTCTCCTACAGGCTAGATTTCCATGATCTAGCCCCAATTGCATTCCTCCACATCTCGGTGTTCATCATCGTATGCGAGGCGCTACTTCGCATCCCCCACACTTCGGCCTTTGGCTAAAAGTCTTCAATGTGAAGCCGAAGGTGGTTGATGGGTAGACTGCGGCGGCGCCATGGTGAGCAAGCTCTGCAACACCACTTGGCCCAAAGGAGCCTCCATGGAGACCGTGAAGGTGTGGCAGAAGGAGTGGTTCTACATCACCAAACCCCGCGGTACCAAATGGGCGGCCACTCTTGAATTTAGATTTGGGCCCCCTATGCGACTCGCGTCGTGGACCAACAAGGGCTGGACTGGGGGTCGACCGACGAAGTGATGATGATGAAAAAGCGCATCAAGAGTATGATAATCAAGGACACCAGTCTCACCGACGTGATTCAGGTGATGCTCTTCCGCTGGATCCTCCCATGCCAACGTCGGCCTCTCCGCATGTGGGAGTTTAATCCGGAGGGCCCCCGGACCATGCAGCGCTTCTTCGGCACAATGCACGAAGAGATCTGGAAACTGCTTTTCAAGGCCCAGAAGACGTGGCTAGAGAAGATTGAAGACATCGGTCTTGACTGCGCGAATCCTACTACTGAGGTAAGCATTTTACTTCAAGAACACAATTTCGGTCCATAAGTTAAAGGGTATACTGAGATGTCCATTCCTCATTTAGGGCTGGACAGCGAAGGCGGAGCGGATCAGGTGTCCGGCGCCGCCACCTGAAATCCCAGCCACTCCTCTGCTAACGAGGATGCTGGTCCTGGCGCCTTATCAGGCGCCGGAGAAGAAGGCCAAGAAGAAGATCAAGGAGGACAAGGGTGGCCTCCACCGTAAAGGTACTTCAGACATAATGTCCAGAGAGACCGAAGCTCCCTACTCCCATGAGGGAGATGAAGACGAAGAGGTGGAGGAGGCCAAAAGCGATTCTCCCCTTAAGGGGAGAAAGAAGAAAAGGGCGGCCTCCGTAGACCCAGAGGCGGAGGCGTCCAAGAGGGGGAAGATATCCCCCTTGGACGGCTTGGATTCGGATGTAGAAGCCATCCCCGAGTGGTGCCCCAGGTCGAAGCCCTTGTCCGCATCGTAAGTATCCAAGGATGCTTTACATATATCTGGTATTTATGATTGTAGTTTTAACACATTATATTGTGTTCTTCAGTCCGGCCCGCGATCTCCCCCAACTATCATCATCTTCGGGGAACTCGTTGGAGCCGGGGATGGTGGAGAGCGAAACACCTCCGCGAGCCTCTCCGCCAACCGCCACGGACGACACCGAAATGTTGTCCCGAAGGGCCTCTCTGGGCCACGGAGAGGTGCGGGAGGCTGCCAAGATGGCGCCAGAGGGTAATGCCTCGGCTGCCGAGAACATGGGGGGCGCAACCCCCATGGAGACTGACAACGGGGGCCCTGACCAGTCCAGCCCCCAGCCGAACACCATTCCAGAGACCCATGTGGCTCCGGAATCGAGCGAGCAGCCCCCTTCAAAGGAGGGGGAGCGCCTACTCCGACGGAGACCTCCACTAATCCGGAGGCACCGAACCCTCTGATGGACGCACTGCAACGTGCTTCCGTCGTGGAGGAGCACCGTACCCTGATGGGTACGGTGGTTGAGAAGGTTCAGTCCACCAAAAGCGGGCTGAATGAAGCCTTCTCCAGCCTATTAACAGGCTTTGAGGTATGCGATGTAATATTCTTAGCCGCTTTGCATATGCAAAAAATATGCCTGTGTATAGATAGTTGCCCCTGAGACTCTCTTCGGAAAAAGGCCGAACAGAGGATCAAGTAATATTCGCAGGAGATAACGTACTTGTCTATTTTGATTAACAGGCTTCACTGTCAGCGGCGACCGCCCAGGCCGCCGAAGTATCCAAACTCAAGCGGAAGCTCAAGCTAGCCGATGAGGATCTCGTCCGCATCAACAAGCGATTTGATGAGGCGCAAGGTATGTTTTAAAAATTGTTTACACACCTGAGGTAATAGGCCAATGCGGAGTTTTAATTTCCTGTGTTGCCCTGATCATTATTGCAGGTAGTGCGACCGAGGTCGAGACCCTGAAGAGCGCCCTTGCGTAAGCCAAGGAGCAGGCATGGGTGAGCCAAGCGGCATCTGACAAAGCGGCCACGGATTTAAAGGCCGAGCAGGTTGCCCGCCCCTGATACGAGGAACGGGTGACCGAAGTGGAGCAAGAGCTCAAGGACACCGCCGGCAAGTGCGAGGCCTTGGAAGAGAAGAATAAGGCCCAAGCGGCTGATCTCGCCAAGCCTCTCCAGGGGGCTAAGGAGCGCGCGGACCGAGTCCCGGGCGGCTCGCGAGGAGATCAAGCAGGCCGAACAGATAGCGGCTGGTAAGCCCTTTCTTTTGCAGAGTAAATTCGGCAGTCAAAAATATGCCTTGCTCACTCGACTATGGAGTTCTCCAGACGCCTTTGCGGATCTTCCGAGGAGTGCGGCCGACGCCGCATAATTCTTCCGAGCCCAGGAGGGGAACACCATGAAGAAGCTCTTCTGGTCACAGTACCTGGCGCCAGAACGGCCAGCGCTGCTGAACAATCAGATGATGCAGCTGGCGAAGCTGCATAGGATGTCCAGTTTGGCCATGAAGGACATCATAGTCCGGCTGTGGCCACTCGGACCCATTCCTAGTAGCTACTTCCACCTGGTCAAGCGGCTCAGCGACGCCCTGTCCCGAGTTGAAGCTATGAAGCGCTCGGCGTGCATAGAGGGTGCACGGATGGCCTTTGCCCGTGTCAAGATGCACTGGGCGAAGATGAATGCTGCCGTCATGGCGGTCGAGCCCCCCCCCCCCCCCGAAGGCAAGGACCACCGCAAGTCGGAGCGGTATTTTGAAGATGTCCTAGAGGGTGCCCGTTTAATAGAGGGCCAGTGCTCAAAGGATATCATGTTTGAGTGAATGTATGCGGACTGCCCATACATTGTTTTATGAACTAAGGCTTTGTAATATATTTGTGACTTTATCTGAGACTATGTTCCTCCTGTTCGGCCGTTTTTATTTCTGAAAGTTTAACAGTCGTCGGCTTCAGCCCCCACGTAGATACTACGGGGGTGTTCGGAATAGCACATGATCACGCTTGACCCAACGTCTTGGTCCATAAAGGAGGTGTCTGTGCGGCGAACCAGGCAATCAGACTATGCGGCTTTATCACTCTCACTTAGCCATAGGAGTTTGACGATGGGGCTAGAGATTAGCCCCTAGTGCGTATGCGGCTATCCCAACTAGGGAGCCTCAGACGTGTGACTGTATGAAGGCCAGTCCTTCGTATAAAATGGAAGAAATCACAAGAGATTTACATCAAGTCGCCGAACTACTGACCAGCTCACACCACATCATGACAGTCAGTTTTCGGCTTTCTCTACTGAGGCATTTGACCGGACGAGCCAGAAACACAATCACAGTAGTTCTCCCTTTACTACCTTAGCCGAACAAGCGGAACGTAAGGTGTTAACCACAGGAGCCGGGAAACCCAACTATTGACCAAAGACATGATTCAGAGCTGATGCATATAATGCAGTATTCAGGACGCCGAAGTATACTATAAAAGTGCTAGGAATTTTTTTTGAAAAATATATGTGGCCGAATAGAGCCCCTGGCAATTTAAATTATGCCGAGGTGTATATGCCAATCTGGCGTGAAGAGGGAATACAGATTATGAAATAAACCAATACCGAATAGGGTTGGACAACACTGTTCCCATTATAGTCTGATTGATACGTCAAAACGTGCTCTTACAGAGAACGCCATGAGCATCAAGGCTATTTTACATGCCAAGAATTTGCGAACAAGGGAAAGCTGTATACATGTCCTAAAAAAAGAAAAGGTGGTCTTAAAGATCCTTTGGACACCCTGCCGCATGTCTGTGCCACTTTTCACCTTGGTGTAGGATCCTTTGAGAGGATCAACAGTCGTGTATATAGAAGGGGCCTGGGAAAGGGCCCTTGTACCACCGAAAAGTGATTTAGGTTTTAAAGAACCTGAAATATGAGAGAGAAAAAAGGAGAAGAAAAAGAAGATGATCAAGGTCCGAATAGGGCCGAGCCGTATTGTGGCCCTTGCCCTGAGTGTGCCTCCGTCCTTGCCCAAGGTATTTTTAGTGCGTAGTTATGCACGCACGGTACGTAGGCCGCGATTAGGTGGGGGGTTTGACGGAGGCGGAATTGCTAGTCCAACTCTGGATGATGCGAGCTATCGTTCAGCAGTGTGGACCACACTCGTTTGACATTGTCCGGGGGCTTGATGGCCGATGAAGTGTGCGGCTTGATAGGGCCGCTCTGTACCTCGGCTGCGAGGGCCGCGGTGTGCTCCTCGGTGTGGAGGGAGCGCTCCATGTTTCCATTAATTGTGATGACGCCGCAAGGTCCAGGCATTTTGAGCTTTAAGTAAGCATAATGCAGGACCGCATTGAAGCGGGCGAAGGCGGTTCGTCCGAGTAGTGCATGATAACCACTGCGGAAGGGGACGATGTCGAAGATCAAGTCTTTGCTTTGGAAGTTATCCGGCGAACTGAAGACTACTTCCAATGTTATTGAGCCCGTGCAGCGGGCTTCTATGCCAGGTATCACTCCTTTAAAGGTGGTGTTAGTAGGCTTGATTCTTGATGGGTCAATACCCATTTAGCGAGTTGTGTCTTGATAAATCAAGTTAAGACTTGGTGTTAGTAGGCTTGATTCTAAATGGGTCAATACCCATTTAGCGAACTGGGCTTGATAAATCAAGTTAAGACTACTGCTTGTCGGCGTTCTGGGAACGGGGGTCCCCAGACTTGCCTGTGTGCGGCCCACGGCGTGGCTCTGCGAGCGGGCCCGCATGACCCATCTTCACCGACAAGCATTCAAGACCCTCACGGGGGCCAAGCCTCGCGAGGCGGATGACACAAGACCTCCTCGGGTGCGTCCTCACCAGGCTGGCTCGCGAGGGGCGGAGATTTCAAGGCAAGGCAAACCTCGCGAGGTTCCAATGACGTGAGCCATGATAATCTAGATCAGGCGGGCGCCAGGCGGGCTCCAGCCCGCATAGTGTCCTTGTTTCCTCTTTGGTGCTAAGGAAGCAAGCGCAGGCGCGGAGTACCGAGGCGTCAAGCAAAGGTTTCCATATCAGTGCAATGAGACCAAGACCAGCAGGACAGCAAGGCGG
Organism: Triticum aestivum; assembly: GCF_018294505.1. Taxonomy (NCBI): domain Eukaryota; kingdom Viridiplantae; phylum Streptophyta; class Magnoliopsida; order Poales; family Poaceae; genus Triticum; species Triticum aestivum. Next base: position 361,269,661 of record NC_057799.1, read on the forward strand.
AGGTCACCATGGAGCCCAGGGCAGTGTCACCACCAGAGCCTTTTGCAGGCAAAGACTGCTTTTGTCAGGATAAGCTGTACTACTTGTCCCCTTTCAAATTGGCCATTGTTGGCTCCCTTCCCGCTCAATATTTGGCGAGAGGACCAGGGCCTCTATAAATAGGATTAGCCACCACAGTAGGAGGCAACTCATCTCGAACTCATTCAGTTCATCCTCACACCCACCAAGCACAAGAACACCTCGCCTCAGGAGGCTGTTCTTCCCCTTGTACTATTCATCCTCAGCCCAAGAGGCAATCCACCACCACCACACTGGAGTAGGGTATTACACCACAACGGTGGCCCGAACCAGTATAAATCTTGTGTCCTTTGTGTTGCGAGTTCGTTGAGTTAGCCCTTGAGATCGTAGCGAAGCTAGGACATGGATCAGTAGGGGGAGATCTTCGTGCGCACCCCAGTGTTCGAACCTTGAGGGTTTTGCCGGAACCCGAGATCCGACACTGCTGCCGTCCATGAGGACTCGAGTGAGATGGGATCCGTCGATGATTGGACCAAGGACCAAAGCTGTCGAACCTCCGTGACGGATACCGGTCGGGTGGTCCTTAAGATCGAAGGTGATCGGATAAGCCGACCAGGGGTTCAATTTTGGGGCGACTGGCTCTACAGCGTAGACGTCCCTTAGTGCACGCTTGTGCTCCCTCTTGGGGATATGGGTGGCATATATCATATTCACTGTTTTTACCTCAGGGGGAAATTTCTTATGTCCCGCTATGTTCGGTGGGCGAGGCTTTTCATCATCCTCGCTCGGCGGCCCTTCCCCTTGTGTTCGGTGTTTAACTTATCGGCATGTTTAAAGACCCAACAATTTCTGTTGGAATGATTGGCGGGCTTGTCAGGGGTGCCATGATCTGGCAAGGCCGATCGAGTATTTTGTCCAGACTGGATGGACCATCTTTGTTTCCTTTGAATGGCTTCTTCCGCTGACCGGATTTAGAGCCACTGAATCCAGCGTTGACCGCCGTGTCTTTGGTATCTTCATTATTGCTTCGACGCTTGTGTTTGTTGCGTCGTGGCCTACCATTGTCGTCTCCGGCTTCGGAGGTGCCAGGGTCACTGGTACTATTGCTTCTACGAGCTAACCAGATGTCTTCTCCCCCACAAAAGTGGGTCATGAGTGTGGTAAGAGCTGCCATGGATTTCGGTTTTTCTTGGCCGAGGTGTCGGGCGAGCCATTCGTCACGGACGCTATGTTTAAAGGCCGCGAGGGCTTCGCCGTCCGAACAATCGATGATTTGGTTCTTTTTAATCAAGTACCTAGTCCAGAGTTTTTGGGCTGACTCCCCAGGTTGCTGGACTATATGACTAAGGTCATCGGCGTCAGGAGGCCGAACATAGGTACCTTGGAAGTTGTCTCTAAAGGCATCTTCCAAATCTTCCCAGCTACCAATAGAGTTCTCTGGAGGCTGTTTAACCAATGTCGTGCTAGTCCTTTCAGCTTTAAGGGGAGATATTTGATGGCATGGAGATCGTCACCGCGAGCCATGTGGATATGGAGAAGGAAATCTTCAATCCATACCGCGGGATCTGTCGTGTCATCATATGATTCGATATTTACGGGCTTCAACCCTTCTGTGGACTGGTGCTGCATTACCTCATCGGTGAAGCATAAGGGGTGTGCGGCGCCTCTGTATCCGGCAATGTCACGACGGAGTTCTGATGACATTCGTATGCGGTTTTCGGCCCGGGTGAGGTTATGCCTATTGTGCCAGGCATGATGGCCGTCTTCTCGCGTTGGGGCACGCCCCCTTGATCCATAGATTGATATGGCTTGGCCTGCTCTATTGTCCAGGTCCTGTCGTAGGTCGTAGGTGTATCTTGGAGCCGCTGTCTCTCTGCCTCTACGGCGAGGTGGTGCGGGTTGGTGTTCGGCGTAGGTGGCCGTTTTATCTCACCCACGTGGTGGCCGGTCTGGTTCATCAGTGCGGTCATGTCTTGACGGTATTGGCTTAGGGGCCTCGTCGTCAAATTGTGGTAGTAGCCGACGCTTTGGATACCTTTTTGTTGAGCATTAAAGGCCATATTCTTCGGCAGCTAGGATCTGGGTCCATCTGTCGTTTAGTGTATCCTGTTCGGCTTGGAGCTGTTGCTACTTCTTTTTTAGGCTTCTCGCAGTGGCGATTAGCTAGCGCTTAAAGCACTCCTACTCGAGGGGTTCCTCTGGCACGATGAAATCTTTGTTGCCGAGGCTGACATCATCCTCAAAGATTGGTAGATAGTTGCTATCTTCCGAATCCTCATTCCCGACCTGCTCGTCGGAGTTAACTTGCCCCTCCTCCCGTTCGTCTTGTTCGGACGTAGGCTCAACGGGATCTTCGGGGTCTTCGACATTGTCCGGAGTGTTATCGTCTCCGGTGCCGGTATTACTTCCCTTTCCGCGACGTGATTTTGAGCGGCGTTGCTGACGTCAATGTTTCGGTGGTGCATCCGCGGGTTTATCCTCGATCGAATCTTTCCTGCCTTCATCGTCGTCCTCTTTGGGTGTATCCACCATATACACATCATATGTGGAGGTAGCTGTCCAGCGCCCGGTGTATGGTGGGTCTTGGCCTTGTTTGTCTCTGGCATCGTCGTCCATGCCGTCGATGTCTTCGGAGGCGTAATCCAGCATGTCGGTTAAGTCTTCGATAGTGGCTACGAAGTGGGTGGTGGGTGCGACGTAAAATTCTCCGCTCTCATCCCCTAATCTGGGCTGGGTGTAGTTTGGAGGTGATTCCTTTGTAATGGCGAGGGATCGCATTAAGTCCAGAGCCTCGTTTAAGAGCGAGGTTTGGACGGGGAAGCGAGAGTCCGCGGAGCTAGGCAAGGCTGAAGCCTCCTGGCAATGCTTACTTGGCATGGACTTCGAGAGTTCGGAGCTAGCGTTCGAGGGCGAGACCGGCTTTTCAATGATAAGAGGAACCCAGTTTGACTCCGGGCTTGCCGATGACACAGTTGCCTCTGGGTCTCCGGTAGTGAGCTTCGTAATAGAAGAGGGTCCGGTGGGCTCCAAACTCCCATCTTTGGACCCGGCAGTTTGCTCCAGATCTAAGGCCAGAGCGGTGGTCGGGGACGCGAACCCTTCGAAGATCAAGTCTCCTCAGATACCAGCGACATAATTCAGGTTCCCAAAACTGATCTAATGACCAGGGGCGTAGCTGTCGATCTGGTTGAGGTGGCCAATTGAGTTGGCATGCAGAGCGAAGCTTCCGAACACGAAAATTTGACCGGGGAGGAAAGTTTCCCCCGAAACAGCATCATTGTAGATGATCGAACGAGCCATCGAACGTTCTATCGACGGCACAGTGAAACTCTCAATGAAAGCACCAATGTCGATGTCAAAACCGGCAGATCTCGGGTAGGGGGTCCGAACTGTGCATCTGAGGATCGAAGGTAACAGGAGACAAAGGGGACACGATGTTTACCCAGGTTCGGGCCCTCTTAATGGAGGTAATACCCTACTTCCTGCTTGATTAACTTTGATGAGTATAGGGGTGACAAGAGTTGACCTACCTCCGTAATGGCTAAACCCTAGCTATCTAGCCTATGTAAATTGTGATAGCCCCTATGGACTAAACCCTTCGGTTTATATAGACACCGGAGGGGTCTAGGGTTGTACAGAGTCGGTTCACAGAGAAAGGAAACTACACATCCGGACGCCAAGCTTGCCATCCACGCAAAGGAGAGTCCCATCCGGACACGGGGGAAGGCCTTCTATCTTGTATCTTCACGTCCCATCAGTCCAGCCCAAGCTACACCGCCCAGACTCCCGATGACCCCATAATCCAGGACTCCCTCAAGGAGCTAAAGGTAGAAAAAATATTCCCTCAAGTTCTATCGACCATCGATACAACTCTATGCACACTTTACGTTTGCTTTATCTAGAACAAGTATGAAACTAGAAGTACTTTGTAGGTGTAAAGGGATTAGTTTGCAAGATAATAAAGAACACGTAAATAAAATCTAGGGGCTGTTAATTAAGTTAGTTCTAATAGAGAGGTTTTTGTCACAAGAAAGTTATTTGTCCCTAGGCAATCGATAACTAGACCGGTAATCATTATTGCAATTTTATATGACGGAGAGGCATGAATTAACATACTTTCTCTACTTGGATCATATGCACTTATGACTGGAAATCTAGCAAGCATCCGCAACTACTAAAGATCATTAAGGTAAAACCCAACCATAGCATTAAGTATCAAGTCCTCTTTACTCCCATACGCAACAACCCACTTACTCGGGTATGTGCTTCTGTCACTCACGCCACCCACCATAAGCGAATCATGAACATATTCCAACACCCTACAGCGGGGATTCCTCACGCTTGCGTGGCATGGAGAGCACCATAGGACAACACCAATAATAAAACATACAACTCAAACCAATCATGATCATCAATCAACCCATAGGACAAAACAGATCTACGAAACATCATAGGATAGCCATACATCATTGGGAAATAATATATAGCATTGAGCACCATGTTCAAGTAGAGATTGCAGCGAGGAGAATAGGTGTTTCACCGCTGCATAGAGGGGGAGAGAGTTGGTGATGACGGCGGCGAAGTTGTTGGTGTAGATCGCCGTCACGATGATGGCCCGGCTGTCGGTGTCAAAACCGGCAGATCTCGGGTAAGGGGTCCCGAACTCTGGATCTTGGATCGATGGGAAACAAGGGACGCAGAACACGATATTCACCCAGGTTCGGGCCCTCTCTAAGAGGTAATACCCTACGTCCTGCTTGATTATATTGCTGGTATATATGGGGATTACAAAGTTGATCTACCTTAAGATGAGAGGAACTAAACCCTAGCTAGTAGGACGGTAATTGTTCTCCTAACCTATGCGGACTAAACACCTTGGTTTATATAGACACTAGGGGTACTAGGGTTTACAGATAGTCGGTTAGATCAAGGAAACACCAGATCTTCCATCTTGACTTGGGGTACACACCAAGGCACAAATGTCTTTGGTCCGGACAAGGTGCGGCCCAATAATCAGGTCCATGTGAGATGAGCTGGCACCTAGAGGACCCCCTAGTACAGGACTCCCTCAGTAGCCCCCGAACTAGCCTTCAACGCCGATTTCATGAAACTCCCATGACTACAGACTCCAGGTTGCAGGAGAGTTACCTTGTTTTCCATGTATTCGGAATAATCCTTCCCTAGAAAAGTCGTCAACCGATGCTTGATCCAATTCGACCATATGCCGAGTCATGCCCGGAGTCCGAACCATCTGTTTTACTTAGCCCCAAAGGCCAATCGTTCGAATGTGAACATTATCTTTGATTGACAACTTTTGGCGAAGGGTCATGATATGTATCCAACGTATCTATAATTTTTTATTCTTCCATTCTATTATATTATCTCTTTTGGATGTTTAATGGGCTTTACTAAGCACTTTTATATGATTTTTGGGACTAACCTATTAACCTAGAGCCCAGTGCTAGTTTCTATTTTTTTAGGAATATCAAACAAAGTCAAAACGGAATGAAACCTACGGGAGAGTTATTTTTGGAACGGAAGCAATACAGGAGACTTGGAGTGTACGTCAGGGAAGCAACAAGGTGGCCACGAGGCAGGGAGGCGCGCCTGCCCCCCTAGGCGCGCCCCCACCCTCGTGGGCCCCTCGTGGCTCCCCTGACCGATTTCTTTCGCCTATATATATCCATATACCCTAAAAACATCGGGGAACAGAATAGATCGGGAGTTCCGCCGCCGCAAGCCTCTGTAGCCACCAAAAACCAATCGGGACCCTGTTCCGGCACCCTGCCGGAGGGGGGATCCCTCACCGCTGGCCATCTTCATCATCCCGGCGCTCTCCATGACGAGGAGGGAGTAATTCACCATCGGGGCTAAGGGTATGTACCAGTAGCTATGTGTTTGATCTCTCTCTCTCGTGTTCTTGAGATGGTACGATCTTGATGTATCGCGAGCTTTGCTATTATAGTTGGATCTTATGATGTTTCTCCCCCCTCTACTCTCTTGTAATGGATTGAGTTTTCCCTTTGAAGTTATCTTATCGGATTGAGTCTTTAAGGATTTGAGAACACTTGATGTATGTCTTGTCGTGCATATCTGTGGTGACAATGGGATATCACGTGATCCACTTGATGTATGTTTTGGTGATCAACTTGCGAGTTCCATGAACTTATGCACAGGGGTTGGCACACGTTTTCGTCTTGACTCTCCGGTAGAAACTTTGGGGCACTCTTTGAAGTACTTTCTGTTGGTTTGAATAGCTGAATCTGAGATTGTGTGATGCATATCGTATAATCATACCCACGGATACTTGAGGTGATATTGGAGTATCTAGGTGACATTAGGGTTTTGGTTGATTTGTGTCTTAATGTGTTATTCTAGTACGTACTCTATGATAGATCGAACGGAAAGAATAGCTTCGTGTTATTTTACTACGGACTCTTGAATAGATCGATCAGAAAAAAATAACTTTGAGGTGGTTTCGTACCCTACCATAATCTCTTCGTTTGTTCTCCGCTATTAGTGACTTTGGAGCGACTCTTTATTGCATGTTGAGGGATAGTTATATGATCCAGTTATGTTATTATTGTTGAGAGAACTTGCACTAGTGAAAGTATGAACCCTAAGCCTTGTTTCCTAGCATTGCAATATCATTTGTGCTCACTTTTATCATTAGTTACCTTGTTGTTTTTATATTTTCAGGTTACAAAAACCCATATCTACCATCCATATTGCACTTGTATCACCATCTCTTCGCCGAACTAGTGCACCTATACTATTTACCATTGTATTGGGTGTGTTGGGGACACAAGAGACTCTTTCTTATTTGGTTGCAGGGCTGTTTGAGAGAGACCATCTTCAACCTACGCCTCCCATGGATTGATAAACCTTAGGTCATCCATTTGAGGGAAATTTGCTACTGTCCTACAAACCTCTGCACTTGGAGGCCCAACAACGTCTACAAGAAGAATGTTGCATAGTAGACATCAAGCTCTTTTCTGGCGCCGTTGCCGGGGAGGTTAGTGCTTGAAGGTATATCTTTAGATCTTTCAATCGAATCTTTTAGTTTCTTGTTTTATCACTAGTTTAGTTTATAAAAGAAAACTACCAAAAAAATGGAATTGAGTTTGTCTCATACGCTTCATCTTTTTAATATCTTTCGTGAGAATGATGGAAAGGAAAATTGTGCCAAAGTGTTAGAAGAAGAATGCATTAAAATGTTTGGCACTAAATCTTTGAATGATGAGCATGATTGCAATGTTGTTAGTATGAACTCTTTGAATATCCATGGTACTAATGATGATTGCACTATCCATAATGAAAATGTTTCCTATAAGCATGTCGATTTCTGTGGAGTGCATAGAGTTTGCAAGTACATACCAAACAGGGAAGATAGATTTTGCAACAGGCATAAGTATTTGGAAACAAAATGGTTGCAAGAAAGGCTAGATGTTTGTGCTGAAAATTTAAACTTTCTTAGCCGTACTTGTGAACTTTGCAATGAACGTGATCATTTCAGTACCCAATGCAAATTGTTTCATGATCGTATCGTGTCCAAAAATTGTGATGACTTGATTTCCCTTGCACATCATAATGAACTTAGTTTTCTCTTGGGTTATGAAGAAATGAAACATATAACTAAGGTTATTCCAGAATTTGCCCTTGATAGAGTTCTTAATTTTGATCTAGAGGAAATTTATATGTATTGTGCGGCGAATTGCATTGAAAATCCTTACATTGCCAAGTATATAAAGAAAAGAAAAGAAATAGAAGATGAAGAGAATACTAATGAAAGGGAAGAGACTTCCCAATATCCTTCTATTATTTCTTATGATGAATCAGGTAACGAGGAGGAGCTTTCTATTCAACCAATCCTATTAATAAGGAGTTCAAAAGAGAGGGTTAAACCCACACATGATGTGAAGAATAAAAAGAAAAGACGGAGATGCAAAGGTAGAAAGGTATCCCTCCCAAATGATGTTGCTCCTATTACTCATTGTGATGATGATAATTGCTATACTATTGGTGCTATCCATACTATTAATGATGAGAGTGATTATGCTTATGATATGAAAAGGCCCAAGCTTGGGGAACCTATGTTTGATGAGAATGACATGTTTGAGAATATATTTGTTGCAGTTAACGTTTGTCCCAAGCTTGGGGAAGCTATGTTTGATGAAGATAATATTTTTTGTCCCCCAAGTTTTGATGAGCAAATTTATTATGATGAAAGCATGCCTCCTATTTATGATGATTATATTGATGAAAGTGGATTTGGAGAGGTCATGACTTTATTTAGTGATGAATCCACTATTTCGGAAGAGTTTCCAATTGATTATGATAACAAAGTTGCTATTTATGATGATTATTGTGATGACATGTATGCTATTAAGAATAATGATAACCATGAAACTTGTCATCATGATTTTAGTTTTCAATTGGATTATGCTTCACATGATAGTTATTTTGTTGAGTTTTCTCCCACTATTCTGAATGAGAAGAATTTTGCTTATGTGGAGAGTAATAAATTTTCTATGCTTGTAGATCATGAAAAGAATGCTTTATGTGATGGTTATATTGTTGAATTTATTCATGATGCTACTGAAAATTATTATGAGGGAGGAACATATGCTTGCAGGAATTGCAATAATAACAAGTTTCCTCTCTATGTGCTTAAAATTTTAAAATTATGTTTGTTTCGCTTTCCTATGCAAGTTGATTCTTGTTCCCATAAATTGTCTGCTCACAAAATTCCTATGCATAGGAAGTGGGTTAGACTTAAATGTGCTAGTCATATTCTTCATGATGCTCTCTTTATGTTTCAATTCTTATCTTTTCTGTGAGCATCATTGAAATCATCATGCCTAGCTAGGGGCGTTAAACGATAGCGCTTGTTGGGAGGCAACCCAACTTAATTTTAGTTTTTTGCTTTTTGGTTCTGTTTAGGAATAAATAATCCATCTAGCTTCTGTTTAGATGTGTTTTTATGTTTTATTTAGTGTTTGTGCCAAGTTAAACCAATAGGATCTTCTTGGATGATAGTTACTTGATCTTGCTGAAAATTTCAGAAACTTTCTGTTCACGAAAACAATTGTTAAAAATCACCGGAACGTGATAAAATACTGATTCCAATTGCAGCAGATCAATAAACAAATGATTTAGGTCGTCCTATTTTGGTAGAAGTTTTGGAGTTCCAGAAGTATACGTTTGATACAGATTACTACAGACTGTTCTGTTTTTGACAGATTCTGTTTTTTATGTGATGTTTGCTTATTTTGATGAATCTATGAGTAGTATCGGAGGGTATGAACCATAGAGAAGTTGGAATACAGTAGATATTACACCATTATGAATTTAGAATGAGTTCACAACAGTACCTAAGTGGTGATTTATTTTCTTATACTAACGGAGCTTACGAGTTTTCTGTTAAGTTTTGTGTTGTGAAGTTTTCAAGTTTTGGGTAAAGATTTGATGGAATATGGAATAAGGAGTGGAAAGAGCCTAAGCTTGGGGATGCCCAAGGCACCCAAAGTTAATATTCAAGTATAACCAAGCGTCTAAGCGTGGGGATGCCCCAGAAGGCATCCCCTCTTTCGTCTTCGTTCATCGGTAACTTTACTTGGAGCTATATTTTTATTCACCACATGATATGTGTTTTGCTTGGAGCGTCATTTTATTTTATTTTGTTTTGCTTGCTGCTTGAGTAAAATACCAAGATCTGAAATTCTTAAATGTTAGAGAGTCTTCACATAGTTGCATAATTATTCGACTACTCATTGATCTCCACTTATATCTTTCGGAGTAGTTTGTTGTTTTCTCTAGTGCTTCACTTATATCTTCTTAGAGCACGGCGGTGGCTTTATTTTGAACAAATATATGAACTCTCATGCTTCACTTATATTATTTTGAGATTCTTTAGAACAGCATGGTAATTTGCTTTGGTTATGAATTTAGTCCTAATATGATGGGCATCCAAGAGGGATATAATAAAAACTATCATATAAAGTACATTGAATACTATGAGAAGTTTGATTCTTTATGATTCTTTTGAGATATGAAGATGGTGATATTAGAGTCATGCTAGTGGAGTAGTTGTGAATTTGAGAGATACTTGTGTTAAAGTTTGTGATTCCCGTAGCATGCACGTATGGTGAACCGTTATGTGATGAAGTCGGAGCATGATTTATTTATTGATTGTCCTCCTTATGAGTGGCGGTCGGGGATGAGCGATGGTCTTTTCCTACCAATCTACCCCCCTAGGAGCATGCGCGTAGTACTTCGTTTCGATAACTAATAGATTTTTGCAATAAGTATATGAGTTCTTTATGACTAATGTTGAGTCCATGGATTATACGCACTCTCACCCTTCCACCATTGCTAGCCTCTCTAATACCGCGCACCTTTCGCCGGTATCATACACCCACCATATAACTTCCTCAAAACAGCCACCATATCTACCTATTATGGCATTTCCATAGCCATTCCGAGATATATTGCCATGCAACTTTCCACCGTTCCGTTTATTATGACACACTCCATCATTGTCATATTGCTTTGCATGATCATGTAGTTGACATTGTATTTGTGGCAAAGCCATCGTTCATAATTCTTTCATACATGTCACTCATGAGTCACTGCACATCCCGGTACACCGCCGGAGGCATTCATATAGAGTCATATTTTGTTCTAAGTATCGAGTTGTAATTCTTGAGTTGTAAGTAAATAAAAGTGTGATGATCATCATTATTAGAGCATTGTCCCAGTGAGGAAAGGATGATGGAGACTATGATTCCCCCACAAGTCGGGATGAGACTCCGGACTAAAAAAAAGAGGCCAAAAAAGAAGAGAAAAGGCCCAAATAAAAAAATGAGAGAAAAAGAGAGAAGGGACAATGCTACTATCCTTTTACCACACTTGTGCTTCAAAAGTAGCACCATGATCTTCATGATAGAGAGTCTCCTATGTTGTCACTTTCATATACTAGTGGGAATCTTTCATTATAGAACTTGGCTTGCATATTCCAATGATGGGCCTCCTCAAAATGCCCTAGGTCTTCATGAGAAAGCGAGTTGGATGCACACCCAATGGGCATCTCCATAGCCCATTGATACGCCTAGTTGATGTGAGACTATCTTCTCCTTTTTGTCTTCTCCACAACCACCATTCTATTCCACCTAGTGTGCTATGTCCATGGCTCACGCTCATGTATTGCGTGAAGATTGAAAAAGTTTGGGAACATCAAAAGTATGAAACAATTGCTTGGCTTGTCATCGGGGTTGTGCATGATTTAAATGCTTTGTGTGATGGAGATAGAGCATAGCCAGACTATATGATTTTGTAGGGATAACTTTCTTTGGCCATGTTATTTTGAGAAGACATGATTGCTTTGTTAGTATGCTTGAAGTATTATTATTTTCATGTCAATATTAAACTTTTGTTTTGAATCTTATGGATCTAGATATTCTTGCCACAATAAAGAAGATTACATTGATAAATATGTTAGGTAGCATTCCACATCAAAAATTCTGTTTTTATCATTTACCTACTCGAGGACGAGCAGGAATTAAGCTTGGGGATGCTGATACGTCTCCAATGTATCTATAATTTTTGATTGTTCCATGCTATTATATTATCTCATTTGGATGTTTAATGGGCTTTACTAAGCACTTTTATATGATTTTAGGGACTAACCTATTAACCTAGAGCCCAGTGCCAGTTTGTGTTTTTTTTGCCTATTTCAGTGTTTCGCAGAAAAGGAATATCAAACAAAGTCCAAACAGAATGAAACCTTCGGGAGAGTTATTTTTTGAACGGAAGCAATCCAGGAGACTTGGAGTGTACGTCAGGGAAGCAACAAGGTGGCCACGAGGCAGGGAGGCGCGCCCCCACCCTCGTGGGCCCCTCGTGGCTCCCTTGACCGACTCCTTTCGCCTATATATATCCATATACCCTAAAAACATTGGGGAACAAAATAGATCGGGAGTTCCGCCGCCGCAAGCCTCTGTAGCCACCAAAAACCAATTGGGACCCTGTTCCGGCACCCTGCCGGAGGGGGGATCCCTCACCGCTGGCCATCTTCATCATCCCGGCGCTCTCCATGACGAGGAAGGAGTATTTCACCCTCGGGGCTGAGGGTATGTACCAGTAGCTATGTGTTTAATCTCTCTCTCTCGTGTTCTTGAGATGGTACGATCTTGATGTATCGCGAGCTTTGCTATTATAGTTGGATCTTATGATGTTTCTCCCCCCTCTACTCTCTTGTAATGGACTGAGTTTTCCCTTTGAAGTTATCTTATCGGATTGAGTCTTTAAGGATTTGAGAACACTTGATGTATGTCTTGCCGTGCTTATCTGTGGTGACAATGGGATATCACGTGATCCACTTGATGTATGTTTTGGTGATCAACTTGCGAGTTCCATGAACTTATGCATAGGGGTTGGCACACGTTCTCGTCTTGACTCTCCGGTAGAAACTTTGGGGCACTCTTTGAAGTACTTTGTGTTGGTTTGAATAGATGAATCTAAGATTGTGTGATGCATATCGTATAATCATACCCACGGATACTTGAGTATCTAGGTGACATTAGGGTTTTGGTTGATTTGTGTCTTAAGGTGTTATTCTAGTACGAACTCTATGATAGATCGAACGGAAAGAATAGCTTCGTGTTATTTACTACGGACTCTTGAATAGATCGATCAGAAAGAATAACTTTGAGGTGGTTTCGTACCCTACCATAATCTCTTCGTTTGTTCTCTGCTATTAGTGAATTTGGAGTGACTCTTTATTGCATGTTGAGGGATAGTTATATGATCCAGTTATGTTATTATTGTTGAGAGAACTTGCACTAGTGAAAGTATGAACCCTAGGCCTTGTTTCCTAGCATTGCAATATCGTTTGTGCTCACTTTTATCATTAATTACCTTGCTCTTTTTATATTTTTAGATTACAAAAACCCATATCTACCATCCATATTGCACTTGTATCACCATCTCTTCGCCGAACTAGTGCACCTATACTATTTACCATTGTATTGGGTGTGTTGGGGACACAAGAGACTCTTTCTTATTTGGTTGCAGGGCTGTTTGAGAGAGACCATCTTCAACCTACGCCTCCCACGGATTGATAAACCTTAGGTCATCCACTTGAGGGAAATTTGCTACTGTCCTACAAACCTCTGCACCTGGAGGCCCAACAACGTCTACAAGAAGAAGGTTGCCTAGTAGACATCAGGTCACGCCTGGTCATAAACATGAAGAGTCGATACGCAGCTCGAGGCCGCCACTTCATAGGCATGTCTCTTCGAGGTGGAGTTCTTGTCCCATTTTTAAGGGATTCGATTAATGACTTCACAGCATCCCACTCACGCATAACGCTACGAGTTTATCGGGAATAGGCGAGGTGAGCGGTGCATTTATAGGACTCTTGGCTTCACGACTGCTTATATAAGGGAGTAGTGTCAATTGTCCCCATATGCCTTCTTCTTCCTCTCGCCACAGCCTTTCCCAATCTACAGTGCTTGAGGGCTCCAACTCATCACAAACTCAAGTGCGGCAATGGCCGGATCCGGAGCCGAGGGCAAGTGGGAGGCCTCGTGCGTCACCAACAACAACATAGAGTACCTGAAGCAAGAAGGCTTCCTCTCCCTCAACATCGCTCATCAGGCCCCAGAGGAGGGCCAGATCGTGCCGACGCCCTGCGCCGGCGACTGGGTAGTTTTCGTCGCCCACTTCATCCGGGGACTAGGTTTCCCCCTCCATCCATTTGTGCGAGGTTTGATGTTTTACTACGGGCTCGACTTCCATGACCTGGCTTCGAACTCCTTCCTTCACATATCGGCCTTCATCATCATCTGTGAGGCTTTCCTTCGGGTCTAGCCGCACTTCGGCCTATGGCTGAAGGTTTACAATGTTAAGCCAAAGATCATCAACGGCGAGCATGTGGATTGCGGGGGCGCGCCATGGTGAGCAGGCTAACCCGACTCGGCTGGCCGGAGGGTGTGTTTGTAGACACAATCAAGATCCGGCGGAAAGAGTGGTTCTATATCACGGAGCCCCACGAGGAGAACTGGGTAGGTACTCCAGATTTCGGACCCGGACCCCGCGCGAGGTTAACCTCGTGGTCTAGAAAGGGCATCGACTGGGAGCCTGTCGCCGAGGTGAAGGCACTGCAAAAGTGTGTCACTGACATGATAGAGGCGGGGGTCACACTGACCAATGTGATCCAAATAATGCTCCACCGCAGTCTGCTACCCTGCCAACTTCAGACCACCCCGATGTGGTCCTGGAAGCCCAAAGACCCCGCCCCATGCAGTATTTGTTGGGGAACGTTGCATGGAAAAAAAATTCTACCCACACGCAAGATCTATCCATGGAGATGCATAGCTACGAGAGGGGAGAGTATGTCTACGTACCCTTGTAGACCGTTAAGCAGAAGCATTTAACAATGCGGCTGATGTAGTCCTACACCTTCACGATCGAACCGATCAAGTACCGAACGTACGGCACCTCCGCGTTCAGCACACATTCAGCTCGATGACGTCCTCGCCTTCTCAATCCAGCAAGAGAGGCGAAGTAGTAGATGAGTTCCGGCAGCACGATGACGTGATGACGGTGGTGGTGAACTTGTTCCCACAGGGCTTCACCGTGCACTGTAGAAGAACTTGACGAAGGATGAAACCGGGGAGAGGGGCATCGCACACGGCTCGTCGATTGTCGTCGTTGTGTGGCACCCCTCCCTCTCATATATATATATATACATATATATATACACACACACACATCCAGGCTATTCTGTTTCCCGTAACTGAATATTATTCTGTTTCGCTACATGAACTGACGGTTTCAGGCGGCTGTACTGATGAAAATCTAGGCGTCGAACTTGTCCTCCTCGATTTTTTTGTCAGAACAGGGCAGTTTTCAAAACTGCTCTTAAACCATGATGATTTTGCAAAAAAGTTCTATATTATTGTAATCTAGATGTCAAGTGCTTTCCAACGATATATTACACGCCCCGTTCCGATGAAAAAAATTGAGGAGGATCAGTTCGACGTGATGAAAATTGTCAGTACAGTCGCCTGAAACCATCAGTTCAAGTAGCGAAACGGAATAATATTCTGTTACGCGAAACAGAATAGCTCAGTCCTATATATATATATATATATAGGGTGGGTCCATTCTAATAACACCCCTTAAGACCTTATTCTGCTAACACTATTTATTATTTTGCTAACACTCGTGCAAATACGCAACGAACAACACTAAAAAACCAACAGATGTGCCCACTTCCGCCCGATCCCAATCCCCACCCCCTCCCACCCCACCACGACCGCACGAACCTCCCGATCCACTCCCCCTTCTTCAACCTCCTCACCCCGACAAGTTTAAGAAATTAAGTGCCCATGTGTCTACCTGCAGTCCAGACGAGTAACTAAAGGAAGACCATTAATATTAATATTTCTAAAAAAAATATAATCCGCAGACCATTCTAAACGAAGGTGAATATAGTTCATCGAAGTAATATCAGGAAGTTCACAAAGTGTGTACATGAAGTGCAGTACATGCTTAAATGAAGCACAAGAGGGACTGCAGCCACTTTCGTGCAGTCCACAATACACAGACTTAGTACACGCAGTGCAGTGCGCAACGTTGGTACAAGCAGTACGTCATTTGTACTTCCACGAATACATGTAGTGCAAAAGAAAAAAATGCTTGCAATACGAAAAAAATTGACCAACCAGGTGCAACTAGGCCCAACCAGTCTCATAGTAAGTCTGCCCACAATAGGCGAGTCCGTTCTGAGCCATGATGCATGGGGCCAGGCACACATGGGCCCACAGATCAGAGAGGATAGAACAGCGAGCGCCGTGTATAAGCACCAAAATAAGTAACCAGAGGAGTTCGATATCGTTGCCTCGCCAGGGCTTATAAACAGGCCCGGCGTGCTCTCGGCGGGCGAGGTGGGACTAAACGTTACCGCGCACACACAGCGCAAGAGCAAAGCACCCGTACAACAAAACAAGGACGATTTGGGCCGAATGCGTCTTACACCCCAACGGACCCAACCCATTCTCACAGCCCAAAACCAACAAGCCCCACGACCCACAACTAGCACGCAACTCCAGTTCCCTCGCACGTAAAAAAAATGCAGTTCGGTGTGTAGTTCGGTGTGGGAAGGAAGATGTGCTGTCAATTAAGCATTGCAGTTCTCTTAGACGATTGTTTTTTCTAGGCAACCGCGAACACTGCCACTTGGCAGTTGCCATGATGAACTAAAACGGCGTGCGCACATCCACTACCCACACTACCACGGCTAGCCAACGTCCAACCGCCTCCTCCACGACCGAAAAGACGACCCCCCGTCACACCCCGGCTTGGTTGACAGGCGCACAGGGAGATAGACAGGGGGCCAACGGGGTGTGCCGGACTCATCTCCGCATGCGGCGCCGCAGCATGCCGCGACGCCGCCTGCTCTGGCTCGTTCCAGGCTCGGCCTCGTAGGGACCCCCCTCCCCATCCGCTACTTGGCCTCGTGCTAACGCACGCAGTGCGCTTGGTTGCACTACAAAAAAAAGACACATCCGTGACATTTTGGGCCGAACGAAAATCTTTTCTGTCATACTTATGACACTTCTATGACGATAATTGTGACAAAACCCGGTATCATCATAGATGTGGTGGGGTCCTACTTCTATGACAAAACATCATGACAGAAAATGGGCTTTTCGTCCTGGGCGGGCCGGAGACGCAGCTGCATGACATTCTTTGGGCCGTCCATGACGGAGAAAACCGTGGTAGAAGCGAGGGCGAGGAAAATATCGGGGTGTTCCCGGTTACGGTGGGTGGTCGAGGCCGAGCGATGCGCGTTTCTCTCGTACACGCATGCGCGTGGGTGCGAGGCGTTGGGCTCTAACTGAACCCGAGCGATTGCACTACAGGCTACGCGTTACTGAACCCGAGAGATCGATCGATGGCTGTTAACTGAACCCGATCGAGCGATTCCTTCGCTACTGCTGCTGACTGAAGCCAATCGATGCTGCCTCTGGATGAACAGTGAGCGTTTCTGGGGGGGGTTAGATGAATAGTTCCCGGTGGGGGTGGATGAACAGGAACCCGTGGCGTTGCCTCTGGATGAACAGTGAGCGTTGCTGGGGGGTTTGGATGAACAGTTCCCGGTGGGGTGGATGAACAGGACCCCGATCGATCGAGCCGGTTGGGGCTGGATGAACAGGACCCCGTGGAGGGCAGGATGAACAGGACCACCCCATGGAGGGCAGAATGAACAGTAGACGGTGGAGGGCAGGATGAATAGTAGCCCGTGGAGGGGTGGTTGAACAGGAGCCCGTGGAGATGGCTGGTTGAACAGTAGCCGGTGGAGTAGCGCGCGGTGGAGGCTGGATGAACAGGAGCCCGTGAATGAACAGTCGCAGGTGGAAGCTGGAGGAGGTCGACGGTGGATGAACAGTGGCCCGTGGAGGCTGGAGGGGGTCGATGGTGGAGATGAACAGTATCCCGTGGAGTCTAGTTTTGCGGTACGCCACACCCCTCCCGATGAACAGGACCCCCGTTTCGACCGTAGTGCTCCAACACAAGTCCGTTTCCTCCGTTTTGCAGTACGCCACACCCCTCCCGATCAACAGGACCCCCGTTTTGACCGTAGGAGCTCCGTTTCCTCCGTTTTGCGGTACGCCAGACCCCTCCCGATGAACAGGATCCCGTTTCGAACGTGGCCGGTCGAACACAAGGCCGTTTCCTCCGTTCTACGGTACGCCAAGCCTCATTTCCATCGGCTGTTCTGTCCAAACCGGTTGGCTCCCACGCGTTCCGTTGCCTCCCGATGAACACGACGCATTCCGTTGCCTCCCCATGAACACGACGACGACGTTGTTTCTCCGTTCCGACCCAGCCATGTACACAAGCCCTGGCCGTACGTATGCGCGAGTAGGCGTTCGAGACCCTGCCCGTATGTACGTACGTGGCCGTATGTTCTTTCTTGCACACTGGCCGCTGTACGTACGTGTACATGCTACGTGCGCGCCTCTACTACGACACGTGCGCGCATCTACATCGACTAGTATGTACGTACACGTTCGCGACCAGAATGACAACGCTACGTACGCTTCGACCAAGTGGGTCCCGACTGTCAAGCACTTCCTTGCCTGCGAAGATGTAGCTGGTGGGTCCCAGCAGTCAGGGGGGCGAATCTTTTTTTTTGCCCGGACGCACTTCCTTGCGTGCGAAGATGTAGCTGGTGGGTCCCAGCAGTCAGGGGGAAACGTTTTTTTCACGAAATACGGTGGCCCATCTGGTGGGTCCCCGCTGTCAGGTGGAGGAATAATTATTTTGCGCGTAATAAGGAGGCACTTCCTTGCTGCGGCCGTGGACCCAGCTGTCAGCCTCTCCACGTACAGTCCACGTCCGATGGAAGCTGTTCCTTGACCACGTTGACCACGCCGCGCCGAGAGCACCAGGGCGGTGGACGATGGCGAGGCCTCGGAAGGGGATGACGCGGAGCCGGGGAAGACACGGCAGTGGATGCCCACGCGTAGAGGAGTATGAGGGTTCACTGGTTCGCTGTGGTGTGAGGCTGCCGTCACCACAGAATAACAGGGGGTGTGGGTGAGTAGAGGGATGGCCTGGCAAGCGGTGGGAATAGTAGGGGGCGGTGAGGCCTCCGCGGCAGCACAGCCGGCCACGGGAGGCAGGAGCATGCGGCACGACCGACACTGCTTTGGGCGGTTGGAGCAACAAGACCAGAGGTTGAAGAAGCACTACGGCCGTTGGATGGACATCGTACGGTCACTGGAGCTAGAATCGTTCATATTGAGTAAGTTGACAAAGCACTCCTTCCCCGTCAACTTAGTAGGCCCACAAGTCAGCCTCCCACCAAGGTGGGTCCCAACCAGCAGGGGGAGTATTCATTTTTTTGTGCGTAATAAGGAGGCACTTCCGGTGGGTCCGAGCTGACAGCGGGCGAACGTTTTTTCGCGCAATACGGTGGCCCGTCCGGTGGGTCCCAGCAGTCAGGGGGCAAACGTTTTTTCACGAAATACGGTGGCCCGTCCGGTGGGTCCCTGCTGTCAGGTGGAGGAATCATTATTTTCCGCGTAATAAGGAGGCACTTCCTTGCTGCCGTCGTGGACCCAGCTGTCAGCCTCTCCACGTACAGTCCACGTCCGATGGAAGCCGTTCCTTGACCATGTTGACCATGCTGCGCTGAGAGCACCAGGGCGGTGGACGACGGCGAGGCCTAGGAAGGGGACGACGCGAAGCCGGGGAAGACGCGGCAGTGGAAGCCCGCGCGGAGAGGAGTACGAGGGTTCACTGGTTCGGCTGCGGTGTGAGGCTGCCGTCGCCGCGGAATAACAGGGGGTGTGGGTGAGTAGAGGGATGGCCTAGCCAGCGGTGGGAGTAGTAGGTGGCGGTGAGGCCTCCTGTAACGCCCACGATGCGACTATATCTCCCACGTGTCGAGGCACGACTTAGAGGCATAACCGCATAGTGGTTTTGTCGCAAGAAGGGTCATCTTCACACAATCCCATGTAATGAACAAGAATGGGATAAAGAGTTGGCTTACAATCGCCACTTCACACAATACATAAATATAAATCATACATCATCCAAAATACAAACATATAGACCGGCTACGGTCAAGATCCAAATGAAAATAAGACAACCCCAAATTCTAGATCCCCGATCGTCCCAACTAGGCTCCACTACTGATCATCAGGAAAAGACACATAATATCGACCACGTTCCTCGTCGAACTCCCACTTGAGATCGACCTCATCCTCTGCACTGGCATCGTCGGCACCTGCAACTGTTTTGGTAGAATCTGTGAGTCACGAGGACTCAGCAATCTCACACCCGCGAGATCAAGACTATTTAAGCTTATAGGAAAGGGAGGTTTAATAAGGTGGAGCTGCAGCGGCAATAAGCATATATGGTGGCTAACTTACGCAAGAGAGAGCGAGAAGGGAAGCAAAGGAACGGACGTCAACTAGCAATGACCAAGAAGTGATCCTGAACACCTACTTACGTCATTCATAACTCAGGCCGTGTTCACTTCCCGGACTCCGCCGAGAAGGGACCATCACGGCTACACACACAGTTGATGTATTTTAGTTGGGTCAAGTGACAAGTTCTCTACAACCGGACCTTAACAAATTCCCATCTGCCTCATAACCGCGGGCACGGCTTTCGAAAGATAATACCCTGCAGGGGTGTCCCAACTTAGCCCATCATAAGCTCTCACGGTCAACGAAGGATAAACCTTCTCCCGGAAAGACCCGATCAGTCTCGGAATCCCGGTTTACAAGACATCTCGACAATGGTAAAACAAGACCAGCAAAGCCGCCCGAATGTGCCAACAAAACCCGATAGGAGCTGCACATATCTCGTTCTCAGGGCACACCGGATAAGCGAAGCGTACAGGTACCAACATAACCCAAGTTGCCAAGGGACGGTCCCGCACGGTGCTCTAGTTTGGACCAGCACCCAGAGGAACACTGACCCGTGAGTTAAAATAAGATGACCCTCGGGCTCGCGAAAACCCGGGGGAAAAAGGCTTAGGCGGCAAATGGTAAAACCAAAGTTGGGCCTTGCTGGAGGAGTTTTATTCAAGGCGAACTGTCAAGGGGGTCCCATAAATCACCCGACCGCGTAAGGAACGCAAACTCAAGGAACATAATCCCGGTATAACAGTAACTAGGGCGGCAAGAGTGGAACAAAACACCAGGCATAAGGCCGAGCCTTCCACCCTTTACCAAGTATATATAGATGCATTAATTAAATAAGAGATATTGTGATATCCCAACATATCCATGTTCCGACATGGAACAAACTTCAACTTCACCTGCAACTAGCAACGCTATAAGAAGGGCTGAGCAAAAGCGGTAACTTAGCCAATCAACGGTTTGCTAGGAAAGGATGGTTAGAGGCTGACATGGCAAAATGTGAGACATGATATAGCAAGTGATAGGTAGCGTAGCATGGCAATAGAGCGAACAACTAGCAAAGCAAAGATAGAAGTGATTTCGAGGGGTGGTCATCTTGCCTGCAAGGTTCTCAGAGTTGTCGAAACCTTGATCCTCGTAAGCGTACTCAACAGGTTCCTCGTTCACGAACTCGTCTCCTGGCTCTACCCAAGACAAAAACACAACAAACGGAACCACAATCAACCACGAGAAATGCACAAGCAACATGATGCAAAACATGTATGGTATGCAAGATATGATATGCGGTGCATATGCGTGCTCCGGAAGGAAAAATGATGAACATGGCAGTAACTTGGCAAACCAAGCATGCCACTGGAAAGATGAGATGATTTCGGTCGAAATCGATATAAAGATCACCGGAAACGGATGCACGGTTTGCAAATGGCAAGCAAAACAAGAATGACACTAATCTGCGATTAACAGCATGATGGCACTTAAAATGCAACAAGTAGCAAAGCTACAGCACACCAACATAGCAACAAAGCATATGAAAGTAATCTACAGGAGATGTTTGACAAAAGATGAACAGTGAGCTATGGCTAGTTCACAACATATCAAGCTCAAACAAGCATGGCAAAAGTGCAAAAGATAACAGGTTCACAGACTTGGTGAAAAACTGGACATGGCAGAAAAACAGCATCAGGTAGCAATGTTCAGAGCACGAAATCAACATGCTACAGGAACTTAACATAGAAAAACGAGGCATGGCAGTGTTCTACTAAATGCATATGACAAAAGTCCCTTACTGACCATAAGCAAAAAAGGACCAGAAGATATGATGGCAAGCATGTAAACATAGCAAGTTTCGTTATCAGGTTTCAGACTTGGCAGAAAACAGAGCATGGCAGAAATAATAATATGTAGGCCTCTTTGTGAGATTGATGCACTCACTAAAGAGCAATGAACTACAAACCAAGCACACCTACAGCAAGATGGCATGTTAATGAAGCTATCCATGGCAAGAACAATTGCATAGCATGTATGGATCAACTACAATAAGCTTGGCAAAATTGCATATCATGTTAAGAATCTGCTAGAAATATTTTATAGCAAACGTAGAGCAAGATTGAGTCATGCTATCGCACTCCATAATTCCAAACAAGGGCAGGACTGGATCAATTACAACTATAACTACAAAACATCCGTACTGAACATCTCCAAAATATGCATGGATCTCTCTGTAGCATCAAGTTTACATGGCAACAAAATAACAGCAGACGAGGACTTAGAGAAATCACTAAGTCCCTGAAATCAGAAACATTACGGAGCCTACTTTGCATGCTTGTGCTAGTCACCACAGAGATCACAAAAATACATGGCATACACCACTGGAAAAATGGCATGGCATACAACAAAACACATGTAGAGCTCATGCCCATAAGATGCACAGATTAAATGATACAAAAATGACAAATCTCCAAGTTCTGTTAAGAACCAGAGAATAACAGCAACTAGCCCTCTTCCAACAGAGATTTGGGCATCAAGATGACCTCTAATGAACATGGTTCAATTGAACAAAATGAAGAGCATCAGGAGACGAACAATTTGACATATTACACGCGCGAATCGGAGCTATGCACAGTGATTTATGCAACGAGGAACAAGTGCACATAATATTAAAGATGCAAAAACTTAGGAAATTTTGAGGGGCTCGGGGGAAAAGTCAACCGTACGGCTCCGGATCTGGATCGAGCCCGTGGCTCGTGCTCGGCCTCGCCGGCGACGGCCGGAGGAGGAGAGGTGGCCGGCGATGGCGACCGACGCCGGAGGAGGAGGGGAGGCCGGAGGGCGCGGCGTCGAGCGGAGGGAGCTCCGGCGGCGAGGGGCGCCGGTGGGCACGGGCGCCGGCGGGGCGCGGCGAGCCGTGGCGGGGCCAGCCGGCAGCGGGGCGGCGCGGCGCCGGCACGGAGGCAGCGGGGCGAGGCGGAGGAGGCGGCGGGGCGCTCGGGACCCGTGCGGGGGCGCGGCGACGGCGTGGGCCGGGCGGCCCTCGGCGGCGGCGGCGTACGGCAGCGTGACACGTGGCGGCGGCGCGGAGGTGGACGCATCCGGCTCCGCCCGGACGTGTCCGGCGGCGGAGAGGGACGAGGGTTAGGGTTGGACTGCGTTCGTTTTTGGGAGAGATGCCAATTTATAGGTAGAGGGAGCTAGGAGACTCCAAATGAGGTGCGGTTTTCGCCCACACGATCGTGATCGAACGACCTAGAGCATGGAAGAGAGTTTGGTGGGTTTTGGGCTGGTTTTTGAGGGGGGTTTTTCTGGACACACAAATGGACTTTGCGGATGCCCAGTTAACCGTTGGAGTACCAAACAACCTCCAAATGGAACGAAACTTGACCGGTGGTCTCCGGGTGGGGTAATAAGGCCACTTGACAAGCCTCGGTCCATTCCGAGAAAGTTTGACACACGCACACGAAAGAAAACAAGAGGGTGCACCGGAGGAGATAGGAGCGCCGGATTGGAAAACGGACAACGCGGAAAATGCTCGGATGCATGAGACGAACACGTATGCAAATGCAATGCACATGATGACATGATATGAAATGCATGACATGAACAAAAAAACAAAACAAAAGACAAAACCCGACCACGGAGGGAATATCATAACACATAGCCGGAAATGGCAAGAGTCGGAGTTACAAATATGGCAAGTTACATGCGGGGTGTTACACCTCCGTGGCATCACAGCCGGCCACGGGAGGCAGGAGCACGCGGCACGACCGGCGCTCCTCTGGGCGGCTGGAGCAAGAAGACCAGAGGTTGAAGAAGCACTACAGCCGTTGGATGGACATCGTACGGTCACTGCAGCTAGAATCATTCATATTGACTAAGTTGACAAAGCGCTTGGTACGCGTCAACTTAGTAGGCCCACAGGTCAGCTTCCGAAATGGTGCGCCCCAGATGTCAGGGGGAGGAATCATTTTTTGGGCGGGTGAAGCTAGAATATCCGAGATTGAAGAAGAAGCACGGCATCCGTTGGATGGACATCCAATGGCCACTGCTGCTAGAACCGTGTGTTGACTATAATAAGTTGACAAAGCCTTGCATACGCGTCAACTTCTTTTTTTAGGGGACGCGTCAACTTAGTAGGCCCACAAGTGTGTGGGAGAGAACTTATAGCCCATTTGCGATTCGTAAGAATGTACAACCCATTTTTGAATTTTAATGGAATTTACTACAGCCCATTTACAGTTTGTTAAAAGTACAGCCCATTTCAACCAACCGTTCAAAACAGAATTCAATAAAATTTCCCACATTTTGATGGGATCCGAAATATTTTTATCCCGAAATTTCTAGTCAGATTAAATACAATTTCAATGTAAATTTATACTACGTAAAATCCAACAAAACATTGCGCACGCAACAATTAATGAAATTAAAATTGTCAATATCCAAAAATAATATTTTATAAAGTAATTACGTGTTTGGTGTATTTTTTATAGTTACTGCCCAGTTTTTATAATTACGTCCCATTTATTATTTCTTAAAGCCCATTTTCTTGTTAAGCCTAATGCATCCCTCCTAGGAAAGATTTGCAGCCCAGCGGGGTGGAGAATAATAACTTGACCTTGCCTAGGTATTCCTAAAAAAAGTATAGCTGGGCTAGCCATTTTCAGCTTGAAAAAAATTAATATCTGGGCTGGATATCTGGCCTGGGCTAGATGGGCCACAGCCCGCCCAGTTAATAGCTGCAGCAATGTTTTCCTTGTTGTTCAGAGGAGAAAAATTAATATCTGGGCTAAACATCGCTCAAGAAAAACTATGTAGTGCTCACACCTAAAAAACACAAATACTACTCGAGCTGCTTGGTCCCAGCTGTCGGCTGCTTCTTGTGCAATTCTCTCGTTCATTGACTACATAGGTTCACAGTGGTGTGTGGGACCGTCATGTCAGGAAACCAGGAGGAAGCAATTTTTTTATAGTTTTATATACTAATAAGGAGGCACTTGTTGTCATCCTCTCCAAGTAAAGTCATCTCCTCATCCTCATGTCCGTTGACCATGTTGACAACGCGAGACGGCGGCGCCATGGCAAGCGCAACAACTCAAAGGACGACGGAGAGGGCCTCGCAGGCCCTACGGATGGTCTGATTCAGCGCCCGCTACTCATTCGGGAAGCCAGGATCATAGGGCCACATGTCCGCGACGGCATTGTCGTTCGCTTGTTCACCGGTGCTCGTTGAGGAGACGGAGGTTGCAGCACAGGTCCTCCTACGCTGGTAGCACTCCCGCCATTAGGGCATCGAAGTGCGACCGCACCTGCTCTATGGTGAACACGGCATGAACCGGCTTGGACAGTGGCACCGGCTCCTGGTCGGAAGCTACGTCCATTGTCTGATTGTCGTCGCTCAGCTCGGCGAGGTAGCTGGCGAGCCAGCATGTCCGCCTGCTGGACCAACCCGCTGCCAAGCACGAGTCTGACTGCCCTGGCCCACCCAGACCACCTCCCTCGCCCGTGCGCGCTTTCCACCCGAAACGGTCAGCGCCACCCGCCCCGCTTCCCGGTGCATGCGATTGCTCCGCCTTCAAACGACACAAGTGTCGTCCATCCGTCCTTCTGCCACCCACATTAATGATACGCGGTTGCCGATGCGGCTACTCCGGCGCCACACGTCTGTCCCTCTGCCGCCCACCATTGCTATATAAACTGTTGCGCCGGCCATAGCTGCAGTCATCCACATCTGTTCCTATTCTCCTGTCCACACCACTACTGCCCACCATGGCTTCCTTGCGATCCAGCGCTCTTCGGGACGGGCGGACGACGGACCACAAGGAGATGGCAGCCATTGCTACCGACTGGCTGGCCGGCAGGCAGCCGGAGGACGATGACATCCCGATGGAGAACATGGTAGTCGATGATCCGACGCCAACCCCCTCCTCCGCGCCATCCTCGCCGGTGCATTGCACCATGACCATCGGCGAGGACCGTGCCCAATATATGGACACGGTGAGGCAGAAGCGTGAGGAGCAGTTCCGGGAGGCACAGGCCGATGCCACCTAAAACCACCATCTCCTCCAGGAGCACCTGCAGGAGGAGGAGCGGATCACCGCGGAGCGGGCGGAGCAGGATGCGCTGCTCGACTCGTACCGCTCCGCCCGCGAGGGCCGCCTCGAGCGCTGGCGGTACCACATGCGGGTGGCAGAGGCTGCGGCCGCCTACAAAGAGGGCGATGA
Source organism: Triticum aestivum (assembly GCF_018294505.1). NCBI lineage: Eukaryota > Viridiplantae > Streptophyta > Magnoliopsida > Poales > Poaceae > Triticum > Triticum aestivum. Next base: position 361,295,843 of record NC_057799.1, read on the forward strand.
AGCGGCCGAGGCGCTGTTTGGCGAGACCGAGGACGAGGCAGAGGACAATGTCGGCTCCGCCGAGGCCCCACGGCGCCAACAACGAGGCAGAGGACACCGCCGGCTCCGCCGAGGCCCCACCCTGCCGGCAACGAGGGGGAGAATTTTCCCCCGCTCCGCCGAGGCGCCGCCCGCCGGCAACGAGACAGAGGACATCGCCGGCTCCGCCGAGGCCCCGCCCCGCTGCCAACGAGGCCGCACCACACAGAAAACGAGGAAGAGTAGAACATGGTAGGTCGCCGCCGCTCGGGTCCAAGTAAGGCCACCGCTACTACCCTCCGGTTGCTGGCACTGAGCTGTACATCATGGAGCAATTCTATGATTACAGGCTGATTGAAGAGCGCTCCGTGGTTGAGCAAGCTCATTAGATAGTAATTTGCTAGAGAACTTGAGCACTTCAGTTGTATGCTACCAGACAATGTGCGAAGTAAAAAGGAACAGAAGGAGTACAAAGAGTTTGAGCAGCTTTTTAGCGTTCCTGTACATTGCAATCACAGCGATTCACATGTCATAGAGAACATTCAAAACAATCGATGATTATGCATCTCAGCGATTCACATGTCAGAGCCAATATTTACTTCACAACTAAAGAATAAAGAAAAAATGGATCGACACTGCTGACAGCAAAGGGCGTCCCATTCGAAAATATCAAACGCATGTCTTCTTGCTAAAATCAATGAGCAAAATTTGACAAGGTTTTCCCATTCCAAAATATCAAATGCCTACGATTGTGGAATGGGCAGGGTTTGCCATCAGTTCGGACATTGACATGGCACCTCGTGCTAAATAAACCAGCTGTTCTTTTTGTGCAGTTCCACCAAAATCAATCAAATTCGTGCGTAGCTTATATGATTTCGCCCTTATATGTTGCAACGCCTTGAACTTATCGGCACCCCCTTTCTTGTGGTGGAAATGAATGATTCGATGTATTCATGAACATTTTGTGCAGTTCCCATTGAAATCAAGCTGAGCACCCCTGTTTGCACAAATACAAAAAAAGTGATTAGTATAAAGCAAACTGTAATATGAATTGACAGTTTAAACACGCACCTACATGGTCCATGTACAACACACTTTTACAAAATGGAACTCACCGGAAAGAATCCTAGAACAACATTGTACTCACGCATCACAGCAAGAAAATGGAGATTTGTCAGTCCTTCTGAGCTGAAGTTAGTTTGGTGACGGTGTGGAACGACACCTATGGGATCACAAGAATCCCTACTACGGTTGCCGGGGCGCGGGGTTGCGAGAAGAGCAGGATTAGTAACCAGCACTAGAATCGTTTACCCAGGTTCAGGCCGCGAGGATGCGTAAAACCCTAGTCCTGCTTTGGTGGGTGTATTTCAGAGAGTTCTTGAGCTCCCGAACTAGCTGTGGTGAGTGCGTGGTTCAAAAGAGCCGAATCCTTCTCCAGTATGCCATGGGCCTCCTTTTATAGTCGAAAGGGGCTGCCACAGTGGCACACAGGAGGTGGAAAGGCGCACAGTGCTATGAGCTTATCGCTCGTATTATAGGACAAGACGCATTTAATGCGTAGCTTAGGTGTCCCCTTGATTTATCGGGGACGGGGGCGAGGCTCGTCCCGTCCGTCGTCGCTCCTCCTTGCTTCGACACGCGCCCTGGCTAGCGACGCATGCGGCGCCACATAGGCAGGCAGGCAGCTGAGGTGGCGCGGTGGTGGAGCCTCCATGAAGATCTGCATGCCGCCACGCAGGCGTTTGATGAGTTGGCCTGGGAGCTGCATGTTGCCACGCAGGTGCCCGCCCAGCTAGTTGGGCTGGCAGCCGCATGTGAACGGTGGTGGAGACTTGGTTGGTGCGGGCCTGGTAGTGGCCCTGCTGGCGTCCTCGGTGAGGGCCTTGCCGGATGGCCCGGAGAGGGTCTTGCCGTGGCACGCTGTCGTCCCCGGCAAGGACCTTACCGGGGGTCTGGTGGTCTTCCTCGGCAAGGATCCTGCCGAGGATCGTCGTCTTCTAATCCTCATCTGATCTTGAGTGTTCCTTGTCTTCACAAAGATCTGCATGCCACCATGGAGTGCCTCCCCAGCCCTGGCCCAACGCGATGTTGGAGACCGTGGGCGCAAGGGTGGCTCACTCTGTTGGTGTGGGGCGAGCTGCCCCGGCAAGGGTCTTGCCGGGGTTGCTGAGGCTGCCCCGACAAGGGTCTTGCCGGGGGAACCTGCTTTGTCCCTCTGCTCATTGTGGTCTTGGCCTTGGCGTTGCTTTGGTTATCTTGGGCTTCGGTCTTACCTTGGCTCACCTCCCCTGTTCTGCTTGCTGTGACCGTGGGCGCGGCTCTGACTGCACGTGCCCAGGTAAAGGGGTACAAAAGTGTGCCCCTCCTTTTGTACACCGACAGGAGCCCCCGGGCCTGGGCCACACATAAGCGTGACACGTTGTTGGGCCAGGCCCAAAATGGTGTGCGGGCAGGCGGGGTGGTTTTTACCGTGGTAAAACTTTTCGCGCGCTGCGCTTCCCACGACCCGCGCGCGGCGCGGCGTGGCGTGGAGGGGTGCGCGTGACGTGGGCGGCATGTGTGGGGCAGTTCCCACACACATGCGTCACATCGTGGTAAAGAGGCAGCTCGCGCCTTCCCCATAAAAAGAGGGAGGCGTGGAGGCGCGGCTCATTTACCGCACGGGGCCGGGTCGCGGTCTTCAAGGCGTCCACACCCCATGATCACGGGGTGGGGAGGGGTCGCCTCACCCATCCCCTCGATTCTGCATGTTCTCCACACGTCCTCCATGCGCTTGGGGTGGCAAGCGGTGGAGGCGGGAAACTGAGCCATTGCTGGTTGGGGCAGCGGGTCGGTCCCGATTCCCTACGCCTCTGGTGGCTGGATTGGCCGAGCGGGGCGGCCGAGCCCCAACCCCACCCCTTTATAAGGAGGGGGGAGGGGGGATGGCATCCCGCACTCTTCTGTCATCTATCTCCTCTCGCTTCTGCTTCTTCGTTTCACTCGCCATGGATAAAGGGAATCCTGGTCCCTCGACGGTGGCAGCGAGGGTCGCCGCTCGACAGCGCATCCCTCCTCCTCCTGAGCCCGTGGTGGTGGAACCGGCCGCGAGGGGAAGGGGGAGGGGGCGAGGCCGTGGGCGAGGCCGGGGCAGAGGTCGTTGCGATCGGGGAAGAGGAGGACGGGGCGGCGCGCCGGCTTCGCCCCGGCCAATGATGCCTTTTCCGATGGAAGGCCATGTTGGAGACCAGCCCCGCGAGTTCTTCATCAGGCTGCGCCGGCCTCCGCATCGCCGTCTTCGTCTTCCCGCCCCGTTTGCTCGGGAGATGGAGCGTGACCCGCCCCAATCCCTCAGATTGCACATGAGGGGCTATGGGAATGGGGGCACGCGGGTCGATGTCGACTTCCCGGCTCCTCGGGTCATGTACCTCCGTCGTGGATGGAAGACGTTCGCTCGCATCCACAGCCTGACAGTGAGGCTCGTCCTCTATTTCAAATTGATGGAGGACGGCCTGCTCTCCGACAAGGTCTTCGGAGACTTCGGGACTCGCCTGAAGTGCTGCGTGGAGAGCTCCTCCGACGGAGATTCCGACGATGGAAGCTCTTCCTCGAGCGAAAGTGATGAGGAGGACAGCGGGGCAGATGACGGGGACGAGTCCGACTAGGCGTCGGACGCCCCACGCCTGGGCGGGTGCGGCAGCGGCAGCATCTGCACCTGGCCGCTCCTCCGGCAGAGTTTTGCCGGGGGTGGGGCCAACTCCTTGAAATTCTCGGGGCCGTCTCCTTGGGCAGCTGGCATCGGGAGGCTGCGGAAGAGGAAGAGGGCGGGCGACAAGGCCGTCAACTCGGAGTACGCGGGCACCGACGCCTTCATCGCGTATTGTCGGTCCTGCCGCCTCGTCTTCCAGCTCCTTTCCCGATACCGTCATCACCGGCCCACCCGTGGGCGGCCTCCGTGGTGTTCTCTTGGTGTTTTCTGCTGCTCGTAGCTCGCCTAGGCGCCCCTTTTGCCCTTTCGCCTCCTTGACCTGCCTCCTGAGGAGAGGGACAAGAAAGGGATCACGGGCATCTCATCTCTTTTTTAATCTGTAAGCCTTCGGGCCTTGTTAAATTTAAAGTTTGTAATCCCCCTTGTTCATGTTTTTCATTCCGTACGGACTGTACCTGTGTGGGATGCTTTTAATGAAAAAGGGATGTTTGCCGGGTTATTCGTTCGTGGGTAGACCCCGCGACAAGGAGCGAATCCTTGTTACAATTTAAGATAAACGTTTTCACCCGGCAACAGACATTGTCGTCCCTCCACTTCGCTCGACCATTCTCGCGCCCTTGGCAGAGGCAGGGATGAAGCGGGCTTAGGCTCCTCGTTCTACTTCCTTGCCACCGCGACTACAACCAAATCCGGGCCCAGGAGATAATCCTTGGGTATAGAAAAGGGGAGCACGGTGGCCTAGAAATAAAACGAGGTTTCACATATCCCAGTTCCGTTCCGAAATGCATGATAGAGGATGAAAGACTTATCTGGATCTGCAGCCCCCGGCAACCTTGTCTTGCTGCGGTTGGATCCTTGTGCTTGCAGCCCCCGGCAACTCTGGTTTGCCGGGGTCGGGACGCCGGTCTGTTTCCTTTCTTCCAAGTAGCTCAGCGAAAGTGCTCATGTGCCCTGCGAACCAAAGGAGGACAGAAAAGAAACAGATAGACGCGCACTCGACCTCTAGGCTAGGGGTTAGTCGCCGCTAAGCACTATCAACCATAACCAAGGAAGAGACTTGACCTAGCATGCATGCTATAACTTAGGGCGCCAGCGCTTCATTTATTTATGCTCAGGGTCTGCGCCTGGCTTTGTACAAAGGGTTACATGCCTTGCCAGCAAAGCTTGTACAAAAGGTGGCTTGCCGGGAGGCCCCGCGAGCCGCGCCTTACGGGTAAAACTTGCGAAGATGCTCGATGTTCCAGGAGTTGCTCACAGGGACATCATCTTCGGTCTCCAGGCGGACTGCGCTGGGTCTGGTGACTCGCATTACCCGATAAGGGCCTTCCCACTTTGGCGTCAACTTGTTGGAATTCTTGGCCGACTGAATGCGCTGAAGAACAAGGTCGCCTTCCTCAAAGCTTCGGGCATGAACCTTGCGGCTATGGTAGCGGCGCAAGGCTTGTTGGTAGCGTGCTGCTCTCATAGCCGCCCGAAGACGATCTTCCTCAAGGAGCATTGCGTCATCTTGCCGCAACTGCTCTTGCTCAAGCTCATCATAAGCGAGCACTCGAGGTGACCCGTATATGAGTTCCGTGGGGAGAACTGCCTCTGCCCCATATACTAGGGCAAAGGGTGCCTGTCTGGTGGCTCGATTTGGCGTCGTCCTGATCAACCAAAGAACCGCCGGCAACTCATCAATCCAGCGCCTTCCACTCTTGTGCCGCTTGTCAAAGGTCTTCGTTCTCAGGCCTCACAACACTTCAGCATTTGCCCTTTCCGCTTGGCCGTTGCTCCGTGGGTGTGCCACAGAAGCAAAACAGACCTTGCTACCGAGGTCTTGAACGTATTGCATGAAGGTGTGGCTTGTGAACTGTGTGCCGTTGTCGGTGATGACTCTGTTTGGCACACCAAAACGACAGACCAGTCCCTTGAAAAACTTGACAGCTGACTGAGCAGTCACCTTTCTCACTACTTCCACCTCCGGCCACTTTGTGAACTTGTCGATTGCAACGTACAAGTACTCAAAGCCCCCGACAGTGCGGGGGAAAGGGCCCAGTATATCGAGCCCCCCGACCGAGAATGGCCAGGAGAGAGGGATTGTTTGAAGGGCTTGAGCTGGTTGATGAAGCTTCTTCGAATGGAACTAACACGCTTCACACTTGGTTACTAGTGTCGTCGCATCCTGGAGGGCGGTGGGCCAGAAGAAACCTTGCCAGAACGCCTTTCCGGCAAGGGCCCTCGACCCTATGTGGGAGCCACATATGACGGATGGTTGAGTTAACCGGAGCAAAAAGGTACCTGGTTCCATAGGTAGCTAGAATGTAGCACGCTTTGACAGGTAACCGGCGATGTCGTTCTCCATTCGGGGGACGTGCTCCGCTTGAATACCGTCAAAGCGTTCCTCTAGCTTCCTCACCTCATCTACGTAAGCCTCCATCAATGGGCTCTGATAATCCTTGTTGACCTGCCTGACAACGAGCTGCGAGTCACCCCTGACGATGAGCTTCTTAACCCTGAGGTCTGCCGCGATCCTGAGACCAGCAAGCAGCCCTTCGTATTCCGCAGTGTTGTTGGTGGACATCTCCCTGGGAAAGTGCATCTGGACCACGTACTTGAGGTGCTCTCCGGTGGGCGCGACGAGTAGCATGCCGGCACCAGCGCCTTGCAGCGAGAAAGGCCCATCAAAGTACATGATCTAGTCGCGGTCTGCTTCCTTGCCGGGGAGAGCGATCTCCTGGATTTCTTCATCGGGCGTTGAGGTCCATTCTGCGATGAACTCTGCCAAGACTCTACTCTGGATTGTCGAGGTACTTTCAAACTTCAAACCAAAACTTGACAACTCCAAGGCCCATTCCACAATCCTTCCAGTGGCGTCTGGGTTATGCAGTATCCGTTGCAATGGGAGGAGGGTCACGACAGTGATCTCGTGGGCTTGGAAGTAATGACGCAGCTTCCACGAGGCCATAAGGAGGCCGAAGAGCAATTTCTGCACACCGGAGTACCTCGATCTAGCTCCCTGCAAGAGGGAGCTGACAAAGTAAATAGGGTGCTGCATCATCTTCTTCTTCTGCACCACCTCACTCGACTGCGCGGGCACTGCCTCGGTGGCATCAGACTCTGCCGGGGGCCTCGCCTTGCCGACACCAGGCCCTGCCGGGGGAATCTTTGGCTTGCCATCCGCTGGTTCTGCCGCCGTCACCGCCTCCTCGTCGACCTCCCTATGTGCCACCAGTGCGGCGCTGACCACTTGATTCGTCGCAGCCAGATACAGTAGCAACGGCTCTTGTGGTTTAGGCGCAACCAGTATTGGCGTGGAGGAAAGGTATTTCTTCAGATCCTGCAATGCTGCCTCGGCTTCTGGGGTCCACTCCATTGGGCCTGCCTTCTTCAAGATTTTAAAGAAAGGAAGGGCGCGCTCGGCGGACTTGGAGATGAATCGGCTCATGGCGGCGACGCAGCCGGTGAACCGACACACATCCTTGATCCGCCTGGGTGCCTCAATCTGCTCAATAGCCTTGATTTTGTCTGGGTTTGCCTCGATCCCGCGCTGCGACACAAAGAACCCGAGAAGCTTGCCGGAGGGAACACCGACGACACACTTCTCAGGGTTCAGCTTGAGGTTGATCTTGCACAGGTTGGCAAATGTGTCTTCCAGATCTTGGACAAGAGTTGCCCAGTCTTCGGTTTTGACCACTATGTCATCCATATATGCCTCCATATTTCTATGGAGCTGAGGTTCAAAACCAATTTGGACTGCTCTTGCAAACGTCGAGCCAGCACTCTTCAACCCAAAAGGCATCCGCAAAAAGCAATACGTACCACATGGGGTGATAAATGTTGTCTTCTCTTCATCTTCCCTTGTCATGAAGATTTGGTGGTAGCCCGAGTAGGCGTCGAGGAATGACAACAGATCACACCCGACCGTGGAGTCGACAATCTTGTTGATGCGCGGCGATGTCGGATGCTTGCCACGCAAACACATCGACATTCGCCCGCAGGAAGGTGACGAGCGCGCCTTCCTATTTGCTGTCAAGGGTGGAGCCTATGGTGAAGGCCCCTCCCATGCCATCCTCCCTGATGGACACCTTCTTGGTCTGCGGCGGCTCAGCTCTGGATCTCTTGCTCTTGCCGGTAGAGTTCTCTGGCACGTCCTCGACAGTAGCACAACAATCCGAGGAGGTGCGCTTGCCGGAGTGGGTGCGAGAGGTCTTGCCGGGCTTCTTCTTCCCTCCGGCCTTCAGCGGCAGGAGCAGGTGCCTTGACGGCAGCTGCTGCAATAGCTTCTCGGTAGAGTTGGTCAGCGCAAATTAGTGCGTCCTTCTTGTCGGAGGGGACGGAGATGATGGTCAACAGCCCGGGCATCTTTAGCATGTTGTCGGTGTAGTGTGATGTCGCCATGAACTTGGCTAGTGCCGGGCGGCCGAGGATCCCGTTGTAGGGCAAGGGGATCTCAGCCACGTCGAAGATGATCCTCTCCGTTCTGTAGTTCAACTCTCCTCCAAACGTCACGGGCAGCGTGACCTTCCCCTTCGGCTGGCTCCTCCCCGGATTGACCCCTTGAAACGTGCCCGTTTCCTCGAGGTCTTTATCAGGAATTTGCAGCCTTTTGATCACGACGGGCGAGATTAAGTTCAGGCCGGCCCCACCGTCAACCAACATCTTGTTCACCTTGAGGTTGCGTATCGTTGGTGAGACCAACAATGGCAAACACCCGACCGCGGTCATGCCGTCAGGGTGGTCCTCGGCGTCAAAGATGAGGGGCGTGCTGGACCACTTCAGCAGCTTCTGAGCGTCGAACAACGGTTCCGCTATTGTAATCTCACGCGCCCACTGCTTGAGCTGGCGGTGAGAAGTATGAAGCGAGGCGCCAACATCGACGCACATGGCCTCCGTAGCCTTCTGGAACTCTTGCTCACCGAACTCGTCATGATCATCGTCTTCTTGTTTCTTGTCACGGCCCCGGGCGGGCCTCTCTTGCTGGTTGTCCTTGCCGCGGCAGCCTCCCTGGCCGCCACGCTTCTTGCCGGATCCCTCGGCACCATCCTGGTCCTTCTCCTTGTCCCGCCTCTCGTACTAAGCTTTTTGCTTCTCAGCAAGTAGCTCGACTTGTCGGCAGTTCTGGAGGTCGTGGCCCTTGGTGCGGTGGATCTTGCAGTATTGCTTGCCGGAGCTTCCTGGCTTGTCTGTAGCCGCCAAGGCCCGGCAGGCGGTGCACCCGGCAATCTCCTTGCCGGGGGCGTCTGCCTTGACCTTCTTGGCAGCGCCGGTGTTGTCAGATCCTTCAACGGCAAGCACGGCCTTGCCTTTGCGTTTCCTGTTGTGACGCCGGCCCTTCTTCGTCGGGGTGGCGGCGTCTTCGTCGGTAGAGTCGGTTTCCGCACCGGCGTCTTCGCCGGGGTACTTCCTTCCCTCTTCAGCCCGGGCGCACCTATCGGCCAGAACGTAGAGCTCGGCCACATCCTTAACCTTGGTCATCGCCAGCTCTTCGCGCATCTTGCGGTTGCGCATGTTCTGATGGAACGCGCTGATTACAGCGGCGAGATGAACGTCGGGGATGTTGTACTGCACCCGGCTGAATCTCTGGATGTACTTCCGCAGGGTTTCCCCTTCCTTCTGGGGGATGATATGCAGATCGCTGGCCTGGCCATGAGCTTGGTGGCCTCCTGTGAAGGCGCCAGCGAACTCATGGCACAGATCCGACCAAGAAGAAATGGAATCCGCCGGCAAGTGCATCAACCAAGACATAACATTAGGCTTCAGTGCCAGCGGGAAATAGTTGGCAACCACCTTGTCGTCGCGAGCTCCAGCAGCCTGCATCGCGATGGTGTAGATGCTGAGGAACTCGGAGGGATGGGTCTTGCCAGTGTACTTCTCGCTGATGTCGGGCTTGAACGTGCGGTGGGACGGCCACTGGAACTGCCGCAGCTCACGAGTGAAGGCCGGGCAGCCCACCTCGTAAGGTAGGCCGCCGGAGCCCCCTGGTGCTGGGTGGTCCATAGCGGGTCCCGCCCGCTTGTCTGACTGGTGGCGCATTTCGTGCCGGCGCTCGATGGTGGTCCGAGCGTCTTCGTGAGCTTGTTCCCGAAGAACCTGGCGCTGGTCGCGGAGGGTCCGCGGGTCGGACGACACTATGGAGATGTTATCACAAGCGTCGTCACGACGGGCCAACGCCCACGGCGGCTGGCGAGGAGGAGGAGAGTGCACCGTGGCCGTAGCTCCCCCGGTCCTCCCAGCGCCAGCATGTGGTGGCTCGGTGGAGCGCTGACCTGAGGGCCCCGCCGGCCGCGGGTCGTCTTTGTTGGTGATGGCGACGAGGCTCCGGATGGTGGCCCTCCACTCGTCGAGCTTCTCTGCAGCAGGAGGGAAGTCGAGGAGCAGCTGCGCGCGCGCGCCAAAGCTTCTGCTGGCGTGTGCGGCGGCGAGAGCTGCGTGGATCGTGGCACGCTTCGACTTCTAACCACGTTAGAAGGAGCTCCGTTACGATCCAGCGGCTGCGTGCCATTTTCGCCAGCACTTCCGCGGGCATGCTGAACTCCTTCATCCCGTGGATGACGCACATGGATCTTCCCACGGCGGTGCCCAGGGTCACCGGCGTGGTGACGCTGCTCGTCGCGCACACCATGGGAAGAGCGCGTAGTGGTCGCCGGCGTGGGCGTCTTGGAGGTCGCTGCGCCGCCCGGGGGTGGCACAACGACACTCCTGGAGGGCCCCGCGCTGCATGCGGGGGGTCCAGCTCCATCTTTGGATCTGGCGACGTGCGGCCGGTCGTCTAGCGCGCGAACGACGTCGCTCGCCAGGCTCTGACTGCCAGGGCGATGCTGGTGTTCGCGGACCGCGGCCCGGGTCCTGTCCGCGACCGGCCCACTGCTCGCCCGTACTGGCACGGGTCGTTCGGCTCCCATCGAGCAGATCGCCATGGCCGTCTTCTTCTTGGGAGCCATGGCGATGAAGAACTGCTAGGCTAGCTACTAGACCAGATTCTCACAATTGCGCCCCCTACCTGGCGCGCCAAAGATGTCGGTGTGGAACGACACCTATGGGATCACAAGAATCCCTACTGCGGTTGCCGGGGCGCGGGATTGCGAGAAGAGCAGGATTAGTAACCAGCACGAGAATCGCTTACCCAGGTTCGGGCCGCGAGGATGCGTAAAACCCTAGTCCTGCTTTGGTGGGTGTATTTCAGAGAGTTCTTGAGCTCTCGAACTAGCTGTGGTGAGTGCGTGGTTCGAAAGAGCTGAATCCTTCTCCAGTACGCCATGGGCCTCCTTTTATAGTGGAAAGGGGCTGCCACAGTGGCACACAGGAGGTGGAAAGGCGCACAGTGCTATGAGCTTATCGCTCATATTACAGGATAAGACGCATTTAATGTGTAGCTTAGGTGTCCCCTTGCTTTATCGAGGACGGGGGCGAGGCCCGTCCCGTCCGTCACCGCTCCTCCTTGCTTCGACACGCGCCCTGGCTAGCGACGCATGCGGCGCCACGTAGGCAGGCAGGCAGCTGAGGTGGCGCGGTGGTGGAGCCTCCACGAAGATCTGCATGCCGCCACGCAGGCGTTTGATGAGTTGGCCTGGGAGCTACATGTTGCCACGCAGGTGCCCGCCAGCTGGTTGGGCTGGCAGCCGCATGTGAACGGTGGTGGAGACTTGGTTGGTGCGGGCCTGGTAGTGGCCCTGCTGGCGTCCTTGGTGTGGGCCTTGCCGGATGGCCCGACAAGGGTCTTGCTGTGGCGCGCTGTCGACCCCGGCAAGGACCTTGCCGGGGGTCTGGTGGTCTTCCTCGGCAAGGATCCTGCCGAGGATCGTCGTCTTCTAATCCTCATCTGATCTTGAGTGTTCCTTGTCTTCACAAAGATCTGCATGCCACCATGGAGGTGCCTCCCGAGCCCTGGCCCAACGCGATGTTGGAGACTGTGGGCGCAAGGGTGGCTCGCTCTGTTGGTGTGGGGCGAGCTGCCCTGGCAAGGGTCTTGCTGGGGTTGCTGAGGCTGCCCCGGCAAGGGTCTTGCCGGGGGAACCTGCTTCGTCCCTCTGCTCTTTGTGGTCTTGGCCTTGGCGTTGCTCTGGTTATCTTGGGCTTCGGTCTTACCTTGGCTCACCTCCCCTATTGTGCTTGGTTTGACCGTGGGCGCGGCTCCGACTGCCCGTGCACAGGTAAAGGGGTACAAAAGTGCGCCCCTCCTTTTGTACACCGACATTTGGTCTTGTGGGGGTCATGTAACCATCCTTCAACTGCTCCTTCTGATTAGAAGATAGAGAAGGCTTCTTCATCCTGGCATAATCGGAACTAGTCACTTCACGTACTCCATATTCTTCTTCAGAGGAGGATGATCCCGTTGTGCAAAGACAAGAGGATAACTAAATGCTAGCATCCCTGTTTGCTCGAAAAAAAGGAAAGGAAATATTTAAAACAGCACAGATGAAGCACTTCTCAAGGATAATACCACTTTTTGATGACAGCATCTAAACAGTAGCACAACACCAATAGAGATGACAAAGCTCAATCATACGGATGAAATCAGTGGGCGAGTACCAACCTTTGTCAGGAGGCTTATTGTGTAGAGCATACAGATGAAGCACTTCTCCGGAACCATCTATTGCTATCTACTGTGGTGGCCATGCTTACTATATACTCCTCAATTAGATTAATGTTTCTAACATCTTGTTGTGCAGTTCCACTAAAATATATGGTATCTTCAAAGAAGATCCCAGTTTGCACAAGTAGATATAATTACGTATTACATTAAGAGTGGCATCAAATCAGTGGCAAAACAATTGCTCGTTCCAGCCATAGCAATAAATTAAGATGCAAAACTATATCATTACTTGTGTCATCACAGTTCCAGTGCTTCATTACAGCACCAGCAGTTGATTTTTGTTTTTCTTCCACTTGTTCTTCCCCTTCATCACTTGGTTCAATAATAGACAAGTCTGGCCTTCAATGTAAGATTTGGCATGTCAATGAGGTTGCACAAGTATAGCACTAAACAATGACATTAATTTTCTGATGAAAGTGGCAAAATACAGGCCAACAGTTGTGAAATACCCTTATCTTACCTCAATGGGATATTATGGTGCACATATAGATTGGAAGTCTTGTCTCCATTTGTGCAGTTCACTAAAATCAAGCAACATTACCGTACAAGTAGCATAACATATGAAAGCACACTGCAGAATCATATGAAAGAAGGCTAGTACTGACCTCTCATGACGCGGAATTCAAACAACTCACAAGAAGAAGTTCTGAACCAAATTTGCCAACGCGGATAGGAAGTAAGATCTCCTCTTGTGCAGTTCCACTAAGATCAAGCAATCAAGCAACGTTGTCGGTCTGACATTTTGGTTGAACTGCACAAAACACTCTTAAAACAAAAGTGTTTTGTGCAGTGCAACAAAAGGTCACAATGGCAACAAGGTGAAGTAGATAACCCTGTTTACACAGAGGTGCAAAGGAAACAACTAGTGGTCAATAACGGTGGATGACACAGAAGCCAACAAAAAGAAGCATCTACCTTATCTAAATGGGAAAGAAAGCAAGACAGTAGCATTTCTCAAACGGTGGCATTGATTAATATTAACAGAGAGATTATATTAACAATAAAATTCGTTAAACATGTAATTTGCTTTTAACTGTGGCATTGCATCAATTTTCCAGTGGCATTATTAGAGGGTGTTTGTTTACAGGGACATTTTGGTGGAGGGACTAAAAAACTCCGTGTCAGTCCCATCTAAACCAAACAGGAGGGACTTTTAGGGACTAAAAGTGGGCATTTGGGACTAAAGAAAGAAGACCCCGAGGGAGTCTTTTTGGGACTTTTTCCAACAGTTGCCCCTGCCACGCATCGCACCTTGTCTCTATTAGTTCACTACTAGGGGTAACATGGTCTTTTAGCATGTCATTTAATAACCTCTGGTCCATGTTTAGTCCCTGGAACCAAGCAGGTAGGGACTAGGGAGTTTTTAACCAAACAGGGCCTTAGATTAACAACAGCTAAAGAGTTGCACGGGACAGTGGACACACCAGCACCATGTGCATCTACCGATATACTAGGGTGATGCACAGTCTGTTGCAACAAAGAACAAACAACCAAGGAGCATATTTGTGTTGGTCCCAGTTTTTTTATCTTTAGACACCTTTCCCTATGTGAGCGCAGCAAATCAAGTCCTGCTCAAACTCTACAGCCTTGTCCCCCAAAACAAAAGATCAGTTCGTTACAGATGTGCGTACTGCGTTTGTCATTGTTTTCCCTTTTTGACCAACGTAGGTGCTGGATAGCCAGTCTGTACTAGTACTTTCCCCACTTCCTTTCCTCTGTGAACCACGTCCTAGATTTATGCTATACAACTTTCCCCACTACTTTCCCCCATTCCTGTCCTCTTTGAACCATGTCTTAGATTCATGCGATACAACTTCCCCACAACTTTCCCCCTTCCTTTCCTTTTTGAACCACGTCCTAGATTCATGCTATACAACTTTTCCCACTACTTTCCCCCATTCCTTTCCTCTTTGAACCACGTCCTAGATTCATGGTATACAACTTTCCCCACTACTTTCCTATTTGATCCAACACCTAGATTCGAGTGCAGCAGCGGAAAAAGCCCACATGCAGCTAGAGCAATGCATGTGGAATAAGTAAATTATACCTTAAGGTTCTTGGGGTGTGGTTCGGTGGGCGAACGGAGGCCGTTCGACCCACACTATGTACGGCGGCGAAGAAGAAGGGGTCGGAGGCCCTCCCGCGCCGCCGCTGGGTGAAAGTGAACAGCTGCGCCGGTAGTGGATTCCCTCCCTTGCTGACGGCGACAGCGTTAAGCCTCCTTCCCTTCCCGGCGGACGGCTGTTTGACCAGCGGTGAGGGGAGAGAGAGAGGCCAGCAAAGTCTTGTTTAGATCTGGAGAGGGTGAGAGAGTGTGAAGAGAGCAACTACAAGCAGACCAGCAGTGAGGGGAGAGAGAGAGGCCAACGAAGTCTTGTTTAGATCTGGAGAGGGTGAGAGACTGTGAAGAGAGCAACTACAAGCGCTGAGGCTCCAGCGTGTATATATATACTGGAGAGAGTGTGAAGAGTGCAAACCCTAGAAAACAAGCGCCGAGGCTGCAGCTTATACGTGATGAGGTGATTATACGGTCACTACGAGATCGTATAGCTCCGTATCCATCCATTTTGACCAATCAAAGAATCCTCCTGGCACGAATTATGCTCAAGTGTAGTTATCGAACCCGAGACCTCAAGTTTGATGAGCGAACAGGCTAACCAGCTACACAACCTTCCCGTTATGTTCAACGAGAGGAAAATGACCTTTTATACATTCCTGCATTCCTATGACAAGCATGCCGTGTTTTTTTGTGTGTGTGGGAGTCATTGGGATTTAAATCATAATCGTGTCATGTGGCTTTGGTGGTAAGACTATCCACAGTGGTGCACAAATAATGCAGCCTTAGTCACCTTACCTCTCTCCACATAGTACGTTGGGTCCCACCAGTCAGAGGGTGAAACAAACAAATTAATAAGAAAACTTAAAAGCGCCAGCGGTGTATCTTACCTCACACATCTCGCTACTGCTCGGGAACACTGTCCGATTGATCCCTGTGTTCGCTCACGTACTATTTTAAGTGAATCCTTATTATAACATGCACACAATTTTGGGCACTTGTATTCGACCTAAGTCAGTGTGCCACCGTATCTCGTATGTCTCCTTCCGTCTAGGTGTAATAAGTCATGTTAGAAGGTGCAGCGGGACCAAGGTGTAAGCAGATTGGACGAGAAGGAGAAACTTGACCGGTCATTCCTCCAATCAAAGCCCTGATTTCTGTCTCTAAACGCAACAATTAATCCAAACAACTAAGAGATGCCTCTTCTCTTCTTGTACGTACTCCATTTGTATCTCACTTCCTGTGGCTTCGCACTCGCACGATTTTCCTATTCTATGAACCTGTGTGCGCGTGTGTGATGTCTACTACACAACCTTCTTCTTGTAGACGTTGTTGGGCCTCCAAGTGCAGAGGTTTGTAGGACAGTAGCAAATTTCCCTCAAGTGGATGACCTAAGGTTTATCAATCTGTGGGAGGTATAGGATGAAGATGGTCTCTCTCAAACAACCCTGCAACCAAATAACAAAGAGTCTCTTGTGTCCCCAACACACCCAATACAATGGTAAATTGTATAGGTGCACTAGTTCGGCGAAGAGATGGTGATACAAGTGCAATATGGATGGTAGATATAGGTTTTTGTAATCTGAAAATATAAAACAGCAAGGTAACTAATGATAAAAGTGAGCGTAAACGGTATTGCAATGCTAGGAAACAAGGCCTAGGGTTCATACTTTCACTAGTGCAAGTTCTCTCAACAATAATAACATAATTGGATCATATAACTATCCCTCAACATGCAACAAAGAGTCACTCCAAAGTCACTAATAGTGGAGAACAAACGAAGAGATTATGGTAGGGTACGAAACCACCTCAAAGTTATTCTTTCCAATCAATCCGTTGGGCTATTCCTATAAGTGTCACAAACAGCCCTAGAGTTCGTACTAGAATAACACCTTAAGACACAAATCAACCAAAACCCTAATGTCACCTAGATACTCCAATGTCACCTCAAGTATCCGTGGGTATGATTATACGATATGCATCACACAATCTCATATTCATCTATTCAACCAACACATAGAACCTCAAAGAGTGCCCCAAAGTTTCTACCGGAGAATCAAGACGAAAACGTGTGCCAACCCCTATGCATAGGTTCATGGGTGGAACCCGCAAGTTGATCACCAAAACATACATCAAGTGAATCACGTGATATCCCATTGTCACCACAGATACGCACGACAAGACATACATCAAGTGTTCTCAAATCATTAAAGACTCAATCCGATAAGATTACTTCAAAGGGAAAACTCAATCCATTACAAGAGAGTAGAGGGGGAGAAGCAACATAAGATCCAACTATAATAGCAAAGCTCGCGATACATCAAGATCGTGCCAAATCAAGAACACGAGAGAGAGATCAAACACATAGCTACTGGTACATACCCTCAGCCCCGAGGGTGAACTACTCCCTCCTCGTCATGGAGAGCGCCGGGATGATGAAGATGGCCACCGGTGAGGGTTCCCCCCTCCGGCAGGGTGCCGAAACAGGGTCCCGATTGACTTTTGGTGGCTACAGAGGCTTGCGGCGGCGGAACTCCAGATCTATTCTGTTCCCCGAAGTTTTTAGGGTATATGGGAATATATAGGTGAAAGAAGTACGGCAGGGGAGCCACGAGGGGCCCACGAGGGTGGAGGGCGCGCCCGGGGGGGTGGGCGCGCCCCCTGCCTCGTGCCTTCCTCGTTGCTTCCTTGACGTGGACTCCAAGTCTCCCGGGTTGCTTTCCTTCCAAAAATAACTTCTCCAGAAGGTTTCATTCTGTTTTGACTCCGTTTGATATTCCTTTTCTTCGAAACACTGAAACAAGGAAAAAAACAGGAACTGACACTGGGCTCTGGGTCAATAGGTTAGTCCCAAAAGTAATATAAAAGTGTAAAATAAAGCCCATAAACATCCAAGATGGATAATATAATAGCATGGAACAATAAAAAATTATAGATACGTTGGAGACATATCAGCATCCCCAAGCTTAATTCCTGCTCGTCCTCGAGTAGGTAAATGATAAAAACAGAATTTTTGATGTGGAATGCTACTTGGCATAATTTCAATGTAATTCTTCTTAATTGTGTATGAATATTCAGATCCGAGAGATTCGTGATAAAAGTTCATATTGACATAAAAGTAATAATACTTCAAGCATACTAACTAAGCAATTATGTCCTCTCAAAATAACATGGCCAAAGAAAGTTCATCCCTACAAAATCATATAGTTTAGTCATGCTCCATTTTCGTCACACAAAAATGCTCTCATCATGCAGAACCCCGATGACAAGCCAAGCAATTGTTTCATACTTTAGTAATCTCAAACTTATAAACCTTCACGCAATACATGAGCGCGAGCCATGGACATAGCACTATGGGTGGAATAGAATATGATGATGGGGGTTATGTGGAGAAGACAAAAAAGGAGAAAGTCTCACATCAACGAGGCTAATCAATGAGCTATGGAGATGCCCATCGATTGATGTTAATGCAAGGAGTAGGGATTGCCATGCAACGGATGCACTAGAGCTATAAATATATGAAAGCTCAACAAAAGAAACTAAGTGGGTGTGCATCCAACTTGCTTGCTCACGAAGACCTAGGGCACTTGAGGAGGCCCATTGTTGGAATATACAAGCCAAGTTCTATAATGAAAAATTCCCACTAGTATATGAAAGTGACAAAACAAGAGACTCTCTATCATGAAGATCATGGTGCTACTTTGAAGCACAAGTGTGGTAAAAGGATAGTAACATTGTCCCTTCTCTCTTTTTCTCTCATTTTTTTGGGCCTTCTCTTTTTTATGGCCTTTCTCTTTTTTTTATTCCTCACTTGGGACAATGCTCTAGAAAATGATGATCATCACACTTCTATTTATTTACAACTCAATGATTACAACTCGATACTAGAACAAAGTATGACTCTATATGAATGCCTCCGGCGGTGTACCGGGATATGCAATGAACCAAGAGTGACATGTATGAAAGAATTATGAACGGTGGCTTTGCCACAAATACTATGTCAACTACATGATCATGCAAAGCAATATGACAATGATGAACGTGTCATGATAAACTGGAATGGTGGAAAGTTGCATGGCAATATATCTCGGAATGGCTATGGAAATGCCATAATAGGTAGGTATGGTGGCTGTTTTGAGGAAGATATAAGGAGGTTTATGTGTGAAAGAGCGTATCATATCACGGGGTTTGGATGCACCGGCGAAGTTTGCACCAACTCTCAATGTGAGAAAGGGCAATGCACGGTACCGAAGAGGCTAGCAATGATGGAAAGGTGAGAGTGCGTATAATCCATGGACTCAACATTAGTCATAAAGAACTCACATACTTATTGCAAAAATCTACAAGTCATCAAAAACCAAGAACTACGCGCATGCTCCTAGGGGGATAGATTGGTAGGAAAAGACCATCGCTCGTCCCCGACCGCCACTCATAAGGAGGACAATCAAAGAACACCTCATGTTTCAAATTTGTTACATAAGGTTTACCATACGTGCATGCTACGGGACTTGCAAACTTCAACACAAGTATTTCTTAAATTCAAAACTACTCAACTAGCTCAACTTTAATATCACTACCTCCATATCTCAAAACAATCATCAAGCATCAAACTTCTCTTAGTATTCAACACACTCATAAGAAAGTTTTTACTAGTCTTGAATACCTAGCATATTAGGATTAAGCACATTACCATGCTGTTTAAGACTCTCAAAATAATATAAGTGAAGCATGAGAGTTCATCTATTTCTTCAAAATAAAACCACCATTGTGATCTAAAAGATATAAGTGAAGCACTAGAGCAAACGACAGACTACCCCGAAAGATATAAGTGAAGATCAATGAGTAGTTGTATAGTTATTAAACTATGTGAAGACTCTCCCATTTAATAGTTTTAGATCTTGGTATTTTATTCAAACAGCAAGCTAAGCTAAAGAAAATAAAATGACGCTCCAAGCAGAACACATTGTGGTGAATAAAAATATAGCTCCAAGTAAAGTTACCGATGAATGAAGACGAAAGAGGGGATGCCTTCCGGGGAATCCCCAAGCTTAGGCTCTTGGTTGTCCTTGAATATTACCTTGGGGTGCCTTGTGCATCCCCAAGCTTAGGCTCTTGCCACTCCTTATTCCATAGTCCATCGAATCTTTACCCAAAACTTGAAAACTTCACAACACAAAACTTAACAGAGAATCTCGTGAGCTCCGTTAGCGAAAGAAAACAAAACACCACTTCAAGGTACTGTAATGAACTCATTATTTATTTATATTGGTGTTAAACCTACTGTATTACAACTTATCTATGGTTTATAAACTATTTTACTAGCCATAGATTCATCAAAATAAGCAAACAACACACGAAAAACAGAACCTGTCAAAAACAGAACAGTCTGTAGTAATCTGTATCAAACGGATACTTCTGGAACTCCAAAAATTCTAAAATAAATTGGTGGACCTGAGGAATTTGTCTAGTAATCACCTTCAAAAAGAATCAACTAAATATCACTCTCCAGTAAAAAGTTGAAGTTAATCTCGTGAGCGCTAAAGTTTCTGTTTTTTACAGCATGATCATAAAGACTTCACCCAAGTCTTTCCAAAGGTTCTACTTGGCACAAACACTAATTAAAAAACAAAACCACATCTAAACAGAATCTATATGGATTATTTATTACTAAACATAACCAAAAAGCAAGAAACTAAAATAAAATTGGGTTGCCTCCCAACAAGCGCTAACGTTTAACGCCCCTAGCTAGGCATGACGATTTCAATGATGCTCGCATAAAAGTTAAGAATTGAAACATAAAGAGAGCATCATGAAGAATATGACTAGCACATTTAAGTCTAACCCACTTCCTATGCATAGGGATTTTGTGAGCAAACAACTTATGGAACAATAATCAACTAGCATAGGAAGGCAAAACAAGCATAACTTTAAAACTTTAAGCACATAGAGAGGAAACTTGATATTATTGCAATTCCTACAAGCATATATTCCTCCCTCATAATAATTTTCAGTAGCATCATGAATGAATTCAACAATATAACCAGCACCTAAATCATTCTTTTCATGATCTACAAGCATAGAAATTTTACTACTCTCCACATAAGCAAATTCTTCTCATGAATAGTAGTGGGAGCAAACTCAACAAAATAACTATCATGTGATTGGAAATTAAGATCAAGATGACAAGTTTCATGGTTATCATTATTCTTTAAAGCATACGTGTCATCACAATAATCATCATAGATAGGAGGCATGCTTTCATCATAGTAAATTTGCTCATCAAAGCTTGGGGGACAAAAAATATCATCTTCATCAAACATAGCTTCCCCAAACTTGTGGCTTTGCATATCATTAGCATCATGGATATTCAAGGAATTCATACTAACAAAATTGCAATCATGCTCATTATTCACATATTTTATGCCAAGCATTCTATGTAATTCTTCTTCTAGTACTTGAGCACAATTTTCCTTCCCATCATTTTCACGAAAGATATTAAAAAGACGAAGCGTATGAGACAAACTCAATTCCATTTTTTTGTAGTTTTCTTTTATAAACTAAACTAGTGATAAAACAAGAAACTAAAAGATTCGATAGCAAGATCTAAAGATATACCTTCAAGAACTCACCTCCCCGGCAACGGCGCCAGAAAAGAGCTTGATGTCTACTACACAACCTTCTTCTTGTAGACGTTGTTGGGCCTCCAAGTGCAGAGGTTTGTAGGACAGTAGCAAATTTCCCTCAAGTGGATGACCTAAGGTTTATCAATCCGTGGGAGGTGTAGGATGAAGATGGTCTCTGTCAAACAACCCTGCAACCAAATAACAAAGAGTCTCTTGTGTCCCCAACACACCCAATACAATGGTAAATTGTATAGGTGCACTAGTTCGGCGAAGAGATGGTGATACAAGTGCAATATGGATGGTAGATATAGGTTTTTCTAATCTGAAAATATAAAAAACCAAGGTAGCAAGCGATAAAAGTGAGCGTAAACGGTATTATAATGATAGGAAACAAGGCCTAGGGTTCATACTTTCACTAGTTCAAGTTCTCTCAACAATAATAACATAATTGGATCATATAACTATCCCTCAACATGCAACAAAGAGTCACTCCAAAGTCACTAGTAGTGGAGAACAAACGAAGAGATTATGGTAGGGTACGAAACCACCTCACAGTTATTCTTTCCAATCAATCCGTTGGGCTATTCCTATAAGTGTCACAAACAGCCCTAGAGTTCGTAACAGAATAACACCTTAAGACACAAATCAACCAAAACCCTAATGTCACCTAGATACTCCAATGTCACCTCAAGTATCCGTGGGTATGATTATACGATATGCATCACACAATCTCAGATTCATCTATTCAACCAACACATAGAACCTCAAAGAGTGCCCTAAAGTTTCTACCAGAGAATCAAGACGAAAACGTGTGCCAACCCCTATGCGTAGGTTCATGGGCGGAACCCGCAAGTTGATCACCAAAACATACATCAAGTGAATCACGTATATCCCATTGTCACCACAGATACGCACGGCAAGACATACATCAAGTGTTCTCAAATCATTAAAGACTCAATCCGAGAAGATTACTTCAAAGGGAAAACTCAATTCATTACAAGAGAGTAGAGGGGGAGAAGCAACATAAGATCCAACTATAATAGCAAAGCTCGCGATACATCAAGATCGTGCCAAATCAAGAACACGATAGAGAGAGAGAGAGATCAAACACATAGCTACTGGTACATACCCTCAGCCCCGAGGGTGAACTACTCCCTCCTCGTCATGGAGAGCGCCTGGATGATGAAGATGGCCACTGGTGAGGGTTCCCCCCTCCGGCAGGGTGCCCGAACAGGGTCCCGATTGACTTTTGGTGGCTACAGAGGCTTGCGGCGGCGGAACTCCAGATCTATTCTGTTCCCCGAAGTTTTTAGGGTATATGGGAATATATAGGTGAAAGAAGTATGGCAGGGGAGCCACGAGGGGCCCACGAGGGTGGAGGGCGCGCCCAGGGGGGTGGGCGTGCCCCCTGCCTCGTGCCTTCCTTGTTGCTTCCTTGACGTGGACTCCAAGTCTCCCGGGTTGCTTTCCTTCCAAAAATAACTTCTTCAGAAGGTTTCATTCCGTTTCGACTCCGTTTGATATTCCTTTTCTTCGAAACACTGAAACAAGGAAAAAAACATGAACTGGCCTGGGCTCTGGGTCAATAGGTTAGTCCCAAAAGTAATATAAAAGTGTAAAATAAAGCCCATAAACATCCAAGATGGATAATATAATAGCATGGAACAATAAAAAATTATAGATACGTTGGAGACGTATCAGCGTGCGTGTGTGTGTTTAACAGCATGTGTGTGTTAGAGAGAGCGACAGATCGACCTACTCCTACAGAGAGATGGTGTGCAGTGTACGATTTTAGCCGCGAGAGTCGGTGCATCCTCTTGTTTCCGGGCATCCGGTAGGGACAGGCGGACAGCTGCCACGCCCGCTCCTGGCTAGCTTGGCCCACCCAAAGCCCCTCCATCGCCCGCGCGCGCTTCCCGCCCGAAACGGTCAGCGCCGCTCCAAAGAATCGGTGACGCATTCATGCCCGGGCAGAGTGGACGCGACCTCTCACTGGCGCCTGCGTTGAAGGGAGAAGCAGATTCAAGAGTGTTGGTTGGTTCGTCCGTCCAACTTACTGCTGGGTCTATGTGATTTGAAGGCTCATTGGTCATTATTACTGAGGTGGTTGGACTGCTGGATGTCCCACGCTTTCGGCGAAAGGAGGTACTACTAGATTACAATTTTCTCCATTCTTACGGCGGAGGAGTGAAAGAGCAGTGAAAACACGCAGGCTCAGTGATTACATGGCCCACCTCACACTATCACCATATTTTCTGGACACCGTGCGACACCTAACTCTTTACATAGTACTACTTGTATAGTACGTACTGTAATTTATCAGCGAGATAGTACAATGCTATGAAGCTTCCAACTTTTGTTACATGTATCTTGCGTCCAAGGTTGCCCATTGCAACATTTCATCAAATATAAAGGAGACTAACATGCATGCTATTGCATCTCAATGATTGACAGATCATAGCAAATATGTACTCCCTCCATTCCAAAATAAGTGTCTCAACTTTATGCTACATACGGAGCAAAATGAGTGAATCTAAACTCTAAAATACGTCTATATACATCAGTGTTTGGAGTATGTACTAGTAGTCCATATTGGAATCTACTAAAGGACCTATATATTACAAACAATATGATAATCTCTCTAACCAAGGTAGTAGGGACGAGGAGTAAACGGAGGGAGTACTAGTAAAATTTTCTCCTTGTCCTGCGAGCCACCGCGCGTGTGGGCGAGGGAGCGGGCGTAAGGCGTACAGTACTACTACTACTCATGCAGTCCCTAGCCATTGAAACAGAGACAACTAAAGAAAAAAATGATCCATGCAGTCCCTAGCCCTTGAACCGTAAACCCTAACCAGGCTTTAATTTGCTGGCAACGTCGGCGCTTCCTAAGAAATGAAGTTTGCAACCCTTTGACCATCGGATCATTTTGTGCAGTTTCACCAAAATCGAGATGAGCATCCCTGTGGCAAAGAAATTGAAGAAGCGTGATTAGAATAAGATTACTGGGACTAGTTGATGAGACATAAACTCATCACAAATACAGTACGTAGAAGCCAGTAGAGGTATGTGCGGGGCAAAGAAGTAGAGAAATATCCACATGGAGTGATGTGGGCAGCTGGAGCAGTGGTGCAAGCCGGCTGTAAAGGGAGTTGTACCTGAGGGATGTCGGGACGTAGCTCAACCTAGAGGAGGGCGGCAAGAGGAGGCAACTACCCATGTCGCGGCAGTGAGCAATGGACGAAGGCAACCTCACCGGTTTTGTGAGAGAGAATGGCGGGGACCCCTGATCGGGACATGCCGACAGTGGGTTTTCGCCGTCGGCGACGGCGACCGCATCTACACTAAGCATCCACCCCTTCCCCCAGCGGACTTGATCCACCGGGATGTTAGAGATGTGGCCACAGTGGTTTTGTGCGAGAGAGTGTGAAAACTGAAGAGAGCAACCCCAGCAAGCAAACATGTAGGCTCGTCCTGCCTATGTATATAGTGGAGCGGTTTCCTTTTCTCTCCATATGAACCTATTTATATTGCGTATGTGCCACTGAAGAAAAAAACTTTATTTATAAATGACGCGGCACCTACTACTCGTTCTCCTATAAACCTTGCGCTTGGCATCTCCAAACTAGTAACCTTGTGATTGGCTCTTCGCCTCTTCGGGAAGTCGAGCAATAATGGTACTGCAGTATATCATTCTGGCTATATGAGACTGAATGAATTGCTTCACGTCCACCACGTGGCGAGGGTCGAGGGGCGAGGGAGAGTGCGTACTATTACGTCCGTTTCAATATGGACTACATACGGAGCAAAATGAGTGAATCTACACCCTAAAATACGTCTATATACATCAGTGTTTGGAGTATGTACTATTAGTTCATATTGAAATCTACTAAAGGACATATATTCCATACAATATGATAATCTCTCTAACCAAGGTAGTAGGGACGAGGAGTAAACGGAGGGAGTACTAGTAATTTTCTCCTCGTCCTGCGAGCCATCGCGCGCGTGGGCGAGGGAGCGGGCGTAAGGAAGCAAGCTTCACCTCATCCTGCGAGCCACCGCGCCCGTGGACGGGGGAGACGGCGTACTAAGCAAGCTTCTCCTCATTCTGCGAGTTGACGGGACACATCAAAAGTACTCCAGTGTATAGAGCCTTGCCTCTAAGGTAGGCCCCACATGGTTTGCCTCTTTTTTATTTAACATAACGCGTGAAGTCGCAATTTGTTTGTTCACCCGTGGTAGACGATCCTCCCTCCATCTAGTGCACAACCAGTACATGTGTCAAGTTACCACGTGGGCTGCCTTTTCGTACAGAAATGAGCTCCACCGTGTACCCGCGCGGGTGTGGTTGGGAAATAGACGGGAGTACATGCGTCGTGCGTGCACCTCTTCTCTTCGTGCACGTCCCCCACCTACGTGGGTGTGTGTGAGAGATACAAACCTAGACAAATGGCTTGTGCGTTCGTGAGTGCTTTTGGGGGGGAGGTTGATTTCGTGAATGTATTTGTGGGAATATGTGTCGATGACATCTCAAACAACATTTTGCATGCAATGTGTGTGAAATGGAGGCCTATCCATATCATATATAGAGGGTTGGGCGATCCACGACAAGAGAGGGAGGGGTCATAGATATCGATAGAATCGAAGAGAGGATCAAGTGGGTGGGTGCGAGATCGATGAAGAGAGCCATCGAAATTGTGTGTGTGTGTGTGCAAGTCAAAGATATAGGGCGACTGACCTAGCTACCGGAACGTCAGAGGGCACATGTCAAGTTTGTGTGTGGCAGGGAGACATGACTAGAGCGCTCGATGTATCGGTGTGTGTGTGTGTGCGAGGGGGTGGGGGGAGGGGTAGGCAGAGGCCTAACTATAGAGGTAGAACGACTCGTATATGTGTTGAGAAGGAGAGACCCAGCTATGTCTTGGCGGAGATCGGTCGACATCCATACATAACTGAAGGACGGGAAATAGGATGGGACAGAGAGAGGAGAGAGAGAGGGACGGAGAGGGGTAGAGTGCTGGATGGGTGATGGAGTTGCTTCTCGAAGATGGTGGGAGAGGCCTACTAGACAAACTGAGGGTGGAACTGCAATATTATCAATAAGAGTGGGGATGTGTTTCTGTGTGTGCCTGTGCGTGATAGATATGTCGGGACACATCCATGGATGATGAAGGGGAACCATGTGTTTGGTAAGCAAACCTAACTAGATTGGTAGATCAATTGTTGTTTGTCGGAGGAAGGGAGAAACATAACTAATGAGGTAGATCGATCGACGCGTGGGGAAAACGAGTTATAAGGACCTAGCTAGCTATATGTATAGCGGGAGATCGGTCGGTGTACGTCCATTTGTTAGAGGCAAATAAGGCCTGACGAGATGGATAGACAGAGAGAATGGAGCTAGGAGGTGGTGCGAGAGGCCCAGCTACTAGCTAGATAGGGCGAGGAGTGTGCGGTTGTGAGATCGATGAAAAGAGGGGCGAGAGTTTACACGTGAGTGGGACCGTATGAGAGACACGAGGCAAGGACACATAAAGGAGGAGATTGAAGGTGAGTGTGTATGTTGTAGGCAGACATCGCTGGAGAGGTTTATCGATCGGTGTGTGTCGGAAAGGAGTTGTGGAGACTGTGGGAGAACGACCTAAAGAAAAAAAATGAATGTGCGTGATGGATAGAATGCTGAGGGAGGGGGAGGGCGAGGAGGGCGTGTGCATGCACGAGAGAAAGTTAGTGGTAGCTACAAAGGTTAGAGGGTTGTGTGGGTGTAAGAGACTAAAAAAGATCATAATTTGATATGAAAGTGGATTCATATATTTGAATAGGAGATCATAGTGTTTTAAACATATGCATGCATGAATATAGCGGTGATACGCGTGTTGTGGTTTTGCACATGTTATACCATAATGTGATAATGCATGGCGTTTGCAACTCACGGCTAAATGTCGAACAATCTAAACCATACTATGCATCGAACAATCTCACATTTTATTTGAATTTGTGATAATGTGTGGCATTTGCAGCTTACAACTAAATATCGAACAATCTAAACAATACTATATATCGAACATTCTCACATTTTATTTGAATTTGTGGTAATGTGTGGTGTTTGCAACTCACATCTAAATACTTGTAGGCGTACGGGGCGGGGCACCATACATAATGTGATAAACACATTGTACATATGAGACATGGTTTAGTTTGTGAAGATCTAGCTAGAGCTTGAAATGTACTATGATTTGAAATCAACATAAAGTGTTCATATTGACGTGGTAGTATATACGTTTGGAATGCACTAAAACGTTCATTTAAGTACTAGGTTGCATGCATTATACACGTAGCGAAATATTTTAATTGAACATAACATGAATTCAAAGTTTTGAATGACATTTGTAGTGCGACTTGATTTGGTACAGTACACGTTAGGCTTGCCCGAAATATTTAAGATATATCTTTGTCTCGTTGTGCTCCGACAACTCCCTCCATCTCAACCCGTGCCTTGCTATTCCAAAATTACAACGCGCGCGAAAACTCCCACCTCCTGTGAAATACCGACACGTGAAATGCCCGTGATACCCCTAAACCGAAAGAACTGCCTCAAATCGGTGGGGGTACTTTCGTAACTTACCCCACATTTCGGACAAGCGCGTCCCTAAGCCATGGTTCCCCACTCCCATCCCATCCGCCCACCCATTCGTACACCGAGGCCGGGAAAACCCGCGAAGCCCCACACCCTCCTCCATCCGCCACCCAGCCGGAGCCTCTTCCCCGACGACGTCGTCCGCAGCAACACCTCGACGTCCCTCATCCACCGTACCGGATGAGGATCCGTCGTCGATCTGGTCGTCCCGCCGGTTCAGCCACCCCCTCCTCCACCTCCAAGGAGCTGCCCCGATGTTCCCCTCGTCTTTCGCGCCACCTCCATTCCCACACGGCCATCTTCACCTACACCACCGGAAGAGCATTAGCATCACCGTTTCCTCGGATGAAGCTGCGGCCTAATCAACGCCACCAAAGAGGTTGTACACTAATCGCCGCATTTTCTTCTTGATTCGATCTCACGGTGCTGCCGGTGCTCGGTCCCGAGCCGACACGGCGCGGCTCCATCCACCGCGGCATCGCTAGCCACTTCCTCCACGGCATCGCTCCCTCGGCGGCGACGTCCACATCAGTAGGAGCTACTGCTGCTTTAGCTCTCGCTCGCGCTGCTGCTTTGCTCTTGCTCTCGGTCCCCTGCCTAGTCTGCTCTTGCTCTTGCTTGCGCTGCTGCTCTCGCTATTGCTCTTTCTTGCGATGCTGCTCCGATTAAGCTACACTTCAGTCGACTGAATCGACTTTTGGGTCAGTCGATTTTCAGGGGGTGGGGGGCTCGCCGGAGTTAAGAAAGAACCAGCCGCAGCGGGGAGGGGGGCTCGCCGGAGAAGTACTCCACTATCTATCTTAGGGTTCAGGGTGGGGGAGGTGGTCGCCGGCGGTGGTGGGTCGGTGGCGTGGGGATCACCGGAGAAAAAGCTCGGCACGGGGGGCCTAGAGGGATGGCCGGGGCGGCGGCGGACCGGCGGTGGGGAGTGTTTTCGGGGCGGGCGGGGCGGCTGTTTAGCCGGTGGTGGCTGGCGGCTCAGGGGGGTGGAGGTTGAAGATGAACTGCAGGCCCTTGATTTTGTATCCAACGGCTGCAAAATCGACTGACCAGAGATGAAAAAGTCAGTCAACTGACGTGTAGCCTCACCTCTAGTGCGTTCAGTTTCGACAGTAAAATTCAGTTTCGACAGCAAAATTCAGTTTCGACAGTTAAGTTCAGTTTCGACAGTTAAATTCAGTTTCGACAGTTAAGTTCAGAGATGAGCGGCTGATGTATACATCTAGCACTTTGTGGTTATGTATTTTACGCCATCTATTGGAGATGCTATTAGAATTCCACTCAGGTTAACGTTGTCTCTCTTGTCCTGCTTCAGCCTCGGCGTCGTACAACTCGGAGCTGCTCCAACGACGAAACCCTCCACCACAGCGGAGCAGTACCTCGGGCTCCATCTCCAAACGCCTAAAATCTTCTTCCCCTCCTCCGATAGCCAAGTCAGCCGGAGCATCCTCACCGGCCAACCAAATCACGCTAAGATCGACATGGCTTCGCCAAAGAGGTTGTACACTTCTTGTGGTTTGACTTAATCTCACCATACTTCTTTGCATCCTGTGATCTTCCAATTCTTGTGAACCAAACACCCAGATTGGCAGAAATCCTGTGTTTTTAAATTCTCTGTTTTGCACGTGCATCCCTATCCTATTCATGTCTATTTCATATCCCTGCATTGTTAGAATCCACAAATTTAAACAAGCCCTTACACAATTACTTATGTTACAGATATGTGTCAAAGAAAACCTTGTGTGGTTTGTCCTGCTCCTGCGGTGCTGTGTTCCACCCTAGCTCAGCTGCTCCAGCGACGGAAGGGTTCACCACAGCAGGGATCCGCTCTCCAGACTGTCTTTTGCCGCCTCAGATCTTCTTCCCCGCCGCCGGCAGCCACGACAACTGCATTACCATCACCAACTGAGCAGATGACCTTGAGGACTGCACGGGTCCGCAAGAGAGGTCGTACTCTTCCGTGTTTGCTTACGTTATGCATTGCTTAATATGATGACATGCTACTTTATCGTCGTGTTCACCTATTAGACTCCGACTCAGGTCCAAACTTATGCTAAAACTTGAGTTTTTAAATGGTTGTGGGGTACATATTGGGGCAGCAATCAGTACTATCTGTCTACTATCTGGTTAATCTTGGGTGTCTACTATGAGTTTCATGTTGGGTGCAAACAAACATTAAAGGAGCCATTATCTGTATTTTTTAACTAAAGCTATTATCTGCCTGCTATCATTGGTTTTGGGTCTATCCATAGTTTGCTACCATCACTCTGGATTTGTGCATGCACTCCTTACATAATCTCACTATGTTTTATTCATATGCATGTCAGTTATTGTACACAATGTAACTGAACATGTAGAGCAAAAGAGACGAGCCTTGCGTGGCAATAAAATTTCATGCAGACATCGCTCCATGGTGGGCGCAAAGGCAGCCCCCCTCCACCCATTTCGGATCGTAATCAAGAGGAAGATAACTGTTCTGAGGGGGATTCAAAAGCAGAAGACCACACCTATTTACCCCCTGAGGTCTTCGCTCTAACTTGGCATGCTGATGTTGGTTATATCATGCATATGGTGCCTTGCATTGCTTACTTTATACATCAAATATGTCAACTGCTTAGTTTAGACATGCTTTGTGTGAATGCCATTTGTTTAGTTTATTCACCGTTTATGTGAATTATGCAATGCCATCTTGTTTAGCCAGGCATCATACATGTGAATTTTGCAATGCCATCCTGCCTAGCCAGTCATCTTATATGTGAATTATATCAGGCCATCCTTTTTTTCGTTACGTATTACATTTGTCAACAATGTTAGTACATTCAACTACTCTTCATGTGCATCAGCCATTTGACACGGTGATGGAAAATTCTGGAGTGAAAACAAGGTCTTCATAGCAGACTATGCTATCTTACGAAGCGCATATCTCGCTGGTTACGGATAGCTCCTCAGAGGAGGATTCAGAGACAGATGACCAGTCCTATCCCCCCCCCCCGAGGTGCATGCTCTAACTTGGCAGGGTTATGTTGCTCATATCGTGCGTATGGTATCTTGCATTGCTATGTCATTTGCTTAGTTTAGACATGATTTGTGTGAATGCCACCTGTTTAGTGTCTAATTACCATATATGTGAATTATGCAATGCCATCTTTTTGCAAGACATTATATATGTGAATTATGCAATGCTATCTTGTTGCAAGGCATTATATATGTGAATTACACAATGCAATGCTGTTTAGCCAAGCGTCATATATGTGAATTATATCATGTCGTCCTTTTTTTGTATTTCTCATTGCTTTTGTCGACAATGTTTGTATATTCAACCGCTCTTCCTGTGCATCAGCCATTTGAATTGGTGATGGAGAAATCTGGAGTGAAAACAAGGTCTTCAGAGCAGACAATGCTACCTGGTGAAGCAGATATGTTGCTGCTTACAAATAGCTCTTCAGAGGAGGATTTAGAGGCAGATGACCAGTCCTATTATCCCCCTGAGGTGTATGCTCAAACTTGGCAGGGATATATTACTCATATCATGCATATGTTGTATTGCAATGCTTAGTTTTTACATCATATACACGATGTTGAATGCCATCTCCTTAGTTTCACACATCATATATGCGATTGCCCTCTGCTCACTTCCTTAGTATATAAATCATATATTTGAATTATATCATGCCATGATGTTTACATGGACAGCATGTATCTGAATTATGGCATGCCAACCCATTTTTTAAAGACATAATATAGTTATATCATATCATCCTGTTCACATAGTCATCATATTTTGAATTATGTCATTCTATTCGTGAATTATATCATGCCATCATGTTTCCATCAACGGCATGTTTGTGATTTATGGCATGCCAACCACTTTAATAGACACATCATATAGTTATATCATGTCATCCTGTTTACATAGTCATCATATTTTGAAGTATGTCATTCTATCCTGTTTAGTTAGCCATCATACATGTGAAATTGTGTCATGCTATCCTGTTTAATTAGCCATCATATATTTGAAATTATGTCCTGTTATTCTGTTTGGTTAGACAACATAAGTGTGAATTATTTCATGCCCTGTTTTCTTCCCTACTATCCATTGCACCTGTCTATCTTACAATGTCTGTATATTCAATTACTTTTCTTGTTTATCAGCCATTTCAATTGGAGGGGGTGATGGCAGTATCTATGGGAGTAAAAACACGGTCTTCAGAAAAGATCGTGCTACCTGTCGATGGAGATAGAACCACAGTTGTACTTGCCCAAGAACCAGCCCCACCACACATAACCCAGACTCACGCAGATTTTACCCCTACCCAGTTGGACAGAGAACCAGCTACACCCCTTCTAACCCCAACCCCAGCAGATAGTAACCCAGTTCCCGTTGACACAGCACCGTCTCCACCACAGAGCACCCAAACACGAGCATTTAGTAAGGCAACTGCAGTGCCCAAAGCACGAGGACCACCACTCCGAACCCCAAGTCAACGCTTAAAGCAGAAGAAGAATTGTTCTCAGGTCAGTTTCCGTAGCTACGGTTCATACTACTTTGCTCTTGCATCACTGTATTTACTCATGCCAACTAATTTCAAATTTGAAGGATGCAATTGAAACTCCAATGGCGCAACAGGTATGTTTTAAACCCATTTCTTTAACGTGTTTGCTGTTGTAACTTGCTCTATGTTGATTTCAGTTTCAATAGAATAAACAGTTATGTTCTCATGCCATGCACATTACAAGTGTTGTTATTGCTGTGTAGTTTCCCACACTTATATTCTGTCTATGCTGCTTTGTCTTAAACAGATATGATTCTAACTGTATCTATCTTGATTTGGTAACATAAACTAGAATGAGATAGACCATACAGTGACCATACAATATAGATATATGTTTGTTTCATGTTGTTATCGTGTGCACCTTACTACTGAACTGGTTTACCAAAATGAGTTTCATATACTACATTGTAAACCTGTGATGTGTTTGTTTGTTTCTCCTTTAGAACACGGATAAAATATTGGAGAAGAGTACCCCATTATGCAATGGTAAAGGAAGTAATGCAGATCAGGTTCAAGATAGTGAGACATCCCTGTTGTTCTCCAAGAAAGATGATAAAAACTATATTGAAGACACTGAGACAACCCCAAAGTCCTGTCTTGATGTAGTGTTCGAGTTACAGGCTACTACTGCTGGCACCAGCTCTTCGTACTCGCTGCCTGAATCAGTTCGGCTTCTTGAGTCTCAACTTCAAGTTGAAACACATCGATCAGATGTTATGCGACAGGAAGCCGAAGGACTGAGGAAGTCCCTGCAGAATTCAGATGCATACTTTCTGGTGCAACAGCAAGTGCTGGAGGATTTAAGCGCCAAACAAGAGCAAGTTAATAAGCTTTCTAAGCATCTTGCCAGCATTATGGGTACCCAGGATATTGTTTCTTGAGCTCTTCTGAAGTGGTTTCAGTTCTGGACTTTTTTTGCTGCGGCGTTTATATGTTGCTTTGTTCCCTATATTTGCACTGGTGGCGAACTTTGATGCCCAGTGGATGTAATATGTGTAATAGCCGTGATAGCCTAGCGTAAGTTACTTGCTTATTTATTTCCGTTGTCTTGTTTATTTGTTTTCTTGTAGTCAGTGCAGTTCTTTTTCCGCGGTTTGCTAGTGGCCGGAATAACCTATTTTTTTAAACTAGGCCACATTAACAATGGGCTACATATTTACTGTAGGCCTCCTACGGGCCGTAGAAACAATGGGCCTTCTAAGGGCCGTAGACACAATGGGCCTTCTACGGGGCGTAGACACAATGGGCCTTCTACGGGGCGTAGACACAATGGGCCTTCTACGGGCCGTATCATCAATGAGCCTTCTACGGGCCGTATGATTGGTTGGCCAAACATGGGCCAATAACAGACCACATTATGGCCGTAAATGGGATAGAGTTGAAATCGTCCGTTCATGGGCCGACCATAACGGGTCGTCGTTAATAGGCCATATTTGATGACGCTATGAAAACGGCCCAACGTATTAATGGGCCACAAACGGGCCGACTGTAACCACGGGTTGTATTTGGCCCACAAGCTGAAAATGACAGTAACGGGCCGAAAGTAAACAAATGCTGGAAATGAGCCCAAGAATAAATGGGCCCTAAGAAGGCCGAAAGATAACATGGGTTGGAAACGGCCCAACGGAATAGTGGGCCATTAATGGGTATAAAGTGATACACTGTTCATTACGGGCCAGTTTTACCACGGGTCGTTAATGGGCCGAGGTTTACTAAGGGCCTCATATGGGCCAAAAGACGTCATGGGCCATACATGGGCCGGAAGTTAAAACGGGCTAGAATTATGTTGGACGGCCCAGATGACGCTACTGGGCCTAATTCGGATAGGCCGTAAACAGGCCCTGGGACAGCGGGCTGTAAATGGGCTATATGTGAACGGGCCGTTAACAGGCTTGCCTTGGGCCAGCCCGCTACCTTTTGACCAAGTCAAACGGGCCGGCCTTTTCACACGAATGGGCCTCTGTTGGGCCATGCCACGTGTCGGCGTATCATAGGTGCTTTGGGTCCAATGAGTGGATGACGTTTGTCCCAACGGTGAGCCGACACGTGTTTCCTCCAGCCAATGATGATTTTACACGTGGAAAATCCCCATTGGTTGGGGCTGTTAACGGGTTATCGGATCCAAAACCGGACCCGATAGCTTAACGGCGTTCCGTTACGGTGGATGCCACGTGTCGGTCACCCTTGACGAAAGCACTTCTGTGACGCGCGATTTATCGTCATGGAAGTGGACACTTCCGTGATGATAATTTTGGTAATGTCATGGAACACTTCTATGACAGCACATGTATGACTATCTTGATTTTTTCATAAATTTTTCATGGATGTACATGCATGACAGAAAACGTGACCTACTGTGACAAACACGTATCATCGCGGAAGTGTATTTTTTTGTAGTGTTGATAGGCGCAATGCGACTATTCTGTATTCCAACCCCTAGCACGCTCGCAACTTAGAGCCACACCCCTAAGATAGAAAGGGGGCGACGGGGTGTGACGGACTCGCCTCCGCATGCGGCGCCGCGGCATG
Source organism: Triticum aestivum (assembly GCF_018294505.1). NCBI lineage: Eukaryota > Viridiplantae > Streptophyta > Magnoliopsida > Poales > Poaceae > Triticum > Triticum aestivum. The sequence goes on from NC_057799.1 coordinate 361,330,516, forward strand.
CCACGTCGCCGCTTGCTCCAGCTCGTTCTAGGCTCGGCCTCGCAGGGGGGTGGGGTCACGTCCCCCTCCCACCCCCTGCCCGACCTCGCGCTAACGCACACACTGCGCTTGGTTGACAGGCGCAGTGGCTATTCTGTTTTCCAACGCATAGCATGCGCGCAACCCCAGAGCCACACCTCTAAGATAAACAGGGGGCGACGGGGTGTGACGGACTCGCCTCCGAATGCGGCACCGCGGCACACCGCGTCGCCTCCTACTTCGGCTCATTCCAGGATCGGTCTCATAGGGGGTGGGGAGGGGGGTCGCGACCCATCCCCACCCCTTGCTCGTCCTAGCGCTAACACATGCAGTGCGCTTGGTTGACAGGCGCAGTGCGGCTATTCTGTTTTCCAAACCCTAGAACGCACGCAACCCTAGAGCCACACCCCTAAGATAGAAACAGGGGCGACGGGGTGTGACGGACTCGCATCCGCATGAGGCGCTGCGGCACGCCGCGTCGCCGCCTACTCCGGCTCATTCCAGGCTCGGCCTCGCAGAGGGGTGGGGAGGGGGGCCACTCCCCCTCCCCACCCCCTGCTCAGCCTCACGCTAACGCACGCAGTGCGCTTGGTTGACAGGCGCAGTGCGGATATTCTGTTTTCCAAACCCTAGAATGCACGCAACCCCAGAACCACACCCCAAAGATAGACAGGGGCAACGGGGTGTAAAAGACTCGCCTCCGCATGCGGCGCCGTGGCACGCGCAACGCCGCCTGCTCCGGCTCGTTCCAGGCTGGGCCTCGCAGGGGGCGGGGTGGGAGGGGGTTCATGACTCAGGGAGACCTTGCTTCGGGGGTCCTCAGGTGTCTGGCCTATTCGAGCATGGGTCGGGTTGATGGGCCGTGAAGATAGAACGGAAGATTAGTCCCCGTGTTCAGATAGGACTCCCGGATGCATGGAGGGCAAGATTGGAGTCCGGATGTATTGTTTCCTTCCCTTGTAAACCGCCTCTGTATCCCTCCAGTGTATATATAAACCGGAAGGTTAGGTCCGTAGTGATCATCAGAATTCATATAGACTAGACATGTAGGGTTTAGCCATTACGATCTCGAGGTAGATCGACTCTTGTAACCCCTATACTCATCAAATCCAATCAAGCAGGAAGTAAGGTTTTACCTCCATTAAGAGGGCCCGAACCTGGGTAAACATCGTGTTGCCTGTGTCTCTTATTATCTTCGATCCTCAGACGCACCGTTCGGGACCCCCTACCCGAGATCGGCCGGTTTTGACACCCACATTGGTGCTTTCATTGAGAGTTCGACTGTGTCGTCGCCAGAAGGATCGATGGCTCGCCTTGTCATTAATGATGATATTACTTCTGGAGGGTCCCCAATTCCAGGACAGGTCCTCCAGCTCGGCAGTTTTATCATGGGCGCCAGCTCGGCCGTCAAGCCAACGGCGGACCCCATAATTGCCAAACATCATCTCCATGTCAGCCTCGAACACTCCGAAAAGATGGATCCATGAGATGGCTCGTCCTTGAACGAGCTGCTAGATCGCATCGCCGCCCTGGGGATCGCAACAGACTATGATCGGAATGGGCTTAAACCCTATCAAAGGGGAATCAAGTCCCCGCCGATCACCCATCTGGTAGTGGTCATTGATGAACGAGCTAAGAACGCCTCTTCCCCTAAATTGAACACCAGCTATGTTAGGATTTCTGAGCCCTGCGAGCCGGACATCCACCCTCAAGAAGAGACCTCATGTCCTCCGAACATAGGATCGAGCATTAAGTCCGGAAGTCTTCAGGACCTTACAGACCCTGAACCGGTGACCTCGGAGATTCTTCAAACTCCGGATCCAATAGTGGGCCAGGGTTCGGATTAGCCCGCCCACCCACCACAAGCAATATCCCCCAAGAAATTCCGGTCCTCCAGACATATGTGACCTAATATATGTACAACAGCAACCTTAGGAAATGGTCCGTCACTTCTGGGCCAGGTTCCTCCTTGTTAAAAGCAAGACTAAAGATTGCTGTGACGACGACGCAGTTTTAGTTTTTTGCCGCAACTGTACGGACAAGGGAATTCTCAATGCTTTCAACCACTGCCGCATACTGCACTTTGCAGATTTGGCACACATAGTGCAAAAGTAGTACGCAATGTAAAGAGCCTGGAAGCCCAGACAGCTCGGTGGGAACCTCCTGCCTTTAAGCAGCCCACCGGACGGGCAAAAAGGATGCACCCTTACGGGGCACCCGATCATCAGCCTATTGACAAAAAAACAAAGCCCTTCACGGGACAGAGAACCGTCCTCGACGAGTTGCTCGACAAGCCCTACCAGATACACACGACGCCGAGTACCGAACCAACGCATAGCCTTCGGGCATGCTGGGTACTCCGGCAGGTGGCTTAAAGCGGTCAGGCCATCCTCACCAACAATATCCCAGAGAGGCACTCTTCGGAGGATGACGACCTAAACGTCTTTACGATCTTCGAGACCTTTTCTCAAGTAATTGGCGCAAAAGGGCGCTCCACGACCTCGCTGAAGTTAACTAAGTAGCCGCAATAAATCCTTGGAACGATACGGCAATAACTTTCACCGCCGAAGACGAACCAAGGGCCCGATCAGTCCGAGCACCAGCCGCCTTGGTCTTAAACCCAATTGTGGATGACTTTCAATTCACCAAAGTGCTCATGTATGACGGCAGCGGACTGAACCTCATCTACAAAGATACGCTCAACAAAATGCAAATGGACAAGAGTCCCATCGAGCAAAGCAGTACCACATTTCGAGGCATTGTCCCCAGTCGAGAAGCACGATGCTCGGGAAAAATTAAACTTGATGTAGTATTCGGCACACCTGAGAATTACAGGTCCGAGGAGTTGCTCTTCCATGTGGCACCTTTCATAGCAGATATCACGCCCTGTTGGGGCGAGGCGCCTTCACACACTTTCAAGCCATACCCAATTACGGGTACATGAAGCTCAAAATGCCAGGGCCCAACGGAGTTATCACTATCACCAGTGATCCGGACATAGCACTCCGCGCCGAAAACAAAACCGCATCCTTGGCCCTCGAGGCACTATCAGAGGCCCTCATGGCCGAGGAGCTAACCACTCTGCGTTCCAAAGTGGACAAAGACGATGTAATCCTCGACAAGAGGCCCAAATCCACATCTTTTAAACCAGATGAAATAGTCGAATTTCAAGTGCACCCGATGAATCCAAACAAAACAACATCCATTGGAGCACAGCTGGATCCAACGATCGATGCCGCCCTACGAGCATTCCTACGCGAAAATTGGGACATCTTCGCCTGGCATCCTTCGGACATGCCCAGAATCCCACGTCAACTGGCCGAACATAGCCTCAACATAATAAAATGATTCAAACCAGTCAAGCAAACGTTGTGGCGCTTTTCCGAGCCCAAACGACAAGCTATGGGTGAAGAGCTAGCCAAACTACTTGAGGCCGGGTTCGTTAGATAAATCAAACACCCGGACTAGCTAGCCAATCTGGTCATGGTACCAAAGAAGGATAAACCATGGCGCCTCTGCGTCGATTTCAAAGACCTAAATAAGGATTGCCCTAAGGACCCCTTCCCACTGCCCTGTATTGACCAAATCATTGATGTGACCGCAGGACACGACTCATTATGTTTCCTCGACGCATACTCCGGATACCATCAAATTAAGATGAAGGAGTCCGACCAGGCCGCAACGACATTCATTACCCCGTACGGGCCTTTTTGCTTCAACACTATGCCTTTCGGGCTCAAAAACGCTGGCGCCACTTACCAACGCATGATTCAAACATGTCTGGAAAAGCAAATTGTCAAGACAGTGGGGGCATGCGTAGATGATGTAGTCATCAAGACTAAACACGTCGAATCATTGGTGGACGATCTACGCCTTACATTCGACAACCTCCGAACATATGACATACGACTCAATCCGAAAAAATGTGTCTTCGGCGTTCCAGCCGGAAAACTACTCGGGTTGTTTCCAATAGAGGAATTGAAGTGAACCTAGCCAAAATTCGAGCCCTGTCACAATTGGCAACGCCAACAGACTTAAAGTAGGTCCAAAAACTAGCTGGGTGCGTAGAAGCCCTAAGCCACTTTATCTCCAGATTGGGAGAAAAGGCGTTGCCACTTTATCGACTGCTCCGACGCACCGACCACTTTGAATGGATGGATGCGGCTACAGCCGGATTGGAAGAAATAAAAACTTTGTTAGCAAGCAACCAAATCCTTGCCGCACCAAGTGTGGGCGAACCTATGTTGTTCTACATATCCGCGACTAGCCAGGTGGTGAGCACCGTACTCATCATCGAACGAGAGGAAGAGGGACACAAATTCCCACTCTAGAAACCAGTGTACTATGTATCCGCGGTCCTTACACCATGCAAATATCGATACCCACACTATCAAAAGATATCGTATGCGATCTTCGTGGCATCCCGGAAGTTGTGGCACTAATTTCAAGAGTGTTCGATCATGGTGGCATCCGAAGTACCACTCAATGACATCATAAATAATCGGGATGCCACCGGCCGCATAGCCAAATGGGCCATCGATCTCTTACCATTTGAAATAACATACAAGCCATGCCAAGCTATTAAATCTCAGGTGTTGGCCGACTTTGTCGCCGAATGGACGGAAGCTGAACTCCCTAAAGAGTACATCACGTACTCCAACTGGGTAATGTACTTCGACGACTCTAAAATGTTAGATGGCTTGGGGGCTGGTGTCATCCTACGTGTTACAAATCATGTATACGGACTCCAACAACGCGGCCGAATACGAGGCACTACTGCATGGTCTCCGAATGGCTGTTTCTATGGGCATAGAACGCCTAGAGGTGCGCGGGGATTCAAACCTCGCAATATCCCAAATAAATGGAGAATTCGATGCAAAAGATCCAAAGATGGCGGCATACCAAAACGCCATACTCAAAATATCAGCTCGGTTTGAGGGGCTCGAGTTCCATCATGTTGCTCGAGACAGTAATCAGGCAGCAGACATCCTCGCTTGAATGGGCGCAAAACGCGACCCCGTCCCACCTAACACCTTTGTGGAATGGTTATTCAAGCCATCCGTGGTATGGTAGGACGAAAGCGGAAATACTAGTCCGGAGCCGATCATACCCCTAGATACCGAACACAATTCTGATATCATCGGGGGTTCGGGCACCGAAATGACACCTTCCGCCCATGTAAACATGGCTGTCATTGCTCCATGGACCGAACCCTTCCTGGCCTACCTTAATAGGCAGGAGCTCCCTGATGACCAGAATGAGGTCCGTCGCATAGTTCGACGCTCTAAAGCCTACAAAGTTCGTGAAGGTGAACTCTACAAGAAAAGTACTACTGGAATTCTTCAAAGATGTATCTCCGAAGAGGAGGGACGTCAACTCTTGGCTGAAATACATGCTGGTCTCGATGGCCAATACGCCACAACTCAGCCCTTGTAAGTACGGCCTTCCGTATAGGTTTCTTTTGGCCAACGGCCCGAGCAGATGCACAGGCCCTTGTACAGTGCTGTGTAGGATGTCATCTTTTCGCCAATCAAAGTCATATGCCGCCCACTGCCCTAAGAACAATCCCCACTACTTGGCCTTTTGCGGCTTGGGGGCTATATATGGTTGGACCCCTTAAAGGGGGAAGCCATAAGAAGAAATATTTGCTGGTTATGGTGGATAAATTCACTAAGTGGATAGAAGCCAAACCAGTAAAAACGGCTGAAGCTGGGCCGGTGATCGACTTTATATCCGTCGTTGTACACTGTTATGGTGTCTTGCACAACATCGTTACTGACAATGGCTCTAACTTCACAGCCGATGAGGTGAAAAACTGGTGTGCCAGCCAGGGCATTAAGCTTGATTACGCCTCCGTATATCACCCTCAAACAAACAGTCAAGTCGAACGGGCTAATGGCCTCATAATGAGCGACATCAAACCCAGGCTAGTGCGATCCCAACGGGAGTCAGATAAACAATGGGTCAAGGAACTCGATTCCATACTCTGGGGACTGCGGACTACACCCAATCGCACGACCGGATACACACCCTTTTTTATGGTGTACGGCGCAGAGGCTATCTTGCCCTACGACATTTTTCATGACTCACATCGAGTGCGCATGTATGAAGAGAGAGGGGCCGAGCTAGATCGGAAGGACGACCTAGATGGCCTGGAGGAGGAGCATGACATTGCAAAAGCCTGTTCCGCATTTTATCAACAACAGGCTTGGCGATACCAAAGCAGAGATGTGCGGGCCAAGACTTATAATGTCGGCGAACTCGTTCTACGCCTCGCAGAGAAGAAGAAGGACAAGCTCAAACAAAAATGGGAGGGCCCCTTTATCATCGGTGAAGTTCTCACAGGAGGGGTCTATCGCCTTCGTAATGCATCGGATAACCGCCTAGAGTCGAATCGGTGGAACGCCGCTTGGCTCAGAAGATTCTACGCATAAGTTCATTCATGTTCCTTTTTTCGTTTTTTTCTCCTCTTCATTTCTTTCTATTTCCTCGTTTTTTTACTATTCCGAGGGTACGTTCGGATAGGCCGAACACATAAGGGGTACACATCCTAAAATGTATACACCCCACGACGCCTGGGGGCTTCTTTAACTGAAGCGTATATTATTCAGAGCCTGGAGCTCACAATGCATATGTTGTTTGTTCAGATACACTCTTTTTTGCCATTATATGCACCTCTATGACTTAAGTTTTTGCCAAGCTGGGTTGCCTTGTGTAACATCCCAAAATTCTAAATTTTGGAATGTTATATTAAATAAATTATTATGATTGTTTGTTTGATTGATTGACTGAAAGTGAGTGAAATTTGAAACTTTTGAAGTTGAATGAGAGGGAATGAAATGACTTTCCCAAACTTTCACCCTTGCATTTATGATCTCCATGAATTCAAATTATTTCATCACAAAACCCTAGAGTGAAGATGATATGACTTCTTCCATTTAAATAAATGAAAAGGGTTTTGAAAGGATTTGAATTCCATTTGGAAATATTTCAAATTCGGAAACTTTATGCAACTCAATGATTTTCACAAGAGAAGATAAAATGACTTCTTCAATTATATGAAATACGAGTTGGAAGTTACAAAGAATCAAATTGAAAGTCATTGGAAGTATTTTGAAACTCCCTTTCAAATTTGGAATTTTTTTTGATTTTATTCAAATCATTTTTCTCCTAAAAATAAATAAATGGAAATAAGGGTAAAATGATTCCCTTCAATGGAAAATTAGGAGAAAATAATTTTGAAAATCATTTTGGTATTTAAAAAATGATTTTTGTTGAGCTTTATTGCAACAGTAGCTCTGTTCGCTTTATTTAAAGTTTTGCTAATTTTATTTGGACTGGAAAATATGTTCATGTTTTAGGATTTCTTTTTATGAAAATTTTGATATATTATATGCCTATATACTTTTTATTATTATTTGTTGTTTCTTTTTATTTTTTTGTCTGTGAAAAGAATAAAAAGAAAATCCTCGAACAGTACCAGGCCGAAGCCCAGCACTGTTCCTCTCTCTCTCTTCCCGCACCGCACCGGCCCACTGGCCTTTCAGCCCACAGCTGCGCGCACGCCCGAAACGCCTCCGCCCCGATCGCCCGATCCCCTCGCACCCTTCCCGCGCTCACTGACGCGTGCGACCCCGCCGTCGCCTTCCTGCTCCGCACGCAACCGCCGCAGCAGGATCGCGCCGCCGCCGCCGCCGAATCCCGGATCTCAAGGGATCGCGATCCCCGCTCGCCCCCTCTCCCAAGTCGCCCTCCCCTCTATAAATACCCCCCTCTCTCTCCGTTCCGCCCCTAAAGCCGTCCCGAACCCCTCTCCCTCGCGTGCAATCCCTCGCCGGAGCTCCGCCTCCACCACCGCGCCATTGCCGCCCAGGCCACTCTCTCCGTTGCCCCCGAGCCCCACCACTTCTACCAATCGCCTCTACACCGTCCACCGCACCTCCCCGTGCCCTCGCCCGAGCTCCAGAGCCGCCGGAGCGTTGTCCCCATCCATCACCGAACGCCATCCGCCGCCTCGAGCTCGTCGTCGACCGCCTCCGACCATCTCCTCCGACTCCACGACCACCGTTGGACTCATCGTCACCCGCTACATCGCCCCGACCCCTCCATCTTCATCGTCGACGACCGGAGCGCCACCGCCACCGACGTCCGAGCCGCCACCGCCGACGACGACCTCGCTGGAGTAGCCACCACCGCTGTAAGCAACCTCCACCGTCCGATCTATTATTGACGGTGTAGATTAGATCTAACGATCGGTTACGTTTTATTTATTAGATCGGTTTAGTTCCGGTTAGTTACGGCTTTATTAGGTTTAGATCGGTTCAAATCTAGCCGGTTTAGCCGAGCATTTTTTTTCTGTTTAACCGTACGCGTTTTATTTAGTTTACGACCGAGCGTCGTTCAGTTGAGATTGCCCATTGCTTAGGCCCAATAGCAGCCCGACGCGTAGTACCTGCCCGTTTGTTTTTTTAGTTTATTTTCGTTTCTGTTTTAAAAACAGACATAGTTTCAATTTTAGATTGCTTATAACTTTTATGTTTTAGATTCAATTTGAGTGATTCTTTTTGCATTGTGTCACAAATTTGTTGAAGTTTTTGTTTGCGTACTTAGTTTGCAAATTTGAGTAGCTTAAATTTGAATTATTTCAAATATGCTTCGAACACTGTTTTGGCTCTAGTTTGAGTTTTATAAAATATTTTTGATTGATTCTTTTTGCTACTGTTTTATTATGGTTTTGTCTATCCAGTAGGATATATTTATTTATTTTTAGTTTAATTTTAAATTAAGTTTTTAGCAAAACAGTACTGTTTTAGTTATAGTGTTGTTTTAGTCTTTTCTTTATTGTTTTTATTAGTTTTAAATTATTTCTTTTTGTCACTTTTGACAAATTTAGTTTTGTTTCTGTTAGTCAACCAAAGAAAATTTTATTTTTATTTCAAAAAAATATTTTATTTAGTTTTCTATGAAAACTTGTTTAGGTCATAGTTACTGTTTCATAAAAGCTTTTTACTTGTTTCTTTTTGCAAATAAAATTTTATGAAAAATACCTTCTGTTAACTTAGTTGTTTTACTTTGTATTTTCTGTTAATTTATAAGTTTAGTGTTATAATTGTTGTTAAGTTTTTACTTAGGACAAAACTATTTTGTGTTATGTCTTAGAGTTTTCTTTATTAGTTTTGTTGTGTAGTTGTCCTTCGTTCTTATTTGGTGTCCCTTGTTGTTTTGCAATTTATTTCTTGGTTTTATTATGAGTGCTAGAATTGCTTGCTAGTATGTTTGCTTATATGAATGCTATGTTTGACTATATAGATTTTCAACGGAGTGATGAATAGTTCTACCAAGTCATTATTCCGAGAGTTTTGTTATCTTCATCAAGTAATACCAGGCAAGTTCACTTTGACCATGTTTTTCATACCTATGTTTTATTGCATTTAGTGTCATATTTGCAACAATCCCTCCAGTAGTGATATTGAATTCTTGTAGTTGAGTAGTATGCATGAGGTAGGAACCCATCACCTTGTTACCAAGCCCGGGACGTTATTTATTTTAATGCTACGGTATAGTAGACGGGGTTTGGTATGAGTGCACGAGAGTGGTGTGAAGAAGGAGGACTCTACGTCAATGACGACAACTCCATTATGGCATATGCGAGGACTGCATCTTCAAGGCCTCAAGACTTCAAGACTCGAGACAAGAATTCAATACACACTACTGGGTGAAGGACGGTTGACGGGCACCCTGGAGAAACCAGTGGATGGCCGGGATGCATGGAGAAGCGCCATGACATCTTGCGAAAAGCTTCACCCAGACTCAAAGAGACGGAAGAATACTTCATGCCCGGAAGCTTACCTGTGCAACCGCAAGTCACTATGGGCTCTGTCTTGGTTGACCTTAGTTGTGACTCTGGCTGGGACGGTGCTAGCAGATGTAGAACTACGGTAGGATTGGATGAGCACCGGGCAGTGGTCAGAGGAACTCTTTAGAAGACCATGTTTCGGTCATCTTGTTCTCGAACACCCTGAAGTGCGAGAACGTAAAAAGAGGGATCGAATCTTGCGGGTAAAGTGTACAAACCTCTGAAGAGGGTTTAAACCAAATCGATTAGCCGTGTCCCCGGTTACGGACAATTTGAGCCTCTGGACTTGGATCTATCTCGGAACACTCAACACTGGACTGATAACATAACTGTGGGCAACTTATGATGATTTGGGCCATGAGACATCGGTTGGCGGAACCATGTCATGATAGGAAACTCCGTAGTATAGACTCCTGAATTTCTTTGATGTAGGGAAAATAAAACCAGCTTTTATGCAAAGCAAAACTCAGACACAGAGCCACAAAGCCATATTGCATATAGTATAGTTTTATCATGTGTTTTCTCATGTTGTGATCTTGCCGGTACATTCAATGTACTGACCTACACGGCTGCAACGTATCATGTTGCAGATACTTTCTTCCAACGAGTAAGAGTACGGTACAGGGTTACGGTATACACTCAACCTGCCGATGGCGTTGATGGGACTCCACACCCGACTATTTGTTTCCGATGTGACTTATGAGGTATATATCAGTTTTACGTTATTTATACATGTGATTGCACTTTGATATATACATTGATGTACTGTGTGTGCCAGCATACTGATCCAGGGATGGCACAGAAACACAGAGACTTGACCGTCTGAGGTCAGGTCGCTACACCTTGCTCCTGTGTTCATGCCCTAGGTGCCCAAATTATTCGGCTAGGGCGTAAAGGGAGCACCTTTGTGATTGTTACAACCGGGTAATCCGGACCTGTACCTCAGAGGGTGAAGCCGAAAGCTAGCGTTCTTAAGAGAATAATTGGTCGGCAATCAAACGACAGATTGTTACATTCTGGTAACTCTTCAAACATATAGGAAAACTTTTTCCGTACTTCGGACCGAAGCCCGGGCACGCATAATTAAAGCATGCTAACCAAAGGAAAGGAACCCTTAATGGAACTATTCTCCTTGGAAGATGTTTCTTACATATGTAATATAACATACACTCCGAACTAAATTTTTTGTCTGTTCGAGCACAATGACTGGGTTGCCGGGTTTCCGGACATAGTGAATGCTTCATTTCATTCAAAATAAGTATCCGGAAACACTCCATCATTTTGGTTTGGAGGTTAAAGCCGAAAGCCTGTGATGACAAACTTTCCACATGTTCGGATAAAGGTACAGGTTGATCATAAAGTACATTAACACATTGAATCAAATACCTATTCCTTATCTATTCCATCTATAAGACTGTCTAACCTACAGTCTTCCTGCGAGTACTTCATAGCTATCATTACTTGGTCATACACCAAATTCACTGGAATTTCTTTCCCGTCTGGTCCCACCCGGGCCATATGATTTGGGTCTAGCTTGGTGAACGTGTTTGCACCATGGCCCGGGCTTCTCGTGCGCCTTCACGGCAGGCGGATGTCTTCCATAGCTCAAACCGGCACCGGCCACCTCTGAACAGGTTTGCCAAACCTTCCATGCTTTCTGGAGGGGTATCGGCTGGCCATAATGCCTTGACCATACTCCTCATGGCTTTCCGGGGCCGAGCATGTACCATGGACAGTTCCTTCAGCATGTCGCCTTGAAAACCGGATACTTCTTCCGGTGGACCAGTTAACAGACCTGCAGCAACAGAGTCAGGACGTTCGAATTATGGGCTAAACATGAGCCCCTAGGGTGGTTTTAAATAAAAAAGAGAAAGGAAGACATACCGAACATGCCGCCCTTCAAATTCTGATTTTCTTTCTGAGCGGCCGATAACTGAGCCTTTAAGCTCTCTATCTCTTCGGATTGTTTGTCTTTTTCCTCCTCGTCTTTTTTCTTCTCGGACGCGCTCACTGCAGCCTTTTTCATTTCCGCCAGTTCGGCGGTGACGGCATTTAGCTGCGTCTGATTTATCTCTAGCTCCTGGGATAGTGCAGTATTCTTCTCTTTGAGAACCTGCGGGTCATATCGATCCTTAAATCGGTTTGCCTCACCGCTTCAAGTCTTGGGGGGCTACTGGCATATGATTATCAAAATTGCATAAACTTTTATATCCTTTGACAATAACCAAGCGGCTCCGGCAAGTCCCTCTCGACTCCGGCAAATTCTTGCTCGGAAAAGGCCGGAGCGCGCATGGCCTGTTTCAATCAACAGTGATTCATCACACTCTCCACCTCGGAATTTGTGACAGATACGTCGTCCGAATCCTCATGAGGCGGCGGAACTGGCATTGCGTCGGCTCTCGTCCTAGTTGGTGAGTCCGGCACCGGATTGGCAGACATTCAGCTAGCATGGCGTTTTCCCACCGTCTGCCATGTTTTTCTCCTGACATCAAGGATAAAGAGAGACTTTAAACAATCCGGGCTCATGCCCAGGCATGTATTAAGAAGGCATACCTCTTGGAATACTGTGAGGTTTCTACAGCGCTCCCAGTCCCCTTTCGTTTTGAACGACTACCTGCGTACGAGCCGCCTTTGAGGAGGTACGGTCCGCCGAGCGCCGGTCCTGTTAAATTCCGGATCAGTATAATGGACAAAGGTGCAAGTAGGGATTTCTTTTTAGGAGCCCTTTGAATACTTACGATGGTGAAGGGATAGGGGCAGGGGTAGTCGGCGGTGATAGCCACTTCCGATCCGTCAAGGCTCGCTTGATAAAATACCACATCATCGAACTCTATGTATATATCCGGATCCTCGCGGAAGCCCGGGTCTCCGTCGCGATTGTGATCCTCCGGCTGTGGGGCAGGACAGTGAACGTCCTCGATCATCTTCCGCCATGACTGTTTTAATAAAGGACAAACTGGATTAGCATGCCGTGACAGCAATAAGGCAGGACAGGCAATCGAAATCTTACCCATTCAATAGGATTGCACATGGAATAGCCTTCCCCGCAATTTAAGCGGAGGAAATCTTCTTTTTCACCCTTATACAGATCGACCAAGATTGTGGCCAGTTCGGCATGGGTATCCGGACCCTTGCGTTTGTAATGGGACGCGTCATCTTGTCCGTTGTAACACCATAAGGGAGTTACTCTGGATTGAAGAGGCTGGACGCACCTCTTTATTGTAAGCCATAACCTCGATTATCAAGAGCTTGGTATGGGCTAGTGACCTGACCTTGCTAACCAATCTTTTTATTTCCGCACTCTCTTCCTCCTTGGGACTTCGGGGACGCCAGTTGAAGCGCTTCTTTAAAGGAGCGCTGGAAAATTCAGGAGGGCCGCGCCGAACTGAATCCGGTAGTGGGACGTCATCCATATAGAACCATTCCGAAGACCAGTGTGGGTATACCTCTTTGGGAGTCCCTATGAGGTATCCGGATCCGGCTATACACCATACTTCGGCACCGCCCACTTCCAATATGGAACCTCCTCGATGGCGGGGAACGAGGCAAAAGAACTTCCTCCATAGTTCAAAATGGGCCTCGATGCCTAAAAATAGTTCCCAGAGGGCAACGAAACCTGAGATGTGCAAAATCGAACCTGGGGTAAGGTTGTGCAGTTGGATGCCGTAAAATTCCAATAGGCCCCTAAGAAAGGGATGGATTGGAAATCCTAGGCCCCGCAATAGGAATGGGATGAAGTATACCCTCTCCTCCTTATTGGGGTTGGGGAAATTTTTAGCCATCACGTCGTTGCCGATTGAGGCCAATCCTGCTCCAACGGAGACTAGATATGCGAGGGGCAGATAGCCCTGCGTCTGGAGTCGACTCGGCTGAAGATGAGGCACTGAGCAACTCTGCCAATCGCCCTCTTAAGGGCCATGGGGGCGCGAAGAGGAGCCTGGGGCACTGGCCATGATGGAATGAATTTTTCGTAGCTAATCGTGATGATTTTTCTCTGCGCGATGTGAGATGGCATTTGGGATCTAATCTCCTTATATATGAGCCACCCGAGCATGAAGAGGGGCTTATTTGCAAAGAGTCATGGACCGTTCGTATTCGCCTGGCGCACGGAAATCAAAGCAACAATAGGAGGGAATCATAAAAACGGAACATAGAGGTCAGAACCGAACTGTCGTTGGTCCGAAGTATAATGAAGAACCCGCCTTGCAAAGCCGAATACATAAGCCGGATACTACGTCGTCATTGAAGGCAAGCTCGGGGGCTACTGAGGAGACCTGGACTTGGGGGTCCTCAGGTGTCCGGCCTATTCGAGCTTGGGCCGGGGTGATGGGCCGTGAAGATAGAACGGAAGATTATTCCCCGTGTTCGGATAGGACTCCTGGATGCGTGGAGGGCAAGACTGGAGTCCGGATGTATTGTTCCCTTCCCTTGTAAACCGCCTCTATATCCCTCCGGTGTATATATAAACTAGAGGGTTAGGTCCGTAGAGATCATCAGAATTCATATAGGCTAGACATCTAGGATTTAGCCATTACGATCTCGAGGTAGATCGACTCTTATAACCCCTATACTCATCAAATCCAATCAAGGAGGAAGTAGGGGTTTACCTTCATTAAGAGGGCCTGAACCTGGGTAAACATCGTGTTCCCTGTGTCTCTTGTTACCTTCGATCCTCAGACGCATAGTTCGGGACCCCCTACACGAGATCGGCCGGTTTTGACACCGACAATGACTCCCCTCGCCACCCTCCCGCTCGGCCTCGCGCTAACGCACGCAGTGCGCTTGGTTGACAGGTGCAGTGCGACTATTCTGTTTTCCAAACCCTAGCACGCACACAACCCTAGAGCCACACCCGTAAGATAGACAGGGGCGAGGGGGTGTGACGGATCGCCTCTGCATGCGGCGCCACGGCATGCCGCGAGGCCGCCTGCTCCAGCTCGACCCCCTCCCCCCCCCCCCCCCCCCCCCGCGCGCTCGGCCTCACGCTAACGCACGCAGTGCGCTTGGTTGACAAGCGCAGTGCAGCTATTCTGTTTTCCAAACCCTAGCAAGCACACAACCCCAGAGCCACACCCCTAAGATAGATAGGGGGCGATGGGATGTGACGGACTTGCCTTCGCATGCGGCGTCACGGTACGCCGTGACGCCGCCTTCTCCGGCTCGTTCCAGGCTCGGCCTCGCAGGCACGATCCCCTCCCAACCCCCCCACGCGGCCTTGTGCTAACGCACGCAGTGTGCTTGGTTGATAGGCGCAGTGCGGCTATTCTGTTTTCCAAACCCTAGAACGCATGCAACCCCAGAGCCACACCCCTAAGATAGACATGGGGCGTGACGATCCCACGGAGCCCGATTTTAAAAAAGAGGAAAGTTGTGCTGAAAAAGAACTTAGCCATGATGCAGTTCAGTTATACACATGAATGCAGTGCCATTCTGCAAAAAAATTCTTGTACAGATGGAAAAAAACAGGTGAAAAAACAAACACCTAAAACCGACGCGAGAGCAAAAAACAAAACACAAATGTAAGAACAATATATATATATATATATTGTATTATTTATATAAAATAAAACACACATAGTTTCATCCATATACGCTGCTGCAAAAAGCAGACGATACACAAGGACAGAAAAAAGTAGTCTTTTCATACATTATCTACCTTAGACAGCACACATTACACAACATAAACCCTAGTTCTTGTCCACACAGGCCTTTAACTGGAAAAATATGCCAAATGACTGTTACTACGACTGCGACAGGGAAGTAAGCCCGAGGCTTGCAATCAGATCTCGTAGCTTAGACGGCAAGTCTTCATAATAGAACATGTTCAAAGGATTGAACAGCAGCTGTAAAATGTACTCCACCTTCCAATCTTCAACAACAGGTGAAAGAAATAAAAAATGCAGACCAGTGATTAAAAAAAGGTTGTCGTAAGAACGAAAAGTGAAAAAAAAATCAAAAATCAAAACAGAACAAAAAAGAAGAAACAGAGAAGGTATTACATCGGATTTTACAATTTTGTCGACTAGACGGAGGCCGTCATACACCTGCGTCAACCTCATAACATAGATTCCACACTCGTTTGGTCCCTGCGCTGGCACGGCCGGGTAAGAGGGCTTCTCTGCCAATTTAACCCAGACAGGGTGATTTTTAGATTTATACAACTTTTCACCATAAATCGCCTTCAATAGCTGAGTCACCCTCCTTATCTAGCAAAAAGGCAGCACAAAGTAATAAACACACGTCACAGATCAATAACTATCAGACGAAGCGAAAAATACAAAGTTCTTCTCAACGTCTAGACAGTCCCTCTTTTAAATGCCCGTGAGGTCATTTCCTTTTATCATCTTTTATAAAGATTGGGTGTGTGGGAGAAAATGCGGTTCTGTGACGCATATTTTGCAGTGCACTATATTAACAAGTGTGGTGCTATGTGTAATAACAATGCATGTGCAGTTTAAAAAATATATGCAGTAGAAGAAACACAAAAAAGCCTTGCACTTGGTTAAAAAAAATGACATACCACTTCAGTGCAATCTGAGTGGTAGTTAGTCCTGCACCACTTTGTCGTTAAATCAGGATGGCCAGTGTACTTCCTGGTGTCATGGATATCAATCGTCTGGTGATGCTGGTTCATCGTGTATAAGGAATAATGACTATCCTTGGAGCGCGGCATCATAATATGTCGCATCAAAAAACAAATGAAAATGAAAGTTCATTCGACACGTAGCATTAGGACCACTGTTTCAAATAACTATAAAAAGAAACGCAACAAACAAGAAAATAAATGACGGAAAACAATGTCCTTACCAGTTTTACGTCCAACATGTTTTCGTCGCCAACAAAAACCTTGAACTGCTTAACTGCATCTTCTAAAACAAATGGGTCATGCACAACTGGCAACACAGGGTATTGTTCATCATCTTTCTTCACAAAGGTTTCCATTTGAAGAACATACTGCATAGAAAAAGAACAAAATAGGACATGAGGAAAGAATAAAACGTGCATGCACACATGGACATAAAAAATTCAGTACAATAGAAAAATGCATCAAAGCAAAAAAACATGACAACAGACACATTTACCGTGATAAATAAAGGTGAAACTAGCACACATTCACCAGAACGATAAACTAAACTCATTTCAGGGTCTTGCTTCTAGTACTTAGTGACAAAATCCATGAGATACGAGTCCATGCAAGCTCCTTTGCCAAATGTATTATAGATATAGTCAACTTTGACTATTTCGACATCACCAAAAGAATTATTCAGCATCAAGAACCCGTTATTGCAGTAAACATACACAGATGGGATCAATAAAATAAACTTAAAAATAAAACACACAAAAAGGATGAAGGGCACACACATAAAACTTACTCGTTGTATTTGGTTACAAAATCTTGGCTGAGAACGAGATCCTATATTCTCCTCGCCTCATCAATATATTTGAACCTCGGAGGCTTCAATTTCTCTAAAAAGCCTCTCAACTTCAAAGCCCTCTAACCCGCCCTCTTGTTCGAAAATACTTCAGCCTCATCTGCAGGAGGACGATTGACTCCTACACTCCTAGTCCTGGTGACATGTGGCACGGGCATAATAAAATCATCATCATCAACATCAACTACCTTATGAGGTGAGCCGGGGCGAGCAAACTTTCCACAATCAGGTCCAGGTCCAGATACCACATCTGTGTTCAAAACATCTCTAGCAGAAGTACCAGGATTCTCTGGAGAGATTTCAATGGCACAATCCTCCATAACTACCTCAGAACCCTGCGACTCAAACAATGATGTACGGCCTCCATGAAGACCCCCATCAAAACCTGATAACAAGGAGAAAAAACATGGGAACACTCAGCCCAGATACAAAGACAAAAACATTAAATGCATCTCAACAATATAAAAATGCAGTTCACTAAAGAAGAGAATGCAGCCCACTTGTATAGAACAATGGATCCCACTTATACAGAACAATGCAGCTCATTTGTCTAGAAGAAGGCACTCACTTGTCTATAACAAATGCAGCTCACTTGCATAAAAAAAATAGCCATCCATTGTAAATCACGCATTTCACTAAACACACTAGTAAAAAAAAGACCTTAAGAAGCGGAAGCAAGCAGTAGACCAAAAAGTAAGATAAATAAACAAGGTCACTAAAACAACCTTTATGTGCAACAATTAAAAGTGACGATAACTCAAGGCAACACTTTGTCGATGTGAGCCAACTATAGAGCATGGCCTTTCTGATGTAGCCAATGTTCTCCACCCCAAACTTAGCAACTCGAACACCATTCCAATTCTGCAAGAATTGAAACATATAGAATCCACAATCATGCCTGCAATAAAAGAACAAAAAACATCAGTTTCACAGAATGAGATAAAAAAAGTGGAGCAGTATGGTGGAGAGGGGTTGTAAGGAACACACCCATTTGGCTGAAGTGGGACAACAACATGTTTCAACACAAATCCATCAAGTGTAGGAGGATTTAGCGACTCATCAGAACTTGAGCTACCTTCTTTCCATGCACGCTTGATATTTTTAACCATCCTCCTAAAAATCTTGTTCGCTTCAGAGCTGCCAGGTTTATTGAGCGAGTCAAGAAATTTAAACCGTCTTTCTTTCACATTTAAGGCAAGTACATAATAAAGACCAACGCCATCCCTCGTCTCTGGCGGATCAAATGTTGCAAATAGGATCTGTTGGAAGTAAAATAAATAAATAAAAGTATTACAAGAATAAGAAAAAGAACAGTATAATAACCAATAGACAAAAAATGGTCTTCGACACATAAACACGTTACTCACCATATCTTTTTCATCAACATGATCCTCGGCTTTTGAAGAGAACATCAATTTAACACTCCTGCCTACACTACCAGCATGCCAAATACTTGTCTGCCAAAACAAAACCAAACGAAGGAATAGTGCTCAAGCAAACAGGTCATCACACGAAATCAAAAAAGAAAATCAGGAAGCAAAAACAAAAATTTCTGCATGCTTACACAAATATGGTACGGGACAACCATCGTCGGAGATCCCTTAAACTTATCTACCAACAAAGAAACCTCGAGATGTACAAGGGCTGCAGTGAGCATCCCTTTATCCCAAAAAGATTGACCTACTTCGCCAATGGTAATATCAGCCACCTCGGTTTTAAAAGCAATCATGTCCCTGAACTATTTATGAAAAACTGAAACATAAGATACTCCAAAAATAACAAGAACGAGAAAGGGTAAAGACTGAAATTAGAAAATACATATGAACAAAACAACTTTTAAAAAGACATACTTCTTCTTTTTGTCCCTCTGAGTCCTTGTAACAGAAGTGTACAACTCATTGTATCTTTTCAGAAGAGCTGGATCAAAGCTCGATGGTGTCTCAACAGTCTGTATTGAAAAAGATGAAGTTCACTTATCCAAAAAATGAAGTTCAATATTAAGATAAGAACATTCTGCTAGCTATTTTGAAAATCACCAACAAAAGATGAAGTTTCACTTATCATTAAACATCTAATGCAGCTACCATAGTAATTAAAAAAATTGAATGAGAAAAACTTCAACTTCACTGTTCGAAACAAAACTCTTGCCTTCAGTGCCAGGGTCTTCATGTTGTTGTTCTTCAGAGCTGACCCAAACATTTACTTGGCTAGGTTGCGACGAAACCACCACAGCTTCACTGGACTGCCCACTGTAGCAACATCAGCATTCTCTGGATTTACAATAGTTTGGTCAACCGCAACGTCCTTAGATACCTCAGCTTCATGAGGCTCCACTATGAATACATCAGGAACATCGTTGGGCGTTAGACAAACAGGAGAAGCAGCAACTCTACCAGCAGGAACGACATTCTCTAGCGGCTTTTCAATGCCAACTTCAGAATCTTCGTGCCGACTAGGTGAAGCAGCATCGTGGGATTCCTGAGCTACAGAAGGTTCTGCACTGTCGATGACAACCGATACAGAAGCATCAACACTGCCACCACCAGCAACAGCACAATCCCCCTGGTTCACATGAACATGAACTTCTATGTTTTCATCGCCAGGCTGTAAAAAGTTTAAAAAAGACACAATGACACAAATGAGCGAGGGGATAATTAACACAACAACACACAGTTCACTTATGTCAAAGACTGCAGTCCACATATGTAAAACAACTGCAGTTCACTTATATGAAACACTGCAGCCCACATAGGTCAACGAACTGCAGTCCATATATATAAAAAGAAATGCAGTTCACTTATGCCAAACACTGCAGCCCACATATGCAAAAAAGAACTGCAGTTCAGTTCTGTTAAAATACTGAAGCTTACATATGTAAAAGACCGCAGCCCACATATGCGAAAAGAACTGCAGTTCACTTCTGTCAAAGACTGAAGCTCACACATGTAAAACTATGCATCACACATATGTAAAAGAAATGCATATGAGTGAACAGAACAGCATACGTCAAGCTTATAACAACAACAAACCATTAGATTACAACCCATTAACATAAAAAGTAATTCCACTAAACCGTATCAGCTACAACATCCGGAGGGGACAATGCATCAGCCAAGTCCTCATCCTTCTCAGAGCCACCGTAGGAATCTTTGTGCACATCACAAGCAGCAACTCCAGTCTACGGGCATAGAACAAACCAAAACGAAACTAAGATGGTAACGACCAAAAAAGAAAAAACTTCAACTATGCACAAGCAGTACACATTTTACAATCATGAGGTACACAAAAAATACAATAAAATGGAAAGCAAAAAAATGCAAGAGAGGCACATGGCAGAACAGGCATGGCAGAAAATACTTGTACCTGACCAATTCCATCGTCCCTAGATCCATGGACACCAGAAGATTCCACTCCAGCCTTTCACAAAAAACAAATAGTGAGGAGAAGTCCACATAATACACGAAAGAGGTTCAAAAGCACAAAAATCCTAGAACATACACTATCAGCGCCGGCGCCAGCGTCATGACGGTTCATTTCATCCAAAATGTGCTCAGCATCCTTCTCATACCGAGCGCATTTCCTGTGAATGTTTCAACTGAGCATACGAAGACCGAATATTTGTCACTGCAATCTTCAGACTTTCAACCACACCACAATCAAATTGTGAGCAACAACAATATGTTCATCTCGTGGGCCATGGCTAGCAGGGAAAAAACCAGCAACTGTCCTCAAACTGTCACCAGAGGTTGGCAAATCTTCAGTTAACTTCAAAACCTTCAGAAGAAGCTCATCAATCACCTCGTGTTTTTTGCCACCAACAAATGTATGTTTAGGAGAGCTTCTATTATCAAACATCCGACGAGCCGTGAAACCACAAGTAGGCGGCGCCTCATCATCACGGGCAAGAAGCTGGCTACAAATAGGCTCATAAAACCTAGCACGAGTGCTAGGCTCCGCATCAGAGCCACCACATACACTACTGCAGGATGCTGCTAACGTGACACTACGATCAGAGACCCTTCGAAGAAACTGTATGCGATGTAATAATCAAAAACGATGGTGTAAAAAACCCGTCAAAAAAGGTGCAAAACATTTGCGATGGAGGATGCATCAAACACGGTTCAGATTTTAGTTTTGTGTGCGATGCAGGGCATACGATTCAGTTCAATTAACTGTTTTTGATGAGGAGGAACAAAAGAAATGGGCAGCCAGATGGGGGTGTGTGTGATATACAGCATACGATTCACTTGGATGAACTGTTTGTGATTAGGCAACACAAAAGAAATGGTCAACCAGATCAAGGTGTGTGCGATATACGGCATGCGGTTCACTCGGATAAACTGTTTGCATTGAGACAAGAGAACAGAAACGGTTCAATATATCAAGATGTGTGTGATACGCGGCAAACAGGCTGTAATCAGAAATGTGTGCGAAGACCGATAGTAACACAGACGATTGCTTCTAATAAGACGTATGTGATATGCTCTGTCTACACAACATCTATTGGCCATTGGGGGATGGGCGGTCATCCGGATATGCCATAAGGATGCGAAGAGGCATCTATATCAGCAAGGACTAGGTGTTCCACCAGTAGCTCATGTAAGAGAACTCTCAAGTTAAGTGTGCTCAGGCTGGAGCAGCCATCAGATGGTTGACTGGATGGGAAGTTGTGTTGATGTTAAATTAACTGATAGGATGGGTCGTATTTGTCAAATTAAATGACTAATACGACCCATCCCATGAGTTAATTTAATCTTGAGGTCCTTGTTTTTAAATTTTTTAACACATGCTAAAGAAGGTCTACCGCATTACTTTTTGACAATGTGCGATACATGACATACAATTGATCCATCCGACCTGTTTATCATGGAAGAAGCCGTGTGTGTTGTGGGCAAACACTTGCTAGTATCCAACTGTTTGCGATTGATGAATTCATCACCGACGGGTTCCCTAGTGTGGTCCGTGTTCATCTGATCATCATCTACTTCTTGTGCTAGCTCGATGTTCCTTCTATGCTAAGTTTCCATTAATTTGATGGCGTTTTATGAACACGCCACCGTTTCCCGCCATTTCCTCACTTGTTTCCCGCCACCCAGCGATGGTAGCCTGTAGCACATCCACCTTTTCCAAGCATGCCAACCCACCAAAGCACCGCCTCTGCCATCAACATCGTCGACGAGGAAAACGAGCAGGTGCAACGGCCCGTCGAGGCTGAGGCGCTCCCCGGCAACGCGATGGACGACGCCGTGATGCGCGTCATCGCCAGGGTTGAGCAGACCTTTGGCGCATGGCGCTTGAGCGCCGTGGATCAAGATAGGCATGTCAGCACCGACAGGCTGCAGCTTGCCGCACAACATGATCGATGACGCGCTGCAGAGCAAGCTAGGCGCGTCCGCGCCGATAGGCTATGGCTCGCCGCACGGCGAGACCGTTGGAGCATCGTAGAGCGAGAGGCGCGGCGCACCGCACGGCAAGAGCGGATCCATCGGCGCTTGCCTGCTGTCAACACGGTGTCGCAGCTGGGTACACGTCCTGTCAGTAGCCCCATTCCTCGCCAGGAGTGGGCAGAGGCCCTCTGCGCCTAAATTGCACTAGAGGCCGGCCGCGCCGTACTTGCACCGGACGCCCGCCTCGCCGTTCGCATGGGTCACGACGTTCGCCTTGTCCGTGGCCCGCTCGATGCCAACGCGCTGATCGGTAGCTCGACCGCCTCCTTGGCCCAGGTGTCCACCTGGGTGCAGTAGAGGAACATGGTCATCGCATCCTCGAGCTGGTGATCTCCGATGTAATAGCCAACTTGGAGCTCGAGATCGCACTCCAGATGTACCGTGAGCATGTCGACCGCTTGGACGAACGCCTGCACGAGTTTAGGCAGAGCCAAGAGCTACCGTAGGCAAGGGCTGCTGGTCATGGTCTCATGGACGCGTTTTATTTTGTTGAGTCGTTTCGACGTGGATAGCTATGTATTCACAGCAATCATAGTATTGCTCTGTTTATTCCTCTGTTTCAATATGTGTACTCTGTTTTCCGTTCTTATATGTTCTGTTTCAATGTGTGTGTATACGCTTTCCATTCTGTATATGTGGATGATAACAGCTAGATTCAAATTAGTATACAAAAACAGATAGAAAATGGAATTCATAATATATATATATATATTAATTGTTCATTAGTTCATCATAGAATATATATATATATAATATCATCACATATACGTGATGATACTTAACTACTAGGTACAATGCATAAAATTGAAAACGAACAATACTAAAACTAATAATCCCTCCTTGGGCCAGTATTCTGGCAGCCCCTCGCCAACAGCTACCTGGTGCGCGGCGTCTTCCCAGTGCCGAGGCTGTACTCCGCCTCCTCCGCCTTGCACCACTTGACATACCGATCTGCCTCTTGCTGGGGGACGAGCGCGAACGTTCTTGCCATTTCCTTGGGCGCCCACCGAAACTCCTCATCGGTGGCACGCTGAAGCTTATCGGCCCACCTCCACACAGCAACGAGGGGCCCAGCACCTTTGACCTTCCTCGTGAAGTACCCGTCTTCGTACACCTCCTCCGCACGACGACGTGCCCGCCCCCAAAGCTCCGCCGCCTCCTTTTTCCAGGCGGCATCACGGGCTTCACAGGCCGCCTGGTACCTGGCTTCCTCCTCCGCCATCTCCTTCTTGAACGCCACTTGCATGGATTTCTCAGCCGGTGGCAGCGACTTCCACAGACAAAGATTGTACTAGCCCCAAAACCAATCTAAAGTTGGGGGGCCGACGCAACCTCATCCGGCGGCGCGTAGGGGTCTTCGTCGCAGCTATTCAACTGAGCGTCCTCGCGGGGCGGCGACTCCTCGTCGGCGCGTGGGCAGACCGGTGGCGCCATCGCAGAGATTTGAGAGAGAGAGAGAGAGAGAGATAGAGAGAGGGCGAGCGAGGGGAGGATGTAGATGAGAATGCAGGCGGGACAATGTGAGCAAGGTATCGGCGGGAACAGTACACACGTCGGTCGCCGGAATTTACGATTACTGTAGTTTGAATTACACACGATTCCCGCAGCAAAATCCGTGTGTGAACATAATAGCTGACGGTTTCCAATACAGAACCGTGTGTGATTAATGATCCCCGCCACTCACCTACCAAACCTCGAGCCGCGAGATAGAGTGCCAATCGTGTGGGGGCCGATTGTCTTGCCAGATCTTTACGTTTTCTTTTTTGAACACCAGATATTTACATCGTGTGATGATTTTTTAACTCGCACACAAGTACACAAAATGTGATTTTTCAAACCGTTATGGTTAGTCCTTGCATGTAGATTTAGTTCAAATTTGAATTACGGTCATTAAATGGCTAGAAAATCACTTAAATATCTTTAAAAGGTCAAATGACCCCTGGAATTTTCCAAATTTTCACATGACTATTGTATTAGTGCATGTTAAACGTAGAAAAACAATTTGAAGGCCGTAAGAGGAATCTATCTCCCGTTTGTCATCAAACATGCATTGTTCCCTCTCGGAACCACAAACCATCTAGTGAATAGCTACGGTTTGTGAGGGGATGTGTCCAAACTTTCGCCAAACAGGCCAATTTTTTTACTACATCATCTTGGTGGCATGACATTACATCAAGCAAGGTTTCATTTTTTTTGATCATTCTTCTAATTTTTTGGAATTAAAATGCCCTGGCACTCCATGCATGCACCCATGCCGTGAGACCAATATGTTTGGAAATTCCTTCTATTTTACTCCACATGGAATTAACTCGCACACAAGTACACAAATATGATTTTTCAAACCGTCATGGTTAGCCGTTGCATGTAGATGTGGTTCAAATTTGAATTACGGTCATTAAATGGCTAGAAAATCACTTAAATGTCTTTAAAAGGTCAAATGACCGCTAGAATTTTCCAAATTTTCATAGTACAGTTGTAGTAGTGCACGTTAAACATAGAAAAAATTTGAAGGCCGTAAGAGGAAGCTATCTCCTGTTCGTCATCAAACATGCATTGTTCCCTCTTGGAACAACGAGCCTTCTAGTGAGTTGCTCCAGTTTGTGAGGGGTGTGTGTCCAAACTTTCGTCAAACATGCCAATTTTTACCACATCATCTTGCTGGCATGACATTACATCAACCAAGATTTCATGTTTTTCTGATCATTTTTTAATTTTTTGGAATTAAAATGCCATGGCACTCCATGCATACATATGATGTGTCCATGTCGTGAGACCAATTTGTTTGAAAATTCCTTCTAATTTACTGCACATGGAATTAACTCGCACACAAGTACACAAATATGATTTTTCAAACCGTTATGGTTAGCCGTTGCATGTAGATGTAGTTCAAATTTGAATTACGGTCATTAAATGGCTAGAAAATCACTTAAATGTCTCTAAAAGGTCAAATGACCCACATGATTTTCCTAATTTTCACATTACAGTTGCAGTAGTGCACGTTAAACATAGAAAAAATTGAAGGCCGTAAGAGGAAGCTATCTCCCGTTCGTCATCAAACATGCTTTGTTCCCTCTCAGAACCACAAACCATCTAGTGAGTTGCTCCGGTTTGTGAGGGGGTGTGTCCAAACTTTCGTCAAACATGCCAATTTTTTTACCACATCATCTTGGTGGCATGACATTACATCAAGCAAGGTTTGATGTTTTTCTGATCATTCTTCTAATTTTTTGGAATTAAAATGCCCTGGCACTCCATGCATGCACCCATGCCGTGAGACCAATATGTTTGAAAATTCCTTCTATTTTACTGCACATGGAATTAATTCACACACAAGTACACAAATATGATTTTTCAAACCGTCATGGTTAGCCGTTGCATGTAGATGTGGTTCAAATTTGAATTACGGTCATTAAATGGCTAGAAAATCACTTAAATGTCTTTAAAATGTCAAATGACCGCTAGAATTTTCCAAATTTTCACAGTACAGTTGTAGTAGTGCACGTTAAACATATAAAAAAATTGAAGGCCGTAAGAGGAAGCTATCTCCTGTTCGTCATCAAACATGCATTGTTCCCTCTCGGAACCACGAGCCTTCTAGTCAGTTGCTCCGGTTTGTGAGGGGTGTGTGTCCAAAATTTCGTCAAACATGCCAATTTTTTACCACATCATCTTGGTGGCATGACATTACATCAAGCAAGATTTCATGTTTTTCTGATCATTTTTTAATTTTCTGGAATTAAAATGCCATGGCACTCCATGCATACATATGATGTGTCCATGTCGTGAGACCAATTTGTTTGAAAATTCCTTCTAATTTACTGCACATGGAATTAACTCGCACAAAAGGACACAAATATGATTTTTCAAACCATTATGGTTAGCCGTTGCATGTAGATGTAGTTCAAATTTGAATTACGGTCATTAAATGGCTAGAAAATTACTTAAATGTCTTTAAAAGGTCAAATGAGCCATAGGGTTTTCCTAATTTTCACATTATAGTTGCACTAGTACAGGTTAAACGTAGAAAAAAATTAAAGGCCGCAAGAGGAAGCTATCTCCTGTTCGTCATCAAACATGCATTGTTCCCTCCCGGAACCACGAGCCTTCTAGTGAGTTGCTCCGGATTGTGAGGGGTGTGTGTCCAAACTTTCGTCAAACATGCCAATTTTTTTACCACATCATCTTGGTGGCATGACATTACATCAACCAAGGTTTCATGTATTTCTGATATTTTTTAAATTTTTTGGAATTTAAATGCCATGGCACTCCATGCATACATATGCATGTATCCATGTCGTGAGACAAATATGTTTGAAAATTCCTTCTAATTTACTGCACATGGAATTAACTCACACACAAGTACACAAATATGATTTTTCGAACCGTTATGGTTAGCCGTTGCATGTAGATATAGTTCAAATTTGAATTACGGTCATTAAATGGCTAGAAAATCAGTTAAATGTCTTCAAAGGTTCAAATGACCCCTGAAATTTTCCAAAATTTTCACATGACTGTTGTATTAGTGCATGTTACACGTAGAAACAATTTGAAGGCTGTAAGAGGAAGCTATCTCCAGTT
This sequence comes from Triticum aestivum, assembly GCF_018294505.1. NCBI lineage: Eukaryota > Viridiplantae > Streptophyta > Magnoliopsida > Poales > Poaceae > Triticum > Triticum aestivum. The sequence goes on from NC_057799.1 coordinate 361,357,848, forward strand.
CGTCATCAAACATGCATTGTTCCCACTCGAACCAGCAGCCTTCTAGTGAGTTGCTCCGGTTTGTGAGGGGTGTGTGTCCAAACTTTCGTCACACATGCCAAAATTTTACCACATAATCTTAGTGGCATGACATTACATCAACCAAGGTTTCATGTGTTTCTGATATTTTTTTATTTTTTGGAATTTAAATGCCATGGCACTCCATGCTTAATTATGTCATAGCCGTTAGACCAATATGTTTGAAAAATCCTTCCAATTTATTGCACATGGAATTAAATCACACACAAGTACACAAAATATGACTTTTCAAACCATTATGGTTAGCTATTGCATGTACATGTAGTTCAAATTTCAATTATGGTCATTAAATGGCTAGAAAATCACTTAAATGTCTTAAAAGGTTAAATGACCCATGAGATTTTGCAAAATTTGACATGACAGTTGTATTAGTACTACAAAATTTCTCGTACGTTTAAAACACCATCCATTGCCACTTTACTCCAAATTCGTCTTTCACAGCTAATAAAAAAATCTACAACATCACACACAGTTGTTTTCTAGGAACCGTTTGCGATGGAAATATATGGGTCTATTTAAGTCTCCCTCCTTAAGCTTCATAGGCTCGTCTGCTCCAGCAACCTCCAAATCCACAAATCCCGATCCCCATTCCCACACCCCCTTCTTGCAAAGATGACGCCATGGAAATGCGTCGTGGAGGCCCGTACGATGGTCGCGTCCCCCCAAGCGCCGCCGCCTGCGCCGGGAGCGCGGCCGCCTACGCCGAGAGTGTCGTCTCATCCGCATTGACTGCGGCCGCTTCGGCCGAGAGGGCGTCTGCGGGAGCCGACAGGGCAGCTGCAGTAGTCGAGACGGCTGCAGCTGCTGCTGCGATGGCGGCTGCAAACACCGAGAGCGATCGAGCTGCCGTCCGTGCCGCCGATGTCGCCCTGGCCCGGGTCGAGGCCATCCACGCCAAGATCGAGGATGCGCACGCCAAGATATTCCAGGCCACCTCGGACTCCAGCATGCAACCCACGTCCAAAACGGCGGCGGCGGCCATGGAGCACCTGCTTCCTCATGAGGCCGCCTAGCGGGAGCTGGAGATGCAGGAGGCGGCAGAGATCGAGGAGGGCCGGGAGGAGGAGTTGCGCGTGGCCAAGGTCGAGGTAGAGAAGAGTCTGTCCGTCGAGGAATCGGCGGTGGAGTACCAACGCGAGCTCTGGCGCAACCACTACTACGAGTACTACAACCTTGAGGGCGGCGCCGAGGATGAGGACGGGGACGAGGACACAGTCGACTTCAGCAGGGGGACGCGGAGTCCACCAACGGTGGCATGTCGCCAGGACAAGTCATCAACGTCTCATCTCACACCGGTGATGCATAGGCCGGCGCGGCGGCGGATTTGTTAAAATTATGCGTACTTAGACTTTGTTTTTAATGCTGGTCTTTTGTTAGAGCAATATTTAGGTCAACTGGCTCTGTTTAATTACTAAAATTGCTCGAGTCAGTAAGTGTGGTATGTCTGCTGTAAGCTCTTTTGTGTGCCCAAATTAGCAAGCGATGTTAAATTATGCAATGACGTACCCGAGGAAATTTTGACCAAAATTTGAATTATGAACGTGCGTTATATCGACTAGAGGGGCGTGAATAGGCGATTTTTATGAATTCTTCACTGAGGAATTTCAGGGTGAGGAAATTCCTAAGAGAAGAATTACTTACAGCAGAATAAGTACTCAGATGCACACATAATAGAACATAAGCATGGTCATCATGATGAAATGAAAACAAGCACAGAGTACAGAAAGCTAAACACAGGATAAACAGGATGAAGACAAACAGACTGAAGAAATTGAACTGAGGAAATTGAGAAAGTCTTCAGTGAAAGTCTTCAAACAGATATGAACAAGCACACAACACATTAATGAGGAAATGGAAGAGTTGAGGAAATAGAACCAGTAGGCTTGGTGAAGACAATGATTTGGTAGACCAGTTCCAACTGCTGTGACAGTTGTACGTCTGGTTGGAGCGTCTAGGTATTTAAACCTGAGGACACACAGTCCCGGACACACAATCCTCACCATATTATCCTTGAGCTAAGGTCACATAGACCTCTCCCAATCACTCGTGGTAAGTCTTTAGGTGACTTCCAAACCTTCACAAACTCGGTCACTCGGCGATCCACAATTTCCTCTTGGATGCTCAGACCATGACGCCTAACCGTCTGGAAGATGCACAGTCTTCAAAGGTAACAAGCGTCGGATCCACACAGGATCAATCTCTTCAGTGATGCTCAATCACTTTGGGTTTGTAGGTGTTTGGGTTTGGGTTTTCCTCACTTGATGATTTTTGCTCAAAGTCCTCGGAGGATGGGATGATCTCAAATGATAAGTGTCAGTTTCTCTCGGAGCAGCCAACCAACTAGTGGTTGTAGGGGGCGGCTATTTATAGCCTAGGGAGCAGCCCGACATGATAAGACATAAATGCCCTTTAATGATATGACCATTAGGTGGGTAGATATTTTGGGACAGCTGGCGCGTAGCACAGCAATGGTCGGAAATTTGAGTATCAAATTCCTCAGGGCTATCATGTTACTCACTTGTAGGCAATCCGCACTGGCGAATTCCTAACTCCTCAGTCAGAACAAATTCCTCAGAGACCAGAAGATCTTTGTCTCTGTCACTGAAGAAATTTGACTGAACTGAATGAGGTTTCCAATGGCTTCACTCGATGGGATTGGTAGGTGTAGGATTTTGAGATGAGCATCACTTGGAAATTTTTCCTTAGTATTTCCTCGACCCCCTTTAACAGTACGATGTTTCCTATGACTCAAGAGAGAGAAAATGAAACTAAAAAAACAAAAGTCTTCACGCTTCATGTTCCTTGTATGAATACCAAGTCTTCATGGTCACACCAATTTCTTAACTTTCAAGGTCTTCAGAAAGTCTTCAGAAATCCAAAGTCTTCAGTCGAAGACATTCATTTTTAGGGGTCGGCTTTCTCTGTAAATATCAAACTACTCATAGACTTATAGACCTGTGTACACTCACAAACGCATCAGTCACTTAACCTATAAGTCTTCAATACACCAAAATCACTAAGGGGCACTAGATGCACTTACAATCTCCCCCTTTTTGGTGATTGATGACAATATAGGTTAAGTTTTCAACGGGAATAAACATATGAAGTGTAAATACTGATATTGAGGAATTTGATAGCACGATATAGAAGAACTCCCCATGAAGATGTGCATAGTGAGGAATTTGCTTTTGAAGCAATGCACATTTTGAAGAGTAGTATCATGGAGATCTCCCCCTATATCTTGTAATTCATACACGCATTTAACATATGATATGACGAATTTGAAATGCATGATGAAATATGGTGACTGATGTAATTCAGCATGCGTGCATTAACATATATGAGGAAATAGCATGCAGAAGAACATAGCAAAAGTATCAGACCGCCATCAGGTTTAAGTTTACAACTAGATCCAATAAAGTCTTCAAAAGAATGAGAGTTGTAACTTAGCAAAAAAACGCCCATATATAGAGACTTGCTTGAACACTGACTCAAATTTCTCCCCCTTTGTCATCGAATGACCAAAAGGAGCAAAAAATGAGGACTAACGCCCCTGAAGAATATCATGTTGATGGAGGAGCGCCAGCGTTGTTGGGGTCGGTTGTTGAAGTAGGGCCTGCCGCAGTGTCGTCCAAATCTTCATGCTCATCCGTGTCGTGCGATGAAGAATATGAGCTGGCCACCAAGGAAGGAACTTTGACTCTCTTGAATTTCTTCGCTGGAGGCTGAGACCAGTCAAAGTCCTGCTTGAGACCCATTTGCTTCAGATCTTCTTCACCATACAGATGAGACAGAACAGCCCAGGTGCGACCGAAGACTTCATGGAGGTAGTAATGGTTTTTCTTCACTGCATTGTGTGTAGCAGTCATGTTGTGAATAATAGAACCAAACTGACGCTTAACCCATTTGTGGTTGCGATCGACCTTCTGGTGAAGACTGAGGAGAAGCTCATGATCAGTCATCACCCTTGGAGCTGTGCCTTGAGGATTTTGCTTTGAGGCATTGGCGGCAGGGTCATGAGTGGCAGATTCATCATTAGCGGAGTAAGATGCAGCTTTGCGGAACTGACCATCCAATGGACGAATGCCTTCATCAATAACAGCAGTGGCCTTGCCCTTTTCATCGGCTGAGGAAAATGTCCGTTTGAAGACTTCAATGGGGGCAAGTAGCTATGATGATTTAGCACATCAGCCTTGTAGTTGATTAAATACCTTGATCTGAGGAATCTCATAATCCAAGGAGCGTAAGGCTTCAACTCAAAAGGTGATAATGCAACATTGGCCAGAGTCCTCATGAAGAAATCATGGTAGTTGACAGGAACGCCATGGATGATGTTGAAAAGCAGATTCTTCATGATGCCAACGACTTCTTCTTCATTAGAGTCATGGCCTTTGATTGGACTCAATGTCTTCGTCAGAATGCGATAGACTGTCCGTGGCACATACAACAATTCCTTCACAAGGAATTTGGTTCGTGGGGCTTGACCGGGCTTCAGCGGCTTCATCAAAACTTGCATGTAATGGTCAGAGAGCTCAGGTTCATGGTAGATGAGCTACGCACCTTCAACGGGAGGACTGACAGGCAGGGCATGAAGCAATTCAGAGGCCGGCTCTTTGAAATGAGTGTTGTCGGTCATCCAGTCCAACACCCAAGAGTTCACATCTGCAGCATTTCTAGTGATGTGCGGTGTTGCATAGAATTGAAGAATAAGTTCTTCATTCCAATCACATATGTCTGTGCAGAAGGTGAGCAGTCCAGCATCGTGAAGAACACTGAGGACTGGCGTGAAGCAAGGCAGTGATTCCATGTCCACGTGAGGAATATGCTCATGGTCGAAGACTTTGTCCTTATCAAAAAGCAAGGAAGAATAGAAGTTTGCTTGGCTAGCAGTCCAGAAACGCTTCCTTCACAGACGAGCAGATTCATATGGGTTATAATCTGTGAAGAACACATGCTCAGAGAAGAAGTCATCAGCCGTGAAGGTTTGCTTCTTGGAGAAGGGGTTCTTAGGCTTGGGCTGAGGATTATCAGTCAATGCCTTCACAGCTTTTGGAATTGACATCTCAGGCACCACAGGCTGAGGAATTTCATGTTCAGTTTCAGTTGCATCCTAGGTCCTTATTTCTTCAGCAGCATGTTCATCAGCACTAGTGGCTGGAATTTCTTCATGGATGGATGGAGTGGTGCGAGGTTCTTCAGAGCCCATTTGAACTGCAGTATGCACTGGGGACTGAGGAATTTGTTGTAGAGGAGTGAACAAGGGAGAATTGGGGTGCTGACTTTCCCAAAAGTCATCATTCATCACTGGTGTTGTGCTCCCAATGTCCACATCTTCATCTTCTTCACTTAATTCTACAACGCCTGCCTCTTCAGCTGTGAACTGAGGCACATGCGATGAGACAACTGGGGTTGAAGGGATTGTATCCACTTCAATTTCTTCGTCCAACTGCTCTGACGAAGCAGCAAAAGGAACATCTTGATCGGATCCGCTTGGGATCACATAGTCTTCATCAAAAGGAACGAGTTCCTTTGATGGCATGCTTGAGACTGGAACAGCATCAATAGGATTCTCAAAAGAGCTTGTTAATTTCTTCATCTTCTTCGGAGCTTAAGATTCTGATGGAGTAGATGCTTTCCTTTTCTTCACTGCTGCATGCTCCGCAGCCTTGGTCTTCTTAGCTTGTGATGCAGAAGGAAGAATCAGACTTGGTGTAGGTGCAGGAGGAGCAAAGGAAATTGGTTCATTTTCTTCAGGCACAACTGATGGAGTTGCCCTGGCATGGTCAGTTTCTTCAGGCACAGCGGTTGAAGCTTCAGCTGCCTGACTATTTCTTCAGGCGCAACACTAGTGGTTGCCCTGGCAGTTTCATCAGCGGCTGGAATGCAGTCATCAGCCCTGGTGCTGGCAGTTTCATCAGCAACCTGATCTTCATCAGTGGTGCTGGCATGCTCTTCAGTAGGCTGAGAAGATGCCTCAGCCTAAGGAATTTCTTGTTGCGTTGGGGTTGCAACCTTTGAGGTGAATCCCTTGGTCAGGTTGACAAATCTGACTTTGGCTCCAAGCCAGACAGCATAGTAGCGATCAAATTCATCACTGAGATTCTTGATCTCAGATTGCAGATTTACAAGTTCATCAGTTGTCATTTTGATGACTATTGCGCTTTCTTCAACTGCCTGACCTTCTCGAATTTCCATTTTTCTTCGCCTACGAAGGCGGTAAGCACATGACTTTGACCAGGTGTAAGATTGAAGTCGGGCATAGGAGTGTTGGGGTCCTTGTGCCAGAGATCAATGAGGTCGAGGATCAACTTTGGATCCAAAAGCAGAGGTACATTTGTGCCTTTGGCTCTAGCGGCCCTTTGCTATCTATCTCTGATGATTTCGATGAGTTCCTCATCATCAGCTTCGTCTTCATCAGACGGCACTTGGAAGGCGACCTGCTTCTTGTGAGGACTTGATCTAGTGCCTCGACCAGCAGTGGCCTTGGTCTTCAGCAGAGTGGGGCATGTTGAGGAATTTGGAGGAGATGAAGAACTTGCAGAGGCTCCTGAGGCAATAGATTTTCCTGTGGTCCTTTGACACGAGGCGAGATGCGCAGGTGCTGAGGACTTTGCCGGAGGAGCTGAGGGTTTTGCAACTTGAGGAGCTGGAGCTGCTTGAGAAATTGGCCGTGAGGGCTTTGCTGAGCTGGGCCGTGAGGGCATTTCAGATGAGCTTGGCTGTGAGGACATTGGTGCAGAAGTCTTGGGCTTGTGTACAGGCTTCTTGGGCATGGCCTTCTTAGGCTTGCTAGCAGAAGTCTCAACAGCAGCAGCAGCAGAATCTTCATTGAATTTCTTCATTGCTTCTTTCGCCATTTCGGACAGTTTAGCTTGACGTTTGGCCCATTCCTTAGGGAAATCCTCACCTCTTCTGATGCTTGAGGGATCAGCAACTTGGCCTGGTGCCAAGGGAGGTCTTGGGCATGGAGGGTGTACTGCGAATTTCTTCATGTACTTGGGAGTTACATATTTGTACTCCCTCCATTCTTTGGCCCATCTCCTCTCTATCTTCTGAATGCGCACCTTGCGCTCATTCTTCGTTTCATGAGGAGGAGTGTAGTATCCTGCATAAATGTCATCAGGAATCTCAAACGCAGTCTTGACTTCCAGTTTCTTCCCTCCCTTCTGAGGTTTCTTGCCGTCAGCCATTATCTTCAGCTGAGGATGTTGAACTATTGAGTTCTCTGAAGAGGTATGCAAATTTTCTTCGAGGAACGTTGCAAATGAGTTAAGTTGATGAGAACCTAGTGATTCAGCAGCGGACATGTGTACCTGTGAACAGAATATAGTTGCGAAGAATTTGAATTTTTGTAAAAAGAAACAAGTTTGAGGATTTTGACTAGATGAGTCTTGAGGAATTTCACTAAGCGTTCTTTGACTTAGGTTCCAGAGTTGTACAGATTGGAAATCCACACAATTGAGGAATCTTGAAGAGAAAAGTTGCTTAGGGAAACAGATCAAGAACAGATGTTGTGTGAGGTGTTTTAGTGTGTGAAGATTTGAAGAATAAACACCTTTTGAAGATCTTGAAGAAAACATCAGAATCAACAAGGGCAGTAAAAGTAACTTTTAATTACCCTTGAGGAAGAACACGACGAACTATGAAGTGTAGATTTAGAAGTTCGCCAGTGCAGGTCTTCCACGCCCTAACTTGGCAGAGGAAGACAGCTATGGCGGCGGCAGAGTAAAGAAATCCACGGCTGGCGCGAGTACGACGGCGACAAGGTTGAGGCAGCGAAGCTCTTCCTCACCGGCGACGATGGAAGTAGCGGCAGCGCTAGGTTTTGAGAGCTCGAGCAAGGGAGTGAGATCGAGTGTAGTAAAGATGAAGTGAAGAGGCGAGGGGTATTTATAGCCGAGGTGAAAAACCGCTCGCCCGAGGAAATTGGACGAACGTGCCCCAGACCCTTCTCATTCGCGTGACATGTGTCACCCATGTACTGAGAGGTGGCGATCGTGCGAGATCGTGGGTGAAAATATAAATCCATCGTGGAATGTGGAACGGTTTGAGCGGCAAAAGCCAAAAATTTGGATAAGATAGTTTAATTGTTTCGTTCGCAAATTCTTCAGCTGACAAGGACACAGTGAAGATTTTGAATGAGTTTCAAATAGAACACACATGAAGAATTTGTGAACGGACTGGGTTGAGTTTAGCATAGAGGGGGAAGGGTCCGATCACATTCACTTAGCAAAAAGGCAACTTGAAGAAATAGCAATAAGTGAATGCTGTAGAGGACTTAAACTCATACATATATATACAGCCAATGAAGAACAACAACGGAAAGAGTGAAGACAATGCAAAGTTGAATAAATTGAACAACTGAGGAATTTCAAAATGAAGAGAAACTCAAATTGAAGATTTTCAACTTTTGGTGGTGGCGTGACCCACCGTATAAGAACGATGATTTCAGACACTGCGTACAATTGTCGTAAGGCTCTGAGAATCAAATTCTTCGTTAATTTCTTCACACTTAGAGTGTTAGTCTTCATTGATTGAAGAAAAATGTTTCTTCGTGTGTTGCACATCTAAGTCATGAATTTTGCATAAGTGTTAGGATGTGTGTCCTTTTCAAAGGACATTCAAAGATTCTAGGATATTTAGCTCACACCGCAACTTGCTAAATCTCTTCTCATCCAAGGGCTTTGTGAAGATATCGGCTAGTTGTTCTTCAGTCTTCACATGCTCAATAGAGATGTAGCCCTTCAACACATGATCACGAAGAAAATGATGACGAATCTGAATGTGCTTTGTCTTCGAGTGCTGAACTGGGTTATGAGCAATCTTGATGGCACTCTCATTGTCACAGTAGAGAGGCACATTCTTCATGTTGACGACGTAGTCCTAGAGGGTTTGCTTCATCCATAGCAATTGAGCACAGCAAGAACCAGCAGCAATGTACTCAGCTTCAGCTGTAGACAATGATACACAGTTCCATTTCTCCGAGGACCAACAGACCAAGGATCGTCCGAGGAAATGGCATGTGCCTGATGTTGACTTGCAGTCCACACGATCACCAGCATAGTCAGAGACTGAATATCCAATGAGATCAAAAGCCAAGCCCTTGGGGTACCATAATCCAAGTGTTGGTGTGTGAGCTAGATATAGAACAATATGCTTCACAGCCTTATGGTGTGATTCCTTCGGTGTAGCTTGAAAACGGGCACACATGCAAACACTAAGCATAATATCTCGCCTAGATGCACATAAATACAATAAAGAACCAATCATGGAGCGGTATACCTTTTGATCGAAGTCAATACCATTTTCATCAGTGCATAGATGGCCATTTGTGGGCATAGGGATTTTGACTCCTTTGCAATCTTGCATGCCGAATTTCCTCAATACATCCTTGAGGTATTTCTCCTGAGATATGAATATTCCATTGCATTGTTGACGAATTTGAAGACCTAAGAAGAATTTCAATTCTCGCATCATAGACATTTGATATTCTTCACTCATCATATAGGAAAATTCATCACTATAACGTTGGTCAGTACAGCCAAAGATAATATCATCAACATATATTTGGCACACAAATAATTCATCATCATAGGTTTTGGTGAAGAGAGTTGGGTCAAGTGAACCGGGTTTGAAGCCTTTCTTCATGAGGAATTTCTTCAAAGTATCATACCATGCCCGAGGGGCCTGCTTGAGGCCATAGAGGGCCTTATTGAGTCTGAAGACTTTGTCAAGATGCTTTGGATCTTCAAAACCTGGTGGCTGAGCAACGTATACTTCTTCCTCAAGCTTACCATTGAGGAATGCACTTTTCACATCCATTTGATATAAGATGATATTATGATGGTTAGCATAAGCAAGTAATATGCGAATAGCCTCAAGTCTAGCAACAGGTGCAAAAGTTTCATCGAAATCAATTCCTTATACCTGTGTGTAGCCTTGAGCTACAAGCCGTGCCTTATTCCTCACCACAAGTCCATTTTCATCTTGCTTGTTGCGGTAGATCCACTTTGTGCCAATGATATTGTGCTTGCGAGGATCTAGACGTTTGACCAGTTCCCATACGTTGTTGAGCTCGAATTGATGTAATTCCTCTTGCATAGCTTGAATCCACTCAGGCTCCAGAAATGCTTCATCTACCTTAGTGGGCTCTGTGATAGAGACAAAAGCAAAGTACCCACAAAAGTTAGATAAATGTGAAGCTTTTGAGCGTGTGAGAGGACCTGGTGCGTTGATGTCGCTGATGATTTTCTCAATCTGCACTTCGTTTGCAACGCGAGGATGAGCGGGTTGTCATCGAGGAATTTGATCAGCATTTTCTTCAGCGCCATTTTCCTCAGGTGCATCAGCATGATGTTCTTCACGTTCTGGAATGACTTCTTCAGCAGATTCTGCAGTAGGAATGACATCCTCAGTAGCTTTGAACTTGATGGTTTCCTCAGGTGATTTTTCATCTAGCACAGGAGGTAGGTGCTCTCTTTGCGAGCCATTAGTTTCATCAAACCGCACATCTACAGTTTCAACAACCTTGTGAAGAACGTTGTTGAAGACTCTGTAGGTGTGCGAGTCCTTTCCGTAACCAAGCATAAAACCTTCATGTGCTTTCGATGCAAATTTAGAATTGTGATGAGGATCTCTAATCCAACATTTAGCACCGAAGACTTTGAAATAACTCACATTGGGTTTCTTGTCAGTGAGGAGTTCATATGTTGTCTTCTTGAAGAATTTGTGAAGATATACCCTGTTGATGATGTGGCATGCAGTATCAATTGCCTCAATCCAGAAATGACAAGGCGTCTTGTATTCATCAAGCATAGTGCGAGCCATCTCAACAAGAGTCATGTTCTTGCGCTCCACGATGCCATTCTGCTGAGGAGTATAAGGAGCAGATAACTCATGAGTAATACCAAGTTCATCAAGATAGTTATCAAGACCAGTATTCTTGAACTCAGTTCCATTGTCACTTCTGATCTGCTTTATCTTCACACCAAAGTTGGTTGAAGCCCTTGAAGAAAATCGTTTGAAGACTTCCTGCACTTCACGTTTGTAAGTGACAATATGCACCCATGTGTAACAAGAGTAATCATCAACAATAACAAAGCCATATAGATATGCTTCATTAGTGAATGCAGAATAGTGATTAGGACCAAAGAGATCCATGTGAAGCAACTCAAATGGACGAGTGTAGTCATGATAGTCTTCACGAGATGCTTGGCCTTGGTCATCTTTCCAGCTTCACAGGCTCTGCACAAGTGATCCTTGAGGAATTTGACATTCTCAATGCCAATGACATGCTTCTTCTTCGTGAGCGTGTGCAAGTTCCTCATGCCAGCATGACCAAGTTGTCGATGCCATAGCCAGCCTTCTGAGGCTTTTGCCAGTAGACATATAGCTGGTTGTGGACCTGTAGAGAAATCAACAATATACAGATCTCCTCTCCTAAAGCCTTCGAAGACTTTGGAATGGTCAGCTTCCATGATCACAACACACCGATACTTGCCAAAGATAACAACCATATCAAGATCACAAAGCATTGAGACTGACATGAGGTTGAATCCTAAAGACTCGACAAGCATGACTTCGTCCATGTGTCGATCTTTTGAGATCGCAACCTCACTGATAACCCACAAGTATAGGGGATCGCAACAGTTTTCGATAAGTAAGAGTGTCGAACCCAACGAGGAGCTAAAGGTAGAACAAATATTCCCTCAAGTTCTATCGACCACCAATACAACTCTACGCACGCTTGACGTTCGCTTTACCTAGAACAAGTATGAAACTAGAAGTACTTTGTAGGTGTTTTTCGATAGGTTTGCAAGAATAAAAAAGAGAGCGTAAATAAAAAGTAGGGGCTGTTTAGATAAAGACACAACTAAATTAGTTTTAGTAAAGAGCTTTTAGTCACGAGAAAGTTATTTGTCCCTAGGCAATCGATAACTAGACCGGTAATCATTATTGCAATTTTATTTGAGGGAGAGGCATAAGCTAACATACTTTCTCTACTTGGATCATATGCACTTATGATTGGAACTCTAGCAAGCATCCTCAACTACTAAAGATCATTAAGGTAAAACCCAACCATAGCATTAAAGCATCAAGTCCCCTTTATCCCATACGCAAACAACCTACTTACTCGGGTCTGTGCTTCTGTCACTCACGCCACCCACCATAAGCAAATCATGAACATATTGCAAACCCTACAGCGGGAATCCCTCACGCTTGCGTGACACGGAGAGCACCATAGGACAACACCAATAATAAAACATGCAACTCAAACAATCTTGATCATCAAATAGCCCATAGGACAAAACATCATAGGATAGCCATACATCATTGGGAAATAATATATAGCGTTGAGCACCATGTTTAAGTAGAGATTACAACGGGTAAGAGAGAGGTTACACCGCTGCATAGAGGGGGGAAGAGTTGGTGATGATGGCGGTGAAGTTGTTGGTGAAGATTGCGGTGATGATGATGGCCCCCGGCAGCGTTCCGGCGCCACCGAAAGCAAGGGGGAGAGGGCCCCCCCTTCTTCTTCTTCTTCCTTGACCTCCTCCCTAGATGGGAGAAGGGTTTCCCTTCTAGTCCTTGGCTCCCATGGCGTGGGAGGGGCGAGAGCCCCTCCAAGATTGGACCTATCTCTCTGTCTCTTCTGTTTCTGCGTTCTCCCTGCTGCCCTTTCACCGTTTCGTATATATATGGAGATCCGTAACTCCGATTGGACTGAACCCTTCACCGTGATTTTTTTTTACCAAAAATTAGCTTTCTTGCGGCCGAAGAAGGGCATCAACCGCCTTACGGGTGGCCCACGAGGGTCAGGGGCGCGCCCAGGGGGGCAGGGGCGCCCCTGCCTCGTGGCCACCTCAGGCACCGTCTCGCGTGGATTTTTCTTCCGGAATTTTCCAAATATTCCAAAAATAAGCTCCGTCCGTTTTTATCCCGTTTGGATTCCGTTTGATATGGATATCCTGCGAAACATAAAACATGCAACAAACAGGAACTGGCACTGGGCACTGGATTAATATGTTAGTCCCAAAAATAGTATAAAAAGTGGCCAAAAAGTATATGAAAGTTGAATAATACTGGCATGGAACAATCAAAAATTATAGATACGACGGAGACGTATCAGCATCCCCAAGCTTAATTCTTGCTCGTCCTCGAGTAGGTAAATGATAAAAAAGATAATTTTTGATGTGGAATGCTACCTAGCATAATATTGATCATATGTCTAATCATGGCATGGATATTAAGACACGAGTGATTCAAAGCAATAGTCTATCCTTTGACATAAAAACAATAATACTTCAAGCATACCAACCAAGCAATTATGTCTTATTGAAATAACATAGCCAAAGAAAGCTCATCCCTACAAAATCATATAGTCTGGCTATGCTCCATCTTCACCACACAAAATATTCACATCATGCACAACCCCGATGACAAGCCAAGCAATTGTTTCATACTTTTGACTTTTCTCAAAACTTTTCAACTTTCACGCAATACATGAGCGTGAGCCATGGACATAGCACTATAGGTTGAATAGAATATGATGATGGGGGTTAAGTGGAGAAGACAAAAAAAGGAGAAAGTCTCACATCGACGCGGCTAATCAACGGGCTATGGAGATGCCCATCAATTGATGTCAATGTGAGGAGTAGGGATTGCCATGCAACGGATGCACTAGAGCTATAAGTGTATGAAAGCTCAAACTGAAACTAAGTGGGTGTGCATCCAACTTGCTTGCTCATGAAGACCTAGGGCATTTGAGGAAGCCCATCGTTGGAATATACAAGCCAAGTTCTATAATGAAAATTCCCACTAGTATATGAAAGTGATAACTCAAGAGACTCTCTATATGAAGAACATGGTGCTACTTTGAAGCACAAGTGTGGTAAAAGGATAGTAACATTGCCCCTTCTCTCTTTTTCTCTCATTTTTTTGTTTTCTCTTTTTCTTCTCTTTTTTTGGGCCTTCTCTTTTTTTGGCCTTTCTTTTTTTTTCGTCGGAATCTCATCCCGACTTGTGGGGGAATCATAGTCTCCATCATCCTTTCCTCACTGGGGCAATGCTCTAATAATGATGATCATCACACTTTTATTTACTTACAACTCAATATTACAACTCGATATCTAGAACAAAGATATGACTCTATATGAATGCCTCCGGCGGTGTACCGGGATGTGCAATGATCTAGCGTAGCAATGACATCAAAAAACGGACAAGCCATGAAAACATCATGCTAGCTATCTTACGATCATGCAAAGCAATATGGCAATAAATGCTCAAGTCATGTATATGATGATGATGGAAGTTGCATGGCAATATATCTCGGAATGGCTATGGAAATGCCATAATAGGTAGGTATGGTGGCTGTTTTGAGGAAGATATAAGGAGGTTTATGTGTGATAGAGCGTATCGTATCACGAGGTTTGGATGCACCGGCGAAGTTTGCACCAACTCTCGACGTGAGAAAGGGCAATGCACGGTACCGAAGAGGCTAGCAATGATGGAAGGGTGAGAGTGCGTATAATCCATGGACTCAACATTAGTCATAAAGAACTCAGATACTTATTGCAAAAGTCTATTAGCTATCGAAACAAAGTACTACACGCCTGCTCCTAGGGGGATAGATTGGTAGGAAAAGACCATCGCTCGTCCCCGACTGCCACTCATAAGGAAGACAATCAATAAACACCTCATGCTCCAACTTCGTTACATAACGGTTCACCATACGTGCATGCTACGGGACTTGCAAACCTCAACACAAGTATTTCTCAATTTCACAATTACTCAACTAGCACGACTCTAATATCACCACCTTTATATCGCAAAACTATTGCAAGGAATCAAACATATCATATTCAGTGATCTACAAGTTTTATGTAGGGTTTTATGACTAACCATGTGAATGACCAGTTCCTGTCATCTCTCTAAATAGATATAAGTGAAGCACGAGAGTTTAATTCTTTATACAAAAGATATGCCCACACTCTAACAAATATAAGTGAAGCAAAAGAACATTCTACAAATGGCGGTTGTCTATGTAAAGAGAAACAGGCAATCCAAGCTTCAAATGATATAAGTGAAGCACATGAAGCATTCTATAAAGCCATACTCAAAAGATATAAGTGAAGTGCAAAGAGCATTCTATAAATCAACCAAGGACTATCTCATACCAGCATGGTGCATAAAAGAAAAGTGAAAACTAAATGCAAAAGATGCTCCAAGATTTGCACATATCACATGAATAAAACAAATCTGAAAACATACCGATATTTGTTGAAGAAAGAGGGGATGCCTTCCGGGGCATCCCCAAGCTTAGACGCTTAAGCTCCGTCCGTTTTTATCCCATTTGGATTCCGTTTGATATGGATATTCTACGAAACATAAAACATGCAACAAACAGGAACTGGCACTGGGCACTGGATCAATATGTTAGTCCCAAAAATAGTATAAAAAGTTGCCAAAAAGTATATGAAAGTTGAATAATACTGGCATGGAACAATAAAAAATTATAGATACAACGGAGACGTATCACTTACCTAGACCCAATACCTTGCTTTTGCCTTTGTCAGCGTAGGTGATATGCTTCAGATGTGATGGAGATAAGGGAGCATCCATCAATAGATTCTTGTCACCACTCATGTGATTTGTACATCTACTATCGAGAACCCACTTAGTGGCTTTCGGTTGATCATCCTGCAGATGAATTAGTGCAACTTACGAACTCATATACTTCATCAGTGAAAAATATGACATCAATTCATTAGATCAATTTCATCAAGCAATAGAACAGATAAAGCAGTATGAGGACGTGAGAAATGAAAGTTCATTTCTTCATGATTAGCTTGTGTCCTTTCAAGCATTTTCAGGTCTCCAGCAAATTCTTCAGACGTTTATGTTCGTCTGGAGACCTGTTCCTGTATAAGAAATTAGTTCCTTTTCTTCACCACCCACATGTGAAGGGGTGGCAAAGAGTTCATCATTCTGCGAGCTCCATAAAAGAAAGGTCGCAAAGAGTTCATCATTCTGAAGCCAGACCACTTCGTTTCACAGAAGAGGAGTTGGGGTATGCATATGAATAAGCAGAGAAATTCTTCAAGGACTTATGAACATAATGGTTAAAGGAATAATGCTCATATTCATAGCCCTTAGTTCTTCCCTACGAAACAGAAGTGTTAGCATGATGATGTTCATATGAGGATTTTGATCCTTTTGAGGAATTTGATCCATATGAGGAATTCGGTCCATATGAGGACTTGGATCCATATGAAGAATGTGATCCGGGGTTCCTATTCTTCACAGGTGGTGTCATGATGACATTCACCTGAAGATTTTAAAGGCACCTTTTGGGAACCCAGATTTTCTTCATAGGAGAACCGTTCCTGCAGTTAGTGCCAACATATCTAGCAAATACTTCACCATTCTGATTTTTGGACAGCTTATAGTTTGAGTCAAATGACTCATCAGTAGAATGAGGAGATTCACATGTAAAGCCAGATAAAGTAGATGGATCTACTGGAGGTCCCTTTGCAGCAACCCATGAGGTTTTGGGGTACTGCTCAGGCTTCCAGTATGTTCCATCAAGTTTGAGTTTCCTCTCAAAGGCAATACCCTCTTTCCTAGGGTTCCTGTTGAGGATCTGCTTTTTAAGCACGTCACAAAGAGCCTGATGCCCTTTGAGGCTTTTATACATGCATGTCATATACAATTCCTTCAGCCCTGCATCGTTAGTGATACTAGCAATATCCTTAGATGAGGAATTAGTGATAGCAGAGTCAGGTGAAGAATTTGTAACAGTAGAAGCATTTGAACATTTAGGTGAAGAATTAGCAGATTCACGTTCAATGCACTTCAAACATGGAGGAATGAATTCTTCCTGAGCAGCGCTGATCTGTTGAGCAAGTAATGAATCACGCTCCTTCTGAAGATCTTCATAACTCACTCTTAGCTTCTCAAGATCTTGCTTTCTTTGAAGTAATTCATAAGAAAGCTTCTCATGATCAGATAAGAGAGTGTTATGATGACTTTGAAGATTGTCAAACTTAGACTGAAGTCTTTGGAGATTTTCAGTCAAGGTTTTAGTGTGATCCATTTATTCACCCAACATATCATCGCTCTTGTCTAGCATGTTTTGAACCTTTTCAAAAGACTTTTGTTGTTTTACAGCAATCTTAGCAAGTTTAGAGTAGCTAGGCTTGAGGTTTTCATCAGATTCATCCTCACTTGATTCAGAGGAGGGATATTTGAGTACCTTGGCACCCTTTGCCATGAAGAAATAGGTGGGAGCGTAGTCATCATCGTCGTCATCAGCCTTGTTGTGGAAGCCATTTTCTTCAGTGTTGAAGATGGACTTGCTGACGAACGCAATAGCGAGGGCTAGGCTCGCCACACCAGATTCTGACTCCTCAGATGCCTCCTCTTCCTCATGTTCCTCTGACTCAGCCTCAGAGTTCATTTCTTTGCCAATGAACGCCCGAGCCTTCTTGGAGCTGCTCTTCTTGTGAGATGAAGACTTTGAGGATTTTGATGATGAGGACTTTGAAGATTTCTTCTTCTTCTTTGAGTCATCAGAACTATAATCATTGTATTTCTTCTTCTTTGATTCCTTTTCCCACTGAGGATAGTCTTGAATGTAGTGACCAGGTTTCTTGCATTTGTGGCATAGCCTCTTCTTGTAGTCACGGGATGAGGAATCATCACTTCTTGAGGATTTTCCAAAACGACCACGCCTTGAGAACTTCTGGAATTTCTTCACGAGCATTGCTAGATCCTGGCTCAGTTCTTCAGGATCACCAAGGCTGCTACCAGAATCTTCACCTTCAGATTCAGACACTGCCTTGGCCTTCAGGGAGCGTGATCTGCCATAGCTCGGACCATATATCTCTCTCTTCTCAGCAAGCTGGAACTCATGAGTGTTTAGCCTTTCGAGGATATCAGCGGGATCAAGTGACTTGTAGTCTCCACGTTCTTGTATCATCAGTGCCAGAGTGTCAAATGAGGAATCAAGCGATCTCAGCAATTTCTTCACCACCTCATGGTCGGTGATGTCAGTGGCACCAAGTGCTTGAAGCTCATTTGAGATGTCAGTGAGGCGATCGAAGGTTTGCTGAACATTTTCATTGTTGAGTCTTTTGCAGTGGTTGAAGAGATTGCGAAGAACGTCAACTCGAGAGTCACGCTGTGTTGAGACTCCTTCATTTACTTTGGACAGCCTATCCCAGATAAGCTTAGCAGTTTCCAAAGCACTCAGTCTGCCATACTGCCCTTTACTCAGATGGCCACATATGATGTTCTTCGCTTGAGAATCGAGTTGCTTTAATCTCTTCACATCAGCAGCACTCACAGAAGGTGTGACAGAGGGAACACCCTTTTCCACAACATACTAGAGATCGTTATCAATTGCCTCAAGATGCATTCACATCTTATTCTTCCAGTAGGGGTAGTTGTTGGGGAACGTAGTAACTTCAAAAAAAATCCTACGCACACGCAAGATCACGGTGATGCATAGCAACGAGAGGGGAGAGTGTTGTCCACGTACCCTCGTAGACTGACAGCGGAAGCGTTATCACAACGCGGTTGATGTAGTCGTACGTCTTCACGATCCGACCGATCAAGTACCGAACGTACGGCACCTCCGAGTTCTACACACGTTCAGCTCGATGACGTCCCTCGAACTCCGATCCAGCCGAGTGTTGAGGGAGAGTTTCGTCAGCACGACGGCGTGGTGACGATGATGATGTTCCACCGACGCAGGGCTTCGCCTAAGCTCCGCAACGGTATTATCAAGGTGTAATTTGGTGGAGGGGGGCACCGCACACGGCTAAGAGATCTCAAGGATCAATTGTTGTGTCTATGGGGTGCCCCCTGCCCCCGTATATAAAGGAGCAAGGAGGAGGCAGCCGGCCAAGGGAGAGGCGCGCCAAAGGGGGGAGTCCTACTCCCACCGGGAGTAGGACTCCTCCTTTCCTTGTGGGAGTAGGAGAAGGGAAGGGGGAAGGAGAAAGAAGGAAGGGGGCGCCCCCCCTCCCTAGTCCAATTCGGACTAGCCCATGGGGAGGGGTGCGGCCACCCTTTGGGGTCTTTCTCTCCTTTCCCGTATGGCCCATTAAGGCCCAATACGAATTCCCGTAACTCTCCGGTACTCCGAAAAATACCCGAATCACTCGGAACCTTTCCGAAGTCCGAATATAGTCGTCCAATATATCGATCTTTACGTCTCGACCATTTCGAGACTCCTCGTCATGTCCCCGATCTCATCCGGGACTCCGAACTCCTTCGGTACATCAACATACATAAACTCATAATAAAACTGTCATCGTAACTTTAAGCGTGCGGACCCTTCGGGTTCGAGAACTATGTAGACATGACCGAGACACCTCTCCGGTCAATAACCAATAGCGGGACCTGGATGCCCATATTGGCTCCCACATATTCTACGAAGATCTTTATCGGTCAGACCGCATAACAACATACGTTGTTCCCTTTGTCATCGGTATGTTACTTGCCCGAGATTCGATCGTCGGTATCTCGATACCTAGTTCAATCTCGTTACCGGCAAGTCTCTTTACTCGTTCCGTAATACATCATCCCGTAACTAACTCATTAGTCACAATGCTTGCAAGGCTTATAGTGATGTGCATTACCGAGTGGGCCCAGAGATACCTCTCCGACAATCGGAGTGACAAATCCTAATCTCGAAATACGCCAACCCAACAAGTACCTTTGGAGACACCTGTAGAGCACCTTTATAATCACCCAGTTACGTTGTGACGTTTGGTAGCACACAAAGTGTTCCTCCGGTAAACGGGAGTTGCATAATCTCATAGTCATAGGAACATGTATAAGTCATGAAGAAAGCAATAGCAACATACTAAACGATCGGGTGCTAAGCTAACGTAATGGGTCATGTCAATCACGTCATTCTCCTAATGAGGTGATCCCGTTAATCAAATGACAACTCATGTCTATGGCTAGGAAACATAACCATCTTTGATTAACGAGCTAGTCAAGTAGAGGCATACTAGTGACACTCTGTTTGTCTATGTATTCACACATGTATTATGTTTCCGGTTAATACAATTCTAGCATGAATAATAAACATTTATCATGATATAAGGAAATATATAATACTTTATTATTGCCTCTAGGGCATATTTCCTTCAGTCTCCCACTTGCACTAGAGTCAATAATCTAGTTCACATCGCCATGTGATTTAACATCAATAATTCACATCACCATGTGATTAACACCCATAGTTCACATCTCTATGTGACCAACACTCAAAGGGTTTACTAGAGTCAATAATCTAGTTCACATCGCTATGTGATTAACACCCAAAGAGTACTAAGGTGTGATCATGTTTTGATTGTGAGATAATTTTAGTCAACGGGTCTGTCACATTCAGATCCGTAAGTATTTTGCAAATTTCTATGTCTACAATGCTCTGCACGGAGCTACTCTAGCTAATTGCTCCCACTTTCAATATGTATCTAGACCGAGACTTAGAGTCATCTAGATTTAGTGTCAAAACTTGCATCGACGTAACCCTTTACGACGAACCTTTTGTCACTTCCATAATCGAGAAACATATCCTTATTCCACTAAGGATAATTTTGACCGCTGTCCAGTGATCTACTCCTAGATCACTATTGTACTCCCTTGCCAAAATCAGTGTAGGGTATACAATAGATCTGGTACACAGCATGGCATACTTTATAGAACCTATGGCCAAGGCATAGGGAATGACTTTCATTCTCTTTCTATCTTCTGCCGTGGTCGGGCTTTGAGTCTTACTCAATTTCACACCTTGTAACACAGGCAAGAACTCTTTCTTTGACTGTTCTATTTTGAACTACTTCAAAATCTTGTTAAGGTATGTACTCATTGAAAAAACTTATCAAGCGTTTTGATCTATCTCTATAGATCTTGATGCTCAATATGTAAGCAGCTTCACCGAGGTCTATCTTTGAAAAACTCCTTTCAAACACTCCTTTATGCTTTGCAGAATAATTCTACATTATTTCTGATCAACAATATGTCATTCACATATACTTATCAGAAATGCTGTAGTGCTCCCACTCACTTTCTTGTAAATACAGGCTTCACCGCAAGTCTGTATAACACTATATTCTTTGATCAACTTATCAAAGTGTATATTCCAACTCCGAGATGCTTGCACCAGTCCATAGATGGATCGGTGGAGCTTGCATATTTTGTTAGCACCTTTAGGATTGACAAAACCTTCTGGTTGCATCATATACAACTCTTCTTTAATAAATCCATTAAGGAATGCAGTTTTGTTTATCCCTTTGCCATATTTCATAAAATGCGGCAATTGCTAACATGATTCGGACAGACTTAAGCATAGATACGAGTGAGAAACTCTCATCGTAGTCAACATCTTGAACTTGTCGAAAACCTTTTTGCGACAATTCTAGCTTTGTAGATAGTACACTACTATCAGCGTCCGTCTTCCTCTTGAAGATCCATTTAATCTCAATGGCTCGCCGATCATTGGGCAAGTCAATCAAAGTCCATACTTTGTTCTCATACATGGATCTCATCTCAGATTTCATGGCCTCAAGCCATTTTGCGGAATCTGGGCTCACCATCGCTTCTTCATAGTTCGTAGGTTCGCCATGGTCTAGTAACATGACCTCCAGAAGAGGATTACCGTACCACTCTGGTGCGGATCTTACTCTGCTTTACCTACGAGGTTTGGTAGTAACTTGATCTGAAGTTACATGATCATCATCATTAACTTCCTCACTAATTGGTGTAGGAGTCACAGGAACAGATTTCTGTGATGAACTACTTTCCAATAAGGGAGCAGGTACAGTTACCTCATCAAGTTCTACTTTCCTCCCACTCACATCTTTCGAGAGAAACTCCTTCTCTAGAAAGGATCCATACTAAGCAACGAATGTCTTGCCTTCGGATCTGTGATAGAAGGTGTACCCAACTGTCTCCTTTGGGTATCCTATGAAGACACATTTCTCCGATTTGGGTTTGAGCTTATCAGGATGAAACTTTTTCACATAAGCATCGCAACCCCAAACTTTAAGAAACGACAACTTTGGTTTCTTGCCAAACCACAGTTCATAAGGCGTCGTCTCAACGGATTTTGATGGTGCCCTATTTAACGTGAATGTAGCTGTCTCTAATGCATAACCCCAAAACGATAGTGGTAAATTGGTAAGAGACATCATAGATTGCACTATATCCAATAAAGTACGGTTATGACGTTCGGACACACCATTATGCTGTGGTGTTCCAGGTGGCGTGAGTAGTGAAACTATTTCACATTGTTTTAACTGAAGGCCAAACTCGTAACTCAAATATTTTCCTCTGCGATCATATCGTAGAAACTTTATTTTCTTGTTACGATGATTTCCACTTCACTCTGAAATTCTTTGAACTTTTCAAATGTTTCAGACTTGTGTTTCATCAAGTAGATATACCCATATCTGCTCAAATCATCTGTGAAGGTCAGAAAATAATGATACCTGCTACGAGCCTCAATATTCATCGGACCACATACATCTGTATGTATGATTTCCAACAAATCTGTTGCTCTCTCCATAGTTCCGGAGAACGGCGTTTTAGTCATCTTGCCCATGAGGCACGGTTCGCAAGCATCAAGTGATTCATAATCAAGTGATTCCAAAATCCCATCAGTATGGAGTTTCTTCATGCGCTTTACACCAATATGACCTAAACGGCAGTGCCACAAATAAGTTGCACTATCATTATTAACTTTGCATCTTTTGGCTTCAATATTATGAATATGTGTATCACTACGATCGAGATCCAACAAACCATTTTCGTTGGTGTGTATGACCATAGAAGGTTTTTTTATTCATGTAAACAGAACAACAATTGTTCTCTAACTTAAATGAATAACCGTATTGCAATAAACATGATCAAATCATATTCATGCTCAACGCAAACACCAAATAACACTTATTTAGTTTCAACACTAATCCCGAAAGTATAGGGAGTGTGCGATGATGATCATATCAATCTTGGAACTACTTCCAACACACATCGTCACCTCGCCTTTTACTAGTCTCTGTTTATTCTGCAACTCCCGTTTTCGAGTTACTACTCTTTAGCAACTGAACCAGTATCAAATACCGAGGGGTTGCTATAAACACTAGTAAGTACACATCAATAACATGTATATCCAATATACCTTTGTTCACTTTGCCATCCTTCTTATCCACCAAATACTTGGGGTAGTTCCGCTTCCAGTGACCAGTCCTTTGCAGTAGAAGCACTTAGTCTCAGGCTTAGGACCAGACTTAGGCTTCTTCACTTGAGCAGCAACTTGCTTGCCGTTCTTCTTGAAGTTCCCCTTCTATCCCTTTGCCCTTTTCTTGAAACTAGTGGTCTTGTTAACCATCAACACTTGATGTTTTTCTTGATTTCTACCTTCGTCGATTTCAGCATCACGAAGAGCTCGGGAATTACTTTCGTCATCCCTTGCATACTATAGTTCATCACGAAGTTCTACTAACTTGGTGATGGTGACTAGAGAATTCTGTCAATCACTATTTTATCTGGAAGATTAACTCCCACTTGATTCAAGCGATTGTAGTACCCAGACAATCTGAGCACATGCTCACTAGTTGAGCGATTCTCCTCCATCTTTTAGCTATAGAACTTGTTGGAGACTTCATATCTCTCAACTCGGGTATTTGCTTGAAATATTAACTTCAACTCCTGGAACATCTCATATGGTCCATGACGTTCAAAACGTCTTTGAAGTCCCGATTCTAAGCCGTTAAGCATGGTGCACTAAACTATCAAGTAGTCATCATATTGAGCTAGCCAAACGTTCATAACGTCTGCATCTGCTCCTGCAATAGGTCTGTCACCTAGCGGTGCATCAAGGACATAATTTTTCTGTGCAGCAATGAGGATAATCCTCAGATCACGGATCCAATCCGCATCTTTGCTACTAACATCTTTCAACATAATTTTTCTCTAGGAACATATCAAAAATAAACAGGGAAGCAACAACGCGAGCTATTGATCTACAACATAATTTGCAAAATACTATCAGGACTAAGTTCATGATAAATTTAAGTTCAATTAATCATATTACTTAAGAACTCCCACTTAGATAGACATCCCTCTAATCATCTAAGTGATTACGTGATCCAAAGCAACTAAACCATGTCCGATTAACACGTGAGATGGAGTAGTTTCAATGGTGAACATCACTATGTTGATCATATCTACTATATGATTCACGCTCGACCTTTCGGTCTCTGTGTTCCGAGGCCATATCTGTACATATGCTAGGCTCGTCAAGTTTAACCTGAGTATTCCGCGTGTGCAACTGTTTTGCACCCGTTGTATTTGAACGTAGAGCCTATCACACCCGATTAACACGTGGTGTCTCAGCACGAAGAACTTTCGCAACGGTGCATACTCAGGGAGAACACTTTTATCTTGAAATTTTAGTGAGAGATCATCTTATAATGCTACCGTCAATCAAAGCAAGATAAGATGCATAAAGGATTAACATCACATGCAATCAATATAAGTGATATGATATGGCCATCATCATCTTGTGCTTGTGATCTCCATCTCCGAAGCACCGTCATGATCACCATCGTCACCGGCGCGACACCTTGATCTCCATCGTAGTATCGTTGTCGTCTCGCCAACTTATTGCTTTTACGACTATCGCTACCGCTTAGTGATAAAGTAAAACTATTACATGGCGATTGCATCTCATACAATAAAGCGACAACCATATGGCTCCTGCCAGTTGCCGATAACTCGGTTACAAAACATGATCATCTCATACAACACATTATATCACATCATGTCTTGACCATATCACATCACAACATGCCCTGCAAAAACAAGTTAGACGTCCTCTACTTTGTTGTTGCATGTTTTACGTGGCTGCTACGGGCTTAGCAAGAACCGTTCTTACCTACGCATCAAAACCACAACGATAGTTTGTCAAGTTGGTGCTGTTTTAACCTTCGCAAGGACCGGGCGTAGCCACACTCGGTTCAACTAAAGTGAGAGAGACAGACACCCGCCAGTCACCTTTAAGCAACGAGTGCTCCGAACGGTGAAACCAGTCTCGCGTAAGCGTACGCGTAATGTCGGTCCGGGCCGCTTCATCTCACAATACCGCTGAACCAAAGTATGACATGCTGGTAAGCAGTATGACTTATATCGCCCACAACTCACTTGTGTTCTACTCGTGCATAGCATCAACGCATAAAACCAGGCTCGGATGCCACTGTTGGGGAACGTAGTAATTTCAAAAAAATTCCTACGCACACGCAAGATCATGGTGATGCATAGCAACGAGAGGGGAGAGTGTTGTCCACGTACCCTCGTAGACCGACAGCGGAAGCGTTATCACAACGCGGTTGATGTAGTCGTACGTCTTCACGATCCGACCGATCAAGTACCGAACGTACGGCACCTCCGAGTTCTACACACGTTCAGCTCGATGACGTCCCTCGAACTCCGATCCAGCCGAGTGTTGAGGGAGAGTTTCGTCAGCACGACGGCGTGGTGACGATGATGATGTTCCACCGACGCAGGGCTTCGCCTAAGCTCCGCAACGGTATTATCGAGGTGTAATATGGTGGAGGGGGCACCGCACACGGCTAAGAGATCTCAAGGATCAATTGTTGTGTCTATGGGGTGCCCCCTGCCCCCGTATATAAAGGAGCAAGGGGGAGGCAGCCGGCCAAGGGAGAGGCGCGCCAAAGGGGGGAGTCCTACTCCCACCGGGAGTAGGACTCCTCCTTTCCTTGTGGGAGTAGGAGAAGGGAAGGGGGAAGGAGAAAGAAGGAAGGGGGCGCCCCCCTCCCTAGTCCAATTCGGACTAGCCCATGGGGAGGGGTGCGGCCACCCTTTGAGGTCTTTCTCTCCTTTCCCGTATGGCCCATTAAGGCCCAATACGAATTCCCGTAACTCTCCGGTACTCCGAAAAATACCCGAATCACTCGGAACCTTTCCGAAGTCCGAATATAGTCGTCCAATATATCGATCTTTACGTCTCGGCCATTTCGAGACTCCTCGTCATGTCCCCGATCTCATCCGGGACTCCGAACTCCTTCGGTACATCAAAAACTCAATAAAACTGTCATCGTAACGTTAAGCGTGCGGACCCTTCGGGTTCGAGAACTATGTAGACATGACCGAGACACCTCTCCGGTCAATAACCAATAGCGGGACCTGGATGCCCATATTGGCTCCCACATATTCTACGAAGATCTTTATCGGTCAGACCGCATAACAACATACGTTGTTCCCTTTGTCATCGGTATGTTACTTGCCCGAGATTCGATCGTCGGTATCTCGATACCTAGTTCAATCTCGTTACCGGCAAGTCTCTTTACTCGTTCCGTAATACATCATCCCGCAACTAACTCATTAGTCACAATGCTTGCAAGGCTTATAGTGATGTGCATTACCGAGTGGGCCCAGAGATACCTCTCCGACAATCGGAGTGACAAATCCTAATCTCGAAATACGCCAACCCAACAAGTACCTTTGGAGACACCTGTAGAGCACCTTTATAATCACCCAGTTACGTTGTGACGTTTGGTAGCACACAAAGTGTTCCTCCGGTAAACGGGAGTTGCATAATCTCATAGTCATAGGAACATGTATAAGTCATGAAGAAAGCAATAGCAACATACTAAACGATCGGGTGCTAAGCTAACGTAATGGGTCATGTCAATCACGTCATTCTCCTAATGAGGTGATCCCGTTAATCAAATGACAACTCATGTCTATGGCTAGGAAACATAACCATCTTTGATTAACGAGCTAGTCAAGTAGAGGCATACTAGTGACACTCTGTTTGTCTATGTATTCACACATGTATTATGTTTCCGGTTAATACAATTCTAGCATGAATAATAAACATTTATCATGATATAAGGAAATATATAATACTTTATTATTGCCTCTAGGGCATATTTCCTTCAGTCTCCCACTTGCACTAGAGTCAATAATCTAGTTCACATCGCCATGTGATTTAACATCAATAATTCACATCACCATGTGATTAACACCCATAGTTCACATCTCTATGTGACCAACACTCAAAGGGTTTACTAGAGTCAATAATCTAGTTCACATCGCTATGTGATTAACACCCAAAGAGTACTAAGGTGTGATCATGTTTTGATTGTGAGATAATTTTAGTCAACGGGTCTGTCACATTCAGATCCGTAAGTATTTTGCAAATTTCTATGTCTACAATGCTCTGCACGGAGCTACTCTAGCTAATTGCTCCCACTTTCAATATGTATCTAGACCGAGACTTAGAGTCATCTAGATTTAGTGTCAAAACTTGCATCGACGTAACCCTTTACGACGAACCTTTTGTCACTTCCATAATCGAGAAACATATCCTTATTCCACTAAGGATAATTTTGACCGCTGTCCAGTGATCTACTCCTAGATCACTATTGTACTCCCTTGCCAAAATCAGTGTAGGGTATACAATAGATCTGGTACACAGCATGGCATACTTTATAGAACCTATGGCCAAGGCATAGGGAATGACTTTCATTCTCTTTCTATCTTCTGCCGTGGTCGGGCTTTGAGTCTTACTCAATTTCACACCTTGTAACACAGGCAAGAACTCTTTCTTTGACTGTTCTATTTTGAACTACTTCAAAATCTTGTTAAGGTATGTACTCATTGAAAAAACTTATCAAGCGTCTTGATCTATCTCTATAGATCTTGATGCTCAATATGTAAGCAGCTTCACCGAGGTCTATCTTTGAAAAACTCTTTCAAACACTCCTTTATGCTTTGCAGAATAATTCTACATTATTTCCGATCAACAATATGTCATTCACATATACTTATCAGAAATGCTGTAGTGCTCCCACTCACTTTCTTGTAAATACAGGCTTCACCGCAAGTCTGTATAACACTATATCCTTTGATCAACTTATCAAAGTGTATATTCCAACTCCGAGATGCTTGCACCAGTCCATAGATGGATCGCTGGAGCTTGCATATTTTGTTAGCACCTTTAGGATTGACAAAACCTCCTGGTTGCATCATATACAACTCTTCTTTAATAAATCCATTAAGGAATGCAGTTTTGTTTATCCATTTGCCATATTTCATAAAATGCGGCAATTGCTAACATGATTCGGACAGACTTAAGCATAGATACGAGTGAGAAACTCTCATCGTAGTCAACATCTTGAACTTGTCGAAAACCTTTTTGCGACAATTCTAGCTTTGTAGATAGTACACTACTATCAGCGTCCGTCTTCCTCTTGAAGATCCATTTATTCTCAATGGCTCGCCGATCATTGGGCAAGTCAATCAAAGTCCATACTTTGTTCTCATACATGGATCTCATCTCAGATTTCATGGCCTCAAGCCATTTTGCGGAATCTGGGCTCACCATCGCTTCTTCATAGTTCGTAGGTTCGTCATGGTCTAGTAACATAACCTCCAGAACAGGATTACCGTACCACTCTGGTGCGGATCTTACTCTGGTTTACCTACGAGGTTTGGTAGTAACTTGATCTGAAGTTACATGATCATCATCATTAACTTCCTCACTAATTGGTGTAGGAGTCACAGGAACAGATTTCTGTGATGAACTACTTTCCAATAAGGGAGCAGGTACAGTTACCTCATCAAGTTCTACTTTCCTCCCACTCACTTCTTTCGAGAGAAACTCCTTCTCTAGAAAGGATCCATACTAAGCAACGAATGTCTTGCCTTCGGATCTGTGATAGAAGGTGTACCCAACTGTCTCCTTTGGGTATCCTATGAAGACACATTTCTCCGATTTGGGTTTGAGCTTATCAGGATGAAACTTTTTCACATAAGCATCGCAACCCCAAACTTTAAGAAACGACAACTTTGGTTTCTTGCCAAACCACAGTTCATAAGGCGTCGTCTCAACGGATTTTGATGGTGCCCTATTTAACGTGAATGTAGCTGTCTCTAATGCATAACCCCAAAACGATAGTGGTAAATTGGTAAGAGACATCATAGATTGCACTATATCCAATAAAGTACGGTTATGACGTTCGGACACACCATTATGCTGTGGTGTTCCAGGTGGCGTGAGTAGTGAAACTATTTCACATTGTTTTAACTGAAGGCCAAACTCGTAACTCAAATATTTTCTCTGCGATCAATCGTAGAAACTTTATTTTCTTGTTACGATGATTTTCCACTTCACTCTGAAATTATATGAACTTTTCAAATGTTTCAGACTTCTGTTTCATTAAGTAGATATACCCATATCTGCTCAAATCATCTGTGAAGGTCAGAAAATAATGATACCTGCTACGAGCCTCAATATTCATCGGACCACATACATCTGTATGTATGATTTCCAACAAATCTGTTGCTCTCTCCATAGTTCCGGAGAACGGCGTTTTAGTCATCTTGCCCATGAGGCACGGTTCGCAAGCATCAAGTGATTCATAATCAAGTGATTCCAAAATCCCATCAGTATGGAGTTTCTTCATGCGCTTTACACCAATATGACCTAAACGGCAGTGCCACAAATAAGTTGCACTATCATTATTAACTTTGCATCTTTTGGCTTCAATATTATGAATATGTGTATCACTACGATCGAGATCCAACAAACCATTTTCGTTGGTGTGTATGACCATAGAAGGTTTTTATTCATGTAAACAGAACAACAATTGTTCTCTAACTTAAATGAATAACCGTATTGCAATAAACATGATCAAATCATATTCATGCTCAACGCAAACACCAAATAACACTTATTTAGTTTCAACACTAATCCCGAAAGTATAGGGAGTGTGCGATGATGATCATATCAATCTTGGAACTACTTCCAACACACATCGTCACCTCGCCTTTTACTAGTCTCTGTTTATTCTGCAACTCCCGTTTTCGAGTTACTACTCTTTAGCAACTGAACCAGTATCAAATACTGAGGGGTTGCTATAAACACTAGTAAGTACACATCAATAACATGTATATCCAATATACCTTTGTTCACTTTGCCATCCTTCTTATCCACCAAATACTTGGGGTAGTTCCGCTTCCAGTGACCAGTCCCTTTGCAGTAGAAGCACTTAGTCTCAGGCTTAGGACCAGACTTAGGCTTCTTCACTTGAGCAGCAACTTGCTTGCCGTTCTTCTTGAAGTTCCCCTTCTATCCCTTTGCCCTTTTCTTGAAACTAGTGGTCTTGTTAACCATCAACACTTGATGTTTTTCTTGATTTCTACCTTCGTCGATTTCAGCATCACGAAGAGCTCGGGAATTACTTTCGTCATCCCTTGCATACTATAGTTCATCACGAAGTTCTACTAACTTGGTGATGGTGACTAGAGAATTCTGTCAATCACTATTTTATCTGGAAGATTAACTCCCACTTGATTCAAGCGATTGTAGTACCCAGACAATCTGAGCACATGCTCACTAGTTGAGCGATTCTCCTCCATCTTTTAGCTATAGAACTTGTTGGAGACTTCATATCTCTCAACTCGGGTATTTGCTTGAAATATTAACTTCAACTCCTGGAACATCTTATATGGTCCATGACGTTCAAAACGTCTTTGAAGTCCCGATTCTAAGCCGTTAAGCATGGTGCACTAAACTATCAAGTAGTCATCATATTGAGCTAGCCAAACGTTCATAACGTCTGCATCTGCTCCTGCAATAGGTCTGTCACCTAGCGGTGCATCAAGGACATAATTTTTCTGTGCAGCAATGAGGATAATCCTCAGATCACGGATCCAATCCGCATCTTTGCTACTAACATCTTTCAACATAATTTTTCTCTAGGAACATATCAAAAATAAACAGGGAAGCAACAACGCGAGCTATTGATCTACAACATAATTTGCAAAATACTATCAGGACTAAGTTCATGATAAATTTAAGTTCAATTAATCATATTACTTAAGAACTCCCACTTAGATAGACATCCCTCTAATCATCTAAGTGATTACGTGATCCAAAGCAACTAAACCATGTCCGATTAACACGTGAGATGGAGTAGTTTCAATGGTGAACATCACTATGTTGATCATATCTACTATATGATTCACGCTCGACCTTTCGGTCTCTGTGTTCCGAGGCCATATCTGTACATATGCTAGGCTCGTCAAGTTTAACCTGAGTATTCCGCGTGTGCAACTGTTTTGCACCCGTTGTATTTGAACGTAGAGCCTATCACACCCGATTAACACGTGGTGTCTCAGCACGAAGAACTTTCGCAACGGTGCATACTCAGGGAGAACACTTTTATCTTGAAATTTTAGTGAGAGATCATCTTATAATGCTACCGTCAATCAAAGCAAGATAAGATGCATAAAGGATTAACATCACATGCAATCAATATAAGTGATATGATATGGCCATCATCATCTTGTGCTTGTGATCTCCATCTCCGAAGCACCGTGCTTGTGATCTCCATCTCCGAAGCACCGTCATGATCACCATCGTCACCGGCGCGACACCTTGATCTCCATCGTAGTATCGTTGTCGTCTCGCCAACTTATTGCTTTTACGACTATCGCTACCGCTTAGTGATAAAGTAAAACTATTACATGGCGATTGCATCTCATACAATAAAGCGACAACCATATGGCTCCTGCCAGTTGCCGATAACTCGGTTACAAAACATGATCATCTCATACAACACATTATATCACATCATGTCTTGACCATATCACATCACAACATGCCCTGCAAAAACAAGTTAGACGTCCTCTACTTTGTTGTTGCAAGTTTTACGTGGCTGCTACGGGCTTAGCAAGAACCGTTCTTACCTACGCATCAAAACCACAACGATAGTTTGTCAAGTTGGTGCTGTTTTAACCTTCGCAAGGACCGGGCGTAGCCACACTCGGTTCAACTAAAGTGAGAGAGACAGACACCCGCCAGTCACCTTTAAGCAACGAGTGCTCCGAACGGTGAAACCAGTCTCGCGTAAGCGTACGCGTAATGTCGGTCCGGGCCGCTTCATCTCACAATACCGCTGAACCAAAGTATGACATGCTGGTAAGCAGTATGACTTATATCGCCCACAACTCACTTGTGTTCTACTCGTGCATAGCATCAACGCATAAAACCAGGCTCGGATGCCACTGTTGGGGAACGTAGTAATTTCAAAAAATTCCTACGCACACGCAAGATCATGGTGATGCATAGCAACGAGAGGGGAGAGTGTTGTCCACGTACCCTCGTAGACCGACAGCGGAAGCGTTATCACAACGCGGTTGATGTAGTCGTACGTCTTCACGATCCGACCGATCAAGTACCGAACGCACGGCACCTCCGAGTTCTACACACGTTCAGCTCGATGACGTCCCTCGAACTCCGATCCAGCCGAGTGTTGAGGGAGAGTTTCGTCAGCACGACGGCGTGGTGACGATGATGATGTTCCACCGACGCAGGGCTTCGCCTAAGCTCCGCAACGGTATTATCGAGGTGTAATATGGTGGAGGGGGGCACCGCACACGGCTAAGAGATCTCAAGGATCAATTGTTGTGTCTATGGGGTGCCCCCTGCCCCCGTATATAAAGGAGCAAGGGGGAGGCAGCCGGCCAAGGGGAGAGGCGCGCCAAAGGGGGGAGTCCTACTCCCACCGGGAGTAGGACTCCTCCTTTCCTTGTGGGAGTAGGAGAAGGGAAGGGGGAAGGAGAAAGAAGGAAGGGGCGCCCCCCTTCCCTAGTCCAATTCGGACTAGCCCATGGGGAGGGGTGCGGCCACCCTTTGAGGCCTTTCTCTCCTTTCCCGTATGGCCCATTAAGGCCCAATACGAATTCCCGTAACTCTCCGGTACTCCGAAAAATACCCGAATCACTCGGAACCTTTCCGAAGTCCGAATATAGTCGTCCAATATATCGATCTTTACGTCTCGACCATTTCGAGACTCCTCGTCATGTCCCCGATCTCATCCGGGACTCCGAACTCCTTCGGTACATCAAAACTCAATAAAACTGTCATCGTAACGTTAAGCGTGCGGACCCTACGGGTTCGAGAACTATGTAGACATGACCGAGACACCTCTCCGGTCAATAACCAATAGCGGGACCTGGATGCCCATATTGGCTCCCACATATTCTACGAAGATCTTTATCGGTCAGACCGCATAACAACATACGTTGTTCCCTTTGTCATCGGTATGTTACTTGCCCGAGATTCGATCGTCGGTATCTCGATACCTAGTTCAATCTCGTTACCGGCAAGTCTCTTTACTCGTTCCGTAATACATCATCCCGCAACTAACTCATTAGTCACAATGCTTGCAAGGCTTATAGTGATGTGCATTACCGAGTGGGCCCAGAGATACCTCTCCGACAATCGGAGTGACAAATCCTAATCTCGAAATACGCCAACCCAACAAGTACCTTTGGAGACACCTGTAGAGCACCTTTATAATCACCCAGTTACGTTGTGACGTTTGGTAGCACACAAAGTGTTCCTCCGGTAAACGGGAGTTGCATAATCTCATAGTCATAGGAACATGTATAAGTCATGAAGAAAGCAATAGCAACATACTAAACGATCGGGTGCTAAGCTAACGTAATGGGTCATGTCAATCGCGTCATTCTCCTAATGAGGTGATCCCGTTAATCAAATGACAACTCATGTCTATGTCTAGGAAACATAACCATCTTTGATTAACGAGCTAGTCAAGTAGAGGCATACTAGTGACACTCTGTTTGTCTATGTATTCACACATGTATTATTTTTCCGGTTAATACAATTCTAGCATGAATAATAAACATTTATCATGATATAAGGAAATATATAATACTTTTATTATTGCCTCTAGGGCATATTTCCTTCAGTAGTCTGTCCCATCGAAGGTAGGACACCCAGCAGAGACCTTGATCATACCTGCGGTCGACATAACTAAAACTCCAGGCGATTAAACCAAAATCACATTGAACAAGGGAGTACCTTGCTCTGATACCAATTGAAAGTGTGTTATATCGACTAGAGGGGGGTGAATAGGCGATCTTTTTGAATTCTTCACTAAGGAATTGCAGGGTGAGGAAATTCCTAAGAGAAGAACTACTTGCAGCGGAATAAGTACTCAGATGCAAACATAACAGAACATAAGCATGGTCATCATGATGAAATGAAAACAAGCACAGAGTATAGAAAGCGTAAACACATGATAAACAGGATGAAGACAAACAGACTGAAGAAATTGAACTGAGAAATTAAGAAAGTCTTCAGTCAAAGTCTTCAAACAGATATGAACAAGCACACAACAAAGTAATGAGGAAATGGAAGAGTTGAGG
Source organism: Triticum aestivum (assembly GCF_018294505.1). Lineage (NCBI taxonomy): Eukaryota > Viridiplantae > Streptophyta > Magnoliopsida > Poales > Poaceae > Triticum > Triticum aestivum. The sequence continues at coordinate 361,392,210 of NC_057799.1, forward strand.
AAATAGAACTAGTAGGCTTGGTGAAGACAATGATTTGGTAGACCAGTTCCAACTGCTGTGACAGTTGTACGTCTGGTTGGAGCGGCTAGGTATTTAAACCTGAGGACACATAGTCCCGGACACACAGTCCTCACCGTATTCTCCTTGAGCTAAGGTCACACAGACCTTGCCCAATCACTCATGGTAAGTCTTCAGGTGACTGCCAAACCTTCACAAACTCGGTCACTTGGCGATCCACAATTTCCTCTTGGATGCTCAGACCATGACGCCTAACCGTCTGGAAGATGCACAGTCTTCAAAGGTAACAAGCGTCGGATCCACACAGGATCAATCTCTTCAGTGATGCTCAATCACTTTGGGTTTGTAGGTGTTTGGGTTTGGGTTTTCCTCACTTGATGATTTTCACTCAAAGTCCTCGGAGGATGGGATGCTCTCAAATGACAAGTGTCAGTTTCTCTCGGACCAGCCAACCAACTAGTGGTTGTAGGGGGAGGCTATTTATAGCCTAGGGAGCAGCCCGACATGATAAACATAAATGCCCTTTAATGATATGACCGTTAGGTGGGTAGATATTTTGGGACAGCTGGCGCGTACCACAACAACGGTCGAAATTTGAGCATCAAATTCCTCAGGGCTATCATGTTCCTCACTTGTAGGCAATCCGCACTGGCGAATTCCTAACTCCTCAGTCAGAACAAATCCTCAGAGACCAGAAGATCTTCGTCTCTGTCACTGAAGAAATTTGATTGAAGTGAATGATATTTCCAATGGCTTCACTCGAAGGGATTGGTAGGTGTAGGATTTTGAGATGAGCATCACTTGGAAATTTTTCCTTAGTATTTCCTCGACCCCCTTTAACAGTACGGTGTTTCCTATGACTCAAGAGAGAGAAAATGAAACTACGAAAATAAAAGTCTTCACGCTTCATGTTCCTCGTATGAATACCAAGTCTTCATGGTCACACCAATTTCTTCACTTTCAAAGTCTTTAGTCGAAGACATTCATTTTTAGGGGTCGACTTTCTCTGTAAATATCAAACTCCTCGTAGACTTATAGACCTGTGTACACTCACAAACGCATCAGTCCCTGAACCTATGAGTCTTAAATACACCAAAATCACTAAGGGGCACTAGATGCACTTACAAATTATCAAACTCATCCCATGCACGTAAAGTAGAAGAATCATTTGCGATGCACACAATCGTTCAAAGTGAATGGTCCGGCGACACAGCGTGCAAAGTTTCCCTCCACATTTCCAAAATTTTGGCCTACCGCCAAAATATCTACCCCGCCCCCTCCCCCCTTCCCCACCCCCTTTTCTCCCCGACCACAAGTCACATTTCCCCTGTTTCCTCCTTCCTTCCTTCCTTCCTTCCTAAGCTATAGCTGCTTCCTCGCTCTCACCGTCTCGCATCCTACCGCCGGGGTCGCCATGGTTTTCTTCAAAGACCTCTCCAGCCGTTCCTCCTCCGGCAACGACTCCTTCACCACCCGGGTATGCCTATCTTCTCTCTCTCTCTCGGGCTATGACTTGGAATGAAGGATTTTTACCCGACGGTCGATTTGAGTCATTTCTTCCTCTTGTAGCTCCCTAGGACCATCAGTGGCAACGAATGGAGCGGGGTGGCTGAAGTCTATCTGCTCGTTGTCACCATCAATCTCCATGCGTGAAGCTAGTTGCGTTTGAATTTGTGGACAGTGGGAGGAAGTTTCTGGCATGTGCAGAGAAGGTTAGACCCTCTTTCGTTGTTACAAATCATTTGTTAGATGTGATTCAGACACTGTCACGGTCCCAACCCATTCCTACCACACCTTCAACCAAACGCATCCTAAGACAGTGCCACAGTTTGTACTTAGTATCTAAAATTGATGTCATCTCATCACCGGTGCCATTAGAAAATTATTTGGCACCGCTTCAGCAGTTTGTGCAGCCAACTTTGGTCCACACATCCGAGCAGTAAAATACTAAATCTTTATGGCACGAAGGAACTGGGCATCTGAGCAACTAGGTGCTCCGTAGTCTGGGTCCCTGATTTTTTTCCGCTGCATTGGCTCGCCAGGGCAGGGCACTGGTGCAAGATGTCTTTACACCAGTTTTGGCATACATAGTGGACGGCCTTAGTGTTATTAGTTGTATGTTACTAAATTTGTGCATGTACACACCTGTTAGTATCAATTTGCTGTCATCCAAACACTGTCGCTATGTTGTTGCAATTATATTTACCTTCCTCATAAAATGTTCAATTTGTTATTTATTGTACATGAGTAAGAACTTGTAGCGTTGTTGTAGTTAATTATAGCTTATGATGTTCCAGAATTTGGTTGTTGTCTGAGTAGCAATTAATTCATTTGCACATTGATCTTTTTGAGAAGATATGTCATAATTAACATGTTTCTTCAGTTTTTCAAAATAAGCATTGGTGATTTTCTATGTTGCTATAAACCCATTTCCCCTATAGTTGTTACTGATCTAGTTTTAAATATTTTAGGATGAATGGAAGTGTTCTTACTTGGAGTGGGTTGATCAAGAGTGGCCACAGTCTTTGAAGATGTGCCTAGTGATACGTCTCCAACGTATCTATAATTTTTTATTGTTCCATGCTATATTATGTTCTGTTTTGGACATTAATGGACTTTATTATACACTTTTATATTATTTTGGGGACTAACCTATTAATCGGAGGCCCAGCCCAGAATTGCTGTTTTTTGCCTATTTCAGAGTTTCGCAGAAAAAGAATATCAAACGGAGTCCAAACGGAATGAAACCTTCGGGAACGTGATTTTCGGAACGAACGTGATCCAGAGGACTTGGACCATAAGTCAAGACATCAACCAGGAAGGCATGAGGTAGGGGGGCACCTACCCCCCCCCCCCCAGGCGCGCCCTCCACCCTCGTGGGCCCCATGTTGCTCCACCAACGTACTTCTTCCTCCTATATATACCTACGTACCCCCAAACTACCAGATACGGAGCCAAAAACCTAATTCCACCACCGCAACCTTCTGTACCCGTGAGATCCCATCTTGGGGCCTTTTTCGGAGCTCCGCCGGAGGGGGCATCGATCACGGAGGGCTTCTACACCAACGCCATAGCCTCTCCGATGATGTGTGAGTAGTTTACCTCAGACCTTCGGGTCCATAGTTATTAGCTAGATGGCTTCTTCTCTCTTTTTGGATCTCAATACAAAGTTCTCCACGATTCTCGTGGAGATCTATTCGATGTAATCTTCTTTTGCGGTGTGTTTGTTGAGACCGATGAATTGTGGGTTTATGATCAAGTTTATCTATGAACAATATTTGAATCTTCTCTGAATTCTTTTATGTATGTTTGGTTTGGCCTACTAGATTGATCTTTCTTGCAATGGGAGAAGTGCTTAGCTTTGGGTTCAATCTTGCGGTGTCCTTTCCCAATGACAGTAGGGGCAGCAAGGCACGTGTTGTATTGTTGCCATCGAGGATAACAAGATGGGGTTTATATCATATTGCATGAGTTTATCCCTCTACATCATGTCATCTTACTTAAAGCGTTGCTCTGTTCTTTTGAACTTAATACTCTAGATGCATGCTGGATAGCGGTCGATGTGTGGAGTAATAGTAGTAGATGCAGGCAGGATTCGGTCTACTTGTCGCCGACGTGATGCCTATATACATGATCATACCTAGAAATTCTCATAACTATGCTCAATTCTGTCAATTGCTCAACAGTAATTTGTTCACCCACCGTAATACTTATGCTCTCGAGAGAAGCCACTAGTGAAACCTAGGGCCCCCGGGTCTATCTTCCATCATATTAATCTTCCAACACTTAGCTATTTTTATTGCCTTTTATTTTACTTTGCATCTTTATCATAAAAATACCAAAAATATTATCTTATCATATCTATCAGATCTCACTCTCGTAAGTGACCGTGAAGGGATTGACAACCCCTTTATTGTGTTGGTTGCGAGGATTTATTTGTTTGTGTAGGTGCGAGGGACTCGTGCGCGGCCTCCTACTGGATTGATACCTTGGTTCTAAAAAACTGAGGGAAATACTTACGCTGCTTTACTGCATCACCCTTTCCTCTTCAAGGCAAAACCAACGCAGTGCTCAAGAAGTAGCACCTAGCGAAGCTCTGGAGCATGTATGAGGAAGAGAACAGAGAAAGTGTTGTTAACGCTGAAGAATATTTGAAGATGTGGGATAAAAAGAGGAAGGTGGAGAATGAGCTCAGATTTTTTAAATCAGACTTTGCTAAGTTGGTGTTAGCGAAGGAGGAGGCACTTTCCTAGTTGGCTAGTGCAAAACAGGTTCTTACTGAACTGAAAGCAGAGGTGGATAAGATGAGCCTGGATGATCTCGATTAGGGAAATGAATATATTGTTCTTATGAAGTTGAACTAGCTATATGTTGCACTGTGCTGTTTTCATGTAGCTATCGTACTGTGATGTTATAATATATTTATGTGCCTGATATGAAATTGGTAAACAGCTGTTCGATATGAAATGTGAATTTGCGTAATACTGGAATTATTAATTGTAAACTAATAAACCTGCTAAATGTGTCATGGAGCTTTGCAAATGGTTCTAGCAGTGAAAGCGCTTGTGATGGATAGCCCAATCCCACACAGTTTTCTTCATCAAATCGTGTGTGATGTAGTTGATAAAACCAAACAGTTAACCAAGGCAGAGCGTGTGTGATAGTTACACCTTTCACACACGAGCCTACACATAAAACTGTGTGGGATGTACATACGAATGGAAGCATTTTCCCTGGATTGACTGTGTGGGATGTACATAAGAACGAAAACTTTTTCCCTGGATTGACTGTGTGGGATGTACATAAGAACGGAAACATATTCCTTGGATTGACTGTGTGATATACATACCTACAGAAATGTTTTTCTGGGATTCACCGTGTGGGATGTACATACCTACAACAATGACTGGGTTTCGATGCCTCGCCCGATCGCACACGAGCTCATTTGGTGTCCCAAGAGGGCCTATCCCCAACGATTTCCGGGTCGTGTGGGAAGGACCCCCCTGTCGCCCACACTCACTTGGCGACGGTTCCAAATGCCATCGCGGAAAGGGGTTGAAAACCGTTTGTATAGCAGCAACGCGTATTAATGATAGCACTGCAGCAGGACAGTTGTACACAATATCACCTGACGTCTTCCACCACAAAAAAAAGACAAAAAGGGAAGAGAAGTACACATGTAAATACTAGAAAGTTCAGATTTATAATGACTGCACTTAAAAAAACCTCTGATCTTAAAAACTCAGATGCACTAACCATGCAGCTTCCCAAATTTGTAAGTTTCCAAATAAAACCTTCCCTTGAGAAGCATATCCTCGTTGTATAACTTCATCAGGTCCTTGGTCATCAGGTATGACGCGCGTGGCGTCAACGTGTGCATAACTGAAAATTTGTGAAGCTTCAAGCAATCAAGATACATAATCAAGGGGCAATGGCACAACCCTCTACACAATTTTGCTTGCTACCTTCTGTTTGCCACCTCACCACAGCTGCGTGCAGCTCATCAACAACAAGCTGACAAAAGTCCATTTGCGCCATAGCCGCACAATCCATGTTCTCAACCATGGCAGTAACCCTGCCCAAACAAACTGCAGGCCCGGGGCACAGCAAATTCTGATAAAGTATCAGGAAGAACACCTTGACAGCAAGATCAACCGTCACGTGATCATCTTCCTGCACCAACACCTCCAGCTTCTGAAGCAAGTCCTTGACACCTATACTCTTTGCACGGTCAAAGCCAAGCTCATCCTTGAGGGCAGTCAATGAGTCATCATGGCCGCTGGTAGCAGGCATGGGTACAGTGTGACTTCCCATAGGTAAATAAAAATGTGATGAACTGCATCATGATTGATTCGAAGAACCCTGCCATTCCCAAAGTCCATTATCATCATGGCAGGTTCAATCACTCCCATCAGATAGCACATAAGAATGCACGGCACATTTACTTTACTGTGAGTTCAAAGACAACACCAAATCCAGCATCCCGAACACGACTAAAGTGTGCTTCTTTCAATAAAGCAGCAGCTTTGCAAATAGTGGGGAGCGACAAACGTACGGTCTTGTTAAATCGAGCATTATCTCCCTCAGCACCATCTTCAGTTGGATTGCTCTTACTAGACTTCTTCCTTTGTGTAATGGGAAATGCAGTCCACATTAGAAGATTAGCCATAAAAAGAGACAAAAAAATAGATATAGAATAACAATGAAGGAAACAAATGTAGTCCACTTCAACAAACCTTTGGAACAACATCCGCCTCCCCACCAGAGTCAGCACCAACACCTCCATCGCCATCATCGCGGGGACGCTTGGTTTGACTCTTAGATGAACCACAGTCTTTGCGTCTACCAGTTTGAGCATGCCTCACAAAATCAGCAAGCACAAAGTCGTCATCGTCAGAGTTGGGACCTTCACTCACATGTGGTCGCTTGCGCTGAGGATCCTTTGCACCAGCTTCAGCAGTTCTCTTACCAAGAGTCTTGTTCATGCAAGCAACACGTGGACTCCGCCGAGGAGTACCACCTTCCTCAGTAATAGAACTCAGTCTCTTCTTCTGCAAAGCAGGCTGCTTGACATTGACAAATTTGGCACCCTTGGCACCATCTGCAGCTCTCCTCTGCTTCTCCTTCTCCGCATACTCTTTTGAGTCACTTTCAAACCTCAACTTCTTCTTGCTTTGCTTCAATTCATATGCACGAAGTTGTTCCGAGACCATCCACTCTTGTGTAACTTCCTCTGTACCATCAACAGACTGAGATTGTGTTTCAGACAAGACGGGACGTCTCTGGTCAAAGCTCACACCAATGTCACCCTCTACAAAATAATGGTAATTCAATTGAGTTACCTCCTCAAACCCAGGCGCTCCAGCATGAAAATTAGACACTACGTCAAAATGAAGTTTATCTATGGTCATTAAAAACTGCACAAAAAGAACAAATGTAGTACACTTATACATATAAATGCAGTGCTGCACTCATAAGCTACATAAAAATTAATGCAGTTCATATGTCAATGTAATGGAGTACACACATATGTATACAAAAAACCTGAATAAAACAACAATGCAGTTCACACATACATAAAGTGGAGGTTCACATATACATATAAATGCAGTGTTGCATACACTAACTTCACAGTTTGTTTCCAAAAAAATGTCGGACTAGATACAGCAAGGCAACACCAATTTGTACAACATCAATTAAGTAGCATACACTAAATAAACAAAGCATAAACATCAAAAAATAGCAGATATCTATAAGAACAATCCATTTCAAAACTCACAGGACACATATGAAATTTACAACAGAAATAGGGATACAACCAAATTGGCAATTTAAAAATAAGAAGAAAAAACAAACACATACCAGAAGGAGGGGCCACACTTATGGGAGAAGATTCATTTGGTGAATTCAATTGATGTCCTGCCTCACCACCATGATCCTTACCACCAGGACAATGAGAGCCAATTGCTGTATCATTATGACCACTGCAATCACGTACTGGATTCAATAAAAACTAGAAACAGAAATTACAAAACTTGACATGACAAATAATGCAAAGCAATGCTGACAACTAACACAGCATAAACAAATCTGCAGGATGAACTAGGAAACTAGATAAACATCGCAGAAAATAAACAAGGCCAAAGTAAGCAGTCCACATACCTTGAACTCCTCCTTCTACTTTGCTTGGCGAAGACATGGCGTTTGCTTGCAGCACAAGGACAAAGTGACAGATATCAGCAACAAAATCGATGAAATCTGATGAAACCCTAGATGCACCTTGCTCTGCCTATAGAGCACACACGAGTATAGACTTCAAATCAAGATCAAATCGCCTGCTTATGGAAAAAATACATAAGAAAAAAACGCAGCAGCCACTACGAGAACCACAAAACACGACGAGGAGACGATCAAGACCGAGGGCATGGGAAACGTACCACAAAAAAGGGGATGAACGGCGGCGGTGGGGGGCGGGGCGGGAAACAGACGGGAAAGGGCTGCGGCAGCGGAGCGGGAAGGGCTGGCGGAGCGGACGGGGACGCAGAAAGCAGGAATAAGGACCTCTTGAGGACGGCGGTTCCACGGGCGACGGTGGTTGGCGCGGGCGACGACGGTTTTGCTCGAGGGAGAGATGCTTCGGGAGCCGCTGCAAGAGAGGAGAGAGGTTTCTTCTTGGTCTCTCCCTATGAGTGGAGCGGTGGGATCGCCTGGGAGAGCCATGTGCGAGGCCCGCGTGGGAAAGAGTTACATAAAACGGGCCGGCCCAAAACAGCCCGGCTAAATAAGACGGACTAGATCAAAATGAAGAAGTTAGTACCAGATGCAGTTTGCTGTGAAGAACAATGAAGTTCTGACAGTGAAACAAATAAGTACATGCAGTTCATAAAAAAGTTAAATTCAAAAAAACTACGCGTGTGTTAAGATAACGCGTCCGAAAAAAACTCTACCTTCAAATAAGTGCCACAACAAAAAATGGGGGGGGGCAACCCCCCTCTAGTGCCAGGGGCTACAGCAAGTACACATAAAAATAAATGCAGTACACAGCTCTTGACAATGCAGTGCATTTGGTTAGACGAAGCAGTGCGGTACCATAAGCAATGCAGTTTCGGAATACATACATGGTCTAGTTCACAGCGAAAATACTCGTAAATTGCGGAATATACTGCACTTTTTCCAGGGGCTGCAGCAAGTACACGCAAAAACAGATGCAGTACGCAGCTCTAGACAATGTATTGCATTTGGTTAGATGAAGTAGTGCGGTATCATACGCAATGCAGTTTCGGAATACATACATGAATACATACATGGTCTAGTTCATAGCGAAAACACTCGTAAATTGCAGAATATACTGCACTTTTTTCCAGGGGCTGCAGCAAGTACATGCACAAACAGGTCAGTACAAACCTATAGACAACTGCAGTGCTTTTTTTAGACGAAGCAGTGCGGTATCATAAGGAATGTAGTTTTGGGAACAAGTACGATACATATAAACGTGAAAAATGCCCGTTCGCACAGAACGTGGTGGTTAACAAATTTTACTGTTGAAAAATAAAATAAAACCACATTAAAAAAACCACGTTCGGAGACAACCACCCAATCCGAGCGGTTCCATCGCCACAAACCGACGATCACATACGCAACCCCAATACATGATCTGCAAAACCGCATCGTCAGCGAGATCGTGCAGTTCATCCGCTGCAGCCACCCCCCCTTTAAATTCAGACCCCTCCAAGTCTTTCTCATCCACAACAACACAACTATCCATTGCGCTACCACCATATCCCTCCATCACACCAATCTCCACAGAAGACACCAAGCCCTACTGCCGGCGATCGGGTTTGTCAACGAGTACTGGAACGTGGAGGCACACGGCAACACCTAGTTGCACGTCATCCACACCAACGACAAGAAGCAGATGGCAACCTCCCTCGAGCAGTACGAGCCCCACCTCATGCTCCAGCCCCACAAGATCGTCGGGATTGATCTCGAGTACAACAATGAGCCTGACGCGACGCAGAAACCCGCCCTCGTCCAACTCTCCGTCGGCAAGACTCAGCCGGTGCTGCTCTTCCAACTGAGCGTCGCTGAAAGGTGCACCATCTTCGACAACTTCCTCGCCGACCCCAGGTACACGTTTGCTGGCTTCTCCATCGGCGGCGACAAAACCAGGCTAGAGCACGTCAATCTGGAGGTCGCCAACTTCCTCGACATCCAGAAGGAATGGAGGGTGCCCGAGGCCACCAAGGAGTTGGACTCCCTTGCAGACGTCGCCGGCATGCTCATCGACGACTACTACAACAACATGAAGAAGAAGATCACCGACGAAGAACATAGGCGCTGGGCCACCCTGCCTCTGACCATCAGGCACATCGAGTACGTGGCAAAGGACGCCTACAAAGCGTACGAGATATGGAACCGCATCACCCTCACCCAGGACAGGTTTCGCCGTGCAAAGCTGGAGAAGGAGGAGCCCCCCAAGAAGCGCGCCGGGAGCAGCTGGGGAGACGCTACCTGGTGAAGAAGCAGACGGTGCCGGCCAAGAGCCAACATTGCTTGCGTCATTTTAGATTTATCATCAAATTTGCTTTCTGTTATTTGCTTATGTATTGCTAGTTTGCTTGTGATCGTTTACTTTTGCTGAACTTAGTTTGCTTGTCATACAGAATGGCTTGTAATGATGAACTTTGATTATGTTATGAAGAAATTTATTTCAATTACAAAACTAGAGTTCGATATTAGAACATAATGTAGTGCACATAAAGTATGTGATTCGAGCAGTGCACAAAACGGACGAAGATGTAGTGCAAAATGTGTACACCTGCAGTACAGTACTCTGACGAATGCAGTGCACACAGACCCAACAAAGCAGTGCACACCGTATATTAGAAAAACAATACGTAAGAGGAAAAACACTAAAAAATGCGACTAGCATGCAGTGCACAAAATGCACCTGCATATGTAGTGCGGAATGTGTGCACATGTAGTACACAAACCTGATGAATGCAATGCAAAATGAATTACTAAGCAGTGCACGCCTATATATTAGAAAAAATACGTAAGAGGAAAAATATATAAAAAAAATTGACCACCCAGGTGCAACCAGGCCCCAGCCAGTCTCGTAGTAAGTCTGCATCCACATTAGGCGAGTCCGTTCTGAGCCACGATGCATGGGGCCAGGCATACATGGGCCCACAGGTCAGAGAGGATAGAGCAGCGAGCGCCATGTATAAACGCCCAAATAAGTAACCAGAGGAGTTCGATACCGCTGCCTCGCCAGGGCTTATAAACAGGTCGAGCGCGCTCTCGGCGGGACTAAACGTTACCGCGCACACGCAACGCATCGGGAACCAGCCGTGCTTACAGGCCTACTTGGGCCGAATGCGTTTTCACTCCCCTAACACGGGCCCAACACGCAAAAGAGAGGCCGCTCAAAATTTAAAAACATTCCCACATACCACGAAAAACCACGGCCCAATAAAAATATAAACAATAACTAGAAAAATAAAAAAACAAACACAATCCACGCATTCTATAGTTCATTGTAATACGACAATGCATTTTGCTAGATTCAAGTAAGAAGTGTTGTTGCCTCGCAAATGCATTCACGTAGCTTGAATCAGAATCAATCCACCACCTAACACCAACCACAACATTTATTACTTCCCTTGCTCAATTGGCTGCATAAAACCTATCCATTCATGCTCCAGACTCACACAACTCCTCCCCCAGTTCCTCTTTTTCTTCAAATCATAGATCTAAGGTTTCTCCCATCCCCAACTTTTCTCTGAAATTCCACTGAACCCGCCATGGACTGTTCGTGCGGGTGCTTGGCAAGGATGGCACTGGTAGCGGACACATGCATGTATGCAGATGGTCTAGATCTCACCGACACCGCGTGGCTCAGCATGCTCGGGTGCCTACCAGGTATAGAACACTAGTTAGATCAGAACACCAACACACGAACAAAAAAGAGGTTCAATAGATCAGTGTTGCAGTTCTCTTATCATGCTAGTGAAGTACACTGCAAATGACCTTCCAGTGCAAACATGTTACAGTATAATATATATTCTACTAAAACTAGAGGTCAATTCCGTATAAGTTTGTTCATACATTGCAATTGCTTTCTTAAAAACAAGTCACACATATGTACATATTTAAGTCAACATTTGGTACGGAGTTTACTTATAAAATATAATGTTTACTTAAAAAAATTATTTTTCCATGCATGCCAAAATACAGAAACTGGCGTCCACAATAAGGTTTCCTGCTCCAAGTTCAGGGAAGGTTACTTTGGAGACAAAACACAAGAATGGGTATGCAGACATGCAAGCTGACTACCACATTGACTCTGGAGACTGCATCAACATAACTTATGCCTGGAAAGATTTCGTCTCTCAGAATGGCTTTGAGGCTGAAGAAGTGGCCATGGTGTTTTTCTACAAAGAAGAAGATGCCCTGAAGTTTACAATATTTGCGCTGTAGTTTGTCTAGGATAAAGCAAGCCATCTGTGGCATATTCTAATGTTTTGTTTATGTTGTATGCTTTTAAAATTATGTCCATCAGAAGGCTTGAACGGTGCCTATTTAAAGTATGCAACCTCATCTGCATCATTTTATCACCCTTTTTAGACAAGCTGCTGCTGACAGAAATGCAGTTCTCTAATACACATAGTACGGTCCTTATATAAAAAAAGGATGTACTTTGAACAATAACAATGCAATGCCAATGGTCGAAAACTTTGTAGTTAACCTATGTCGTGCAATAAAATTCTCATGCTATGGAGTCCAGAAGAATTGACATAAATAGCAGAAATAGCAGCATAACTATTCTGTTAATGTAGTACGAAAGTGCATACTATGCAGTTCTCTGAAACACAGAATGCAGTTTGAGAAAAAGAATTATCTCATAAGCTGTCATGCCCACTATAATACAGTTACATTGGAGTCCACTACTTAACAAAATGCAGTACACTACAAACATATGCCAGAACTGCAACAATAAAATCAAAGCAGTACAGGTCCAGACATGTAGGAGACTAACAGAGGTGCCAAATTAGGGATGGCAATGGGTCAGGCTTGGGGTGGGTGGAGCTGGTCCAAATCCAACCCATGACCCATCTTCCTACCCTCTGCCCATCCATCAAATTATCTATGGGCACAACTTGTGCCCATGCCCAAACCCGCTGGATACCCACATACCCATGGAGCTCCATGGGCATAGAAAAGTCGGCATGAAGCCTTCCCAAAGATCAAATTAACTCAACATCATTCACTCACAAATGTCAACATAAGCTACATGCATAAGTAGGCAACAAGTAATACGATGAGTCCTTAAGTGTGACATCCCAAAGGTTGATTTTGCAGCATATAGCTTATGGCACCAGTTGCATATTGCCTGCCATTTCCCATTGATTCGTTCTTTCTACTGTCACTGGCATATGGCCCCACATGTCATACGGGTATCCATTGGATATCCATGGAGCACAAACTATAGCCGTGCCCAACCCAGCTGTTCGTGGGTATCCATATCCACGGACCCATGGGCAGAAATGTGCTCCATACCCTTACCCAACCGGGTCGGGTATCCATGGGTATCCAGATCCATGGATAAAATTGCCATCCCTATGCCAAATCCACTCGCAGTTTGATAAGTGGCCAAAACATTGCGCAACCACTCAAATTTGAACAATTACCCACAAAAAAAATATCAAACCCACAGCCACTTGGATGAACAGCATGCGATATTCTTTAAAAATGCAAACCAAAAATACGAATAGTACAGGCGCAATACAGTGAATTCAAACCAAAAAGAGAAACTAATTACAAGATTCAAAACGCATCGGCGCACAAAATCCAAAAAAACAACAAGAACAGACGGGCGGACGAAGCTCACATGCCCAGACAATCGATTTCGCACAAATTAAAAACTAACTCCTAAAAATAAGACAAATTGTAGAGTAAACGGACCGATTAAAACGAACGCAATCAAAGAATTTCTATGAACAAAGAACATCCGAGCACGAAAAAGTCGCATCCGACGCGAACACGAGCAAACAGAGAAAGCTCGTTCGCCAAATCGCTCGATTTGCAAAGATTTTTGTCGTTTCCTGTAATTACAAAGAATAAAGGTCAAATGAGATCCAGAAACAAATTAAATCATCCCGCAACACCCGATTCCACACAGAACACGTGGGCGGACTGCCAAAAAAAAATGAAGCAGTTCTCCCGTGAAGCATTGTAGTGCTAATCATACAGAAGATGCAGTGCGCTTCTGTTGAGTGTGCAGTGTGAAAGTGTTATGATAATAGTTATTCTGCTAATATTAGCATAATAGACCGGTTATATATATAGGAATTTTTTTCCCTACTATTAGGTGTATTTACTCCCACTTTTGTTTTGTACGTTTTAGGTAGTATCTATCATATCGGAATGTATCTACGCGTAGTATGTAGTATGTAAAAAAACTTAGGTAGTATATATACTACTTTTTAGGTAGTATGTATGATATTTTAAGCATACTTATTTTTACGTACAAATATGTACGTATTTCACAAATATGATAAAAACATGGGCTTACATGCAATTTTTTCACATAACTCGCTTTGGAGTATCTTAGATATAGTATATGAACAACTGGGCCTCACACCCACTCACCCTGCACAACCACACCTCTGACGCCTCCCCCTGACCTCGCGCCCCCATCGCCCCTGTCACCACGCGCCGCCCACCTTCCCGCTGACCTACGCCGCCCCACCTTCCCGCCGACGCGCCGCCCTGCCATCCCCGCCGCTGCGCGCCGCCCAGCCACCGCATCCCCTACCCGCGCGCTGCCGACGCCGGCCGGCCGCCCCTTCCTACCCACGCGCCGCCGGCCTCCCGCCACTCCCTACCCGCGCGCCACCGCCGCCGGCCGCTCGCCCCTCCCTACCAACGCGTTGCCGGCACCGACCGGCCGCCTCTCCCTACCCACGCGCTACCGGTGCCGTCCTCCACGACCCCGCCGCGTCTGGCGTGGTCCTCCCCCGCCCAGCCAGCCTCCTCCTTCCGCCTCGCCGGCGACCTTCTTCCTCCAGCTTGCCACCGCGACCTCCCCCTCCACCTCTCCCTGGTGCGCTGCGGGGACATCCCGTTCATCCAGCGTGCGGCTGTGTCAACCTCCTCGAGCTCCACTGCCCGCCTCCCGACCTCCATTTAGCTGCCACCGTACTGACGCTCCCTTCTCCCAGGAACCACTGCCGTCGGTCCTTGCTTCCTGCGCGCCGCCGCCGCCCCGGGACCCAACGCGCCGCCGCTCCTCTGATTCTGCTCCCCGGCTCTGCCTGCAATTCTTCCGCCGATGGTCAGCACCCCCAACCTCCCTTTTTTCTCTCGATCTCACTTCCTTCTGCTCTGCATGAAGCAAAACAAAATGTGTTTCATAGGATTTGCTATATATGCGTACGCCTTTGTAGTCTTTTTCGGTTCAAGTTTTGCTAGCAAAAAAAGATTTGTCGCAATTCAATATAAATAGTGAAACAAGTTAGCTGATGGGAAATAATTCAACTATATGTGTGCACACTGTAGTAGCAATTCGGTAGAAAAATCCAGCAGTTTGTTAAACAAAAATAGAAGCACATTTTGTGAATTTTATAATAATGCATCTATTTTAGTTATTATATGCAGGGCCCTGTTTATGAATTACAAGCAATAGCAGCACTTGTAGAGTAGCCAAAAAGGAGAAAACCGATGCATACGTCGTCTTCTTCGTTATGTGAATGGCTAGAGGGGCAGCTTCAGTTTCCATGTGTTGTACAAAAGATCCAGGACTGCAGGAGAAGATTTGTTGTTGAAGAAGTGAAATTTGTTGGGTGCATGTGCAGAAAAATCGTCAGTTCAGTTTTCAAAATTCTGTAAGTTTGCTTTGATTCTATAAAATTCTGTAAGTTTGTCGTGTGTGCTGCTACAAATCTGAACTATTTGTCGATTCATTCTAGTACTGATGCAATCGCCTAAAGTAAGTTCAAGAAAATCAGTAAGTTTGGTGCGTGTGCTGCTACAAATCTAAACTTCTTCTCCAGTCATTCTAGTACTTATGTCTCTTTTAGTCTGTAGCGGAGAGAATATTTGAGAAATGAATGTGTATGTTGCTGCACTACTGTGCTTGTTGTTTTTATAAAGTTGATTGCTGTCAAATTTTTGTTGCTTAAAAATGTTGCCATTTGTTTTTACTCCGAGAGCTATTAAGTTTGATTTTTTTTAGAATGGTAGTTATATGTTTACTCTCTGCCTGTACAATCCATTTTGTAGTCCTGGGCATTGTAGTTATTTTTTGTGTTAATAAAAATAGATTTATGTATTTTGTTAATCATTCCTCCACTTCCACCAGAAGAAAAAGTGATCTAGACTCTTTTTTGCAATCAGTTAGTTACTACCTTAGTTCAACTAGTTAACCGTCTCGATTCACTTTTCTTGCTTCCAGGGCCAACGACGGTTGCCGCTCCTCGACCCTATTCCCGCTCGTCACCCAGCTCAGCAGCCCACCTCGGTGCTCCACCACTGGTCGCTCGAAGAGCTGGCTGCAGACCATCCATTGCTCCGCCTCTGGATGCTGCCGTGTGGTGGCTGGCCGTCTCACTCCAATGCACCACCCTCTCTTTGTTTACTGGTCTCTCTCAAGAGCGGAAGTTGTCCCTGATGTACTCTCTGGAGCACAAGTTCAACATCATAGTCTAAAAAGGTTCACTGATATCATCATGAGGAATTCAGATTTTCAAAAGGTTCATATAAGAAACCACATGAAAATACATAGAACAAAAAAAGATTCAAAGAGTACTAATGCTCCTGACAGGACTACAAGTCTTTCTGTACAAATATTCATCTTTGGTATATTTGTAGCTATATAATAACACAAGATTTAGTTCGACACTGCAATTGTTCTGTGAGACGCAGTATAAATTTTAAAGTTGGGGGAGTTCAAATTTTGGACATTTTTTCTGAAAAAAGTACAGTTTCACTTATTTGAACTTTCTTGTGTAACAAGTTTGGAAAAGGCCATCCCTGGGAAAGTTCATATGAGTAACTATAAAGGGGGTCAGAGAATAAAATAATTTGCCCTGAAACAAAGTTAAAAAAGAACAGGATAAGTTCATGTTTCAAAAGTTTGCAAGTTCGGAGGCATAAACTAGGTAAGCTTGGTAGCATATTTTACTAGGCAAAAATATCTGACCCTTGTACATTTTTACTTCCAACGACGCTCCCGTTCATCTGGTGACCAGGGCCAGCTCCTTCTCTGTGGTGGTTCCTGGCCTTGTGTGGCAACAGGTCGCGGTCTTCGTGTGAGTCGTTGGTCCATCGCCCTCTTTGTGCACATGGAACTCCTTTCCTTCTCACCTAAAGCATTTTGTGCTCTGGCTCTCTCCACTCCCTGCCAAACTTCCCGAGGCTTGTTTCAAATGCCCACTGTATTACTGTACCTACTGCTCTCTGCACTCTCCTGCAGCTAATGCTATCTCCACTCTACTGTATGTTTTGCTTGATGAACAAGTATGGACAAAAATATGTTGAATAGGGAGAGTTCATGTATTACTGCCATGCAAAAAAAACCTGTAACAAGTACAAAAATGAAAGGTGGGCAAAACAAAAAAGCGAGCTTCCAAGTAGGAAGTTTGATGCATCTGCTACTGCTCCTTTTGTGCTTATGGTTTACTCCAAACAATTTATTTCAACGACATCTAATGCAGATGGCTTGCATTTTGTGCTCCGTGGGTGTTTGTTCTTATTCCTGAAAGAAAGAAAAAAAAATGTATTGCATTTGATAGTTCATCCAACAGTGCAATGGCAGAAAGAACATCAGTTCAAAATGTATGTGCAGGAGGTTTGGGTGCCAAAGTCCGATATTTTGTTGTGTTTAAATTTTTCGGGTGCATGATTGAGCAAGATATAAATAAAAAATGATGTATGATATATATTATTTTCTTGTAGGAGGTTCAAAGATTGTCGTGGAGCAAGTTCAAGAGTAAAGCCTGCGTGAGTCATCCATCGTCTTCCCACATCTAGCATCGGAGTCTCTCCTCCCCCTTTCCGCGCACACAGGCCAGGCTGTCGAGCACCTCCTCAGGTGAGAGGGCGGCGAGGCCCTACCATCTCCCGGTGATGGCTTGCTGGCACACCCTGCAAATTCACCTCTTACCATGGGGCAGAGTCTTCATGGATGAACTAGATCGTCGCCTACAAGCTCTGCTCCAGGTCATCTCCCTCCTCTGTTGTTCTTCCATTAAAAATAAATTGTAGAATTTTTAATTGGCTTCCATGCGTAAAGAAGCATCAAAAGTGATGCATCATTGACATTAATCCTCTAACAAAAGAGTACATATGAGAACCTGCTCCTGGTTCAGAACAGCATGCACTCATACACTTCTTGAAAAAAAAAACTGAATTTCAGTTCAGAGCACTGGCTCCGGCAGCCGCAGTACCCCATCTCCCCTGGCTCCCACACCACTGCGCCATCTCCTCCCGGCGGGGCTCCGCCGCCGGAGCGACCTGTCCAGGCCGAGGTACGTGCTTGCTCGTGTCAAATGATGAAACAGAGAGGGCTGGATGAATGGACGCTAGCTCGGACGTATTGCTTAGAAGTGGTGTTTGAGCCCATTTTGAAGAGTGAAATCCATAGATATTTTTGTATTGTTGTACATAAAAAACCAAAATTTTCAGTTCACCTTTGTGTGTGTTTGCAGATCATCTTACATGTCAAGCACCAAACCGAAACCCCTGGTACCCACCGCGACTTGTGCTGCTGGTGCTAGTGTGGATGTGTACCAAGTTCAACTACCAGTCTACGCCGAGTTCAGGTATGTTGTCATGGACGACCAGTTCAGGGATGTCTCTGTTCCTAAGGCAAGTTGAGGTACTGTAAGCAGTTCTTTGTAATAGTCCTATTTAGTACTACGTGTTAGCATTTTTTTAACTCTCTTCATTTCTGTATAATAGGGTAGTTCAATTTTGCTAATTCCTACAGTTCTCTAGTTAGAAAACCAGTGGTTCATTTTTGTAATTCCTGTGGTCTACAAAATTATTTGACCACCGTCGTTGGCTGTTCTTCTTCGACATCTCCTAAAGTTCAGCTTTCGTCATCTCATCCTTGTATCTCTACGTATGTTCAATCGTTGCTCGCTTAAGAGTTCACAAACGAAGATTTCGAACAGTGATCTCTAAATATTTTCTTGATCACTAAACAGGACCAATTTTAGAATGTTCCCTGAAATATTTTAGCATGTTTTATGTTTTCATTGACAAGTTCACACACTACTGTCTCAGACGTTCAAACTTTTGTTTCCCTGATGTTCAGATATTACCGTCTAGGAATACTGCTGTAACTTCGAGAGAAAAAGTTCATGTTGATTACTCCCGTCAAGTGTAAAAGTTCGCCAATATACAATCTATAAGTTCAATATCCAATACATTAGTTTAGTAGTTGGTACTAACTACTCTAGTTTTTTTCTTGATGTACCTGTGGTGTCTAGTTTTTTCTTTCAGTTCAATTTCTAAATTTTATCCAGTTCAATTCGTATTGTACCTCCAATTTAGTCCACGTGGTTAATTGTTGGCTGGTGCATGTGCAGGGTACCGTGACATTGAGTAGGGGCGAAGTGTATCACTCCAGCACGCCATGCTCCAGTGCATGTCAACGTCTTCCCCATTGCAATGGAAGCTGCTGATTTTGCTTGGCTCTACTTGCCTTTTTAGTGTTTGCTTTAATGCCTCAATGGTGCACCGTGCATCTTTTGCACTCTGAAGACAGATTCTGATTAGTCTGTTTCTACTATTAGTTCATGCAAACCTGGTTATATGATGTCTTGTTTTTGTCATTGTTACTCGATGTCTCATTTTCCTGTTTTCTGTTATTTTTTCTTATAGGGAAGGTTCTTGTAATTATTAGTTCTTTGACTGTATGATGCAACCGCTTACTCGATGTCATTGTCATTGTTCTTGTAGTTGCATATATGAAAGTGTGTGCTTGGTTTGGTTCCATTTATCATTCTCTCATGCCTGCCTTTTGATCTTATAGGAATTGAGGCTTCGCCAAGGAACAAGACTGGTAACTAGCGCAAAGGAGACTGTCGAGAGGTGGCACTGCTAGACTTGCTGATGTGTAGTTGTGGCATAAAAAAGATGAAAAAATGGTATCTTGTATGATTCCATAAGGTGTACGTAGAAAATCTTCCCATGTGGATCAGTACAACTTATGTACGGCCTTGAGTTCACAAATCTTATAGTAATCTTTGTAGTACTCTTCGTAACACTTCGTAAAGCAACAACTCAAACGAATCTGTTGTATCAATTCTTACGATAGATAGAAGAAAGTTCACTAGCCAAAAGGTTAGAGAAAGTCTACCTTATAATTTGCAAATCTTAAAGATAATGATCACTTTGAATTAAAAAATTGGTTTGCATTAAAAGCAATAATAATATCAAATTAAAAACAATGATCAGTTAGAATTAAAAAATTCTGAATTAAGAACAATGATCAATTTGAATTAAAAATAAATGATCAATTCGAACAAGAAACAATTATCAGTTTGAATTAAAAACAAGAAAAAAAAACCGCTTCCAAAAAATAGAAATGCAGAAATTCAAAAAACCCACGAAAAATCATATGTTAAAAGTTCAAGTCGCAAAACGAGAGAAGTACAAAACACCGTGGCAAAAAAAAGAGTTAAAAAATGAACAACAAAACATTTTCTTTTTGAAAAAATATCATTCAGTTCAACGATATAAACCATATAAGTTCAACGACGATGATAACACATAAACCGTTGAAAAGTTATGAGGATAACCATACCAAAAAAGCAGAGTACAATCCAATCCGTGAAACTATCTCAGTACGAAAAAACACATATATCAGTACGAGTACTCTGTTTTTCAGACAGAAAAACAACACGATGAGTCTCATCGTATTGAAAATTACTCTTAAAAGATTTTGAATTTGAGAAAACTTTCAACATGACTAAGTTTCACATTTTTATAGCTCTCCAACGGTATATAATTTGCCCCATTTAGACAAACTTTTTAAAAAACCACGTTCAAAATCAAAGTTGACTGTATTCGAATTCGAGTTTAAACCGTAAGGAATTAGAAAAACATTTCTATATGAAAAAGTTGTGCATATTCCATAGCTTTGCAACGCCGTATTATTTGCGTCAATCCGACAAACCGTTTGCAAAAAAACGCGAAAATACGTTTCACCCAGAATTTCACCATTTTTCAAATTACTTTTAAATTGTAGAGTTTGAAAAAACAATAGATATATGGAAGAAGCGGATTTTCACCAGCTTTCCAATGCCAGCTTATTTGCTCAATTCTGAGAAACTGTT
Organism: Triticum aestivum; assembly: GCF_018294505.1. Classification (NCBI taxonomy): domain Eukaryota; kingdom Viridiplantae; phylum Streptophyta; class Magnoliopsida; order Poales; family Poaceae; genus Triticum; species Triticum aestivum. Next base: position 361,413,077 of record NC_057799.1, read on the forward strand.
TGAAAATTCTGTCCAAAATACGATTCGCGTTTTCGTTTAAAAAATGGTTTTTTTCAAAACTGCTCTTAAACCGTGATGATTTTGCAAAAATTCCTATATATTTGTAATGTAGATGTCAAGAGCTTTCCAACGATATATTACATGCCCCATTCCGACGAAAAGGCGATCAGTTCGATGAGATGAAAATCATCAATACAACCGCCTGAAACCATTAGTTCAAGTAGGGTAACAGAATACACGAAACAGAATAGTCCTGATGTATATATATACATATATATGTGTGTGTATATATATATGTGTGTGTGTGTGTGTATATATATACACTAGCAAAAGAGCCCGTGCGTTGCAACGGGAGAACAAAATCTTCGTGTTGCCACTTCTGTACGCCACCATAAGAAGGCTTGTTCGTAGGCAACTTGCTCACATATTTAAACTGATGAGATTCAGCGTTACAAAGCGATGTGGGACTATCTTTTTAATGAGTAAATTATAACATGAAAAGGCTGGTTAGGAGCCCACTTGGACCTTGGTGGAGCTGCGTGGATGGGCCGACCCTATATAGTGTGCAGCTTGGACGTGTTGGTCTTTTTGGATTGGAAGAGTGCAAGACTGGCCGTGGCTGAGGAGCAAAAGAGCATAGTGCAGGCCTAATACATATCATGTACGGTAGGGAACAAACGCATGCCACGACGGACGAAGCTTTTTAAACAAATTCCATGCATTGTAATGGGCGAAAAAATTTAAACACCCTCCGTGTGGCATTATGCAACAGTTCTTATATTATATCTAGTGTTGGCTAACGTCATAAATAAGTACTATTGTGTAGGTACATAAGTAAAGAGAACAAGCAAGCGCCATTGGGTTATTTCCTGAATGAAAGTCCGCTGATAAAAATAATCAAACCCTAACCATCCCATGCAGGATGAGTAAATGGACAATCTCTGGTAACATCACAAGATTTCTTAATTTGGCATGAACAAACTGACGGTGTCTTGGACTAGGGGGTACTCATCACATCGTCTCCCGACCAGGTGGATCGGGCCGAGGACCCCCATGGCGGTTCACTCATGGGCCACTTCGGGCAGCCCATGCCGCATACAAGGAGTATTCCACAAAACTTGGTGATCAAGACAAGCACTCCTCTCCACCAACGTATTCGGCTAGAACTCTTGTTATATCCTAGGCCTCTGGTGCATTATATAAGCCAAGGCCAGGCTAGTCAATAGATCATTATGACATTAATCACAATCATACAAGCTAGACATATAGGGTTTAGCCATTACGATCTCGTGGTAGATCAACTCTTGTAATCCTCATATTGATCAAGATCAATCAAGCAGGAAGCAGGGTATTACCTCCATCAAGAGGGCCCGAACCTGGGTAAACATCGTGTCCCCCGTCTCCTGTTACCCATCAATCCATGACACACAGCTCGGGACCCCCTACCCGAGATCTGCCGGTTTTGACACCGACAATGGTGCTTTCATTGAGAGTTCTGGTGTGTGACCGGCAAAAGGATCAATGGTTGGTCTGTAGATCAACTGCAACGTCGGCATCTTCATCGTCGGCTCGGCTGGTCACCTCGGCCGGGCCGAGGACTAGGCTCCTCTTCGGATCGTCAAGATCGGACATATGTCCTCGTCATCATCAACTCTGATCTCTATCAAGACCATGGAGGAATCATCCATGGAGCCCGGGGGCTCAACGTCAACATTGCCCTCGTGCGACCGTGCTGTTTTTCTGGACAGCGAGCTTGTGTCCATCATCACCGCCTTCTTGAGCGTCGGTTTGACGATTGCTTTGGTGGAATAGTGCGGAATTGAGTATATAACAACCCTGTAAAATTTCATCATGTTCTGATGGAGGAATCCCTGGGGATCTACGATATACCGGAGCCCTCTCGAATCTGGACAGGAATCTGGACGAGTTTAGGGCGAGGAGTCCAGCGTCTAGCTCGGACGTCCTTTGGAAGATCCAATCATTGATCGGCTGCGGAATTCCTATATCTACCATCTCTCAAAATTTCAGCTCGATCCGACCGTCCAAACTGCGGGAACCTTCCGATTAGTGCATCACTTTCTGGATCTGTTTTTCTGCGAGAATACGAATCCGACCTAAGTTCATCTTTCTTCATGAACGGGATATTAGACAACCTTATCGGAAGAATCTCTATGTAGGGTATTGTGTTTTGTTTCCGAACACATGCTCACAAAATTTGCTCCTTTTCGGACGTAATCTTCACCATCACGCAGGTGTCAAACCAGCCCTTACTCCACGTCTGCCGACCTGCGCTAGACAGATCGTCGCTTCATCGAGCCGAGCCCAACCTTATCGGATCATCAGCTCGGCAAGCCGAACAAGAGTTCGGCATCGCGAAGACTAAATTATCACCAACACCATCGCCCCACGGATTGCATGGGTCAGGCGCGCCGACATTGCCGCTCGGTCATTTCATCAATCCGGCTTTGACCGCGTCACAAGTTATGACCAGCATCGGCATGGCCGCACTGTTGCTTCTTCAAGCTGATGTCCATCATGCCGAACTGCTCCAACACCTCGGCTGGCATGGCGGCTGCAACGTCTCCTTACCGACCTGCTCCGTTACCTCGGCTTACACCGGGGTCTTCGCCACCATCTCTTCATCAGCCTACTCCGGAGACCTCGGTGTCACCAGCCGACCAGCTTCGTCACGTTAGCAGGACCGGGGGCTTTGCCTCGGCGAGCCAGCCAGCATCGCCATACCGTCGCTTCATCACCCATCAGGCAATGGGTGTGCGGATCGAGTCCCAATTTTGGGAGTAACCTTTCTTCATATTGCTACAACAGATAAACCAGGTGCTATTAATCCTAGTAATTTTTTCTTGCTTGGGTTTATTTTTCCTGAGGAATAATTACTCTGGTCTGTTCCATCATCTGTACACAGGTCTGTCAAATGGTGGCCGCATTAACGACGGTCGCGTGGTGGTTCGGTCAGTTTCCGTATACAGTTCCGCGAACGCCGCATCCAGAACTCGGATCGGCCTGTGAATTCAGGCTTTGCCACGCCTTCACCACGTCATGCCGACGCCCTGCATCGACATTGACTTCGGCGCCAGGTCATCGACTTCGACTGCGTCACACGGTCACTTCGGCAAGCCAATGTCGTCGTCCCAATCAGCGTAAATCGGCTCGCGTGATCACCTTGTTGGTCGTGTTGCGATACCTACGTGTTCGGTTGCCTCGGGGACTTCGGCATCGCCGAGAGAGCTCTACCTCATCAAGCGTTCGGCGCACAGGCCATATTTCTTTTCTAACTCACTTTGCGTAAATTATTTATTATGCAACAATTTTTATTTATTATTATTATTATTATTATTATTATTATCATCATCATCTCCGGTTTGCACTATTTTTTGTGCACAAGTAAATGATTCAGGTCGGGCAGTGTTGTCACCTCGGCGTACTGACATACCACGTCACCTCGGCTGGACGGGGGGCTTTGTCAACACTTCATTAACCCACGCCGGAGACTTCGGCATCACTCTGCCAGCCTGCATTGGTCGTGCTATGTCACCACTTCGGAGTGCCGAGCTCTTCGCTCTGCCACCTCGAGACCGGCTTGGGGGATGGAATCTTGTCCCGCATCAAGCTCGGACCGCGTCATCAATGCCGAACACATTGTCCAGCTAAGTCTCTTTCATGCTCAAAGTTTTAAATTTTTAACTTGTGTTCGGTTCGACCATGCTCACATACGTTGTTCGTTAAAAGAAACTCCCCTTACCCATGTTAACTGGGGGCTCTTAAAATTTACACGAGCCGTTCTATAATAATGTTTTTTCTTCTTGGTCGTTGCAAAGTCTTTTTCCACCGCTCCTTTTTCGACTCGAGTGTATGGTCAATAGCCGGATATCCTAGCTTCTCTCTAAAGCCACTCGAGTTTAGTTCGCTAAACTGGCCTCAGAGAAGCACTCCGCCTTCGGGATAAGGAGCTTGAAGCCGTAGGCTGACCCGCTTGAAGTCTTGAGATTGGATGTGTCATGTTAAAGCACGACAGAAGCACATTTTTTCCAATTTTCGGATTGGCACCGGACACTTGATCTAGTTCGGACGTCAAGTTTTTACTGAAGTTTTTTGGTTTTCCAAGCCTGTGGCACATTTAAACTACTTGTGTGTTTCCAGCATAAGTCTCACAGTGCAACGCCAAACACCTTTAGAGATTCGGCAAAAACATTCTCGGATATTGCTATATATGCATCGGTTTTGAATTGTGTCTTCGGTCAATGGTTGGGTTGCCCGGCACTTGTGCTTGCTCCTACGTTCGCTTTGTTCGGCTAGGTGTGCAAAGGGAGAACCACTGCGATTGTGCTTCCAACTCGCATGGTTAAGCACCTCAGTGGAGAAAGCCGAAAACTGACTGTCTCAATAAGTGTAAACTGGTCAGCGATCCGATGACTGTGTTAAATGACGGGACGTTTATAACATTGGCCGAAGTGTTTACGGCTTGACCTCGGCTCTCGCCGAACACTAACCAGGGGCTAGTAGCTGGCTTCCCAACTTTAAGCTCCTATAACTAAGTGAAAGTTATAAAGCCCGCAAATCTGATTGCCTCATTTCCGCTAACACAACCGCCTTCGGGCACCGAGACATCGGCTAAGGGTTGTTTGTTATTGCGGAAACACCCTGTGTAGCATCTACAAAGGGGTGGAAGCCGACGATGGGCCAGTTTCAACTGATAAATGGTCACAACGGAGTCAAAATAAACATATCATCGGCATTTGTATTTAAAATACAAGCGCTGCCTTCCGTAATCATCGTTACAAAGCCATAAATATGCATCAATTTGACTTAAGATTTTGGCCAAGCTGGGTTGCCTGGCTCCTGTGCTTACCCCTACGTTCCCGATTGTTCGGCTAGGCGGTAAAGGGAGCACCTCTGTGATTGTTACTACCGGGTCATCCGAGTTAGTACCTCAGACTGGGTGAAGCCGGAAGCTAGCGATCTTAAAGGATATAATTGGTCGGCAACGACGGAAATGAAATTTTTGGTTCATTAATACCATAGAGTTCGGGAACTTTCCCCGAACTAAATCCTCAATATTTTGCTCCCACATTGATCGGAGCTGAGGTTTCATGATCATGCTTAGCATGACAACCCAAAGAAAGGAACCGATAGCGGGACTATTTTCTTTGGAATACATTTCTTATATTAAACAGTAATATAACATATCTCTCTGAGTACCTTTGTTTGTAAAACCGTATGGCCAGATTGCCTTGTTTGTCGTAAATCCCTGCCCTCATAAAGGCTTTATAAAGTAGGACAAACACTCCTCGGCTACTGGCCGAGGAGGTGGAAGCCGATGGTCAGTCAACAATGTTTTGTACAATGCGGATCCGAGCATTAATGATGTAAAGTACTAGGGCACATAGAATCATTACACATAAAAATTGCGAGTAAAATCCATTTACAACAATCCATCTTTTAAACCCCATGGGGCCTACCTTGGCGAGCTCGGATTTCGACCAGCTCTAAGCTCCTTTAAGAGATCTTTATTCTCTTTCCGAGAAGTTTGTGTTAAACACAACAAAATTTTCTGTCAAACGGATATCGATCCTTAATTCGGCCACCCGTGCCCACATTAAGGCTCAGGGGCTACTGGGCTTCGCGCTCATTATTTATAAATATTAAAGGGGCACATCGATCCCCTGATCTGGTGTTGCCACCCGACCAGTGTCTCGGGGGCTACTGCATTGCTTATTCAATGCAGAGAATTCAAAGTGCTCAGTGTTCGGCATGACCGAACTATGGGCAAGCGCGTCTTCGGACAACACTAAGTACCATCTGGGACTTATCCGGCATTAAGCTAATATATCACGGCGACTTCTCACAACCCTCTCTCAGGGGCCTGTCCGCCGATCATTATTTCTAATATATTACACTGCGTTTCTATTTCTACGTATGTTGCCGAGCTAGGAGTTGATCCTCAGGCCGATTTTGCAAACCGGCCTGGTCTTAGGGGCTACTAGGATCAGCAGTTTTATGTTTTCCTTCAGGTGCATCTCGGGTTTTAGACCGACACACACCTTGAGGGCTACTGGATATACATATACTGGCTATATATCTCGCAGAGAATAAATTGCACCAATAAAAATATTCACAAAAATCAGCCCGCGGTCAGGGTGGTGCAACACCTCGGAAGCAGTCCGGCATAAAGCTCGGGCGCCAGTGACTGGCTCCATAGAGGGCATTTCCGACATTAAGCTCGGGTGAATTCATTCAATCTTTTAAAAGACCGAGGTAATTTACGACACCTCGGACGCTGACCATCGTTGGAGCTCGGAAGTGGTCCGACATAGAGCCCGGATTCGGATGGCTGGTTCCATAGAGAACTTTTCAGCGTTAAGCTCGGATAACCTCCTTCAAACTTTTTCAAGCCAAGGTGATCTATGACACCTCGGATATAGTCCGACGTTGGAGCTCGGATATAGTCCGGCATTGGAGCTCGGATATAGTCCAGCGTTGGTGCTCGGCTGCGAAAGATATCGCGAATGCAGTCCGGCGTTGGAGCTCGGATGCAAGAGGACACTGCCGCATGGGAACAAATTCAAACCCGAGGTGTGGCGTAAAAAATAACAACGCATTGATAAAGGCCGATAACTTAATGGGACTCCTCGGATACCCGACGTGTAAACTCTTCGGATTTACTTCGGCGATCCTCAAGATCGAAGATGAGAAGATTTGTTGAACCAGTTTTCAAGACTGACGACCGAAGATGAAGAACAGTTCGGAAGGATCGAGGAGCGTCCCCAACTTGAAGACCGGTTCAGGGGGCTACTGACGGTATCCTGGACTAGGGGGTACTTACCACATCGTCTCCCGACCAGGTGCATCGGGCCGAGGACCCCCATGGCGGTTCACTCATGGGCCACTTCGGGCAGCCCATGCCGCATACAAGGAGTATTCCACAAAACTTGGTGATCAAGACAAGGACTCCTCTCCACCAACGTATTCGGCTAGGACTCTTGTTATATCCCAGGCCTCTGGTGCATTATATAAGCCAAGGCCAGGCTAGTCAATAGATCATTATGACATTAATCACAATCATACAGGCTAGACATCTAGGGTTTAGCCATTACGATCTCGTGGTAGATCAACTCTTGTAATCCTCATATTGATCAAGATCAATCAAGCAGGAAGTAGGGTATTACCTCATCAAGAGGGCCCGAACCTGGGTAAACATCATGTCCCCCGTCTCCTGTTACCCACCGATCCATGACACACAGCTCGGGACCCCCTACCCGAGATCTGCCGGTTTTGACACCGACACAAACCCTTCAACACCGAGTAGCATATAATCCAGTCACGAAAAAAGAAGAAAGAAAGCATAGCTGGGCAACCCCTAATGAATGAGCTAGCCAACACCGTCAAAGAAGGGGGAAAATTGTTAAAAGGATGTCCCTTGTGACAAATAATAAGGACTACATGCTTGTAAAATGTCTTTTATTTATGGAGATGTGGGTGCTACCTCTTGAGCATGCGTTGGTTTTCCCTTGAAGAGGAAAGGGTGATGCAGCAAAGTAGCGTAATTATTTCCCTCTGTTTTTGAGAACCAAGGTATCAATCCAGTAGGAGACTACACGCAAGTCACCTCGTACCTACACAAACAAATAAGAACCTTGCAACCAACGCGATAAAGGGGTTGTCAATCCCTTCACGGCCACTTGCAAAAGTGAGATCTGATAGAGATAATAAGATAAATATTTTTGGTATTTTTATGATATAGATTGAAAAGTAAAGATTGCAAAATAAAAGACGAAAGAAATAGTAAATTCATAGGAAAATAATATGATGGAAGATAGACTCGGGGGCCATAGGTTTCACTAGTGACTTCTCTCAAGATAGCATAAGTATTACGGTGGGTGAACGAATTATTGTCGAGCAATTGATAGAAAAGCGCATAGTTATGAGAATATCTAGGCATGATCATGTATATAGGCATCACGTCCGCGACAAGTAGACCGAAACGATTCTGCATCTACTACTATTACTCCACACATCGACCGCTATCCAGCATGCATCTAGAGTATTAAGTTCATAAGAACAGAGTAACGCATTAGGCAAGATGACATGATGTAGAGGGATAAACTTAAGCAATATGATATAAACCCCATCTTTTTATCCTCGATGGCAACAATAAAATACATGCCTTGCTGCCCCTGCTGTCACTGGGAAAGGACACCGCAAAATCGAACCCAAAGCTAAGCACTTCTCCCATTGCAAGAAAGATCAATCTAGTAGGCCAAACCAAACTGATAATTCAAAGAGACTTGCAAAGATAATTAAATCATGCATAAAAGATTTCAGAGAAAAATCAAATATTTTTCATAGATAATCTTGATCATAAACCCACAATTCATTGGATCTGGACAAACACACCGCAAAAAGAATTACATCGAATAGATCTCCAAGAAGATCGAGGAGAACTTTGTATTGAGATCCAAAGAGAGAAAGAAGCCATCTAGCTAATAGCTATGGACCCGAAGGTCTGTGGTAAACTACTCACACATCATCGGAGAGGCTATGGTGTTGATGTAGAAGCCCTCCGTGATCGATTCCCTCTCCGGCGGAGTGCCAGAAAAGGCCCCAAGATGGGATCTCACGGGTACAGAAGGTTGCGGCGATGAAAATAGGGTTTCGTGATGCTCTCGGATGTTTTCAGGTTATATGAGTATATATAGGTGAAAGAAGTAGGTTGGTGGAGCCACGAGGGGCCCACGAGGGTGGGGGGCGCGCCTCCCTGCCTCGTGGCTTCCTCGTTGCTTCCTTGACGTCCACTCCAAGTCTCTTGGATTGCGTTTGTTCCAAAAATAACTCTCCCGAAGGTTTCATTCCGTTTGGATTCCGTTTGATATTCCTTTTCTGCGAAACACTGAAATAGACAAAAAACAACAATTTGCACTGGGCCTTCGGTTAATAGGTTAGTCCCAAAAATAATATAAAAGGGCATAGTAAAGTCCATTAAACATCCAAAACAGATAATATAATAGCATGGAACAATCAAAAATTATAGATACTTTGGAGACGTATCAGTGGGTATCACATATAGTTGGATGCGAGGAAGTTCAATTTAGTAGAAGGGGATCCTTTGCCTCGACAAGATGTTGCAATAATAGACACCTCGCATAATGAGCTGTGCTCTGTAAGGAAAGTACAACCCCTTGATGAAATGACGTTGTTTCATGGATTCCTTGTACAACCAACAAAACACTTTCAAGAACACTAAAAAGTATATATTATATAAGTGTGTATCTTGAAAAAAATGAATTCCACCTGGTAGAAACAAATCACACATTTAAATGTCTAAGCAAAGCAGGACATGCAAAAAATTCCAAAGAGAATAATACCATGGCTTTAATGCTGCAATCACTATTCTGGGGTCTTGTATCAGACATGCTCCTGCTACTGTCACCATCCTGTCAGATTTTTCTCGGCTTCTCCCAGCTGATTACACAGAATGCCCTAACTTTCTTGTTCACTATTTCCTTAAAAAGATTTCCGCACTCTCCAAAACTAAATTATTACAAGGTTATGCAAGTCGTAACTTCAAGTTTAGAAGATTAGCACTGCTAAGCTTTTCACTAATGTATTTCACGAGATGTGGCAAAAATAAACCAATGCAAATTAAGAATCTCAATCATCTCAGACTAAGTACATAAAGCACTCCGATGAAGCGAACATGCCAAACCATGAATCGTATAGGTCTAGAAGCTTTACTCATATCCACCAATGGCGACTCACTGACGACCTCGCCTGGTGGTTGGTGAGGGAGTCCTGGACTGAGGGGTCCTCGGGCGTCCGGCCTGTTAGCCATGGGCCGGACTGATGGGCTGCGAAGATACGAAGACCGAAGATTACACCCGTGTCCGGATAGGACTCACCTTGGCGTGGAAGGCAAGCTCGGCGATCAAACATGTAGATTCCTTTCTTTGTAACTGACCTTGTGTAACCCTAGATCCTCCCGGTGTCTATATAAACCAGAGGACTTAGTCCGGAGGGGGATATACTCATTACCATAGTCATACAGGCTAGACTTTTAGGGTTCAGCCATTACGATCTCGTGGTAGATCAAATCTTGTAATACTCATATTCCTCAAGATCAATCAAGCAGGAAGTAGGGTATTACCTCCATAGAGAGGGCCCGAACCTGGGTAAACATCGTGTCCCCTATCTCCTGTTACCATCGACCTTAGACGCACAGTTCGGGACCCCCTACCCGAGATCCGCCGGTTTTGACACCGACATTGGTGCTTTCATTGAGAGTTCCACTGTGCCGTCCCCAAAAGGTTTGATGGCCCCTTCAATCGTCAACAATGATGTTGACCAAGGAGAAACCTTCCTCCCCGGACAAATCTTCGTGTTCGACGGCTTCGCACTGCGGGCCAACTCGCTTGGCCATCTGGAGCAGATCGATAGCTACGCCCCTGGCCATCAGGTCAGATTTGGAAGCTTGAACTATGTCGCGAACATCCGTGGAGACTTGATCTTCGACGGATTTGAGACCGCGGCGACTGCTCCTTGTCGCCTCGATGAACATGACTTAAATCTGTCATTGGACCGCATCCAGGAGATAGCTTCAGTAACTGCTCTGGCTCTAGATCCGGAGCAGACCGCGCCATCCAAGGACGGGAAGCTCAACCCCGCCATGGAGGTTACAGATTCCGTGGCGTTGGAGCCGCACATAGACTTAACCTCACACGATATCTGTGTCACCGAAACTCCAGACTCGTCTCCGGCTATAAGTTCCGAACCATGTGCATCCGCGGACGCCGAGCTTTATTAGTTATCGATCTTCGAATTCAGCGCTGCAGACATCTTCCAGCACTCGCCCTTTGGCGATGTGCTAAACTCATTTTAAAAACCTGTCCTCGGCGGGGGACTCACAGCCGAACTATGTCCGGTTCAAACTAGGGGCTGATGATGGAGAATTTTGCTTCCCACCCGCCACCCACTTCATAGCCACTGTCTAGGACTTAACTGACATGCTTGATTACGGCTCCGAAGACATCGACGATATAGACGACGATGCCGACGAGGAGCAGGGCCAGAACCCGCCATTTACTAGACGCTGGAAGGCCACTTCTTCGTACGACGTGTACACGGTGGATACACCCAAAGAAACTAATGACGACGACAAAGAAGACACAGTTGAGGATAAACCTCCTGAGACACAGTCCAAACGCCGGCGTCCCCGGCGCCGCTCCAAATCACGTCGTTCAAAAAACAGCAATGCTGGCACCGGAGAAAATAATACTCCGAAAGATGCCGAAAACGATGAAGACCCTGTTGAGGCGACTTCCGAACAGGGGGAACCAGGAAACGAGCAAGTTAGCCCTGATGAACAGGCCATACATGACGACTCGGAGGACGACAATTATCTTCCGCTCTCCGAAGACGAGGCAAGCCTCGGCGACAAGGATTTCGTCGTGCCAGAGGAACCTTTCGAGCAGGAGCGCTTCAAGCGCCGGTTCATAGCCACAGCAAGAAGCCTGAAAAAGAAACGATAGCAGCTTCAAGCTGACCAAGATCTGCTCAACGACAGATGGACTGATGTCCTAGCAGCCGAAGAATACGGCCTCAAACGCCCAGCCAAGAGTTACCCGAAGTGCAAACTGCTACCTCAGTTCGATGAGGAGGCACCGAAGTCTGTACCTCCCTCGCGCAATACGGCTAACAGACCACCACGTGGTCGGGAGAAAGCGGGAATTCAAGTCGAACAGCAGCCTACACCATCGGAGCGTGAAAACAAATATAAAACAGCTCGGGATCACACACATGGCCTTCGGCAGAACCTGCACAACAGAGAAGGTCATACCAGATCGATCTATGGATCGCGAGGACGCACCTCAACACGCGACGACGGCTATCTATTCGGACGTGATGAACCTAGTCACACCCGGACCGAAAATCAAGGCAAACTCCATTAGAGATACGTCGCGTCATGGCCCGATATAGAGGTGCCGCACACCCCCTTTGCTTCACTGACAAAGTAATGGATCATGAATTCCCAGAAGGGTTTAAGCCCGTAAACATTGAATAATACGATGGAACAACAGATCCCGCGGTGTTGATCGAGGATTTCCTTCTCCACATCCATATGGCCCATGGAGACGATCTTCACGCCATCAAATACCTCCCGTTAAAACTCAAAGGACCAGCTCGGCACTGGTTTAACAGTCTGCCTGAAAACTTGATTGGCAGCTGGGGGGTCTGGAAGACGCCTTCCGCGACAACTTCCAAGGTACATATGTCCGGCCACCGGATGCCGATGATTTAAGTCACATTGTCCAGCAGCCCGGGGAGTCCGCCAGGAAGCTCTGGACTAGGTTCTTAGTTAAAAAGAACCAAATTATAGACTGTCCAAATGCAGAAGCCCTAGCGGCCTTCAAACACAGCGTCCGAGATGAGTGGCTTGCCCGCCACCTTGATCAGGAAAAACCAAAATCCATGCTAGCCCTTACGGCTCTGATGACCCGCTTTTGTGCGGGAGAAGACAACTGGCTCGCTCGTAGAAGCAATAGCACCAGCGACCCGGGCACTTCAGAAGTCCGGGACGACAATGAGAATCCACGACGCAACAAAAGCAAGCATCGCAATAACAATGAGGACACACATGACACAGCGGTCAACGATGGATTCAGCGGCCCCAGACCCGGCCAACGAAAAAAGTCATTCACGGCAAATAGGGACGGACCATCCAATTTAGACAAGATATTGGATAGGCCCTGCCAGATTCATGGCCACCCCAACAAACCAGCTAATCACACCAACAGAAGCTGTTGGGTTTTCAAACAGGCCGGCAAGTTAAATGCGGAACACAAGGGGAAGAGGCCGCCCGGCGATAGCGACGACGAAGAGACACACCAACCGAACACCGAGGGACAGAAGCAGTTTCCTCCCGAAGTAGAAACAGTAAACATGGTATATGTCACATACACCCCTAGAGGTGAATGCACGAAAAACTCCCCTCGTACAGAAGACCATACTACAGATACCTCAGCCGAACTACAAAGCGGCCTCATCTCACCACATACCTCATCGGCCATTGCGCCGACGGTCTCTGTTCAACATGACCGACCAATGTCCATACTGGACTAGCAATTCAGCTTCCGCCGGTCGCCTAATATGCCTGCGAAGTCGGTACCGCGCATACATAATTATGCACTTAAAATACCATGGGCATCGGCGGAAGCGCAATAAGGATGGGCCTACAAGTACTCCCATACACTCCCTTGTTTTTCTAACCATCTTCCTTTTTTACTATCCTCTCTACAGATGGCTCAAAGACTGGTCACCCATGGAATCTATCGGAGTTCGGGTTCATACACTCATCCAAAAGTCATCCCGCCAAGGAGTACCCTAATCGAGGAAAGGTGATGCAGACGTGTGACAGGAGGTCCAAAATAACTTTTTGTAGACCACACTCAGTATTTCGAGCCTGTAAAGTGCCTTTATCCTCAGCCCTCGACCCTTGGCATGTAAAATAGCCAGGGTGTGGCTTTGTTATCTATATAAATGATTGGCACATCACTCAGATCCCAGTAAAAATAATCTGCTCTTTTTCTATAGAACCGAGTTTTGCCCTTACGGTCATTTCAAACTTACACCTCAGCACAACTTGCCAGGGGCTCGGTATGGGAACAAACAAGTTGCCGACAAGACCGAACAGCTCTATAGCGTACTTCGGCGTCACGAGTTTTGGCCTTATATGCATCAGCTCCGAATCATGTCTTAGGTCAAAAGTTGGGTTGCCCGACTCCTATGCTTGCTACCCTACGTTCCGCTCTATAGGCTAGGGTAGTAAAGGGAGAACTACTGCGATTGTGCTTCCGGTTCACCTGGTTAAGCACCTTAGTAGAGAAAGCCGAAAACTGACTGTCATGATGCGGCGAGAGCTGGTCAACCACTCGATGACTTATTGAAATCTTTCGCGATTCCCTCCTTGTCAAACGAAGGACCTCTTTCCGGTCAAATATGTAAACGCATCGTATGAGAATAAGCCGCATACATACCAGGGGCTATACATAGACCCACCATAAAACTCCTATGGCTAAGTGAAAGTGTTAACGCCCTATAGTCCGATTGCCTGGTTCGCTGCATTGACACCTCCTTCACGGACCAAGACGTTGGGTCAAGAGTGATCAGATGCGTTTCCGAACACCCCTGTATTTCCTACGAGGGGGCTGAAGCCGACGACGGGAAAACTTTCAGATCATATACAAACGGCCACACAGGAGGAACAAAAGCCTTCAGGCAAAACTAAAATATAGTCTGATTATAAAAATTGTCTTCTACAATTCGCTTACACTTCAATCGAATATTATGTCTTTCGAACATTGACCCTCTATCAAGCGGGCAGCCTCTACGACGTACTCAAAATAATGCTCTGGTGCGTGATGGTCCTTGCCCTTGGGTGGACTCTTCGCTGAAACATCGATGGCCTTCATCTTCCCCCAATATGTCTTGACACCGGCAAAGGCCATCTGTGCACCTTCAATGCACGCCGACCGCTTAACGGCTTCGATACGTGGCACCGCATCAGCAAGCCGCTGCACCAAGCCAAAGTAGCTATTCGGAATAGGCTCAGTCGGCCACAACAGGATTACGACGTTCTTCATGGCAGCACCGGATATCCTGTGAAGCTCGGCCCATTGGGACATCTGTTCATTCAGCAGCAGAGGGCGCTTTGGTGCACCAAACTGTGACCAGAAAAGCTTCTCCGTTGCATATCCCTCTTGCGCTTGGTAAAACTGCGCCGCATCGGAAGAACTCTTCGGCAAGTCCAAAAACACGTCTGGAGAACTCCACACTTGATCGCCGAACTTAGTCTGTAATAAAAAGGGCTTACCAGCCGCGATCTCCCCAGATTGCCGGATCTCCTCACGGGCCGCTTTAGATGCGGACCGAGCTTCTTTGGCCTCCCGCAAGGCCTTGTCAAGATCATCCATTTTGGCTTTATTCTCCTTCTCAAGGAATTCACAGCGGCTAGTAGCATTTTTTAGTTCGAGCGCCATCGTGGATATTTTCTCCTCGTCTTGGTGCCGGGCAGCTTGTTCGGTCTTTAACTCTGCCGATGCCTTTTCGGCAGCCGCATTACTAAACCGGGCCTGCTCCTTGGCCCGAGCTAGCTCCGCCCGAAGAACTTCAACGGCGGCGGCACCATCTGCAGCCATACATATCCCAGCCTACAATTTTCAGCGTCATGCTTATATTACAAACACGTATGTGCAATGACTGCTCCGAATACATACCTTGCAACTCGTCAAGACGCCTATTGATTAACGCAATGTCATCCCCTGCCACATCAAGCTTCTGCTGCAGCTCGGCAATCTCTGTAGTCCGGGCAGTCGTCAGGGGAGAAACAACATGTGTTACAAATTAACCAGATTATCCCTGAGCATTTCTTCTTGATCCTCTGATCGCCTCCCATGGGAAGCCAACCCGAGTCTCAGGGGCTACTACCTATACACAGGTGCATTTTGCAAATAAAATACAGTTGAAAGTATTACATCACAAACCTCGAAGCCTCTTAGCAGGCTCATGAAGGCTTCATTCAATCTGCTCTTCGCGGACAGAATCCTCTCAACCACCGTACCCATCAGGGTACGCTGTTCCTCCAAGACAGATGCTTGTCGCAGCATATCCTTCAACATATCCGGCGCCGCCGGGTCTCCGAAAGCCACTGTAGGAGCTCGGCCTTCCTACGAAGGAATCCGTTCACTTGTCCCCAGAATCATCGCTGGCCGAATACCGGACAGTCCAGGGCCTTCATTGTTGGCCCCCGAACCCCGGGCGATCGGGGGACCACCTTCGGGTAATGCCTTCTTCATCCCTCGCGCCGCTTGTTGATCAAGAAAAACACTCCGGGACGACACTTCGGAGTCGTCCGCCTTATTGGGCGAGGAGGCCGGGGGAGGCGTCTCGCTTTCCATCATCTCTAGGAGAAGATCTCCCGAGGAAGAGGATTGCTGAGGAAAACTGTGTGCCGAACTGTGATACATATATGTACTACATGTCACTTCGGTAACAGGAAAGGAACGAGATGTGATTAAAGCACCCTGGATTCACTTACGATTTGGTCGAAGGCCTGTCCTCACGACGGAGCTGTGTAACGGCGTCGCCTTCTAATCCCGAGCCGCCCGGTGATGGCATCTTGCCCCTCTTGGGAGCCTATTCCTCCCAACCTTCGGAGGCGGCCCTTTTCCTCCTATATGGAGAAGGGATGCTTGCTTCTCCTTCGCCTCTGTCTTCGAGCAGGGAAACGTTGATTTCTCTGGACTCGGTGTCTAATTTACCTTCGGAACGAAGGCCACCTCTGGCCTTCCCGCTCTCCACCTCGCCCTCCTCCACCAGCACCTGGTACAGTGCCGGCGCCAGCATCCTTGTTAGCACGGGGTCCGCTGAGTCTTCGGGAAGGGGAGCCGGACACCTAATCCGTTCTGCTTTCTTTATCCAGCCCTGGAAAGAGATGGTTTGCTCAGTGTCTTATTACAGGATACCTGACTAAGAGGTGTTCGGCGGACGGGTGCTTACCGCGGTATCCAGATGGTTGCTGTCAAGGCCGATGTCTTCGGTAGTATCCGGCTACTGTTTTCGTTTCCCGAAAAATAATTTCCACATCCCTTTGTGCGTAGTGCCGAAGAAGTGTTGAAGTGTCCGTGGCCCTTCTGGATTAAACTCCCACATACGGAGAGGCCATCTCTGGCACGGCAAGGTCCGACGAACCAGCATTACCTGAATAACGTTGACGAGATCAATGTCCCTCTCAAGGAGGCTCCGGATGCGGCTCTGCAGAGTCTGCACCTCATCAACTGATCCCCAGTCCAACCCCTTATTAACCCACGATGCGAGCTGAATCGGAGGGCCGGATCGAAACGCAGGCGCGACCGCCCACTTGGAACCACGGGGTTCGGTGATGTATAACCACTCCCGCTGCCATAAGTCGGAGGATTCTGTGAAGGATCCTTTTAGCCAAAGAGCACTATTAAGTTTGCTCACTATGGCACCCCCACACTCCGCCTACTTCCCCTCTATCGCCTGCGGCTTTACATTGAAGGCCTTGAGCCACAAGCCGAAGTGTGGAGGGATCCGGAGGAAGGCCTCGCACGTGACGGTGAACGCCGAGATGAGAAGCACAGAGTTCGGGGCCAGATCGTGAAAATCCAGCCCGTAATAGAACATGAGCCCGCGAACAAAGGGATTAAGGGCGAAACCTAACCCTCGGAGGAAGTGGGAGACGAACACGACCCTCTCGCCGGATCTGGGGGTAGGGATGACCTGCCCTTCAGCAGGGAGCCGATGGAGAATTTTTGCGGTCAGATATCTTGCCGCCCTAAGCTTCACAATATCCTCCTCTGTAACAGAAGAGGCCATCCACCGGCCTGGAAGGCTGGATCCGGACATGACTGAGGCTTGTAGCCGTCGAAACTTGGGTGTTAGAACTCGAGATAGCAAGAGATGAGGAAGAAGCAAGCGTGGAAGAAAGAAAGACGGCCCTGCACCCCTTTATAAAGGCTGTGAGTATCTAACGCCAACTCCGAGGCCTTAAAACTTGCCTGTTCCCAAGGAGTTGTACCCGAGAGATGGTTGGGTTACCCTCGTCCGTGTTGATAAGAATCCCTTAATAAGGAGACACGATCTCGGCTTGGATAAGACGTGCCAATAAGGCCGCGCCTCAAAACCCGGGGCGGCAGGCCAACAAACGGTTTGAAATAATGACCGGCCGGGCGTGATGTCATGTTGCAAAAAGTTGTCAGCGGATTGGACTCATGGAATATATATTCTCCGCGGTTGTTTGTGTGTGTGTGTGTTACAGGTCCGGACACGATCAATACGCCCGAAGACTATCTTGGAGTTCGGAAGGAGGAACCCGCCTTGCAATGCCGAAGACAAATCTGCGCGCCGGATACCTCGTCATTGAAGCCAGGTTCAGGGGCTACTGAAGGTGTTCTGGACTGAGGGGTCCTCAGGCGTCCGGCCTGTTAGCCATGGGCTGCGAAGATACGAAGACCGAAAACTGCACCCGTGTCCGAATAGGACTCACCTTGGCGTGGAAGGCAAGCTTGGCGATCAAACATGTAGATTCTTTTCTTTGTAACCGACCTTGTGTAACCCTAGATCCTCCCGGTGTCTATATAAACCAGAGGACTTAGTCCGGAGGGGGATATACTCATTACCATAGTCATACAGGCTAGACTTTTAGGGTTCAGCCATTACGATCTCGTGGTAGATCAAATCTTGTAATACTCATATTCATCAAGATCAATCAAGCAGGAAGTAGGGTATTACCTCCATAGAGAGGGCCCGAACCTGGGTAAACATCGTGTCCCCTGTCTCCTGTTACCATCGACCTTAGACGCACAGTCCGGGACCCCCTACCCGAGATCCGCCGGTTTTGACACCGACAGTTGGTGCCATTGTAGTCTGCACGAGCAATCATCATCACACGCAACTTCTGATCTAATTAATCACAGTGCTCTTTCTCATCTAGCTGAAGAATCTCTCCCGCTGAAAAAAACTATACAAACTCCCTAAGTAAAATAAAACCAAAGGCATAGACAGAAACAATTTCTTCCCTGTCAATTGAAGCTTGATGGGAAAAACAACTTCTAATCTAATTAATCAGAGTGATCTTTCTTATCTAGCCAAAGAATCTCTTTCCCTGCTAAAAAAGAACTGTATGAACTCCCTAAGCGAAATAAATCCGAAGGCACATATAGAAACAATTTCTTCCCTGACAATTGAAGCTCGACATAAATGGTACCTTCGACCAATCAATTTTTGCCCCGTGCCTTCGAAGAACTATTGCTGCCTCAGGCCCTCAACTTTGTCCACCTGCTGATTTCTTCTATGGCTCCGGAGCATGCATTCTTCTACAGATTGGTCCCATAGGAACAAAAAAGTGGATCCCAAGACTTAGTAGGCACAAGTGATCTTTGGGAAAATAAATGGGTTCCACAAGCTTAGAAGAGGCATAAACGTACGAAAACAATCAGAAACCGTATATTGTCAACAAAGGGCATTCAACTACCCATGATCTCATGAAAAAAAGTATCCATGATCTCGAGACAAAGCAAATACAGTCAGTTGCTAGATCCATGAATAACTGATTATCACTGAAGAATTAAGGAGTCAGCATGAACTACCTAAAGCAGGGAAGACCAAAAAGAATGCCAGATTAGAAGGATCCGTTTCCCCTAAACAGCACATTGGGTGATAAGAAATGTATCATGCACATGGAGTGAAAATATACTTAATGCAAACCTTCGAACTGAAAATCTACACGGATACACTTTTTAGGCAAATGCAGCAAAATACATGTGAGCTTTATATAGACGTACCAAACCATAAGAAGCAACCAGTTGAATACCAACATAAACCAACTCTCATCGCCCCTCGCCTCCAACTCTCTACATACTGTAGCATTCTGTTGCTTAACAAAAATAATGATTGCATGTAGGCCTGCAGATGCTACACCCAGAAAAGAAAAAGTGAACGGTTTTCACAAATATCGGCATGGCAATGTGAATTTAAATTCAATATAATAAAAAATGAGTCACCCAAAAGTGGATTTAAAAAGATTCGCATGGAAATGTCACGAGGATTGCTTCCCAATCTTCAAAAACTGAAGCATGTATCATCATCAATTCACTTACACAATTCAATTTTATATTTCAGGGTCATTTGGACACATCAATGGAACACCAATTACTTATATAAGGTTCATGTTTGCATAAATAAACCACAACTCCTAGAAGTGCAAGGCACCAGAAATTCATCTACAGAACACTGAAACCCAAAATTAAGTTGTTAAATATTGAAAATATCCATAGCTAAATTGTCTAACTTTTTGACACATTACCCACTGAATTCCTTTATAATTCTAACAACTGCATCCAGCAGCAGCATCAGCCGCAACCATCCAAAATTCTCTTGAATACAACCTTGTGCAATCGCTAGTGTGTAGCTCAGATCCACACTAAACTACACGGGGCTCCAATTTCAACCATAGAAATCTAATCAAAGGTAGCAAATTAATGGGGAAGGGAGAGGGGATGTAGCTTACGTGTGAGGAAGAGAGGGATTAGGAGATGGCGAAGATGTATACAGCCCAGGAGATCAGGGGAAGAATCGTTAAAGAGAAAGCTGAGGGGATAAGGCACGCGAGGGGAATGGACGAAGGCCGACGAAGGCGACGACCGTACATCGCTCAATTGCTCAACCCCGAGTGCTCCAACCATGAGGGAGGAGAGCTCCCTCGATCCCCGACACCTCCGCGCACCCGAGTCCCACCTCAGCCGATGGCCGGCGGAAAACCACCGGCAAGCAGCAGCAGCAGCAGCAGGGCCACCGCCAAGCCTCACCGCTCTCTTCTCTCTCCCTCCGGCCTCCCATCTACTTCATCCCGCCTCTCTTCTATCGCAGTTACCCGATGCCATGGCACGCCGTCCAGCTGTCGTGCTCCATGCTCCGGCCGCCTTCCTTCAAGATTCGCCACCTGCGTGCCATTCCCCACCGGATCCGCCGAGATCCGGCAATTCCTCGTCGGCGGCGGTGGAAGGACGCGGGTCGCCGGCAGTGGAAGGCTGCGGGTGTGGGGGCACTTGGGGTAGGGGTAGGCGCGCCGACGGGGTGGGCGGCGGTGGCCAGCGGCGCGCTGGACGTGTCGGGGAGGCAAGATCGTGCGGCTGGCTGGTGCGGTTGGCGGTGCGCCTCTGCGGGGGAGGGGTTCTTTTTGCAAAATTGAAACGTTATATAGAGACCCACTAAAACAGGGACCGCGGGTTAATTTCTTATAAACCGAGGGACTTTTATGCAAAATTGCTAGTGATGACGGACGACCAGAAACATTGATGTGGTGCATGCGTCGAAAATCACACAGTCCCCACATAGAGCAAGATTAGTTCATGATGCCTGGTGTGCCCCCCACCCCCACCCCCACTTTGACATGGTGGGAGGGATTCATGCGTACACATGCATGCACTCAAACTATATTATGTAATCTCAGAGCATGACCTATATACCATAGTATAAACAAAAATAATAATCCCTTAATAAGTCAAATTGACCTCTCTCGTTGTCATCAAATGATGGACCAAGCGAGCCCATAGATGGAAAGCATCAATATCGCCGATAACCGCATGAGTGAGTGCCAGAGGACAATCGCCATCACTTGCATGTGGGCCAAATATATGTATGGAGGTGTGTGTGGTTGTGATGTTTGAATACCCAAAATGCACAACTTTGATGTGGCACATGCCTCAAAAACAGTAAAGTCCCCACACAGAGCAAGGTTCATGAGGCGTAGTATATGCTGGTCCCCTTCCCCCTCTTCGACGCATACTATATACTCCTACCGTAACAGAAACCAAATAGAATCCTCCTTGATGGTCAAATTAACCTCTATCGATGTAGGTCAATGTGATGCATGCATGGACGATGACCTCGCCGGCCCACAGATGGAAGTGTCACAGGTGAGTGAGTGTCCTAGGATAACCACCGCCTGCATGCATGTGGCCCAAAGAGATGTTGTGTGATGTTTCAATAGCCAATGCACAACTTTGATGTGGCACCTGCCTCGGAAATTGAAAAGTCCTCACATGGAGTGAGGTGTTCATGACGCGTACGTATTATATGTTGGTCCCCTCCCACCTCTTCAATGCATACTATATACTCCTTGATACGTCTCCAACGTATCTATTATTTTTGATTGTTCCATGCTATTATATTACCATCTTGGATGTTTTATATGCTTTTTTACATGATTTTGGGGACTAACCTATTAACTTAGAGCCTAGTGCCAGTTTATGTTTTTTTCTTATTTTTGGGTTTCGCAGAAAAGGAATATCAAACGGAGTCCAATTGACCTGAAACTTTACGAGGATTGTTTATGGACCAAAAGAAGAGCACGGAGTACAAGAGATGCACCAGAGGAGTCCCGAGGCCACCACAAGGGTGGGGGGCGCCCCCCCTAGGGCGCGCCCCCCGACCTTATGGGCCCCTCGTGTACTCCCCTGACTTGTTCTCAACGCCAACACCTCTTATATATCCCCAAACCTCCAGAACAAAACCTAGATCGGGAGTTCCGCCGCCGCAAGCCTCTGTAGCCACCAAAAACCAATCGGGGCCCTGTTCCGGCACCCTGCCGGAGAGGGGAACCATCATCGGTGGCCATTTTCATCATCCTGGTGGTCTCCATGACGAGGAGGGAGTAGTTCACCCTCAGGGCTGAGGGTATGTACCAGTTGCTATGTGTTTGATCTCTCTCTCTCTCGTGTTCTTGATTTGGCACGATCTTGATGTACCGCGAGCTTTGCTATTATAGTTGGATCTTACGATGTTTCTCCCCCTCTACCTTCTTGTAATGGATTGAGTTTTTCCTTTGAAGTTATCTTATCGGATTGAGTCTTTAAGGATTTCAGAACACTTGATGTATGTCTTGCATGTGCATATCTGTGGTGACAATGGGATATTCACGTGATCTACTTGATGTATGTTTTGGTGATCAACTTGTGGGTTCTGTGACCTTGTGAACTTATGCATAGGGGTCGGCACACGTTTTCGTCTTGACTCACCGGTAGAAACTTTGGGGCACTCTTTGAAGTTCTTTGTGTTGGTTTGAATAGATGAATTTGAGATTGTGTGATGCATATCGTATAATCAAACCCACGGATACTTGTGCTGACATTGGAGTATCTAGGTGACATTAGGGTTTTGGTTGATATGTATCTTAAGGTGTTATTTTAGTATGAACTCTAGGGCTGTTTGTGACACTTATAGGAATAGACCAATAGATCAATCAAAAAGAATAACTTTGAGGTGGTTTGGTACCCTACAATAATCTCTTCGTTTGTTATCCGCTATTAGTGACTTTGGAGTGACTATTTGTTGCATGTTGAGGGATTGTTATATGATCTAATTATGTTATCATTGTTGAGAGAACTTGCACTAGTGAAAGTATGAACCCTAGGCCTTGTTTCGAAGCATTGCAATACCATTTCCGCTCACTTTTACCACTTGCTACCTTGCTGTTTTTATATTTTTAGATTACAAAAACCTATATCTACCATCCATATTACACTTGTATCACCATCTCTTCGCCGAACTAGTGCACCTATACAATTTACCATTGTATTGGGTGTGTTGGGGACACAAGAGACTCTTTGTTATTTGGTTGCAGGGTTGTTTGAGAGAGACCATCTTCATCCTACGCCTCCCACGGATTGATAAACCTTAGGTCATCCACTTGAGGGAAATTTGCTACTGTCCTACAAAACTCTGCGCTTGGAGGCCCAACACGAGTCTACAAGAAAAAGTTTGGGTAGTAGACATCAAGCTCTTTTCTGGCGCCGTTGCCGGGAAGGCTAGGTAAGCAGCACCCACACCCCGTCAACTAAGCTCTTTTCTGGTGCCATTGCCGGGGAGGTTAGTGCTTGAAGGTATATCTCTAGATCTTGCAATTGAATCTTTTAGTTTCTTGTTTTATCACTAGTTTTGTCTATAAAAGAAAACTACAAAAAATGGAATTGAGGTTGCCTCACATGCTTCATCTTTTTAATGTCTTTCGTGAAAATGATGGAAAGGAAAATTGTGCTCAAGTGTTAGAAGAAGAAGTCTATAAAATGTTTGGCACTAAATTTTTGAATGATGAGCATGATTGCAATGTTGTTAGTATGAATTCTTCTAATATCCATGATGCTAATCATATGCAAAGCCACAAGCTTGGGGATGCTATGTTTGATGAAGATGATATTTTTAGTCCCCCAAGTTTTGATGTGCAAATTTATTATGATGAAAGCATGCCTCCTATCTATGATGATTATTGTGATGACATGTATGCTATAAATAATAATGATAACCATGAAACTTGTCATCTTGATTTCAATTTTCAGTCCCATGATAGTTATTTTGTTGAGTTTACTCCCACTATCCCGAATGAGAAGAATCTTGCTTATGTGGAGAGTAGTAAAATTTATATGCTTATGTATCATGAAAAGAATGCTTTATGTGATGGTTATATTGTTGAATTCATTCATGATGCTACTAAAAATTATTATGAGGGAGGAATATATGCTTGTAGTGATTGCAATAATATCAAATTTCCTCTCTATGTGTTGAAAATCTTGAAGTTTTGCTTGTTTTACCTTCCTATGCTAGTTGATTCTTGTTCCCATGAATTATTTCCTCACAAAATCCCTATTCATAGGAAGTGGGTTAGACTTAAATGTGCTTGCCACATATGTTTCATGATGCTCTCTTTGCGTTTCAATTCTTTACTTTTATGCGAGCATCATTGAAATCATCATGCCTAGCTAAAAAGGCATTAAAGAAAAGCGCTTGTTGGGAGACAACCCAACATTTACCCCTACTGTTTTCGTGTGTTCACATGATAAGCTACTGTAGTAATCATGTTTTATAGCTTTTGTTTCAATAAAGTGCCAAGTAAAGCCTTTGGGATAGTATGGATGATAGTTGACTTGATTCTGTGCAAAAACATAAACATTTGCTTGCAGTCCCAAAATTTTTCAAATTCACTGGAGCGTGATAAAATTCTGATTTTTTTACACATTATTTATATACAAATTATCTACGTTTTCCTAATTTTTCAGAATTTTGGAGTAGCAGAAGTATGGTAGTTGATCAGATCATTACAAACTGTTCTATTTTTGACATATTCTGTTTTCAATGCATAGTTTGCTTGTTTTCTAGTTTCTGGCTTATATTGGTCAATATAAATTGTAGGAATGATATGGTACAGTAGGCATTGTGTGATAACAATTTTGAATCTTGTCTTGACAGTACCAAAGTGAATGATTTGTCTTTATCATACTAACCCATCTCACGAAGTTCCGTTAAGTTTTGTGTTGTGAAGTTTTCAAGTTTTGGGTAAAGTTTCAATGGACTAAGGAATAAGGAGTGGCAAGAGCCTAATCTTGGGGATGCCCAAGGCAGCCCAAAGTAATATTCAAGGACAACCAAGAGCATAAGCTTGGGGATGCCCCGGATGGCATCCCCTCTTTCGTCTTTGTTCATCGGTAAATTTACTTGAGGCTATATTTTTATTCACCACATGATATGTGTTTTGCTTGGAGCGTCATTTTCTTTTATTAGGATTTGCTTGATTTTATTTAGAGTAATGTTTTGCATCTTTTATTTCAATAATAAGGTCAAGTATAGCCTTTACCATGCTTATTTTGCAAGTCCATATGTTGCTGTTTTAAAAACAGAAAGTTTGCTGTTACGTTTTGAATATCTGTGAATAGTCAGAACATGATAAAATCTTGAAATTTTTACACAATAATTAACAAAAAATTATCTACAGTGTGGTAAATTTTCAGAATTTTTGGAGTTAGGGAAGTATGATTCCTCTTGCATTCTTTACAGATTGTTCTGTTTAGAAAGATTGCTGTTATGTTTACATTGTTTGCATATGTTTGCTTGTTTAATGATTCTGTTTGAGGATATGAGTATTAAATATACAAAGACATTTAGTATGCAATGTCAAATAATAATTTTAGTGATTTTCTACAGTAGAGAATGATATGGTTTTTGCGTTGATTTATATTAACTTATCTCACGAGTTCTTGTTGAGTTTTGTGTGCATGAAGTTTTAAGATTTAGGGAAACCGCGGTATGAAAGGAATTAAGGAGACAAAAAAGCTCAAGCTTGGGGATGCCCAAGGCACCCCTAATTAATATTTCAAGAAGTCTCAAGCATCTAAGCTTGGGGATGCCCCGGTTGGCATCCCACCTTCCTTCTTCAACAACTATCGGTCAGTTTTGGTTGAGCCTAAGTTTTTGCTTCTTCACATGATATGTGCTATCCTTGCAATGTCAGTTTATTTTGTTTTGCTTTCTGTTTGAATAATATCCCAAGATATGAAATTCTTAAATGATAGAGAGTCTTCACATAGTTACATAATTATTCGACTACTCATTGATCTTCACTTATATCTTTTGGAGTAGTTTGTCTTTTGCTCTAGTGCTTCACTTATATCTTTTTAGAGCTTGATGGTGGCTCTATTTTGAAGAAATTGTTGAACTCTCATGCTTCACTTATATTATTTTGAGAGTCTTTCTAAACCGCATGGTAATTTGCTTTGATTATGAATTTTGTCCTAATATGATAGGCATCCAAGAGGGATATAATATAACTTCCATATAAAGTGCACTGAATACTATGAGAAGTTTGATTCCTTATGATTGTTTTGAGATATGAAGATGGTGATATTAGATTCATGCTAGTGAGTAGTTTTGAATTTGAGAAATACTTGTGTTGAGGTTTGTGAGTCCCGTAGCATGCACGTATGGTGAACCGTTATGTAACGAAGTTGGAGCATGCGATATTTTTTGATTGTTTTCCTTATGAGTGGCGGCCGAGGACGCGCGATGGTCTTTTTCTACCAATCTATCCCCCTAGGAGCATGCGCGTAGTACTTTGTTTCGATAACTAATAGATTTTTTCAATAAGTATGTGAGTTCTTTATGACTAATGTTGAGTCCATGGATTATACACACTCTCACCCTTCCACCATTGCTAGCCTCTCTTGTGTCGCGCAACTTTCGCTGGTACCATATACCCACCATATACCTTCCTCAAAACATATTATGGCATTTCCATAGCCATTCCGAGATATATTGCCATGCAACTTTCCACCATTCTATGTTATTATGGCATGCATCATCATTGTCATATTGCTTTGCATGATCATGTAGTTTACATTGTATTTGTGGCAAAGCCACCGTTCATAATTCTTTCATACATGTCACTCTTGAGTCATTGCACATCTCGGTACACCGCCGGAGGCATTCATATAGAGTCATATTTTGTTATAGTATCGACTTGTAAGTAAATAAAAGTGTGATGGTCTTCATTATTAGAGCATTGTCCCATGTGAGGAAAGGATGATGGAGACTATGATTCCCCCACAAGTCAGGACGAGACTCTGGACGAAAAAAAAGGAGGCCAAAAAAATGATAGAAGGCCCAAATAAAAAAATGATAGAAAAGAGAGAAGGGACAATGTTACTATCCTTTTACCACACTTTGGGTTCAAAGTAGCACCATGATCTTCATGATTGAGAGTCTCCTATGATATCACTTTCATATACTAGTGGGAATTTTCATTATAGAACTTGGCTTGTATATTCCAATGATGGGCTTCCCAAAATTGCCCTAGGTCTCTGTGAGCAAGCAAGTTGGATGCGCACCCACTTAGCTTCTTTTTGAGCTTTCATAAACTTATAGCTCTAGTGCATCCGTTGCATGGCAATCCCTACTCACTCACATTGATATATATATTTATGGGCATCTCCATAGTTCTCGATCTCCTGCTTGTGTTTAACCTCGTTCCTAAGCATCACGATTAATAGTACTTAGAATGGCTT
The DNA here is from genome assembly GCF_018294505.1 of Triticum aestivum. Lineage (NCBI taxonomy): Eukaryota > Viridiplantae > Streptophyta > Magnoliopsida > Poales > Poaceae > Triticum > Triticum aestivum. The sequence goes on from NC_057799.1 coordinate 361,440,496, forward strand.
TTTCATATTGAGAAATTCTGTCTAGTGGCATTCGATCACAGAAGCCGTTGACAGCAGCATAAATCACAACAATTTGTTTTCCAATTGGAAGTGGTTCATATTGTGGTTGTTTGGGCCTAGTTTTTCTTTTACCCGTTTTTCCTCGCTCGCATTTTCCAGGGACTCTCCTGGCAAAGAATCTGAACGATCTGAGTTCTTTTCTGAGAAAGAAGAAGATGCACGGGATATTCCACTCTTTTAGATGCGCACCGCACTTCATCAGTGTACCCTTTACCGAAAAGCAAATATGACAGATAGGGTACGTTTGATGAGAAATAAAAAGGAATATCGAGAATTCGCGTGGCTGAAGCTGAAGCAGCTACTTTCGAAGTAACACAAAGAAAAGCAACGACTGGAGTGGGGGAGTTAGAGTCTAAAAGAGGATTCCTCGCTTCTTTCTCTCATGCAAAACCGTGCATGAGACTTTCATCTCGCACGGCTCCTAAGTGATAAAAGAAAGAAGAACTCGTCTTCTCTCTTTTTTGATTACCTTCCTCGCGTATGTATAAGACCGAATCCATTCTTTTTCGAAATCGATTTCGGATTTTGAAGAAAATGCACTCAACCTAACAAATCCTGATCAATTCAAGTGGTTAGTTTAAGGGGGTACATGGGGCTGATGCTGAAGGAGATAGGAAGGAAGTAGGGCGGGCAGCTACCCAGAGATTGGAATGCCCTATCGACAGGGAATGCTGGTACCACCTACGGAGTACAGTATCTTTCTTTCTATAAAAATATATGGAATCCGCGATCCTATCCCATTTTTGAAGTCATTTTTGCATTCGAAATTATTTTTTGCCGAGCTCTACCCTGCCTGCATTTATTTGGAAGGGGGCCAAAGAAATGTCTCCACCTGCTGCCAACAGTGGATACGCCTAGTTGATGTGAGACTATCTCCTTCTTTTTGTCTTCTCCACAACCACCTTCTATTCCACCTATAGTGCTATGTCCATGGCTCACGCTCATGTATTGCGTGAAAGTTGAAAAGGTATGAGAACATCAAAAGTATGAAACAATTTCTTGGCTTGTCATCGGGGTTGTGCATGATTTGAATATTTTATGCGATGAACATGGAGCACAGCCAGACTATATGATTTTGTAGGGATAGGATTTCTTTGGCCATGTTATTTTGAGAAGACATAATTGCCTTGTTAGTATGCTTGAAGTATTATTGTTTTTATGTCAATATTAAACTTTTGTTTTGAATCTTATGGATCTGAACATTCATGCACAATAAAGAAATTACATGGATAAATATTTTAGGTAGCATTTCACATCAAAATTTTGTTCTATCATTTACCTACTCGAGGACGAGCAGGAATTAAGCTCGGGGATGCTTGATACGTCTCCAACGTATCTATAATATTTTATTATTCCATGCTATTATATTATCCATCATGGATGTTTTATATTCATTTATATGCTATTTTATATGATTTTTGGGACTAACCTATTAACCTAGAGCCTAGTGCTAGTTTATGTTTTTTCCTTGTTTTTGGGTTTCGCAGAAAAGGAATATCAAATGGAGTCCAGCACCAGTGTAGTCCCGAGGCCACCACAAGGGTGGGGGTGCCCCCCCGACCTTGTGGGCCCCTCGTGGACTGCCCTGACTTGTTCTCAACTCCAACACCTCTTATATATCCCCAAACCTCCAGAACAGAACCTAGATCAGGAGTTCCGCCGCCGCAAGCCTCTGTAGCCACCAAAAACCAATCGGGACCTTGTTCCGGCACCCTGCCAGAGGGGGAAACCATCACCGGTGGCCATCTTCATCATCACGGCGGTCTCTGTGCCGAGGAGGGAGTAGTTCACCCTCGGGGCTGAGGGTACACTACTGCAGGATGCTGCTAACGCGACACTACGATTAGAGACCATTTGACGAAACTGTGTGCGACGCATTAATCACAAACGGGGATGTGAAAAAACCGTCAAAAAAAGGTGCAAAATGTTTGCGATGGCAGAGCCATCAAACACGGTTCAGATTTTAGTTGCGTGTGCGACTCAGGGCACACGGTTAACCCGTTCGAACTGTTTGCGATGAGGCAGAACAACAGAAACAGGCAGCCATATCAATGTGTGTGTGATATACGGCATACACTTCGCTTCGATGAACTGTTTGCTATTAGGGAGTGCAACATAAACGGTTAGCCAGATCACGGTGTGTGTGATATAGGGCATACGGTTCACTTGGACGAACTGTTTTCGATTAGTGAACACAACAGAAACGGTTCAACTTAACAAGATGTGTGTGATACGTGGCAAACAGCCGACTTGGATGAACTGTTTGTGATGAGAAATTACAACACAGACGGTTAATACAGTTAGTTCGCGTGTGATTCTGTGTGTACAAAAAACTTTGAAAAATGCAAACTAGTTGCTTGCGGTGGCTAGGAGTATCGCACACGATGCCTCTGCGAGTACTCGTGTGCGATGATTAGTAAGTTACACATACGTTTCCTTATGTAAACACTTGTGTGATAAATAACACGTGGCACTAGATACGGTATTCGGGTTGTGTGTGTGCTCCACTTAGTCTTCCCTTGCTCCAGCGAATGCTTCCCGCATTCCACATGGGTGAATTGTAAAATCCACGCTTCTTCCCTCACCGGTTTCCCGCCACCAGCTAACGGCTTGCTGCATATAACCAAGGCGGCAACGCACCGCCGCGACACTCTGCGCAGGTCTAGTCCTCACCCATCTACCATTAGTTGTTCCAAGCATGCCAGGCAAAGACCAAAGCTTCAATATCGACCCCTACCTGCATTACATCTTCGGCGAGGAGAACGAGCCGGAGCAGGTTAGGGAGCAAGAGCTTCATTGGCCGGTGCAGGCACCATGGCCCATCGGTAGCGATATCGGCATGACAGTCCTTGGGAGCACAATCGACATATTGTAGAGGAGGTGTGATGAGCAGTTTGCCATCCACGGTGCAAAAGATCCAGAGCTGCTCGGTGGCATGATCGACGACCCACCCGAAGAGCCGCTGTCACTAGTGCTCAACAAGATCCCGATGCCCCGCAAGGAATGGGCAGAGGACCTCTGCGATTCAGTCAAGACACATGTAGCCTGCGGCTTCATCATTGCCCGCGGCGACCGTGTCAACCTCGATCCCGATGATGTGGTGGCCAGGCTCAAGCGCATCCTTGGCGGAGTTGACGTCCCTGACGAAGTAGAACATTGCCAACGTGATATCTTGAGGATGCAGGTGATGGACGGAATTTGCTACCAGGACAGATCCATGGAAATGGATCGGTTCCGCAGAGTTGTCATGCGCGTGATTGCACACTGTCAAGCTCTTCTGGAAGAGGCCCAGGAGCCCCAAGAGCCTCCCAGCGCCAGCAGCTCCGTAGGCGGAGGCGGGTCGGGACAGTTGGAGTGAACGCCCGCAAGGGTGTTATGCTGATCATGGAGTTCGAGAAGACCATCGTCGGAAGGCTGCCAGCATAGCCTTTTAGCTTATATTTTGTTATAATTGTATGAATATGTAGCTCGTGAGTGTTCTGGGCCTTGCCGCATGTGGCATTTTAAATTATCCTGAATATGTAAGACAATTATTAAGAATTATTAACTGTTGCCATTTTAAATTTGCCTCAATGGCGAGCAGAACGCGCGCAGGGACGCCAGAGCGGAGCGAGCGGCTGCCTCAATGGCGAGCAAAACGCGTGGACGGAAGTGAGCAGAGCGCGCCGCGGCCGCCTCAACGGCAAGCAACCACGCGGTCAACCTTCTGCCATCAATAAATTTTGACCTTGTTTCTCGTCACATTGCAGATTACAACGCAATAAGTAATTGCAAATCTGTTCACACCTATCAAACTAATATGTGTTCACACTTAGCACCGGCCTATAAAAACTACCCACTCGAAAATTACTTCACAGTTCCTCTCCTCATCACCCACAAAACTGGTCTTTCCTATCAAGTCGTTCCCCCATGACCGGTAGGAGGAGTTTAGGGTGGACATATAACTAGGCAGCAAAGACCAAGGCTGCAGAAGCATAGAGAGGTCCCGCCGCGAAGCCGCAGCCGCAGCAGAGATGTCCCGGCGCGCCGCGGAGCCCTCGAACGAGCTCTCACGGGTGCGCGAGGGCTCTCACAAGCGCATTCGTGGCGTCGGCCATCGCGAGGAGCTGGTGTTCCTGAAGTCCTTCCCCGCCGCCGACGATATTCTCGCTGGCGTCACTACGCAGCAGGAGCTAGTCGACGGCTTGATGAAGCTGCTCAAGATCAGCGATGCCTCGGTTGACAAGGCGACCGGCCTCGTCGAGAAACTCATGGGTGACAATGCGAAGCTCCTCAAGTTGCTCGCCGAGAAGGAGGAGGAGGCCGCCACCTGGAAGATGCTGCATGAGCAGAGCAGTGCCTCGAAGATGACGCTGAAAGCGATCATCGAGGAACTGATGGGTGGCTTGAGGAAGCTCCGGATCAAGCGCGAGAAGGAGGTGGAGGAATCTGTAGCTGCTTTCAAGCAAAGTCATGAGGAATTGAAGAAGGAGCTGGAGAATTTCGTTGCCCGGCGATCCATCGACGAGTAGAGACAGTAGCGACCCAGATCGTTGTCTGCAATTTCCTACTTCTTTTGCCCCCGTGTCTTCCGGGCTTTGCCGCATGTGGCATTTTAAATTATCCAGAATATGTAAGACAATTATTATCTGCGCCAATGTAAATTTGTCGTCGTATTATCCGTTGCCATTTTATTTGTGGTCATATTATCCATTGCCCTATGTGGCAATTTAAATTAGGGTCGAATACGAGTTGTGAACACGAACAAAGAAAATGTTGCCATGGGATCACAAGCAAACACCCTCCGTCTAGGTGCTTTAATTAACCCATTAATGGAGAAGTTGTGAGCGAGGCGGGCGGCGGCTGGTGCATGGAGGTCAAAGAGCTCGCTTCCTGATGAGCATGGGCAGCCTTGCTGCTCGCACGTGTCCCGTCGAGCCTGCAAGGTGGACAGGATGCACGCGTCCCGTCGAGCCTGCGCGGCGGATTGCTCGCACGCATCCTGTCGAGCCTGCACGGCGGACTTCTCGCGCTCGTCCCGTCTAATCAAACAGCTGCACGCACGCCACCGAGTTTGGTTAAATTTCGACACGGTAAATATAATACAACCGTTTGCGATATTAAGGTGTCAGCTTTTTGTTTCAAAAAGGACTTCGTTGGCTACTAATGTGTGCGCCTCTTCTCAAACTGGACGATTTTTTTACCATGGCATATATGTGCCATGTCATGAAACCATGCCAAGTTTCATGTTTTTTGGGTGACTTTTTGATTTACTAGGATTTAAAAACTGAGATTCTCAATGTTTCAGGACGATGACAAGTTTGTAATTCATTCCCATTCCTTAAATGAGACATAAACATGCACCCAATGACAGATGTACGATTTCCCACCCATTTTCTTCACTGGGGCATGTGCTTGTAGTTCAAATTTGAAATATGGACTACATTAAATGTGTAGAAAACTTAGTAATTAATAATATATACAATGGCCAAACAAACCCTGAACAGTTTCAAATTTCGGCCCGACACTCCTATTATTCTATGTTTCCTGTAGAAAACAAAGTTCAAGGCGAGAAGAGGCAGCGATTATGGTTTCGCCCACAATAGGGGCTTGTTGCCCTACCGGAACCACGAGGGTTGCGACAGGCTCCGGTTTGTAAGAGGCTTGTAATAGAGCTTCGCCAAAATTGGACAATTATATGTACCATGTAGTGACACCATGCCAAGTTTCATGATTTCCTGGTGAGTTTTGGACTTACAGAGATTTAAAACCGAGATTCGCAATGTGTGTGGCCAAGCCAGGACGGCGAGACGGTTGAATTCGTTCCCATCCGTTCCATGGGACCTAAACATGCACCCCAAGGAAACATGTACATTTTTTCTAGCCATTTTGGTGCACTAGAGCATGTATTTGTAGTTCGGATTTGAATTATGGACATTAAATGCCTAGAAAACTCAATTAATGAATAAAAAAGGTCAAACGAACCCTGAATAATTTCAAAGTTCAGCGCGAATCTCCCGTTGTTCCGTGTTGCGTGTAGAAGAAAATACGAGGCTAGAAGAGGGAGCGATTATCGTTTGGCCCACAAGGGGACACGTTTCCCTATCGAAACAACGAGGGTTCTTGCAACAGGCTCCGGTTTGTAAGAGGTTTGTAATAAAGCTTGGCCCAAATTGGCAATGTTTTTACCACGACATATATGTGCCATGATGTGACACCATGCCACCTTTGATGACTTTCTGGTGAGTTTTGGATTTATGGGGATTTAAAAACTGAGATTCGAAATGTTTGAGGACGAGCCAGGACACCGGTACGGTTGTAATTCGTTCCTATTCCTGGCATGGGACCTAAACATGCACCCAAGGACACATCTATAATTTTTCTAGCCATTTTGGTGAACTGGAGCATGTATTTGTAGTTTAGATTTGAATTATGGACATTAAATGCCTAGGAAACTCAATTAGTTTACAAAAAGGCCAAACGAACCCTGAATAATTTTAAATTTCAGCACGGATATCATGTCGTTCCATGTTGCCCGTGGAAGAAAATACATGGTGAAAAGAGGCAGTCACTGGTACACGTCGGTGCTATACAAACGGTATTTAACCCCTTCCCGCGACGGCGTTCGGAATCGTCACCTAGTGAGTGTGGGCGCTAGGGGGGGTCCTTCCCACACGACCCAGAAACCGTCGGGGATATGCCCTCCTGGCACATACGCTCGACAAAATGAGGTCGTGTGCGACCGGCGAGCGACCAAATACGGTTATACGTACAGTAGTGCTAAAAAATACAATTATACAGGCAAAATCGTTTCCGGTCGTAAGTACATCCCACACAGTCAGTCCCTGCTAGACGTTTCCGTTCATATATACATCCCACACAGTCACTCCAAGGAAAATGTTTGCGCAAGGTGGCGTAATGCAAAGCGTTTTCAAGAGAATGTCATGTGTGATTGTTCATTGATCCAACATGGTTTATTCCTAGAAAATGTGTGTGTTGCCTGAGGTCATCGACCATAGTGTTTTCTCAATAACCGTTTGCAATAGGAAAATCCAATTAGCGGGCTAATTGCTGTATTATTAATAATCCATTTACTAATCTAATTGACATTCATAGTAAGCACACAATATATTCCATTTCCATATTAAGGAAGCAGGATTTCATAATTGAAATACATCGGAGTACAACATGATATAGCTTCAGCACTCAGCTACCCCATTACACAACTGCACCAGCAGCAAGTTTCACATGCAACATCTAGAACCTTTCGAAATTAGCATCATAGACGGTACATAGAGAGATGCATCTCATCTGGAAAACTGCTGAAGCGGAAGGCGAATATTGAGCCTTCATTCATGTTGAAGGTCTTTGCAACTTTAGGCCAGTGCCTGTGGATGATTGACCGTCCATCCTTCGACCTCTTCAGGAACACTTCAATATTGAACCGTGGGTGTTGTATGAAAACTTTCCTCGCCTCCTGACCACAGAGGTGGTTTGAGAAGTAATCATCAGTGAACCCTGAAAACAAGGATGTGCATAAATATCTTCTCTATATTGGAAATGGGGCAGAGGAATAAAAAAAGGCAAGGTATAATAGTTAGTACCATCTTGTAAACCTCAGTGCTTCCCATTGTTTCCCTGCAACACATATAAGGTAGTTAGTCATCAGGTTAAGTAAGGGTTCACATGCTATCAGTAAAATATGTTGATGATAAATAAGCACATTGCACATTCATCAGATTAATTCAAGCCACATGGAAAACCCATTTATCCAAACCAAGCATGATTAAGAACTAGGAAATATAGCACCTGTATATGTTTCGCATATATTAAGTGCAGCCAAATTCGATTTATCCTCACATGGTATACAATAACAGAATGCAGCCACAACAATTGAACATCGCATTGCAGAATTGAACCAAGCAGTTAACTAAACGCCACAACAAATGAACCAAACGTTAACTGAGCACCACATTGCACAATGTAACATACTCCTAATAGAAGATCAGACAGTTAACCAAACCAAGCATGCTTAACAACCTGGAAATATAGCAATGTTTCTCATGTATTTAGTACAGCCAAATTCGATTTATTTCTCACATGGTATACAATAACAGAATGCAGCCACAACAATTGAACATCGCATTGCAGAATTGAACCAAGCAGTTAACTAAACACCACAACAAATGAACCAAACGTTAACTGAGCACCACATTGCACAATATAACATACTCATAATAGAAGATTAGACAGTTAACCAAACCAAGAATGCTTAACAACTTGGAAATATTGCACCTTGAAGAATTGAACATCACATTTGAAGAATTGAACAAAGAAGTTAACTGAACACCACATTGCACGACATATAGAACATATACACTATAGCAGAAGATTGCATGGTAAAAGTAGATAGCACAATTCACTAGAATTTGTTAAGGAAAGGCAGTAGCTAGCAAACTGAACATGGGTCCTTATAGTGAGCTAATAAGACAAGCTACTCCTCATTGTCGGAGATATCAATGACGATAGGCTCCTTGGACATGGAAGAGGGTGAGGCCTCCGCATCGTGGGTGCCCTCGTTGTAGTGGTGAGTTGCTTGAGCCGCTCCCGGCACCAACCTGCTGGCTCTCGAGATGAGGTAAGCACATGTCGCTGAGAAAACACCTCATAGTCTTCGTCGAAGGCAGCGCCGGTGGCCTCGAGAAAATGCCACGAACTGTCGTTTAAAGCAGCCAACCGTGTCGCGGCATCGGCGCGCGAGGCGTCAACAGTGGCCTCGACCACGAGGTGCTCCTCCAAGATCTGGGGGTCGGCACAAATGGCAGCCAGCGCGACCTCATCCGCGCGTGCGGCCGCGATTGGCTTCTCCGCTGCCAATGCTCCTTGAGATCCTGGCTATACTGCATGCACCATGGCTTAGGCCGACGCTTATTTGGTGGAGGGGTCGGTGATTTGGGTGGAAGGTGTCGCGCTTGCACCGGCGGTCAGGGCATGTGGGATGTGGAAGGAGGAGGAGGATGGGGGTCGGGTGTGGATTACCTGCCTAGATAGGCGAGGCCGAGCAGCGCGAAGGAGGGTCGCCAGCAAGGAGGCGGCGCTACAAGCAAGGAGTGAAGGTTTCAACTTGGAAAGGAAGGCAGAAATAGGGGAAATGTGGCTTTTGGTAAGGGGGAGGGGGCGGGGAGGTAGATATTTCCGCGGAAGCCGAAAATTTGGAATCGCTTCAGCGAAAAAACTAGTGTGCAAAGTGTCATCAGACACGGTCCCTTATTCAGAGCGGGCTGTGGACTGTAGCAGTCGCACCATCTCGCGTAAGCCGTATGCGTACTATACTCCGGCGGTGCTCCAAGATATTTTGTGCTGCATCTCACATAGTTAGTTATAATAAACTGTGTGGGATCTGCTTGATTTTTGGTCTTGATTTGAATTACATATTGGGGTCGCAGCGGCCATGGACGGTGTTGAATTGCTAGACCTTTTATTTGCAGTGAACATGCAACTATATGTGTGTCATAAAAGAATTGGAATTATTCAGGGTTTGTTTGGACATTTTTATGCATTAAGTGAGTTTTTAATGCATTTATGTGCATAATTCAAATTTGAACTACATGCACATGCTCTAGTGCATATAAATTGGTTGAAAAATCAAATCTTTGTCCTTGGGTGCATGCTTAGGTCACATGCAAGAAATGGAATGAATGTCAAACACCCTGCCACCGTCAATCGACCGCAAACATTGAGATACCTGGTTTTTAAATTCTAGTAAATCCAAAACTCGTCTGAAATTCATGAAACTTGGCATGCTATCATGGAGCGGCATCAACATGTCATGGTAAAGTTTTTGTCCCATTTGGGGAAGGTTTGGGTATATGCTTCTCACAGACCAGAGCTTCTCACAACAAGCATGATGGTTTCGGTAGGGAACCCCCCACCTTTGGGGACGAAATGACATCCATTGCCTCTTATTGCTTTCAATTTTTTTTCTTATGTCAACATAGTACAACAGGAGTGTTGTGTTATTTTTTGTGATTTTTCGGGGTTCGTTTGGACATTTTTATGCATTAAGTGAGTTTTCAATGCATTTATGTGCGTAATTCAAATTTGAACTACGTGCACATGCTCGAGTGCATGTAAATTGGTTGAAAAATCAAATATTTGTCCTTGGTTTCATGCTTAGGTCCCATGCAAGAAATGGGAATGAATGTCCAACACTCTGCCACCGTCACTCGGCCGCAAACATTGAGATACCTGATTTTTAAATTCTAGTAAACCCAAAACTCGTCTGAAATTCATGAAACTGGCATGCTATCATGGAGCGGCATCAACATGCCGTGGTAATTTTTTTGTCCCATTTGGGGCAGGTTTTGGTATATGCTTCGCACAAACCAGAGCTTCTCACAACAAGCATGATGGTTTCGGTAGGGAATGCCCCACCTTTGGGGACGAAACGACATCCATTGCCTCTTATTGCTTTTAAAATTTTTCTCGTGTCAACATAGAACAACAGGAGTGTTGTGTTATTTTTTGTGATTTTTCGGGGTTTGTTTGGACATTTTTATGCATTGAGTGAGTTTTCAATGCATTTATGTGCATAATTCAAATTTGAACTACATGCACATGCTCAAGTGCATATAAATTGGCTGAAAAATCAAATCTTTATCCTTGGGTGCATGCTTAGGTCCCATGCAAGAAATGGGAATGAATGTCAAACACCCTGCCACCGTCACTCGGCCGCAAACATTGAGATACCTGGTTTTTAAATTCTAGTAAATCCAAAACTCGTCTGAAATTCATGAAACTTGGCATGCTATCATGGAGCAGCATCAACATGCCTTGGTAATTTTTTTGTCCCATTTGGCTGTGCCAGATGGTCCACGACGCTGGCCTGCGGCATGGCACCATGGATCGTCTGCACACAGTGTTGGTGACCGGCTGGTGGATGGCCGCCGTCGACGCCAACTATGACTCTCAGTATGACTAGATGATTGTTGCACCACCTATAGGTTCACCATCGTCAAGAAGCTCGCGGACGACATCGCTGTACTCCTCCAGCCCGCGCACCCGGGATCCTCATTGCCTGCCACCCTAATCGGCCTCCATGGTCGGAACCTCTTTCAAGCACTGGTGGCCCTGCGACTGCTCGCCGACGCCACGAATAATGTCCACCTAGAGGTTGCGCTCACCGCGAGGCGCCTCGCTCTGCAAGAAACCGTCGACCTACACATCCATGTGTACGAGCGAATCATGTACATAGGTATCTACAAGGCCAGTGAGGACTCTACGACGTTGGCCTTCTTCAACCGGCTGGAAGCCTTGGATGCCTTTGCTGAGAAGCACCTTGACCTCGCCACAAAGGCCGCCGCCCCTTAGCCGTCGGTCGGTGGCCCGGCGCACTGAGTTGAGGAGGAGGTCGTACGTTGATGGACACATCTTTCTTCTTGCCTCCTGTAACCACCACTGTGATCGCATCATCATGGCCTTAATTCTTATTGTGCTATTGCATTCTCGTTCTAGTCAATACAGCCTTTGACTGATTCATCTTACCATTTTACTAGAGTTTTTTTCCAGTAAGTTTAACATGAGCGCTTTACAAAAGAAAAACAAACTACTCCTCTTGATGTGGTCAGAGCGAAGTACTAATAGGCACAGAAACAGATCCCTTTGCTTAATTATATGCATCACTGTAACTATTACTCCATCCGTCAATTTATAAGTTGTGCTACCAGTGTTTGGGGCTGGCGCATGATCACACACGTTCGTGTGCATGCAGTTGCGCCGGGCACGGCGCGACGATACAGTTACCCGCTGCAAAAACTGCCATGCGGGGGACGTGGCATTGACCATTGGGCGGCAACAGTCGGTCATCCGGGTGCCCAATAAAGGATGTAAAGAGGGATCCTACAATAGCAAGGACCAGCTTCGCTACCGATACCTCATCTAACAGAACTCCCAAGTTAAGTGTGCTGAGGCTGGAGTAGTCATCAGATGGGTGACCGGATGGGAAGTGGCCTCGATGTTAAATTAACTGATGTGATGGGTCACTGCAAACATTTAATTGCGTTGAATGTATATAGTGCTCCATCATATTAGTTGAATTAACCTCGAGGTCCTTGTGTCGAGGTGGGCGCACGGCAGATGCCAAGGGATGCTTAAAGAGAGGAGGAGGCTCGATGGCACTGGTGGGCTCCAGAGGTGAGGTCGGCATGAGCGAGCGAGGGACGCAAGACATACCCAGGTTCGGGGCTCTCCGGAGAGATAACACCCCTAGTCCTGCCGAGTGTGGTTTATATGTAACAGTACATAGTTGCTCCTAGAGCTGTATGGAGGAAGAAGGAAGGCCGGCCAAGGCTTAGGCAGCTTCCTCTCCTTGGGTGCTGCCTGCTAGGTGAATGTGTGTGATCGCCTGTGCGATTGATGAGGTTCCTGTGTGAGTTCTCGAGTTCGCCCGTATGCATGAGGGCTCCTAGGGGGTTTTATAGGTCAACCCCCCAGGGGTACAATGGTAATGTTACAAGGTTGTAGGGCCCGGTCATCAGTGTCCGGGAACCCGATGCTGGGATCCGCCAGGTACCAGGACTCGCCAGGTTCCTCGGGCGTGGGACCCGCCGGGTACAGGGGCATTGTTGGCCATCTTGTCGATCGTCAGGGAGTGGCCGGATTGAGTTGGCTACAGTGGCGCTCCGTCAGGTTGCCGCTTGCCGGCGTCATGGGTGACGACGATTGCTCCGAGGCCGCACCAGCCCTGGTCAGCGGGTAGTTGGTGTCGGCGTTCTGGGAACGTGGGTCCCCAGACTTGCCTGCCTGCGGCCCACGGCGTGGCTTTGCTAGCAGGCCCATACGACCCATCTTCATCAACAAGGCATCCAAGACCCTCGCGAGGGGCCAAGCCTCGTGAGGCGGATGACGCAAGACCTCCTCAGGAGCGGCCTCGTCAGGCAGGCTCGCGAGGGGCGGAGAGATCAAGGCAAGGCAAACCTCGCGAGGTTCTCATGACGTGAGCCATGATGATCGAGACCAGGCGGGCGCCAGCGCGTGCAGCGTCCTTGTTTTCTCTTTGGTGCAAAGGAGGCAAGCGTAGGCGCGGAGTACCGAGGCATCAAGCAAGGGTTTCCATATCAGTGCAACGAGACCAAGACCAGCAGGGCGGCAAGTTGGAGGTCACCATGGAGCCCAAGGCGGCGTCACCACCAGAGCCTTTCGCAGGCGAAGACTACTTTTGTCAGGATAAGCTGTACTAGCTGTCCCCTTTCAAATTGGCCGTTGTTGGCTCCCTTCCCGCTCAATATTTGGGGAGAGGACCAGGGCCTCTATAAATAGGACTAGCCACCATAGTAGGAAGCAACTCATCTGAACTGAGCCTGAGCTGATCGAATCCTCACCCACACAAGTTCGCCAAGCACAAGAACACCTCAACCTTAGGAGGCTGTTCTTCCCCCTTGTACTGTTCATCCTCAGCCCAAGAGGCAATCCACCACCACCACACTGGAGTAGGATATTACACCACAACGGTGGCCCGAACCAGTATAAATCTTGTGTCCCTTGTGTTATGAGTTCATCGAGTTAGACCGTAACATCTTAGCAAACCTAGGACGTGGATCGGTAGGGGGGAAATCTTCATGCGCACCCCAGTGTTCGAACCTTGAGGGTTTTGCCGAAACCTGTGATCCGACATTTGGTGCGCCAGGTAGGGGTGCGCCGAAGCCTCCCTCCCTTCGATCTGCGCTCCGTTGCTTCATCGTCGCCATGGCGGATGCTCGCCGTGCTCGCGCAGAGCGCCGGGCTGCCCTCGCCGCCCGTGTTGCTCAGGCGGCTCCCGTTAGCGGGCCACCCGGTCGTTCTCCGTCGCCTGCCGCCAACGCCGCCACCGGCCCGATGGGGAACGAGCAGCAAGCATCCTCGCTACACCCCTCGGTGCGGCGGGATGGCCGCACCGCCACTCCATTGCTGACCCCGGCTGGTTCGTCATCCCATGCTCATCGCGCTCCCGTGGATGCGCAGGCTGCTTTGTGCATGGCGCGCGAGCTCCTGCGCTACTGCCCCGCCGACGACCTCTACGAGGACTGGCTCGACCGCATCGCCGAGCTTGTCAGCGCCGCAGGGGGCTCCCCTGCGCCGTCCCTCTCGCTGCCTCGTCCTCCGTCAGCCATGGGCGGCGTGGCCCACGGAGCGCCTCCGCCACCTCTGCCCCAAGACGGAGTCTTGGCACCAAGGCGAGTGGCCCCACGGCGCGACCTGCCTCGTCCGGCGCCCGTGCAAGAAGAAAAAAGCTGCCAAGAGGTCCCACGGACACGAGAAAACGCCCCCGCGCTCCCTGCACCACCACGGCAAGACCGCGCGCCACCTGCGGTGGTGGTGCGCGGACCCCATCAAGAACAAGTTCTCCACCAGCGTCGAGTCCCTATGACCACGGCAGGTTGCCGCGCCTTCACCCCTGAGCTGTGTAGCATCGCCTGGCCCGGCAAGTTCAAGCCGGACCTGCCTCCTCGCTACGATGGCACCCCCGACCCCGCGGAGTTCCTGCAGCTCTACGAGCTGAGCATCGAGGCGGCCAACGGCGACAAGAAAGTCATGGCGAACTGGTTCCCCATGGCTCTCAAGGATGGCGCCCGCTCCTGGCTCTTGAACCTGCCTCCAGGCTCGATCTCCTCCTGGGACGAGATGCGCAACCGTTTTGTTGCTAACTTCCAGGGCACTCGCGACCGCCCGCCGGCCGCGGGTGACCTGCGCCGCGTCAAGCAACAACCGGGAGAGACCCTCCAGAAATACATCCAGCGCTTCAACAACGTTCGCCTCAAGATTCCCAAGGTGACGGACGAGGCCATCATCTCCATGTTCTCTGATGGCGTCCGTGACGTCAAGATGAAAGAGGAGCTCACCATCCGCGAGGAGCTGTGCACATCTCTGGAGCTGTTCAACCTAGCGACCAAGTGCGCAAGAGATGAGGAGGGGCACCTCTCCCTCCTCGAGCTCCCGGCTGCAGACCCGGAGGAGAAGAAAGCCAAGGCCAAGGACGTGAAGCGTAAGGGAGCAGCCGTGCTCATGGCGGAGCCGGACACGAAGCGCGGCAGGGACCAGCCCGAGTCATCCAAGAGCAGCCGACCATTCTGAGCCTTCCATAACCTGCATAGCCACGACACCAGCGACTGCCAGGAGCTCAGAGCCATTCGAGAAGGACGCTTCGGTCGACGCCCTGAGCGCAACGACCGGGGCTACGGCCGAGGAGGAGGACGTGGAGGCAGACGCTGGGATGACCGCGGCCCACGCCAGAAATGGCGCGACCGACCTCATGAGGACCATTGGCAGGATCAGCCTCGCGAGGGCGCCTGGAGGGATCAGCCGCGTGAGGATCGTCCCCAGGGCAACGCCGGTCTTCCTCCGCTACCGCCACCACCAAGAAGGAATGCCGACCTCCATCAAGATGAGGGGGCTGGGGCTTTCAGGAGCCACGTGCTATCGCCGGCATCTTGGGCGGAGCTCAAGCCCCAGCCTCGCAGCGTATCTTCAAGCAGTTTGCTCATGAAGTGAATGCAGTCCTCCCCAAGCTCGAGGCCACATGCCCGCTCAGATGGTCGAGTGCCCCATCACCTTCAGTTCGGCAGATCAGCTCAAGTGCGCAGCTACTGCAGGCGTCCTCCTAATGCTTTCTTCACCAGTCATCAGCAACGTGCAAGTCACCAAGACCCTCATCAATAGCGGCGCAGGGCTCAACGTCCTGTCCGTCGACACGTTCGACAACCTCCAAGTGACGTATGACCAGCTTCAGCCTACCAAGCCTTTCTCAGGAGTGACCGACGGTTCCACCACACCGATAGGGCAGGTCCGCCTCCCTGTCACCTTCGGAGAACGCAACAACTACCGCACCGAGCTCATCGACTTCGACGTCGCCTACATCCGCCTGCCATATAATGCGATCCTCGGGTACCCAGCCCTGGCCAAGTTCATGGCGGTGACCCATCACGGCTACAATGTCCTCAAGATGCCGGGAAGCGGCGGAATCATCACAGTCCCGTGCGAAGAAAGAGATGCGGTGTGCTCCCTCGAGCGTGCCTTCCAAGCTGCAGCAATCGACGACCCCGACAGCAAGGGCGAGCGCCCTCCTGAGGCCACCCCCAAGAAAAAGAAGCAGCTGCACCGTGCAGGACCTCAGGCAAGCGGCGCCTCGTCAGCATCGGCGCCCGCACCTGGGGGGCCTCCCTCCATCGCATAGGAAAGCGCGCCCGACGCCCCTCTCGGGCAGGGCTCGGGGGCTCTCTTTTGGAGGGCCTCAAACTTTGCCAACATCACGAGGGAGGCGCTTGGGCACCACTTGGAGGCGTGCTTCACGGCACATTTCCCTCAGGAGGACACAGGGCGAGGAGCGCCCACCGCTCAGGAGTTCATCACCAAGACCACTCAGGAACTGCAAGACGCAAGGGCCATGCGCGGCGGCCGCCGCTCACCAGGCGCAGCTCCCCATCCAGGCGAGGATGCCAGGCTGCGCGTCTGCATCGATGTCCCAGGGCTCAACAGGGCCGCATCTCAGGAGCTTTTCTGTCCTTCGCGCATGGGACGCTACGAGGGCCCACCTCACAGCTACGTTCGCATGCCTTTTGGCCTGCCGAGCGTGGCGTCTGCCTATCAGCGCAACCTGCGGAGCATCCTGGCGGCTTAGGAGGCCAGACATCATGCCGTCCTGACAGAGATGGAGACGGTCCTCAAGGAACCACCGGGACCCCCAGAGCCTCCCGAGGCTCAGGGCCCCGGTGGCTTATGAGGAGCAACCCCTTCGCCGCGTAGCTTCAGCTGCCCCAACTCTCCTTCATCAACAGAACCAGGTGACAATTTCCAAGTTTATTTAGCTGGGAGTGCCCCCAGGGCTGCATCATTCCCAGGCCGCGTGGGTCTGTCCCTGTGGCGTGTATCCCTTTTATGTCTTTAGCTTACCTCGCTGGGAGCGCCCCTCGGGCTGCATCATCCCCAAGCCGCTCGGGCTTGACCCAGTGGCACGTATCTTCCCTGCATTTACTTGAACTAGTTTGCTTTCCATGCTTAACCTACCTATGACTATCGCTTGTTCAATCGTCACCCACCACGGGGGCTACTCACGCTGGCACGACGGTTGTGCACGGGTCTGTCCCTGCAACGTTGACAAACCTGAGCGGCTGAGCTCTGGCTCGCGGCGCGCCCCGCGCACGTCACCTCACCAGGCCCTCAGTGCCGTTATTCCCTTGCGGAGCAACCGGCGGCCGACCGACAACCATGATGGCAAACTGTGTTTCTCCTTGTGCTGGCTTGCAGGAATCTCGTGAGAATGACAGCAGGCGGCACCGCGAGCTCCCTCTTCTCACGTGCAATCCGCTTGCGCGTTAAAAGGGGGGCTCCTGAACATCGTGACTCAGGAGCTCCTACTGGCTCTCCAGCCCTCACCCCCTGACCTTGACCAACGCACGCGACTGGCATACTAGCGGTGGCTGAGCTCGCTCGAGGGCCGGGACCTGAGGACGTAGAGCATGAAGGAGAGCGTGGGGAAGAGTGGGAGGCTCGTATGGGCCTGACCTGGCTACTCTGTGGACGCCTACGCACGAACCTGGTGCATCGCGAAGAATTAACCCCGACTTGTCAAGATAAGTCCCGCGCTCAGACCGGCCAATCGTTGGAGTCTGGGGGTCATGCTTGCCGCAGTCCTGTTGCGGCAACGCGGCCTCCCTTTCTTACTTTACCACGGCTGCTTGAGCGCTAAAGGGGAACCCCTAAGCATCGCGCCTCAGGAGCTCTTACTGGACCTCGGGCCGCTCACCTCCTGGCCTTGACCACGGCACGCGACCTGGCATACCAGCGACGGCTGCAGCTCGCCTGGGGACCGGGACCTGTCAGCGCAGAGCAACAAGCCGTCGCGAGGTTGGAAAGGGCAGACCGAGCCTAAACAGGACATGCGTTCACAAATTTCAATAATAAGGATAATATCAACAAAAGGCATTACAGACCCTTTACGCGCCCTCACGGGGTACTACTCGATTCCTCGCAGGGAACAAAAGACGAGAACTTAGGGGAATCCTATCTACACGCCCCCGCGGCCGACGTCATGATCAATAGTGGGCCACGGGAGGCCGGTGCCAACCCCATCCAGATCAGCGACGACGGCGGCTGGACGCTGCAGCCTTGCTCTGGGCACGATGAGAGCTCGGGGGCACGTAGCTGTCGTCGCTCGTCTCCGGAGTCTCGTAGAGCTCAGGAGAACCGCTGGACTCCCAAGAAGTGCTGCTGCTGGAGGGCCGCTGGTGGGGCGCGCATCGTACTGGCGCTCCCCACCAGGGCAGCACTCCAGGCGGTGGCCCTCCGCATTGAAGACCTTGGAGGACAGCGTGGAGGCGCCGTCATAATCGAAGTGGATCGCGAGGGCGCCCTTAGCGCGGCAAACCCACGTGACCTCACCCCAGCCGCGGGTCATGAAGACTTTGCCGGAGGAGACCGCTTCAACCTCTGCTCCGGTCGCCGGAGCGTCGCAGTCGGCGTGCTGCAACCAAAGCTCGAGGGGTCCCCTCGACGACATCACGTCGGAGAAGAACCGCAGGAGGCGGATCCAAGTGCTCGGGGGCATCGCCGCCCACAACACAAGCTCGCGCGAGGAGTCCATGTCGTGGGCAGCGACCCGCGCCGCGGCGGCACGTCGACCTTGGCCAAGGCACGCGCGCCGACGCTCGTCGCCTCTCCCTCCTCAGCCCTCGGCTTGGGCGTACAGGGGTAACGGATACCCAGGAGGACGCCGCTCGCACCAAGGCCTCGTCACCACCTGCATCGCCGCTGTGTCGCGGCGGTGAACCGGCCTCTTCTTCGGCGGGGGCGGCGCCGGCCCGTTGAGGGGAGTCTTTCCTTTCTCCGCAGCAAAAAACCTTCGGATGGGCGCCATCGATGTCAGCGGTGAAGCAGAGGAGGAAGAAGCAAGAGGAATGGGAAGAAATGGTGACGGGGGCTCTGCCCCCTCCTCATTTTTAGTAGGAGAAGGCCAACCAGCGCCCCCACGATCACAGGTAATGATGGTTTTCCTTGCATGTTGCAGGGACTTATCAAATTGGGCAGTTGCCGAGGCAGCATGGGGAAGCGGAAATGCCAACATCCAGTCAACCGCCACGCGTCGACCAAGGCCGCAGGCTATTGGGGCCCGCGATGCTCCGTACTTGACCTTTGGCTTCGCCTCGAAGCCAAGCCCGAGCGCGCCTTGGGCCCGGGGGCTACTGTCGGCGTTCTGGGAACGGGGGTCCCTAGACTTGCCTTCTTGCGGCCCACAACATGGCTTTGCTAGCAGGCCCGTACGACCCATCTTCATCAACAAGGCATCCAAGACCCTCGCGAGGCGGACGATGCAAGACCTCCTCAGGAGCAGCCTCGTCAGGCAGGATCACGAGTGGCGGAGAGATCAAGGCAAGGAAAACCTCGCGAGGTTCTCGTGACGTGAGCCATGATGATCGAGACCAGGCGGGCGCCAGCGCGCGCAGCGTCCTTGTTTCCTCTTTGGTGCAAAGGAGGCAAGCGCAGGCGCGGAGTACCGAGGCATCAAGCAAAGGTTTCCATATTAGTGCAACGAGACCAAGACCAGCAGGACGGCAAGACGGAGGTCACCATGGAGCCCAAGGCGGCGTCACCACCAGAGCCGTTTGCAGGCGAAGACTACTTTTGTCAGGATAAGCTGTACTAGTTGTCCCCTTTCAAATTGGCCGTTGTTGGCTCCCTTCCTGCTCAATATTTGGGGAGAGGAACAGGGCCTCTATAAATAGGACTAGCCACCATAGTAGAAGGCAACTGAACGGCCTGAGCTGATCGAATCCTCACCCACACAAGTTCGCCAAGCACAAGAACACCTCAACCTTAGGAGGCTGTTCTTCCCCCTTGTACTGTTCATCCTCAGCCCAAGAGGCAATCCACCACCACCACACTGGAGTAGGGTATTACACCACAACGGTGGCCCGAACCAGTATAAATCTTGTGTCCCTTGTGTTATGAGTTCATCGAGTTAGACCGTAACATCTTAGCAAACCTAGGACGTGGATCGGTAGGGGGGAAATCTTCGTGCGCACCCCAGTGTTCGAACCTTGAGGGTTTTGCCGGAACCCGTGATCCGACATTTGGCGCGCTAGGTAGGGGTGCGCCGAAGCCTCCCTCCCTTCGATCTGCGCTCCATTGCTTCATCGTCTCTATGGAGGACGCTCGCCGTGCTCGCGCAGAGCGCCGGGCTGCCCTCGCCGCCCGTGTTGCTCAGGCGGCTCCCGTCAGCGGGCCACCCGGTCGTTCTCCGTCGCCTACCGCCAACACCGCCACCGGCCCGATGGGGAACAAGCAGCAAGCATCCTCGCTGCACCCCTCGGTGCGGCGGGACGGCCGCACCGCCCCTCCATTGCTGACCCCGGCCGGTTCGTCATCCCATGCTCATCGCGCTCCCGTGGATGCGCAGGCTGCTCTGTGCATGGCGCGCGAGCTCCTGCGCTACCGCCCCGTCGACGACCTCTACGAGGACTGGCTCGACCGCATCGCCGAGGTTGTCAGCGCCGCAGGGGGCTCCCCTGCACCATCCCTCTCGCTGCCTCGTCCTCCGTCAGCCATGGGCGGCGTGGCCCACGGAGCGCCTCCGCCACCTCTGCCCCAAGAACCGGTATAAATCTTGTGTCCCTTGTGTTGTGAGTTCATCGAGTTAGACCGTAAGATCTTAGCAAACCTAGGACGTGGATCGGTAGGGGGGAAATCTTCGTACGCACCCCAGTGTTCGAACCTTGAGGGTTTTGCCGAAACCCGTGATCCGACAGTTGGGGGGCACTGTTGCCACGCCCGGCTGACCAGAGGCATGGGCAGGGCACTGTTGCTTTGATCATCAGTTGGTGGAGACTCGTCCCATCGTACGGCTGGGATGGGATGGCCGCTGACCCTTGGCCGGGTTAGAGAACACGCCAGGGGCGGAGCTAGCTTGTTGGTGAAGTCTTGGTGCACCGAGCTTGGCTGTCTTGAGCTGGTTGTTGGGGCCGAGTCGAGGAGTCCGGCCGGGTAGAGAGGCTTGGCCAGGTTGGGCAACCCGGCCAAGCGCGAGCCGGCTTGAGGGGCGATGCTGGCCCCGTCGTTTTTGAAAAGAATCCGGGTTCCGTTGCCTGCCCGGGGTTCATCCCCCCGACACCTTGTTTTGTAATTTGTTACATTTTTTGTTTTTGTACACATGTTGATTGGCTTGAAGAAGGTCTATCTTGTTACTTTTTTATAATTTTTGTTTTTTGAACACATATTGATTGGCTTGAATGAAGGTCTATCTAGTTAGTTTATGACATGTTTCCAAACCATGGACCTCGAGGTTAATTCAACTAATAGGTCGGAGCATTATATACATTCAACGCAATTAAATGTTTTCCAAAAAAAGTGATATGATTTCTATGAAACTTATAAGTCATGTATGTCAAATTAACCTCTGTGTACTTGTTCTCGAATTAACCTCCGGGCCTTTTTGTCGCGTATCACACACATCTTGTTAAGTTGCACCATTTATGTTCTCTTCTCTAATCGAAAACAGTTCATTCGACTGAACCGTATGCCGTATATCACACATACCTTGATCTGGCTGACCGTTTCTATTGATTTCCCTAATAGAAAATAGTTCATCGGAGCGAACCGTATGCCATATATCGCACACGCATTGATATGGCTGCCCGTTTCTGTTGTTCTGTCTAATCGCAAACAGTTCGCCTGGATCAACATTATGCCCTGCTTCACACACCCAACTAAAATTTAAACCGTGTTTGATGCATTTGTCATCGCAAATGTTGTGCACCTTTTTTGATGGTTTTTTACACCACCATTTGCGATTATGGCATGGCACACCGTTTTGTCGAAGGGTCTCTGATCGTAGTGTCACGTTAGCAGCATCCTGCAGTAGTGAGTGAATACGTTTCGCCCACAAGGGGAACACGTTTCCCTATCGGAACCACGAGGCTTCTTTGAGAGAAGCTCCAGTTTGTAAGAGGTTTGTAATAAAGCTTGGCCCAGATTGGACAATGTTTTTACCACGACATATATGAGCCATGAGTGACACCATGCCACCTTTGATGACTTTCCGGTGAGTTTAGGATTTACGGGGATTTAAAAACCGAGCTTCCAAGTGTTTGAGGATGAGCCACGACGCGGGTACGGTTGTAATGCGTTCCCATTCCTGGCATGGGAACTAAACATGCACCCAATGACACATGTATAAATTTCTAGCCATTTTGGTGAATTGGAGCATCTATTTGAAGTTCAAATTTGCATTATGGACATTAAATGTCTAGGAAACTCAATTAGTGTATAAAAAGGCCAAACGAACCCTGAATAAGTTTAAATTTCAGCACGGATATCCTGTCGTTCCATGTTGCCCGTAGAAGAAAATACAAGGCGAAAAGAGGCAGTGATTACGCTTCGCCCACAAGGGGGACACGTTTCCCTATCGGAACCACCAGGAGTCTTAAGCTCCGGTTTCTAAGAGGCTTGTAATAAAACTTGCGCCAAAATGGACGAAAAAAATTCCTCGACATATATGTGCCATGTCGTGATACCATGCCAGGTTTCACGATTTTCGGGTTGGTTTTGGATTTACGGGGATTTAAAAACTGAGATTCTTCTCACGAAATGCTTTCAGATAGCACACGGTTCACTCACGAAAGCTGTGTGCCTACCAAACCGTGGCCGATGCCCTCCTCCCCCTGCTGCGCGCATGATCTGAGTCGTGCGTTCTGATTGGCCAGAACCCAAACCCCACGGATCGTACGTGTGCACCATTGGATGCTCCCAGATCGAACGGCAACCCTGAGCCCTTTCGACAGCACATGCATTCTTTCCTGAGCACGTGCGTTCTGACTGTGCACATGCGTCATGATGCTCACGCTTCCTTCTCTACTAGGTTTTCTAAACAGGCTACCATTTCTCGCCACTCCTCTCATCGGTTTCCCACCTCTTCTCAAATCGTTTTCCCGCTACCATTGTCAGTGCTCATTGAACGCTAGCGGCGACACACCGTCCATGTAAATATCCCACACAGTTTCTAAAAGCACAAATGTGTGTGATAGGAGGGAGTAGGTCCCATAGGGTGACCAGCGTGAAACGCCTTAATGGCAAGGAGGCAATTCTTATCAGCAGGGGGCGGCTTGCCGTCCGCTAGTCTAGTCGAATAGAACGCAGAAGTTAAGCGTGCTGGGGCTGGAGTAGTCCAAGGATGGGTGACCCGGTGGGAAGTTGCATATCTCAAGCTTCATTTACTATGTTTTTATGGGTTACTTTTTGCTCTAAAAAAATTAAAGAATGATTGACTTGATTTGTCATGGCGATTATATAAACCTACTAAATTTTTATGGGTTATTTTTTGCTCTAAAAAATTAAAGAATGATTGACTTGACCTTTCATGGCGATTATATAAACCTTTTTCAGGTTGCATGGAGAGTATTGGGGGCAGGGTATTCTTCTCGAGCATGTCTCCCTTGTCCGGCTTATAGACGCGGCACATATCTGTGGGCTCCCCGTGGTATATATACTGTCCTTTACCGACAATTAGGGGGCCCCACACAATCTATCCCTTTGACCCAACAACGAGAAGGGTTTGACCATGTTAGTTTCCTATTGATAATAGTAAGGTACACGTGCATTGCACGCATGAGATTTGGTAACCAAATTATGAATAAATACCACACTATAGCATGTAAGCTTTGAGTCATATATGCATGATGTAGATGTTCATTTAATTCTTATAGTTCATCTCATCCAAAATCAATTAGTTTTATAATAAAAAAATCTATTTTAAGATTCATGGAATTGTGCATTGCAAAGCATAAAGTAAAAACAAAAAGTGACAATTCATTTAGAAAAAAACGTTTGGGCAATTAAGATATGGAAGATTCTAGAGAACAAAGGAGAAGTGCTTGTGTTTTGAGGTTTGTGCATTATGTTTAAGTTCAACCATGGAGTCTTCTAGATTGTATATGTGGCAGAATCTGGTGGAATGTAGATGATAGACAACGGCCAGTAGTGCTCGGATTTGCCATCTTTGTACCGTCGGATTGGCTTCATCCAATGACCAACTTTCAAAGTTTTTTCGCACACTATATAGGGGTATAGATATAGATGTGTCCCATGCTAGACCAAATAAAGTTTGAGCTCATGCGTGGGACGACCCCCCCTGCCGCTGCCGCCTCGAAGTTGGGAAACTGACATCGTACATACTGAACCAGGCTTGGAGTCGGGTACGGTGTTCGGTTTGTAATGAAGTTGGTGGCCCATCGAAGTTGTGCATTTGGGATTTAAACACATCGCACACTACCGTACCCATACATATTTTCAGGCCGCATGAAGTGTATACGGGGTCTTCTGATCGACCACGTCTCCCTTGTGCGGTTTTTGTGACGACATGCATATCTGTGGGCTCTCTGAGTGTGTATATATCATCCCTTTGACCGATAACGAGGGGTACGTGTTGGCCATGAATGGATTCCTCCTAGTTCGTGTTAGGGCCGGTCACCGTCACATGTCGCTCAACCAAAGCTCGAGCTCATGCGTTGTCAGGATTCCCTCCCACATGCTCGGATTGCTGGGTTCGACCTACATCATACCTTGTGTATCTCGTCCTTAACTACCTTGCCTTCATGGTTGTTGTCTGTATCGAGAGGTAGGCACCACATCTGAATTGTACATTATTTTATATTGAAAACACACATCACCCCTTGCCAACGTACACTATTTTGGGCTGCATGCAAGTGATGCTGGTTTTGTGGTCCCTCTCGTGCGATTTTTATGATGGTTCAATCTATTCGCCCAAGCGGTTTATCGACAACAACAGCTGTCGTTTGGCCAAACGATAGATTCATTGGTCCGTCTTATGGTAGGTCATGGGGACATGCATGTATGAACAAAGTATCGATCATTACGTGCATCCGCCCCGCTGACACGAAGTGGGAGGTGGTGGGCCAAGCATCCTAGCTAGTTATGACATTATGTCATTATCTCTCTCTATGTATATATGCATTGTGTATTTAAAATTTTAAACATCCCCAATATTCCTACATATATTTGGCCACTTCCAGGTGGTTCTTGACTTCTAGCCCCTCTCATCGATCTTCGGCGATGCGCCCAACCGTGGACCCGCGCGGTCAAAGTTGTGCATTGGAATTTTGAACATCACATACCACCCTTTTCACTCATATATATTTGGGCCACATGCTGGTGTGGTTGTCTTCTGACCCTCTCTAACGCTATTTTTTGCTACAAAGACTCTGATGACGCTCAACGGACACGGGTATAATATCTTAACCGTGTGCGATACAAGTGCGTTGTGAATCACCACGCCTGCGCAAGCGCGAGCAAATTAAGGTGGACGTACTGGCTCAACCGTGTGCGATGCAAGTGCGCTATAAAATCACCACGACCGCGCATGCGTGAGTAAAGGGTGGACGTGCTGGCTTAACCGTGTGCGATGCAAGTGCGCTGTAAACCACCACCTGTGCAAGCTAAAGGCGGGTAAGTTTATTTGGAAATTAGGACAAACTGTGTGCGATAGACCAGCTAGCTAGAAATATAAAACAAACTACCCGCCTTGAGCGTTGCAAAAATCGGCGGTTCCGCACCACTTTTCCTTATTATCATACACGCATATTGTTATTGGACCGTCCGCGATCTTGGGCACTCCCGCCCCGCATCAATTCCTTTACCCAAATTTTAGTAGCCGCCGTACTTCAACCGTCGCCCACACTCCTCCAGCACCGACCTTATAGTAAAATTGCAGTAGCCGAGGCATTTGAACCGTCGCCCTCCCTCGTCCACGACCATCTCCACCCACCATTACTAAAAGGGCTTCGGGCTTCCCGCGAGCGGCTTCTTCCATGACTTCCTGGAGTTCTTCGGGCTCCAGCCCCATCATCTGGGCGTCGGCGCCATCGTGCAACTGTCGGGCTGCGTCACCCTTTGCGAGGGGTACCTGGGGGTCGAGCCTTCGATCGACCTCTGGGTGCGCTTCTTCTCCCTGAAGCAGCAGGGGCCGAGGGCCGGGGAGATGTCCGAGTGCGGGGCCGCCATCATCTCCAAGCGGTCGGGCGCTGACTGCCCGAAGATTCCGCTGGAGGATTCTGCCAAGAAGTGGCAGAATTCCTTATTCTACGACTGCATCCTCGGCGCGGACCGCATCAGCTTGCCGCCCTTCGTCAATTCGCCGACGAGGGAGAAGCAGAACTGGGGGTACTACCCCAAGAACCCATCGCAGGAGGTGCTCAACCTGTGCGAGCGGGTGTCGGTGATGAAGGAGTAGGAGGGGCTCACCGGCACCGACCTCATTACCGCCTTCATCGTCCGCCGGGTGCTGCCACTGCAGTAGCGTAGCCATCTCATCGGCCAGATGACCGGCCTCCAGGACCCCAACCGCATGGCGGACTTGCGTCTGGGGGCGGACCAGGTTGCACGCCGGGTTAACGACATCTCCAAGGGCAACCTGCGGGATGACTGGCAGTTCGGGAAAGCCCCGTACAGCCGCGTGAACCCGACACCGATGGTGAGTCCTAGGTCTCCATATTTCGCTGCTACTTATCTTCTTATTCGTCCCGACGCGACGCGGGAGGTGCTTCTGAGCGCCATCCGGCATCCTTACGACCGGGCGTGGGTGCAGGTGGTGCGCGTCGCCTCGAAGGAGCCCGAGGCCCACGGCGAAGAGGAGGAGGTGACCGCCGACGTGGGCGTAGGGCGCCGAGTCGCTAAGTCTCGTGTTTTCTTCTTGAGTTGCCGGTCGGGTTATGGCGTTGGGGGTGCTGACGTGGGCCGTTGATGTAGCGGCGCCGGGTGGAGGAGGAGGCGGCGTGGCCGGAGCCGGGTCGTCTCGGGGGCGCTGGCGGCGAGGCGATCGCACGGGAAGGACAGCGTCGCGCCGCGAGCTCCGGTCGCGAAGCGCGCGACGGACCCGGCCGGGGTGGTGAAGCCCCCCACCTAGAGGAAACGCGCCGTGCCGCAGGAGAGGGCGGCGAGGCCCACCGTCCCGGTGGTGCCATGGTGAGTTTCACTTTTGGCTTGGACCGAGTTGCTGAGTGACTCTGCTTGGCCTGTTATTCAGTTTTTCTTGTGTTTTAGGTCGCCGATCTCACTGGCGCTAGCGGCGGCGGACGTGGCGTCCATCGAGGGCGCCGTGTTCCGAAGGAGCCGGTCCGGCACCGTCGACCGGGACGAGGAGGAGGAGGAGCGGGTGGACCCAGACCTTGGTCTGGACCCGGCCGACGCGGAGGGCTTGGCCTGGCGGGACTGGAACCAGGCCGAGGCGGAGCTAGAGGCGGCGTCGACCCAGGCCTGGTTTAGCGTCGCGGCGACGTGGGCGTGAGCCGGCGAGGAGCCGACGTGGTCGGAGATGCCGGCGGGGACAGTGGTGGCGGTGACGGTCTTCGTGCCGTCGTCGGAGGGGGAGCACGGCCAAGGCAGCCGTGCGGACGCGATGGACCTCGACCGGGAGGTCGTGATCGTTGGGGACGACACCCTGCCGTGAACCAACGTGGTCGAGCGAGCGGGGGCCAACGGAGGTGGCGATGACGCCATTTTGGGGGAGGCGTCGCGGACGGCGCCAGAGGGGGCGGCTCGGACGCAGACGAGCGAGGCGCCGCCGATGGTGGAGCCGCAGGTCGCTTCGCCCACCGAGCCGGCGTCGATGCCGGAGAGGGCGCCGGCGGAAGCGCCGGCCTCGGGGGAGGCGGCCAGCGGGGAGTACACCTGGTGCTCAGGTCGGGAGGTCGTCGGTCCGCCGGGTCACAGCCGACGTGGAGCGGGACCGGCGAGGTCTTCTTTGGGCCTCCAACCCAGGAGGAGGCGGCGATGGCCGCCGTGACCCGGCGCCTTTGAGGGCGGGCGGACCGGATCCAGGCCTTCGCCCAGGCCAAGGTCGAGGCGACGCAGGAGCTGGAGCATGCCGTGTTTGTAAGTTTTCCATTGCCTTCTGCTTTGTGGGGGTGCGCCAGCGCACCCACTGGGTGTAGCCCCCGAGATTCGAGCCAACTGCGTAGCAGTTGGGTCGAATCTTATCTTGTTGTCTTGTATTGATCGTCGCTTTCTGCAGCAACTAGACTCCTACCGGGATTGTCTTCAACCGGCTCCTTGAGACGCACCGACATCTAAGGAAAGGATCGTCGCCAAGGAGGAGGAGCTTCGCACCGCGGCAGGTACTTTTCTTGCATGCTCTTTTTTAGTGGGGGTGCGCTAGCGCACCCACTGGGTGTAGCCCCTGAGATTCGGGCCAACTGCGTAGCAGTTGGGTCGAATCTTAAAGTAGTACTTTGTTTCTGAGTCTCTCTCCTGCAGCAGGTGTTGTCTTGGAGGACCCGGCTAATTTGGGCCGGCCTTCACTACGACCGTCTTGTTGCAGACGTCGGTCGGCTTGGAGCCGAGGTGGAGAAGGCGAGGGCGGAGGCAACGGGAGCCCGGCGGGAGCTCGTTGAAGCCAGCGAGCTGCAGGAGTAGCTGGTGGGCGACAAGAGCCGTCTGGAGGCCGAGGTGGAGCGCCTCAAGGTGGAGGCCGCCAAGGTGGTGGAGGCGCAGCAGGCCCTTGCCAAGGCGGACCAGCAACGCAGCAAGCTGGCCGACGACAAGGGGCAGCTCTAGGCCGAGGTGGAGCGCCTGAAGGCGCTGGTGGCCACAGCGGAGGAGACCCGGCAGGGGGAGACCCGGCACCGCGAGGAGGCCGTAAAGGCGGCCGAGGATAAGGACGCCGAGCTGAAGGCGGCCCTTGCCAAGGTCGCCGATCTTGAGAAGACGCTCGAGGAGCGTGACCGCACCATCGCCCGAGAGCGGCGCGGTACATTGCTCGATGCGCAACAGCTGGAAGAGTCCTTCTCCAGTAAGTGCTTTTCTTTTGGTTTTGCTCCGGGTTGGGACTCCGGCTTCTTGCTCTCGGTGACTTTTCTTCTGACTTGCTTTTCTTTTCGACAGGGGCCTTCCCGGAGACGCGCCAGCTGGCGGAGGAGGCGGTCCGCTTTCAGCATGACCCGCAGGGGATCGTCGGCTCCGGGTCTGACCCGCGGGTGGCCTGGACCTTCCCGAAGATCGTGGCCGCTGCCGAGGCCCGTCTGCGAGTCTTGAGCGAGCAGATGGGGCGGCTCTCTGAGGCCGGCGCGGCGATGACGGCGGCCCTCTGGCCGGGTGCCGTCACGCCGACCAGCTTCACGCGGCTGGCGCGGTGGTTGGAGGCGGGCCCGGACCGTCTTCATGAGTGGCGGATTTCCGCCGCTCATGCCGGTGCCGAGATGGCGCTCAGGTTCGCGGTGTCTTGGCGGACCTGGCGCTGGACGCGCTGATGGGCCATTGACCCAGCTCGGAGAGCCAGTTGCAGGCGGAGGCCAAACGGATCGCCGCCCGGGCCAGCTACATCGTCGGGTTCACCTTCCATGACGAGTTCCAGCCGGAGCGGGCGGAGGATGGCGGAGTCATGCCTGCCGATGACTACGGCCTGCTTTTGGACGACCGGAGGGCAGCTCTGAAGAGACGGACGTCTACCGCGACACGGACGCCGGGGAGGAGGATACCAGCACCTCAGTGGACCCGGGAGCTGCGCGATCCGGCGGCGGGGATGCCTGATTTTAACTTAGTAAACATTTCTGTTAGGTAGCAGGTCCACCCACCCACTGGGGGTTGACTGGGTGTAATGAATTCTGGCCTTGGGCCTGTTTCTGAATTTTATGACGTATAATCTATGTGGATGTTTGCGCCTTTGCTTTTCGTTTTTTCGAGCCGTTTCCCTGCACTCTCCCCTCCCAGGTTTCTCCCCCGCGAGTCTGACGGCCGAGGCTCCGGTCCGTGACAAGGGGTTCGGCCCTTGAGAGGAGCGTGCAGTACTTAGGCTTTCCAATGTTGAGCGCGAGCGAAACACCCACTGGGCCGGCTGGCGGCAATCCGGCGGAGCCGAGTTGGCGAGTGGCCGGTCGTGCAGTAACTTAAAGTGGCGAGGCCGGGTTGAGCGACCCGGCGGTGTGTAAAAACTTCGTGGATGCCTGCATTCTCGTTTTTTTGTTTCTGGAGCCGTTTTCTCGCAACTTTCCCCCTTTGGTTTCCCCCCGTCGAGTCTGACGGCGGAGGCTCCAGTCCGTGAGCTTTTGGGAGGAGCGTGCGATACTTAGGCTTTTGAAACATTGAGCGTGAGCAAAACACCCACTGGGACGGCTGGTGGCAACCCGGCGGGGCCGGGCTGGCGATCAGCTGGTCGTGCAAAAACTTAAAGTGGCGGAGCCGGGTTGGGCGACTCGGCGGTTTCTGACTTAGTGTTCGTGGCATGCTGATGCTTTGGTCTCATGTGCTTGCCAGCCAATATCTGAAGCCAGTTCTGTGGCTTACGGTGAAGTGAGAGGCTGTGGCGATCCAACGCGTCAGGAGCCGCTAAGGAGAACGAAGGGTGGTTAAGCCGGCCAGCCCCCGAGCCCCCGGGTCGAGCTAGTCGATCCGCTGGTCGGGCTGGCTTAAGAGGAAAGTAATGCACAGATGTAGGAGACACAATCGCTTGGTCGCAAAAAGGGCAGCCCCCGAGCGTCGTTCGGGGATCCCATAGTTTCCAGATGATTACAAAAGGCAGTGATACATTCGTGCACAGGGCTAACTATAAAACGTGCGGAGGAGCTCTGCATTTCATGGCCGGGTTGTTTCTTCGTCGACGGTGTCCCTCTTGCGCTTTTTGACTTGCGGGCGTCGATGAGGTAGTATGCGTTGCGATTGCACAAGGCCTTGCTGATGACGAAGGGGCCTCCCATGGGGAGGACAGCTTGTGTTGGCCGGTCTGCATTTGGACGAGCCGGAGGACGAGGTCTCCCTCCCGGAAAGCGAGGGGCTTGATCTTCTTGCTGTGGTAGCCTCAGGCCTTGCTGGTAGATGGCTGAAAGACTGAGTGCTAGGATACGTGCTTCTTCGAGCAGGTCGACGCCGTCTTCGCGGGCTTCCTTTGCTTCGGCTTCGGTGTACATCGTGACGCGCGGCGAGTCGAACTCGACGTCGGTCAGGATGACGGCTTCTGCTCCGTAGATGAGGAAGAACGGGGTGAACCCGGTCGACCTATTTGGCATGGTGCGGAGACTCCTGAGGACGGCCGGCAACTCATCGAGCCAACTGCCGGGCGGACGGATGAGCGGCTCGACGAGTCGCGGCTTGATGCCGGATAGGATGAGGCCGTTGACCTGCTCGACCTGGCCGTTGGACTGCGGATGTGCAACGGAAGCCAGGTCGAGGCGGATGCCGCAGACGGAGCAGTACTGCGCTAGCGCGCCCTTGGCGAAGTTGGTGCCGTTGTCCGTGATGATGTTGTTCGGCATGCCGTAGAGCACCGCGATGTCTTTGATGAATCGAACGGCCGTTGGCCCATCCAGCTTCTTGATCGGCCTCGCTTCGATCCATCTCAGGCGGTCTTGAAGGGCCCCACCATGTCGAGTCCCCAGATCGCGAAGGGCCAGGCGATCGGGATGGTCCGGAGTGCCGACGCTGGCTAGTGGCTGCGCTTGCTGAAGCGCTGGCATCCTTTGCATTTGAGGACGAGCGACTCTGCATCTTCGAGGGCCGTGGGCCAGTAGAAACCATGGCGAAAAGCCTTGGCCACCAGGGACCGCGAGGCGGCATGGTGCCCGCACTCGCCCTGGTGTATGTCGAGGAGGATCTCAATGCCCTTGTCTTGCTCGACGCAGCGTTGGAATACACCGGTGGAGCTGCGCGTGACGAGCTCGTTGTTGATGATGCTGTAATCGGGCGCTCGGCGCTGCACTTGCCGAGCTTCTGTCTCGTCCATGGGGAGGACCCCGTTCTCTAGGAACTCCGAGATGGGCAGGGCCCAGGATGGCGCCGTCACCACGGCGAAGACGGCCACCATTTCGGATTCCGGGGCGGCAGCCCCAGGGCCGGGTTCAGCAGCCCCCGGGTCGGATGAAGCAGTCCCTGGGCCGGGTTGAGGTGCGGCCGGGTCGGATGGAGCAGTCCCCGGGCCGGGTTGAGGCGCGGCCGGGTTGGATGGAGCAGTCCCCGGGCCGGGTTGGGGCGCGGCCGGGTCGGATGGAGCAGTCCGCGGGCCGGGTTGAGGTGTGGCCGGGTTGGATGGAGCAGTCCCTGGGCCGGGTTGGGGCGCGGCCGGGTCGGATGAAGCAGTCCCCGGGCCGGGTTGGGGCGCGGCCGGGTCGGTTGGGACGTAGATGGACTCAGAGTCCGGAGACGGCTTGATGGACGGCTTGTGCAGATGCTCGAGGGAGACGCCGGACGGAACGTGCTGTCGAGATGAGGCGATCTTGGCGAGTGTGTCGGCCGCCTCATTTTCTGCACTGGGGACGTGGAGGAACTCACAGCCCACGAAGAATCCAGATAGCTTCTGGACGAGGAAGCGGTAGCTTGCCATGTTGGAGTCGTGGGCGTCCCACTCGCCGGAGCTCTGCTGCACCACCAGGTCCGAGTCGCCGTAGCACAGGATGCGCTGGATGCCGAGTTCCTTGGCAAGCCAGAGGCCGTGCACAAGGGCTTCGTATTCGGCGACGTTGTTGGAGGCGGCAAAGTGGATCTGCAGTGCGTACTTGAGCCGGTCGCCCTTGGGGGAGGATAGCACGATGCCGGCCCCTAGGCCGAGTCGCATCTTCGAGCCGTCGAAGTGCATGCGCCAGTGCATCGAGTCCGGTGGCGGCGGTAGGTATTGGGTCTCGGTCCAGTCGACGAGGAAGTCAGCCAAAGCTTGGGACTTGATCGTGGTGCGGGGCTCGTAGAGGATGGTGTGGCCGGCTAGCTCGAGCGCCCACTTGGCGACCCGGCCAGAGGCATCCCGGCACCCGATGATTTCACCGAGAGGGGCCGTGCTGACCACGGTGAAGACATGCTCTTGGAAGTACTGCTTCAGCTTCTTGGCGGTGAAGTACACGCCGTAACACATCTTCTGGTAGTGCGGGTAGTTCTGCTTCGAGGCGGAGAGCACCTCGCTCAGGTAGTAGACGGGACGTTGGACGGCTTGGACCTTTTCCTTCTCTGGTCGCTCGACCACCAGCACCGTGCTGACCGACCGCGAGGTTGCGGCAATATAGAGCAACAACGGCTCCTTCTCGGCGGGTGCGGCCAGGACTGGTGTGGTGGAGAGCATGCGCTTGAGATCCCGGAAAGCCTCATCCGCCTGGTCATTCCATTCGAACAACGTCGTCTTCTTCATCAGCTGATATAGGGGCAAGGCCCTCTCGTCCAGCTGGCTGAGAAACCGGCTGACCGAGGCCAAGCAGCCGGTGAACTTCTGGACATCGCGCACCGAGCCGGCTTGCGCATGCGCTCGATGGCCTTGATTTCTCCGGGTTTGCCTCAATGCCGCGCTCCGAGACGAGGAAGCCGAGTAGCTTTCTGGCCGGGACGCCGAAAACGCATTTCTCCGGGTTGAGCTTGACCTTGTACTCGCGCAGGTTGGCGAAGGTCTCCTTCAGGTCGTCGAGGAGCATGAGGTGCTGCTTGGTCTTCACCACGATGTCGTCCACGTAGACGTGGATGTTGCGGCCGAGTTGCGGCAGCAGGCATTTCTGCATGCAGCGCTGGAAAGGTGGCGTCGGCGTTCTTCAAGCCGAACGACATGGTGATGTAGCAATACGCCCCAAAGGGCGTGATGAAGGACGTCTTCAGGGCGTCGGCCGGGTCCAGCTTGATCTGATGATAGCCGGAGTAAGCGTCCAGGAAGGATAGGAGCTCACACCCGGCAGTGGAATCGATGACTTGGTCGATCCGCGGGAGGGCGAACGGGTCTTTGGGGCAGGCCTTGTTGCGCCAGGTCTTGTTCTTCTTCAGGACGAGGACTGGGTTGGCCAGCCACTCGGGGTGAAACACTTCCATGATGAAGCCGGCCGCCAAAAGCTTGGCGACCTCTTCACCGATGGTCCTTCTCTTCTCGTCGGAAAAACGTCGCAGGGGTTGACGGACAGGCTTGGCGTCCTTGCAGACGTGGAGTTTGTGCTCGGCGTACTTCCTCGGGATACCCGGCATGTCCTTTGGGGTCCACGCGAAAATATCCCGATTCTCACGGAGGAAGTCGACGAGCTCGCCTTCCTATTTGCTGTCGAGGCGGTGCCCATGACAACATACTTGCTGCAGCTGGGGTCCTCCGGGTTCAGCTTCACTTTCTTGGTCTCCTTGGAGGGCTTCAACGAGGCCTCGTCGGCCGGTCCTCGGCCGGGACCGGCGCGGCCGACGCTTCTTGGGCCAAGGCGACGATCCGGTCGAGCTGGCGCCGCTCCTCGGCTACGACCAGCGACTCGGCCAGCTTGGCGCCGTCTCGGGCGCACTCTATGGACTTGCGGTAGTCGCCGGTGATGGTGATGAGGCCCTTTGGACCCGGCAGCTTTATCTTCAGGTAGGCGTAGTGGGGAACCGCCATGAATTTGGCGAGCGCGGGCCGGCCCAGCAGCGCGTGGTACGCGCTGGACAGGTCCACCACCTCGAACCAGATCGGCTCGCGTCGGAAGTGGCTGCTGTCGCCGAACAGGACGTCGAGCCGGATCCGGCCAATCAGGGAGCAGGAGAGGCCAGGAACGATGTCGTGGAAGATCGTCCGGGTCGGTTCCAGGTCCTTGGCCTCGAGGCCGAGCTTGGTCATGGTGTCACGGTAGAGGATGTTGATGCTGCTGCCGCCATCGATGAGAACCCGGGAAAACTTGCATGTGCGCCGAGGCGCGGTGATGGTGGGCTCGAGGACGAGGGCGTAACCACCCAGGTTCGGCATGACGGCGTGGTCCTCCCGGATCCAGGTGACCGGGCGCTCCGACCAGTGCATGTATTCCGTCTTGGCTGGGATGACGGTGTTCACCTCCTGCCGAAGGAGGCGCTCGCTGTGCTTGTTATCGCCGAGGCTGGTGAAGACGAAGTAGGCCGCGTTCTGAGCCGGGTAGGCGTTGTCGCGCGTCGCGGCGCCAGCCGGTGGCGGCGGAGGGGGTGGAGGTGGCTGCCCCGCTCCTGGAGCCGGGGCCGGAGGAGGCGGGATGTCGCCCCTCAGGATGCGCTTGGTGATGGCGCACTGCCGAAGCGTGTGCGTGGACGGCCTCGCGCCGCTGTGGTGCTTGCAGGGAGCGTCGAGCATCTCCTCGAAACTCATGGCGGGTTGCCACGTCGTCTTGCCGGTCTGCCGGCGCTTGGCGGCCGGGTCGGCCGCAGGCCCCTGCTCAGCGGCCGCGACAAGCCAGTTGTCGTAGCGCCGGGCCGGCTGATCGGCCTTGCGCTTGTTGTTCTGCTGGTTGTGCTGTTGCCGGCTGCCTTCGCCGGCCGGCTTCGGGGGGGGGGGGGAACCGACTTAGCTTTGCCGGCTTCGTCCAGCGCCACCTGGATCTTCATGGCGGAGTCGGCGTTGGCGTACTTGTCCGCCGTCACCATGAGCGCGGCCATGGTGGCCGGCTCGGAGCGCAAGAGCTTGTGCTTGAGGAGGGTGCCGTCCCGGCACCCGTTGACGAAGTATTGGATTGCTTGAACTTCATGGACGCCCTCGCAGCTGTTCTGGAGCTCGGTCCAGCGTGCGAGGTACTCATGGCCGGTCTCCGCCGGCCCCTGCACGCACATGGCGATCTGACTGGGGCAACCGGGTCGCTTGTACGTGCCGGTGAAGTTGCGCACGAAGGCTTGCTCGAAGTCGACCCATGCGTTGATGCTGCCTTCCGGCAAACTGTTCAACCAGGTGCGGGCCGACCCCTGGAGCATGAGAGGCGCGTAGTGCACGGCGAGGCGGTGGTTGCCGCCGGCGATGCCGATGGTGGTGGTGTAGTCGGTGAGCCAGTCCTCCGGCTTCACGGTGCCGTTGTACTTGGGGGTGTCGCGGGGGAGCGTGAACCCTTTGGTAAAGGGCTCACCCCGGATGCGTGGCCCGAAGCACGCCGGTCCGACGGGGCCGGTCTCCTCCAGCTCTTGGGAGAGGGTGAGTCGGCCGAGGTGGTGACGGGCGGCGGCGGCGTTGATGGCGCGCGGGCCCAGCCGGTCGGTGACCGCGCCGCGGGGGGGCGGTCGCCTCCAGTCGGACGTCGGCTGGGTAGGAGCAGAGGATCGAGTCGGCGTCGGGCCTCCGAGGCCGGCTCGTCGCCCAAGCCGCCGGCGGTCGTCGGGGCGGGGTTGCGCCGGGTCCGGGTGCGGCCGGAGTGCGCCTTGCCGGGTGGCGAGGATGCCGTGTGCTGGAAGTCGCCGGGTCCAGCGACGCGGGCGGAGCCGGATCCGGCCGGCTTGGAGAGTTGGTTGAGGCGGTCCTGCTGCGCGTTGGCCGCAGCGAGCAGGTCGTTCACCCTCTTGAGGCGGTCCTGCAGCTCTTCGCCAGCGAGCTGGTCCAGGCCGATCGCGGCCGCCTGGGCAGTGCGCATGTTCTTCACGGGAGTCTCGTAGATGGGAGGGATGGCGCCGAAGGCGCGCCCGATCTCGCCGCCCCGGCCCGCACATTCGGCGACTAGGCTTGGCTCGGGCGCATCCGGCGTGAAGCCGTAGGCGGCGTTTGCGCTCCAGCTGAGCGGAGTCGAGGTGGTGCTGCGTGGTAGAGAGCGTCTCGGTGAGGTCCAGCAGGCGCTGGCGGTCCTCGTCGAGGCGAGTCTGGGACTCGGCGATGTCGGAGGCGTCGATGTCGGTGCCGTACGGGGACGCGAAGGCTCTGGCATCGTGGCGCGCAGTGGGTTGGGCGGGCTGGCCCGCTCCGCTGCGGCGCTAGCTTCGGCGGCCTTCCTCACCGGGTTGACGAGGAAGCGGCGCCGGTATCGGTGACGAAGACCTCCACGCAGAGGTCCATTGCCCCGGCGGGAGTGCCGCCGCCGAGGGAAAGGGGGAGTCGGAAAAGTCAAGTACCTCACTGGGGTACTCGTCGGCCGCAGGCGCGTCGGAGATGCGCAGCGCGGCGAAGGAGGTGGCGAGTGCGTCGATGACGTCGTCCGCCAGCGTGACGGGCTCGTCGGAGTCGGAGAGGAGCCCCGTCTGAAGCATGCTCCCGGCCAGGACCTCGAGCTGCCCCACGGTGGGCGCCAACTGTCGTGGTGGGCGCACGGCAGATGCCAAGGGATGGCTAAAGAGAGGAGGAGGCTCGAGGGCACTGGTGGGCTCCAGAGGCGAGGTCGGCATGAGCGAGCGCGGGACGCAAGACATACCCAGGTTCGGGGCTCTCCGGAGAGATAACACCCCTAGTCCTGCCGAGTGTGGTTTATATGTAACAGTACAGAGTTGCTCCTAGAGCTGTATGGAGGAAGAAGGAAGGCAAGCCAAGGCTTAGGCTGCTCCCTCTCCTTGGGTGTTGCTTGCTACGTGTGTGAGTGAGTGAATGAGTGAGTTCGCCCGTATGCATGAGGGCTCCTGGAGTTTTATAGGTCAAACCCCAGGGGTACAATAGTAATGTTACAAGGCTGTAGGGCCGGGTTGTCAGTGTCCAGGAACCCGGTGTTGGGACCCCGCTGGGTGCCAGGTCTCGCCGGGTTCCTCGGGCGCGGCCCCCGCGCACCTAGGGGCACTGTGCGCGTCTTGTCGATCGTCAGGGAGTGGCCGAGTCGGGTCGGCTACAGTGGCGCTCCGTCAGGTCGCCGCTTGCTGGCGTCACTAGTGACGGCGGGGTCCACTGTTGCCACGCCGCCCTGGTCATCGGGTAGGTGGGGGGGCACTGTGCCACGCCCAGCTGACCAGAGGCATGGGCGGGGCACTGTGGCTTTGGTCATCAGTTGGTGGAGACTCGTCCCATCGTACGGCTGGGATGGGATGGCCGCTGACCCTTGGCCAGGTTGGAGAACATGCCAGGGGTAGAGCTGGCTTGTTGGAGAAGTCTTGGTGCGTCGGGCTTGGCTGTCTTGAGCTGGTTGTTGGGGCCGAGTCGAGGAGTCCGGCCGGGTAGAGGGGCTTGGCCGGGTTGGGCAACCCGGCCAAGCACGAGCCGGCTTGAGGGGCGATGCTGGCCCCGTCATTTTTGAAAAGAATCCGGGTTCCGTTGCCTGCCCGGGGTTCATCCCCCCGACACCTTGTTTTGTAATTTGTTACATTTTTTGTTTTTGTACACATGTTGATTGGCTTGAAGAAGGTCTATCTTGTTACTTTTTTATAATTTTTGTTTTTTGAACACATGTTGATTGGCTTGAATGAAGGTCTATCCCGTTACTTTATGACATGTTTCCAAAACATGGACCTCGAGGTTAATTCAAGTAATAGGACGGAGCATTATATACATTCAACGCAATTAAATGTTTCCCAAAAAAAGTGATATGATTTCTATGAAACTTATAAGTCATGTATGTCAAATTAACCGCTGTATACTTGTTCTCGAATTAACCTCCGGGCCTTTTTGTCGCGTATCACACACATCTTGTTATGTTGCACCGTTTATGTTCTCTTCCCTAATTGAAAACAGTTCATTCGACTGAACCGTGTGCCGTATATCACACACACCTTGATCTGGCTGGTTGTTTCTGTTGATTTTCCTAATAGAAAATAGTTCATCCGAGCGAACCGTATGCCGTATATCGCACATGTATTGATATGGCTGCCCATTTCTATTGTTCTGTCTAATCGCAAACAGTTCGTCCGGATCAACAGTATGCCCTGCTACGCACATGCAACTAAAATTTGAACCTTGTTTGATGCATTCGTCATCACAAACATTTTGCACCTTTTTTGACGGTTTTTTACACCACCATTTGCGATTATGGCATCGCACACAGTTTTGTCGAAGGGTCTATGATCGTAGTGTCGCGTTAGCAGCATCCTGCAGTAGTGAGTGAATATGTTTCGCCCACAAGGGGAACATGTTTCCCTATTGGAACCACGAGGCTTCCTTGAGAGAAGCTCCGGTTTGTAAGAGGTTTGTAATAAAGCTTGGCCCAAATTGGACACTGTTTTTACCATGACATATATGTGCCCTGACGTGACAGCATGCCACCTTTGATGACTTTCTGGTGAGTTTAGGATTTACGGGGATTTAAAAACCGAGATTCCAAGTGTTTGAGGATGAGCCACGACGCGGGCACGGTTGTAATTCGTTCCCATTCCTAGCATGGGAACTAAACATGCACCCAAGGACACATGTATAAATTTTCTAGCCATTTTGGTGAATTGGAGCATCTATTTGAAGTTCAGATTTGCATTATGGACATTAAATGCCTAGGAAACTCAATTAGTGTATAAAAAGGCCAAACGAACCCTGAATAAGATTAATTTTCAGCACGGATATCCTGTCATTACATGTTGCCCATAGAAGAAAATACAAGGCGGAAAGAGGCAGTGATTACGTTTCGCCCACAAGTGGGACATGTTTCCCTATCGGAACCACGAGGATTCTTTGAGAGAAGCTCCGGTTTCTAAGAGCCTTGTAATAAAACTTGCACCAAAATGGACGAAAAAAATTCCTCGACATATATGTGCCATGTCGTGACACCATGCCAGGTTTCATGATTTTCGGGTTAGTTTTGGATTTACGGGGATTTAAAAACCGAGATTCTTCTCACAAAATGTTTTCAGATAGCACATGGTTCACTCACGAAAGCCGTGTGCCTACCAAACCGTGGCCGATCCCCCCCTCCCCCCTGCTGCGCGCATGATCTGAGTCGTGCGTTCTGATTGGCCAGAACCCAAACCCCATGGATCGTACGTGTGCACCGTTGGATGCTCCCAGATCGAACGGCAACCCTGAGCCCTTTCGACAGCACATGCAGTACATGGGTAAGCACTGTGCGCATGTGTCGTGCTGCTCACGCTTCCTTCTCTACTAGGTTTTCTAAACAGGCTACCGCTTCTCGCCACTCCTCTCATCGGTTTCCCGCCTCTTCTCCCATTGTTTTCCCGCTACCAGTGTCAGTGCTCATTGAAGGATAGCGGCGACACACCGGCCATGTAAATATCCTACACAGTTTCTAAAAGCACAAATGTGTGTGATAGGAGGGAGTAGGTCCCATTGGGTGACCAGCGTGAAACGCCTTAATGGCAAGGAGGCAATTCTTATCAGCAGGGGGCGGCGTCCCATCCGCTAGTCTAGTCGAATAGAACACAGAAGTTAAGTGTGCTCGGGCTGGAGTAGTCCAAGGATGGGTGACCCGGTGGGAAGTTGCATATCTCAAGCTTCATTTAAATGCCATGACATGGTCATTATGGAGATATATTATATCTCTATAGTGACCTATCATGGCAATTATATAAACCTTGAGATCCTTGTTTTGCTAATTTGTAGACTATGTTTATATGGGTTACTTTTTGCTCTAAAAAAATTAAAGAATGATTGACTTGATTTGTCATGGCAATTATATAAACCTACTATGTTTTTATTGGTTATTTTTTGCTCTAAAAAATTAAAGAATGATTGACTTGACCTGTCATGGCGATTATATAAACCTTTTTCTGGTTGCATGGAGGGTATAGGGGGCAGGGTATTCTTCTCGAGCATGTTTCCCTTGTGCGGCTTATAGACGTGGCACATAGGTGTGGGCTCCCCGAGGTATATATACTATCCTTTACCGACAATTAGGGGGGCCCACACAATCTATCCCTTTGACCCAACAACGAGAAGGGTTTGACCATGATAGTTTCCTATTGATAATAGTAAGGTACACGTGCATTGCACGCATGAGATTTGGTAACCAAATTATGAATAAATACCACACTATAGCATGTAAGCTTTGAGTCATATATTCATGATGTAGATGTTCGTTTAATTCTTATAGTTCATCTCATCCAAAATCAATTAGTTTTATAAAAAAAAATCTATTTTAAGATTCATGGAATATTGCATTGTAAAGCATAAAGTAAAAACAAAAAGTGACAATTCGTTTAGAAAAAAAAAGTTTGGGCAATTAAGATATGGAAGATTCTAGGGAACAAAGGAGAAGTGCTTGTGTTTTGAGGTCTGTGCATTATTCTTAAGTTCAACCATAGAGTCTTCTAGATTGTATATGTGGCAGAATCTGGTGGAATGTAGATGATATCCAACGGCCAGTAGTGCTCAGATTTGCCATCTCTGTATTGTCGGATTGGCTTCATCCAATGACCAACTTCCAAAGTTATTCGCACACTATATAGGGGTATAGATATAGATGTGTCCCATGCTAGACCAAATAAAGTTTGAGCGCATGCGTGGGAAGAACCCCCCCCCCCCGCCACTGCCGCCTCGAAGTTGGGAAACTGACATCGTACGTACTGAACCAGGCTTGGAGTCGTGTACGGTGTTTGGTTTGTAATGTAGTTGGTGGCCCATCGAAGTTGTGCATTTGGGATTTAAACACATCACACACCACCGTACCCATACATATTTTCGGGCCGCATGCAGTGTATACGGGGTCTTCTGATCGACCACGTCTCCCTTGTGCAGTTTTTGTGACGACATGCATATCTGTGGGCTCTCTGAGTGTATATATATCATCCCTTTGACCGATAATGAGGGGTATGTGTTGGCCATGAATGGATTCCTCCTAGTTCGTGTTAGGGCCGGTCACCGTCACATGTCGCTCAACCAAAGCTCGAGCTCCTGTGTTGTCAGGATTCCCTCCCACATGCTCGGATTGCTGGGTTCGACCTACATCATACCCTATGTATCTCGTCCTGAACTACCTTGCCTTCATGGTTGTTGTCTGTATCGAGAGGTAGGCACCACATCTAAATTGTACATTATTCTATATTGAAAACACACATCACCCCTTCCCAACGCACACTATTTTGGGCTGTATGCAAGTGGTGCTGGTTTTGTGGTCCCTCTCGTGCGATTTTTATGATGGTTCAATCTATTCGCCCAAGCGGTTTATCGACAACAACAGCTGTCGTTTGACCAAACGATAGATTCATTGGTCCGT
The DNA here is from genome assembly GCF_018294505.1 of Triticum aestivum. NCBI lineage: Eukaryota > Viridiplantae > Streptophyta > Magnoliopsida > Poales > Poaceae > Triticum > Triticum aestivum. Next base: position 361,482,264 of record NC_057799.1, read on the forward strand.
CTTATGGTAGGTCATGGCGACATGCATGTATGAACAAAGTATCGATCATTACGTGCATCCGCCCCGCTGACACGAAGTGGGAGGTGGTGGGCCAAGCATCCTAGCTAGGTATGACATTGTGTCAATATCTCTCTCTCTCTATATATATATATATGTATATTGTGTATTTAAAGTTTTAAACATCCCCAATATTCCTACATATATTTGGCCACTTCCAGGTGGTTCTTGACTTCTAGCCCCTCTCATCGATCTTCGACAATGCGCCCAACCGTGGACCCGCGCGGTCAAAATTGTGCATTGGAATTTTGAACATCACAGACCACCCTTTTCACTCATATATATTTGGGCCACATGCTGGTGTGGCTGTCTTCTGACCCTCTATAACGCTATTTTTTGCTACAAAGACTCTGATGACGCTCAACGGACACGGGTATAATATCTTAACCATGTGCGATACAAGTGCATTGTGAATCACCACGCCTGCTCAAGCGCGAGCAAATTAAGGTGGAGGTACTGGCTCAACCGTGTCCGATGCAAGTGCGCTGTAAAATCACCACGACCGCGCATGCGCGAGCAAAGGGTGGACGTACTGGCTTAACCGTGTGTGATGCAAGTGTGCTGTAAACCACCACCTGTTCAAGCTAAAGGTGGGTAAGTTTATTTGGAAATTAGGACGAACCGTGTGCGATAGACCAGCTAGCTAGAAATATAAAACAAACAACCCGCCTCGAGCGTTGCAAAAATCGGCGGTTCCGCGCCACTTTTCGTTATTATCATACACGCATATTGTTATTGGAGAGTGCGCGATCTTGGGTACTCCCGCCCCGCATCAATTCCTTTACCCAAATTTTAGTAGCCGCCGTGCTTCAACCGTCGCCCACACTCCTCCTGCACTGACCTTATAGTAAAATTGCAGTAGCCGAGGCATTTGAACCGTCGCCCTCCCTCGTCCACCACCATCTCCACCCACCATTACTAAAATTTTCAGTAGCCCCGGCATATCATCAAACACCCCCCTCCACAGTCCCCCACCCGTCCCCTCCCCCCTCGAACCCTAGCTCACGGCGGCCACCGCCGCCAACCCCTGCCGGTCTGCCGGTTCCTCCTATCTTAGGTAATAAAGTTCTGGTTACCCAGTGATTCCCATACCATCGCCCCACTCCCCTGAGTTTTAAGATGAGGCCTGCGGTGTCCCTCCCTGCTAGATCCACATCCCCTGCTCTAGAATGTCGCAGCCTAAGCTCGACCACGTATCCGGGGGAGCCCGACGAGCGTTCGGCCAAGAAGAGGTTTATCATGGCCTCTTAGGCGGACGTTGGCAAGGTGGCCGCCGTTCCCCCCGACCTGTCGATCCTGGAGAAACACGTCGCCACGGAAGCCGGCGAAGACGTTTACTATGTTGCCATGCCAAAGGCTTCGTGTTAGCGGGCTAGCGTATTGCTGTATCTCGGGAAAGCTGGCTACGACATCAAGCTCGTCCATAGCGACGGGTTCACGCGGGCCATGTCACGGGTTAAGTGGTCCATCCCCAACCCCTCTGTTTCAACCATCGTTGATCTCTTCGATGGCCCTGCCGCTGATCTCCTCCGCCAAGCGGTCAAGGATTTGCGAGCATTATATGCCATCGAGCCCATTCTGTCATTTCCGAAGGACACGTTCTACGGTAGCGGCTTGGGATCCTCAATTGCCAAGTCAAATCTCATCGACCACGACTGAGGGAGTCCGGGATTAGGGGGTCCCCGGGCGTCCGGGCTATGTTATATGGGACGGACTGGTGGGCCGTAAATATACAAGATGGAAGGCCTTCTCCCATGTTCCGATGGGACTCTCCTTGGCGTGGAAGGCAAGCTTGGCGTTCGGATATGAAGAATCCTTTCTCTGTAAACCGACTCTGTACAACCCTAGGCTCCTTCGGTGTCTATATAAACCGGAGGGTTTAGTCCGTAGAGGCAATCTCATACAGGCTAGACATCTAGGGCTTAGCCATTGCGATCTCGAGGTAGATCAACTCTTGTAATCCTCATGTTCATCCAAGTCAATCAAGAAGGAAGTAGGGTATTACCTCCGTTAAGAGGGCCCGAACCTGGGTAAACATCGTGTCCCCTGCCTCCTGTTACCTTCGATCCTCAGACGCACAGTCCGGGACCCCCTACCCGAGATCGGCCGGTTTTGACACCGAAATTGGTGCTTTCATTGAGAGTTCCTCTGTGTTGTCGACAGAAGGTTCGATGGCTCGTTCGATCATCTACAATGATGCTGTTTCGGAGGAGACTTTCCTCCCCGGCAAAATCTTCATATTTGGCGGCTTCGCGCTACGTGCCAACTCAATTGGCCACCTCGAGTAGATCGACAGCTACGCCCTGGTCATCGGATCAGTTTCGGGAACCTAAACTATGTCGCTGATATCCGAAGAGATTTGATCTTCGAAGGATTCGCGGCCACAACCACCGCTCCGGCCTTAGATCCGGAGCGGACCACCGGGTCCGAAGACGGGAAATTAGAGCCCGCCGGACTCTCTACAGTTATGGAACTCGCTACCGGAGATCCGGTGGGGACGGCGTCATTAGCAAACCCAAAAGCGAACCGAACTCCCCTTGTCACTATAGCGCCAGACTCTCCCTCGGACCCTCCCTCGGACTCTAAATCCAAACTCTTGAGGTCCGCCATAAGCGGGCACGGCCAGGAGGCCCTCACCCTGGGCGGCCCCGCAGGCCCTCTCCTCTCTGTCCAAACCTCGCACCTAAACAAGGCCCTGGACTTAATGTGATCCCTCGCCATCACAGAGGAATCTCCTTCGAATTACGCCCAGCCCGGACTAGGGGCTGAGTGCGGAGAATTTTACGTCCCACCCACCACCCACTTCATAGCCACCGTTGAGGATCTAACCGACATGCTAGATTATGCCTCCGAAGACATCGACGGTATGGACGATGATGCTGGAGATGATCAAGGCCAAAACCCTCCATTTACCGGACGGTGGACGGCCACCTCCACATAAGATGTATACATGGTGGATACACCCAAAGAGGATGACAATGACGGCAAGAAGGATCCGACTAAGGACAAGCCTGCCGAAGAACCTCGAAAGCGTCGACATCAGCGGCGCCGCTCAAAGTTGCGTCGCGAAAAAGACAGCAATACCGGCACCGAAGACTATAACACTCCGGAGAACACCGAAGACCTAGATGCCCCTGCCCAGCCAACATCGAAACCGGATGATATGGAAGCCGGGCAAGTTAACCCCGATGATCCAATCGGGAACGAGGACTCGGAGGATAGTAACTACCTACTGATCTCCGAAGAGGATGTGAGCCTCGGCGACGAAGACTTCATCGTGCTGGAGGAGCCCCTCGAGCAAGAGTGCTTTAAGCGCAGGCTAATCGCTACTGTGAGAAGCCTGAAAAAGAAGCAGTAGCAGCTTCAAGCTGAACAGGATATACTCAATGACAGATGGACAATGTCTTGGCAGCCGAGGAATACGGCCTCGGGCGCCCAACCAAGAGTTACCCGAAGCGTAAGCTACTACCTCAATTTGACGACGAGGCCCTTGAGCCAATACCGCCAAAGCATAAGAACGCCGACGAGCCCAACCGCCCACCGCGCGGACGGGGCAGACCGGCTACCCACGCCGAACACCAGCCCGCGCCACCATGCCAATGAGGCAGGGAGGTAGCGGCCCCGGGCTATACAAATGACTTATGCAAGGACCTGGACAGTAGAGCTGGTCTGACAAGATCAATCTATGGGTCAAGGGGACGTGCTCCGACATGAGAGGACGACCATCAGGACTGGCGTGACAGGCACAACCTCACTCGACCCAAGAACCGCATTCGGACTTCATCCGAACTGCACCGCGACATCGCTCGATACAGAGGCGGCACGCACCCCTTGTGCTTCACCGATGAAGTTATGGAGCACCAGTTCCCCGAAGGATTTAAACCCGTGAACATCGAATCATACGATGGTACGACGAACCCCAGCAGTATGGATCGAAGATTTTCTTCTCCACATCCACATGGCTCGTGGTGATGACCTCCATGCCATCAAGTACCTGCCCCTAAAACTCAAGGGGCCAGCACGGCATTGGCTGAACAGCCTCCCAGAAAACTCTATTCGAAGCTGGGAAGACTTGGACGATGCCTTTAGAGACAACTTTCAAGGTACCTAGGTTCGGCCTCCAGACGCCGATGACCTTAGCCAAATAGTCCAGCAGCCTGCAGAATCAGCCTGGAAACTTTGGACCAGGTTCTAGATTAAAAAGAACCAAATTGTGGATTGTCCGGACGCCGAAGCCCTCGCGGTCTTTAAACACAGCGTCCGAGACGAGTGGCTCGCGCGACACCTCGGCCAAGAAAAGCCGAAGTCCATGGCAGCCCTTACCGCACTCATGACCTGCTTTTGCGTGGGAGAAGATAGCTGGCTGGCTCGTAGAAGCAACAGCACCAGCGACCCCGACACTTCCGAAGACAGGGATGGCAATGGCAAGCCATGGCGCAATAAACACAAGCGTTGAAGCAATAACCAAGATACCGAAGACATAATGGTCAACGCTGGATTCAGTGGCTCCAAACCCGCTCAACGGAAGAAGCCATTCAAAGGAAACAGAGATGGTCCATCTAGTTTGGACATAATACTCGATCGGCCTTGCCAGATTCATGGCACCCCCGACAAGCCTGCCAATCATACCAACATAAATTGTTGGGTCTTTAAACAGGCCGGCAAGCTCAACCGCCGAACACAAGGGGAAGGGGCCGCCCAGTGAGGACGGCGATGAAGTGCCTCGCCCACAGAACACAGGGGGACAGAAGAAATTTCCCCTGGGGTCAAAACAGTGAACATGATCTACGTCACTCATATCCCCAAGCGGGAGCGCAAGCGCACGTTAAGGGACGTCTATGCCTTAGAGCCAGTAGCCCCAAAGTTTAATCCGTGGTTAGCCTGTCCGATCACCTTCGACCGCACAGACCATCCAACCAGTATTCGTCATGGAGGTTCGGCTGCATTAGTCCTCGATCCAATTATTGACGGATTCCACCTCACGCGAGTCCTCATGGACGGCGGCAGCAGCCTCAATCTGCTCTATCAGGACACCGTCCGTGAAATGGGCATTGATCCGTGAAGAATCAAGCCCACTAAAACCACCTTTAAAGGGGTAATACCCAGTGTAGAAGCCTGTTGCACAGGATCCATAACGTTGGAAGTCGTCTTCGGCTCACCGGTTAACTTCCGGAGCGAAGACTTGATCTTCGACATTGTCCCGTTATGAAGTGGCTATCACGCACTACTCGGACGAACTGCTTTCACCCGTTTCAATGCAGTCCCGCACTACACTTATCTTAAGCTTAAGATGAGTGGACCACGTGGAGTTATCACAGTCAACGGAAACATGGAGCGCTCCCTTTGTACAAAGGAGCATACCGCGTCCCTCACGGCCGAGGTGCAGGGTGGCTTCGCTAAATCGAAGACCACACTGACAGCCAAGCTCCCGGACACTGTTAAACGAGTATGGTCTACCTTGCAGAGCGACAGTACGGCTCATATAGAGCTAGATTAGCAATCCGGCCTCCGCCAACGCCCTAGCCTGATAGCGGCATACGTACCGCGCGTGCATAACTACACGTTAAAAATACCATGGCAAGGACGGAGGCATACTAAACATAGGGTCCACGATACGGCTTGACCCTATCCGAATCTGCATATTGCTCCACCTTTTTCGTCTTGTTTTCATTTTTCAGGTTCTTTACAAGACCGCGTCAATTCCCGGAGCTAAGAAGGGCCCCCCTTCTTAGCCCTTCTACAAACTTGATCGTCGATCCTCTCAAAGGATTATACGCCAAGGTGAAAAGCGGCGCAGACGTGCGGCGGAACGCCCGAAGGATCTTCTAGATCATCTTTCCAAATTTAGGACATGTATACAGCTTTCCCTTGTCCTCGGCATGTAAAGTAGCCGTGATGCTTATTGCATCCTCTGTAAAAATACGTTTTGACATACCAATCAGATTATAATGAAAACAGTTTTGCCCAGCCTTGTTCGGTATAGGCCCGTTTCCCTGTTTTCCCACCTTACGTCCAAATTGGCATATACACCATGGTACGACTTAAATCGCCAGGGGCTCTACTCGAGCTATATACATATCTTCAACGATAGAAAGTCCAAACACTCTCAGAGTTTACTTCGGCGTCCCGAATACTGCATTATATGCATCGGCTCCGAATCACGTCTTTGGTCAATAGTTGGGTTACCCGGCTCTTGTGCTTGCCACCTTATGTTCCGTTTTTCGGCTAAGGTAGCAAAGGGAGAACCAGCGATTGTGTCTCCGGCTACCCCGGTCAAACACTTCAGGAGAGAAAGCTGAAAACTGACTGTCGTGGTGCGGCGAGAGCTGGTCAGCAATTCAACGACTTATTAAATCTCTAGCGATTTCTCCCGTATTACACAAAGGGTTGGCCGTGTTCAGTCATGCGTTTAAAGGCATCTAAGTTTGGTGGCCTGCATACGGACCAGGGGCTATCTTATGTCCCCACTGTAAAACTCCTACGGCTAAATGAGAGTGGTAAAGCCACATGGTCCTGTTGCCTCATTCGCCGCACTAACACCTCCTTTACGGACCAAGACGTTGGGTCAAGAGTGATTATGTGTTATCCCGGACACCCTCGTAATACCTACGTGGGGGCTGAAGCTGACGACTGGCAAATTCTTAAAGATATAAACGGCCGCACCGAAGAAAAAGTAATTCGATGATAACAGGCATAAATACATTATAAAGGCCCCGGTTTATAATACAATGTCTGGGTAGCTCGGATACAGTCGCTCGGACACAGCTACTCGAACATAATATCCTTTGAGCATTGGCCCTCTATCAAATGGGCACCCTCAAGGACATCTTCGAAGTAGCGCTCCGGCTTGCGGTGAGCCTTGTCGTCGGGCGGACCTTCAACGGCTACGTTGGCGGCCTTCATTTTGGCCCAGTGCATTTTGACACGGGCAAAGGCCTTCCGCGCGCCCTCAATACATGTCGAGTGCTTCACCGCCTCTATTCTGGGTAAGGCGTCGCCTAGTTGCTTGACTAGGCCGAAGTAGCTGCTTGGAATGGGTCTGGCGGGCCACAACCGGACTATGATGTCCTTCATGGCCGCAACGGACATCCTATGTAGCTCCGCCAGCTTCATCATTTGATTGTTCAGCAGCGCTGGTCGCTCCGGCGCCAAATACTGCGACCAGAAGAGCTTCTCCGTCGCGTTCCCGTCTTGGGCCTGGAAATATTGGGCGGCATCAACAACACTCCTCAGGAGATCTGCGAAAGCGTCTGGAGCACTCCATAGTCGATTTAGCAAAGCATATCTTCGACCGCCGAATATACTCTGTAAAATAAAAGGCTTACCAGCCGCTATCTGTCCGGCTTGCTTGATTTCCTCGCGAGCAGCCCGGGACTCGGACCGCGCCTCCTTCGCAGCCTGAAGAGCCTTGGTGAGATCGGCCGCTTGGGCCTTGTCCTTCTCCTCCAAGGACTCGCATTTGGTGGCAGCCTCCTGGAGAGCTTGTTCTACTTTGGTCACCCTCTCCTCATAATTAAGGCGGGAGGCCTTTTTGGCCTCCACATCCTTAGCTGCCGTGTCTACGGCTGCTTTGCTTGCCCTCGCCTCCTCCTTGGCTTCAGCAAGCGCACTCTTGAGGTCCTCGACCTCGGTCGCATTGCCTACAATCATTCACATAGCAGCACACGAGCTTAAACACTGAGTTGGTTCTATAATTTAGGCTTTTACGGGGTCTTTTTAAAAAAGCATACCTTGGGCCTCATCGAACCTCTTGTTAATGTGGTCGATCTCATCGTCAGCCAGCTTCAGTTTCCGCTGGAGTTCGGAAACTTCCGTGTCCTTGGCTGAAGCTGCTAGTAGTGAAGCGTGTTCATCAAAACAGACAAGTATGTTATCTGTGGAATACTTGATCCTCTGTCCGACCCCTTTTTGAAAAAAGCCAAACAGAGTCTCAGGGGATACTATCTATACACAGGCAATATTTTTACACATGCAAAGTTGGCTAAGAATATTGAGTCGCATACCTCAAAGCCTGTTAGCAGGCTGGTAAAAGCTTCATTCAGCCCAGTTTTTGCGGACTGAACCTTCTCAACCACCGTACCCATTAGGGTACGGTGCTCTTCCATGACGGAAGCACGTCGAAGTGCTTCCCTCAATGTATCCGGCGCCTTCGGATTGATGGAGGTCGTCAGTGGAGTCGGCACTCCCCCCTCCTTAGAAGAGGGCTGCTCGCTCGGATCCGGAGCCATGTGGGACTCCGGAATAGTATTCGGCTGGGGGCCGGACTGGTCAAGGCCCCCGCCATCAGTCCCCATGGGGATCACGCCCCCACATTTTTGGCAGCAGAGGCATTACCCTCTGGCGCCGTTTCTGCAGCCTTCCGCACGTCTCCCTGGCCTGGAGAGGTCCTTTGGGACAACACCTCGGCGTCGTCCGTGGCATGAGGAGGGGAGGCTCGCGGAGGCGTTTCACTCTCCATCATCTCCGGCGCCAAAGAATTCCCCGAAGACGATGATTGTTGGGGGAGGTCACCAGCCGGATTGAAATACATAGATGATATGTTACCCTGCAATTTATAAAAGCCGGATATATGAGGTATCTTTGAATACTTACGATTCGGCCGGGGGCTTCAGCCTGGGGTTCCATTCGTGGACGGCTTCAACCTCCGATTCTGATTCATCCGGAAGGGAGAGTTTCCCCTCCTTGGACGCCTCCGCTTCTAGGTCTACGGACACCCCTCTCTTCTCCCCCCCTTGAGGGGAGAATTGCTCTCCTCCTCATCTTCTTCATCTTCATCTCCCTCGGGGGAGGAGAGAACTTCGGTATCTTCGGACGCTATGTCCGAAGTACCCTTACGGCGGAGGCCACTTCTGGTCTCCTTCCCCTTCTTCTTGGACTTCTTCTCCGGCGCCACGTACGGCGCCGGAACTAGCACCTTTGTCAGCAAAGGGATAGGTGGGTCTTCGGGCATTGGAGCCGGACAGTTAATCCGCTCTGCTTTCTTTGTCCAGACCTGAAGAAGAGAAGGAAGGCTTAGCATACTCCTCGAATCTCTGAGTAGAGGTTATATTTGGAAATCCGAAACTTACCAGAGTGGCCGGATGAGCGTAGTCGAGGCCGAGGTCTTCGGTCGTGTCCGACCATGACTTCTGGGACTTGAAAAGCAGCTTCCAGATTTCTTTGTGCATTGTGCCGAAGAATAGTTGCAGGGTCTGAGGGCTGGTCGGATTGAACTCCCATATATGGAGAGTCCGGCGCTGGCAGGGGAGGATCCGATGAAAAAGCATCACCTGGATCACGTCGACGAGGCTGGTGTTCTTCTCTATCATGCCCTTGACGCGCTTCTGCAGCGTCATCACCTCGTCGGACGATGCCCAGTCCAGGCCCTTCTTGACCCACGATGTGAGCCGCATTGGAGGCCCGGATTTGAATTCACGGGTGGCGTGCCACGCGGCGTCGCGGGGCTCTGCGACATAGAACCACTCATGTTGCCACCCTTTCACGGTTTCAAGAAAGGACCCCTTGGGCCAGGTGACGTTAGGGAGCTTTCTCACCATGGCGCCGCCACACTCTGCGTGTTGACCCTCGACCACTTTTGGCTTCATGTTGAAGACCTTGAGCCACAGGCCGAAGTGGGGGGGATGCGGAGGAACGCCTTGCACACGACGATGAATGCTGAGATGTTGAGAAAGGAATTTTGGGCTAGATCATGGAAATCTAACCCGTAATAGTACATGAGCCTGCGGACGAAGGGGTGGAAAGGAAACCCTAGCCCACGAAGAAAGTGGGGGATGAATACTACCCTCTCGTTGGGCTCCGGGGTGGGGATGATCTGCTTCTTAGCAGGGAGCCGATGGGCGATTTCTTTGGCCAAGTACCCCGCTTCCCGGAGTTCCTGGATGTTCCCCTCCGTGACGGAGGAGGCCTTCCACTTGCCCTGCGCTCCAGATCCAGACATGGCTGGAGTAGCTGGTAGCGAGGGGAAGGTTTGAGACTTGGGCGGTGGAGCTCGAGGAAAGATGGGCTGGGGAGGAAGAAGGCGTGAGGTAAAAAGGTGGATCCCAATCTTCTTATACAGGCTATGAATATCGAGCGTCCCCCTCCCCCACGAGCCTTAAACCTCGCCTATTTCCCAGGGGTCGTGCAAACGGCATGGTAGGATTACCCAAACCCGCATTGATGAGAACCCCATAATAAGGGGACACGATCTCTGCTTTGACACGACGTGTCGATGAAACCCGCGCCTCGAAACGCGAAGCGGGAGGCTGAAAAACGGTTCAAAATAATAATAGAGCCAGAACACAACACCTCGCCGAAAAAGCTGTCAGAAGATATGACCCATTTTTCTGTTTAAGTATTTTTGCCCTTGTGGTTCAGGGTTGTAACTATTGTACAGAGCCGGATATAGTTCTTTTGATCAACTACTTTGGAGTATTCGGAGGAGGAACCCGCCTTGCAATGCCGAAGACAATCTGTGCACCGGACACATCGTCATTGAAGCCTGGTTCAGGGGCTACTGAGGGAGTCCTGGATTAGGGGGTCCCCGGGCGTCCGGGCTATGTGATATGGGACAGACTGGTGGGCTGTAAATATACAAGATGGAAGGCCTTCTCCCGTTTCCCGATCAGACTCTCCTTGGCGTGGAAGGAAAGTTTGGCGTTCAGATATGAAGATTCCTTTCTGTGTAAACTGACTCTGTACAACCCTAGGCTCCTCCGGTGTCTATATAAACCGGAGGGTTTAGTCCGTAGAGGCAATCATAATCATACAGGCTAGACATCTAGGGCTTAGCCATTACGATCTTGAGGTAGATCAACTCTTGTAATCCTCATATTCATCCAAGTCAATCAAGTAGAAAGTAGGGTATTACCTCCATTAAGAGGGCCCGAACCTGGGTAAACATTGTGTCCCCTGCCTCCTGTTATCTTCGATCCTCAGACGCACAGTTCGGGACCCCCTACCCGAGATCGGCTGGTTATGACACCGACAACGAGCACGACCACGAGGAGGGCACCCACGAAGGTTCTTCCAAGGTGAAATAGCCCATCTGTGACATCAGAGAGTGCACCATGGGTTTGTGCTCTTCCAACTAGAAGGATCCCGTCCATGAAATGTGCGGCAACATTCTATCAGCAAATCTTACCTTTTCTAGCTTTCCAACCCGTACCCTTTGTTGTAGTAGCATTTGTCGTGCGGTGCTTTAACTGTGACGTGTTTAATTATTTCAGTTATGCAAAAATGTATTGTTTAATAGGGCTATGTGATGTTTAAGTATGAATTGTCCACTTTAGTTTCACGAATGGCTATATTTGGTTGTTTATAGTGAGTAGATGCCTTGTTTATCTATATTTGGTTGTTAGGTTGGTTGGAGTGAGCATTTTTCCAGTTATTGAGCAGATGCCTTGTTTACATGTATTTGGTTCTTAGTTTGGTTGCAGTGAGCATTTGTCCAGTTATCAAGCAGATGCCTTGTTTATCTGTATCTGCTTGTTAGGTTGGTTGCAGTGAGCATTTGTCCAGTTTTCAAGCATATGCCATGTTTATCTGTATTTGCTCGTTAGGTCGGTTGCAGTGAGACTCTGTCCAGTTCTCAATGGCTATATTTGGTTGTTATACTGGTCATTTATGCCTTGTTTATTTCAGTCATTCACAATGTGTTGCTCATTATGTGCAAGTCGGAACTGTGCCGCTCGACTACATCAATACCAGTTTGAACGGCTATATTTGGTTCCAGTTATTCCTGGTGTAGTTAACACATGCCCTTTATTTCAGTTTTACACATTTATCCAGTGTGATGTTTAAGCATTACCTACGTTCTATGCATTTTCAACAATACCAGTTTGAATTGCAATATTTGATGGCTGTTAAGCCTGCTGTCAGTAACATTGCCTTCCATTTTATATATGCTTTAACGACATGCTGAAACCAACACATTCAAGCTATCATTTGGAGATGATGTTGTTTACCTTTGCTATATTTGTTTGATGTTAAGGTTGCTGTACTTATCATGCCTTTCCGCTACTTATGCAGGACAACAACGGGAGTGGCCACCATTTTCTGCCGAGGTTAGCTTCATCCCTCGGCTTGCACTCCCCCCGTCGTTCCATAATGTAGTGCATATAGATCCAGGCCTGGACACTTGTTAGCTTCTAATATTTACTTGTTGCTTGTAGGTACATAAGCCCTTGGCAAGGATCCACGCATCGACCCTTTTTGCGTATGGGGCAATGAGATATTCATGAACAAGCATCAAGTGAGGAAACTGATAAGGATTATTAGCAAAAAGATACGAATGGTGGCAAGCAAATTATTTGTTTATGCTCTATCCAACACAACAGTGAGCTGTAGGATGGTAACTAAAAACTCTCCAGCCTTCTCTTTTTACTGCCCATAATGAGTTGTTAGACAACAATGTCTGAATATTTTTCGTTTGCAGTGGTTCTCGAAGCAGTTCACGCAAGATTATCTCGCAAAGTACATGATTGGTGGACACGCAATGAAGGTTAAAGTATTTCATCCAGACTACAATGAGCATCAAGAAGTTGTAATGAAGACAGTGAAGGATGGACGGGCAGCCATCACAAGGGGTTGGCCTAGAGTGCGCGGATTAATTAGGATTAACTAGGGATTAATTAAGGATTACACTGCACACGGTTTGTGAAAGCGAAACGACTGCGATAGACGTGGAGATCAGAAACGTTTCTAGGATCCACTACGTGTGCGATCAATCTCCACTGCACACACGAGATCCTCTTGAAAACTGTTTTCGTTAGGCCACCTTGCGCAAACGTTTCCCACATACAAATTGTGTGTGATGGACAGCCTTTGCCACACAGTTTCTTCTACGCACCGTGTGTGATGCATTCAATAACGCAAATGATAAAATTGTTAATATCGTGTGCAATGGCAACGCTATCACAAACGATTTAATGGGGAAAATTGTGTTTGATGTACCTATGAACGGAAACGTTTTCCTTGGAGCGACTATGTGGGATGTACATATGAACGGAAACGTTTAGCGGGGACTGACTGTGTGGGATGTACTTGTGACCGAAAACAATTTCACCTATACAATTGTATTTTTTAGCTCTACTATATGTATTTCCGTATTTGAGCGCTCGCAGGTCGCATGCGAACTCATTTTGGCGAGCGTGTGTGCCAGGAGGGCATATCCCCGACGGTTTCTGGGTCATGTGGGAAGGGCCCCCATATCGCCGTCACTCACTAGGCGACGGTTCCAAATGCCATCGCGGAAAGGGGTTAAAAACAATTTGTATAGCACCAACTTAGGGATTCCTGGATTAAGGGGTCCTCGGGCGTCCGACCTATGTGACGTGGGCCGGACTGATGGGCCGTGAAGATACAAGATAGAAGACTTCCTCCCGTGTCCGGATGGGACTCTCTTTTGCGTGGATGGCAAGCTTGGCCTTCGGATATGAAGATTCCTTCCTCTGTAAACTGACTCTGTACAACCCTAGGCCCCTCCGTTGTCTATATAAACTGGAGGGTTTAGTTCGTAGAGGCATTCACAATCATACAGGCTAGACATCTAGGGTTTAGCCATTACGATATCGTGGTAGATCAACTCTTGCAATCCTCCTATTCATCAATATCAATCGAGCAGGAAGTAGGGTATTACCTCCATCAAGAGGGCCCGAACCTGGGTAAACATCGTGTCCCCCGTCTCCTGTTACCATCGACTTTGACGCACAGTTCGGGACCCCCTACCTGAGATCCGCCGGTTTTGACACCGACATTGGTGCTTTCGTTGAGAGTTCTGCTATGACATCGAAGACAGGATTGATGGCGCGTCTTGTCATCAAGGACAGTATCACCGCCGGAACCCTGGCCTCTGGACAAACCCTGCGGCTGAGCGGCTTTACCATGACCGCCCGTTCGGCCGTCAAGCCAATGATGACTTCTCATGTCATCGAAAATCTTCTTCGTGTTGACTCCGAATACTCAAAATGGATGGATCCGACAGAGTTGTCGTCTTTAAACGAACTCCTGGATTGCATCGCCACCATGGGGGTCGCTACAGACTACGATCAGATTGGGCTTAAACCTGATCAGAGAGAAATCAAATCTCCACCGATCACCCATTAGATAGCGGTCCTAGAGGAGCAAAAGAACAACTCTTCCCCTATGTTGAGGACGAGCTATGTTCGGATTTCCGAGCTCGTAGAGCCGGATACCTGTCTGCGGGACGACACTCCCCGTCCTCCGAACCTAGAATCGGGCGTCGAGCCGGGAAAACCATTTAACATCCCGGAGCCCGAACTAATGAGCTCGGATGTTTTTCATGCTCCGGACTCCAAATTGGGTCGGGGATCGGATTTAAAGCCACCCACCCACCACAAGCAATATTCGCCAAGCAATTCCGGCCCTCCGGATATATATGACCTCATGTACGTATGACAGCAGTCTCAGGAAACGGTTCATCACTTTTGGGCCAGGTTCCTCCTTGTCAAAGACAAGATTAAAGATTGCCGCGACGAGGACGCGATTTCACTATTCTGCAATAATTGCATGGACGAAGGAATCCTCAACGCCATCAACCGCCATCACGTATTACACTTCGCTGACTTGGCAACCATAGTACAAAAGTACTGCACAATGGAAACTGCCTGGAAAATTCAGACAGCTCGCTGGGCACCACCGGTCTCCACTCAACCCCTCTGGTGAGCAAAAAGGATGCACCCTCGCGGGGCACCCAACCCCATAGTGAAGAAAACTAAGCCCATTACGGGACGCGGAACCGTTCTGGAGGGATGGCTCGATAGGCCATGCAAAATACACATGACACCGGATACCGTACCAACCCACAACCTTAGAGCATGTTGGATACTCCGTCAAGTGGCCAAGAGCGGCGAGGATATCCTCACCAAAAACACCTCAGTGCAACGCCCCTTGGAAGACGATGACCTCAGAGTATTGACAGTCTTCGAGACTTTCGCTTCAAACAATCGGCCCAAGAGGGCACTCCGCGACCTCGCCGAAGTCTGCCAAGTCACGGCAATAAACCCCTGGAATGACATGGCCATAACTTCCAATGCCAGTGACGAACCAAAATTCCAGTCAGTCCGGGCACCAGTCGTCTTGGTCCTTAGTCCAATTGTGGATGGCTTATGGCTCACTAAAGTGCTCGTGGATGGCGGTAGCGGACTAAACCACATCTACGAGGACACACTCAATAAAATGGAAATAGACAGGAGCCGCATCGAGCAAAGTAATACGACCTTCCGAGGAATCATTCCCATCCGGGAGGCGCGATGCGCGGGGAAAATTACACTTAATGTGGTATTCGGCACACCGGAGAACTATCGGTCCGAAGAGATAACCTTCCAAGTGGCCCCTTTCAACAGTGGATATCACGCCCTGTTGGGGCGAGATGCATTCACACGCTTTCAAGCTATACCTCATTACGGGTATATGAAGCTCAAGATGCCCGGGCCCAATGGTATTATCACTCCTGCCAGTGATCTGGACATAGCACTCCACGCCGAAAACAAAACCGCATTCCTGGCCCTCAAGGCACTTTCCAAGGTCCTCGCGGCCGAAGATTTAACCGCACTATGCTCCACGGTGGATAGGGACGACGTAATCCTTGATAAGCGGCCCAAATCCACCTCCTTCAAACCAGTAGGAGAAATAGTTAAATTTCAAGTCCACCCAATGGACCCCAAGAAGACAGCTTCCATCGGGGCACAGCTGGACCCAACGGTTGACGCCGCACTATGAGCGTTCCTGCGCGAGAACTGGGACATATTCGCCTGGCACCCTTTTGATATGCCAGGTATCCCATGCAGCTTGGCCGAACACAGCCTCAATATATTGAAGGGATATAAGCCGGTCAAGCAAACACTGCGGCGCTTTTCCAAACCCAAACGACAAGCTATGGGGGAGGAGCTAGCCAAGTTAATCGAGGCCGGATTCATCAGAGAAATAAAACACCCGGACTGGCTAGCAAACCTGGTTATGGTGCCAAAGAAGGATAAATCCTGGCGCCTGTGCGTCGATTTCAAAGACCTCAACAAGGCATGCCCTAAGGATCCCTTCTCCCTCCCCCGCATCGATCAGATTATTGATGCTACTACAGGACACGACTCACTGTGTTTCCTCGACGCATACTCCGGATACCATCAAATCAAAATGAAGGAGTCCGATCAAGCCGCAACGGCATTCATTACCCCATACAGGCCTTTCTGCTTCAACACTATGCCCTTTGGGCTTAAAAACACCAGTGCCACCTACCAACGCATGATTCAAACATGCTTGGAGAAACAAATCGGCAAGACAGTTGAAGCATATGTGGATGACATCGTCATCAAGACTAGACACATCGAGTCATTAATAGACGACCTGCGTCTCACATTCGACAACCTCCGTACATATGACATCAAGCTCAACCCGGAAAAGTGTGTTTTCGGTGTTCCCGCTGGAAAACTGGTGGGCTTCATCGTTTCCAATAGAGGAATTGAGGCAAATCCAGCCAAAATCCGAGCTTTGTCACAATTGGCTACACCAAAAGACCTTAAACAGGTCCAAAAACTAGTCGGATGCGTGGCAGCTTTAAGCTGCTTTATCTCCAGACTAGGAGAAAAAGTATTGCCACTTTATCGCCTTGTTCGAAGCACCGACCACTTCGAGTGGACGGATGCGGCAACGGCCGGACTGGAAGAAAAAAAGGCTCTTTTAGTGAGCAACCCAATCCTGGCCGCACCGTACGTCGGCGAACCGATGTTATTATACATCTCTGCAACACACCAGGTGGTGAGTGCGGTGCTCGTCGTTCAACGAGAGGAGGACGGACACAAATTCCCACTCCAAAACCGGTATACTACGTATCCACTGTCCTCACACCATGCAAATCCCGGTACCCTCATTACCAAAAGATAGCATATGCGGTCTTCATGGCATCCCGGAAGCTACGACACTACTTCCAAGAGTGTTCGATCACGGTGGCTTCCGAAGTACCACTCAATGACATAATAAACAACTACGACGCTATGGGCCGGATTGCCAAGTGGGCCATTGAGCTCCTGCCATTCGAAATTTACAAACCACGCCGAGCCGTTAAATCCCAAGTATTGGCCGACTTCGTCACCGAATGGACAGAGGCCAAACTACCTAAAGAGTACGGTACATATTCCAACTGGGTCATGCACTTCGATGGCTCTAAAATGCTGGCCGACTTAGGAGCGGGCGTCGTCTTAACGTCCCCCACTGGAGACACAGTCCAGTACGTATTCCAAATATTATACACAGACTCCAACAATGCAGCCGAATACGAGGCCTTATTGCACGGTCTTCGGATGGCTGCCTCCATGGGCATACAACGCCTGGAGGAGCGCGGGGACTCAAATCTCAAAATATCCCAAATAAATGGAGACTTCGACGCCAAAGATCCGAAGATGGCGGCCTATCGTAACGCCATACTTAAAATATCAGCTCAGTTCTAGGGACTCGAGAAAGTAATGAAGCGGCGGATGTCCTTGCTCGCATGGGCGCCAAGCGTGACCCCGTCCCGCCTAACATCTTTCTAGAAAGGCTCTTCAAGCCATCCGTGGTGTGGCAGGGTGAGAGCAGCAACACCAGTCCGGATCCGATTATACCCCCAGATTCCAAACACAATACCGATATCATCAGGGGATCAGCCACCGAAATAACACCATCGGCCCATCTAATAATGGCAGTAATTTCCCCATGGACCAAACCCTTCTTGGCGTACCTTAATAGGCGAGAGCTCCCTGAGGATCAGAATGAGGCTCGCTGCATTGTTCGGCGCTCGAAAGCCTACAAGGTCCATGACGGAGAGCTCTACAAGAAAAGTGCTACTGGAGTCCTTCAAAGATGTATCTCCGAAGAAGAGGGACGACAGCTCTTGGCCGAAATCCAGGCTGGTCTCGGCAGTCACCACGCCGCGGCTAGGGCCCTCGTAAGTAAAGCCTTTCGTACAGGTTTCTTTTGGCCAACGGCCCAAGCAGATGCACAGGCCCTTGTCCAACGTTTTGTCGGATGCCAGCTTTTCGCCAATCAAAGCCATATGCCGCCTACCGCTCTACAAACGATCCCCATTACTTGGCCTTTCGTGGTCTGGGGGCTTGATATGGTCGGACCCCTCAAAGGAGGAAGCCATAAGAAAAAATATCTGCTGGTCATGGTAGATAAATTCACCAAGTGGATAGAGGCCAAACCAGTTAAAATGGCTGAAGCCGGACCAGTGATAGACTTTATATCCGGTGTCGTGCACCGTTATGGTGTCCCACATAGCATCATCACCGATAACGGCTCCAATTTTACAGCCGATGAAGTGAAAACCTGGTGTGCTAACCTGGGCATTAAGCTCGATTACGCCTCCGTCTATCACCCAAAAACAAACGATCAAGTCGAACGAGCTAATGGTCTTATCATGAGCGGCATTAAACCTAGACTAGTGCGGTCTTTGGAAGAATCAGACAAGCACTGGGTTGAGGGCTCGATTCCGTACTCTGGGGGCTGCGGACCACGCCCAATCGCACTATCGGATACACACCATTCTTCATGGTGTACGGCGCAGAGGCCGTTTTGCCCTGCGACATCATTCATGACTCACCTCGAGTGCGCATGTATGGAGAGAGAGAGAGACCGAGCTTGATCGGCAGGGCAGTCTAGATACCTTGGAGGAGGAGCGCGACGTTGCAAAAGCCCGTTCTGCATTCTATCAACAACAGGCTCGCAGATACCAAAGCAGAGAAGTGCGGGCCAAGACTTATAATGTTGGTGAACTCGTTCTACGCTTGCTAGAAAAGAAAAAGGACAAACTCAAGCCCAAGTGGGAGGGTCCCTTCATCATAGATGAAGTTCTCACTGGAGGAGCGTACCGCCTGCGTGATGCATCGGACAATCTCTTAGATCCGAACTCGTGGAATGCCGCCAGACTCCGAAGATTCTACGCCTAGAGCCGTACTCTTTGTTCGTCTTCTTCTCCCTTTGTTTCAATTTTTTCTCTCTTTAATTTTTTCTCCAGCTCTATAGCTCTTGTGCGGCCAAACCGCACACCTATGACGTACAGATCCTTAAATGTATACGCTCCTAATACCTGGGGGCTTCTTTTATAGAAGCTTCTTATTATTATTTTCCGAGCATCAAGCTCACCACATATGTGTCCTTTCCTCATATGTACCTTTTCTTCGCCATTATATGCACCATTATGACTTAAGTTTTTGCCAAGCTGGGTTGCCTGGCTCATGTGCTTATGCCCTACATTCCCGTTTGTTCGGCTAGGGGCATAAAGGGAGCACCTCTGCGATTGTTACAGCCGGGTCATCCAGACTTGTACCTCTGACTGGGTGAAGCCGAAAGCTAGCGTTCTTAATGGAATACTCGGTCAGTGGACTAAATACGTTATACCCTAATTACATTGTGAACCCCCAGATGTTACGTATACTATGATTTTTCAATCACAGTTCGGGCATGCATACTAACGCATGTTCACCCAGGGAAAGGAACCCTCAACGGAAATATTATCCCTGGAAGATGTTTCTTACAATCAACAAGTAATATAATATAGCTAGCCGGATACAACTTGTTTGTTCAAGCAACTATGACCCCTACACCTGGTTCCCACGCATACCCCGGTATATATTGCCGCTCCAGTATTCGGAAACACTCCGCACCTTCGGGTCTAGAGGTCGAAGCGAAAAGGTCCGCCATGACAATCGTTTTACAATCCGGCTAGGGACAAATTTGTCAGTTGAAGTACATAGTCACTTGGACTCAAAAACGTCTTCCTTTATGCCGTATAACAGGCTTTCTAGCTTACAATCCTGTTGGGAAAACTTGGCGGCTATCTTTACTTGGTCATATACCAAACTCACTGGAATTTCTTGTCAATTTGACCCCCGGGGTCTGACCCGGGCCATATGATTCGGATCAAGCTTGGTGTACCGTGTTTTTACCATGGCCCAGGCCTCTCGCACACCTTCTCGGTAGGCCGATGTCTTCCATAATCGAAAGCACCGCCGGGCTCCCTGGAATAGCTTCACAAGCTCCTCCATACTTCCTGGAGGGGAGGCGCATGGACACAAAGCCTTGGCAACGCTCCGCATTGCTTGCCGAGCTCGCTCGTGCACTTGGGACAGCTCTTGCAGCAGATTGCCTTGAGATCCGGACATTTCCTCTTCGGGACGGCCAGTTAGCATACCTGTAGACATAAATCTGTCAGCTCATTTTTTTTGCTGAATTACACGGAGGTAAGTTCAAAAGCATACTGAATATGCCGCCTCGTAGCCTCCTATTTTCCTTTACGGCGTCAGCTACCTGGGCTTGTACATCTTTTAGCTCTTCGCCCAGCAGGGTGTTGGAATCCTACAACTTGTTCTTATCATCCCTGACTCGTGTCAGCACACGTTCGCCTGCGGCCAGTTGCCTTTCGCCCTCTTGTTTACCCACCTGCGCGACTTTCAGTTCCTCTTTCAGTTGATCTGCTGATCCTGTCATCGGAAATGCAACCGTATTCACATTACTAGTACATGATTATACTCTTTCTGGATGGAGGGGAACATTACCAGGCGGTGCCTCCTTGGACTTCTCCTGTTCAGCGGTAACAACAGCTAGATGAGTCCGGCACTTTTCCAGCTCATGAGACAACATGTTGTTCTTCTATGTGAGTACATGATTATACAATGATCCTTAAATCAGTTGTTTCAACTGTTTCAAGTCTCAGGGGCTACTGGTACATGATTACCAGATCTGTACAATGCATACTTACCCGCATATCTTTCAAATGCTGGTCAGTGGCTCTGACAAGCCCGTCCCAAGCAGCTCGGATGTACGTATCAGCCGAGCTGAAGGCATTGAACACCTCTTTAGTAAAGCCAGGGTCGCGAAGAGCGGCCCTCCGGCGCCGATGATTCATGGCGCTCTCCACTTCAGAGTTCGTGACGGATACATTATCCGAATCCTCTGAAGGAGGACAATCCGGCGTCGCTCCTGTGTCAGCCCCCGCCCTAGAGGTAGGGTCTAGAACATGACTGATGGAGGCGCGACCGGCAGGATCCCCGGACATAGTCCGGCGAACACTCTTCCTGATAAAACACAGTGGACAATGTCACGGTTTGATGTTACTGCCAGGGGGCATATTTAAATCCATACCTCTTTGATGAAGGCTCGGCCGTGTTGTCATTTGCCTTCCTCTTTGAAGACCCGCCCGGCATAGGCGCCGCTCTCTTATGAGACGCCTATGGTGCGGCATGACGTGCCGAGCGCCTCCCCTTTGGAGCACGAGACAGTGCGGTGGGTGAGGCATAATGAGGAAGCTCTTTCGGAGGAGATGTCTCCTGGCTACTTACATGTTAGGCAGGAAGGAGGCCAGGATAATCGGCCATGATGGCTACTTCTGTGCCATCATATCTCGCCTGGTAGAAGACTCCCTCTTTGAGTTCTACAAGTATGTCTGGATCCTCTTCGAATCCGGGATCGAGGTCCCGGTTATGGTCCTCCGGCTGTGGAGCGGGGCTATAAATCCCCGCGATAGCCTTCCGCCATTCCTATTAAAAATGGATGGGTAAATGTCAATGAAACGTGACTCGGGGAAAGGATCGAGTAAGGAGGTGGGATTAAAACTCACCCAGCTAGGGGGATTGTACATGGAGAATCCCTCTTGGCGCTTAAGACGAGTAAACTCCTCTTTCTCCCCTTTATACAGATCGGCCAATATTGTGGCTAGGGCGGCAGGGGTGTCCGGATCCTTCCGTCCGCAGCGTGAGGCGTCATCTTCCCCATTGTAGTGCCACATAGGGAGCCCTCTGAATTGGAGTGGCTGAACACCTCTCACTATGGAAGTTGCCATTACCTCGATTATTGATAATCCGGACTGGGCAAGTGTCCTTATCTTGCCCATTAATTGTTGAACTTCTGCGCTATCTTCCTCCTCGAGGCTCCGAGGACGCCAGGTGTGGCGTTTCCTCAACGAAGCGCTGGAAAATTCGGGAAGGCCCATTCGGACTGGGTCGGGGAGAGCGACATCTTCAATATAAAACCACTCCGAGGGCCACTCTTCGGATGCCATCTTCGGCGTACCGGACAAGTATCCGGTCCCGGCTATGCGCCATATCTCGGCGCCGCCCACCTCGAATACGGATCCCTTTTGGGTACGAGGGACGAGGCACAAAAGTTTCCTCCATAAATCAAAGTGGGCCTCGCAGCCCAGGAATAGCTCGCAAAGAGCGACAAAACCTGCGATATGCAGGATGGAGGCTGGAGTGAGGTTGTGCAGTTGGAGGCCGTAGTACTCCAGTAGACCTCGGAGGAAAGGGTTGATTGGAAACCCGATGCCTCTTATTAAGAAGGATATGAAGCACACTCGCTCCCCCCAGGTTGGATGTAACATCCTAAATTTTCAATTTGGAATGTTATACATTAGAGCATCATTGCATATCATATTTTATTTGCATTTTGATTTTGATCCTAGAAATTCTACGCAACTCAAGGACCCATGGAGAGAGTTGGAGATTTCGTTATTTTCATATTTGGGTTTCCTCAAATTTTTTAAAAGAGGATCATTTGATTTTATTTATTTTATCTTCAATTATTTCATTTATAAAAATAAGAGAGAGGGAATAAAATGACTTTCCCAAAAATAAGAAATACTGAGGATTTAATAAAAAAAATCAAATAAGATTTTATTTTGGAGTTTTTCGCTATTTTATTCGAATTTAGGAAAAATTGAACGTTTTCACATTGCATTTTAGGGCCAAGAAAATGTTCATCTTGTTCTAAATATTTTATTTAGACCGTGAAAATTTGTTTTGGCATTTTTAGATTTTTATTTATGTTTCTAGGATTTATTTTCTGTTCGGCGGAATTGTTAAAAAAAATGTCCAGCGCCCGACTGGGCCGAGGCCCAGCCGAGCCGGCCCAGCTCCCCCGCGCCGCCGTCTCCCTCCAGGAGACCGCGGCCGCCGACGCCGTCGCCGAGTCTGAGCCGGACTCCGCCTCCCCGCCGCCTTCCCCCGTCCTCCAAGCCGCCCCTCCCCCCCTCTTAAAAGCCGCCCCCGCCCCGCCGTCTCACCCCGTCCCGCCAAGCCGCTGAAGCCGCCCCACCGCCCGAAGCCCGCCGCCGCCGACGCCCGAAGACGCCGCCCGTCCCGCGCCCCACCCTGCCGCCTCACCCCGCCCGCCGGAGCCGCCCCGCCTCGCCGGAGCCTCGCCTGAGGTATACGCCGCCGCCCCGCCGTCGTTCGTTTTTTTGAACCGATCCGGTTTAAAAAAAAAACCTAGTTTACGTTTTTTAGAATAGATCGGTTTTTATTTTTTTTCCCAGTTTAGTTTAGTTAGCGGATGTTCGTCCGTACGTTCGTTTTAACGAACGGTTTTCGTCGTTTAGCCGCAGACAACGAACGTTCGTTCGTTAGCCTGTTCGTCCGTTTTCTTCTTCTTGCGATTATTTCTGATCGCGATTTCCGATCTGTTTTTCGTCTTCGTTTTTCTTTTCGCTTGTGTGTCGGAATCAGGCGATTCAAGCACCTAGAGTTTCGTCTCGAAGCCCTCTTTCCGTTTAACCAACTCAAACAAGTTTTTGCTTCTGTAAAATTTGACTTAGGTCCAGATTAGTAAATGAAGCTTGTTTCTTTCGCCGTTTGACTTTCGTTGCTTCGTTTGATTTGATTCTTTTTGCAAACCGGAGTTCTTAAGTTGACCTTCTGGTTAGATCTCTTATTCGAGTTTTACCTGTGCATTAGATGAGTACTTATTGTATGCTTGTTTGTTTGCGATAGAGTACCCGGAGTGCGCCGCTTGCTACTTCGAATCCCTTGGTTTCACGGATCATCAGTAAGGCAAGTAACACTTTGATCATACTTTTCATTACCCAGTTTTATTGAATTAGATCAATCCTCAAACACTGCATGATTAGGATCTGATTAAATTGTGGGTTTTGGGAAGTAGATGAGGTAGTACCTATTACCTGTTTTGTATTCAAACCCTTGGGAGTTACTGTTACGTTTGCTTATATTGCTATGCTATGCTAGTAGACGTGGATTGGGTTTGAGTGTATCCATGACAGATGTGAGTTTGTTAATTAATGGTTCAACTTAAGGTGGCAACTTAAATACACATCTGGGTGGACTGAGGCACCTGGGTATTCCAACGATTGCCTGTTTTTTTATGGACCGCCACCCAGGCTCAAAGGGATCATAAGATTATTCATCCTAGAAACTTACGTGTGCAGCCGCAAGCTATTATGGGCTCTAGCATAGTTGATTAAGTTGTGTGAACTCTTACAGTGGTAGACTAGCAGATGTAGGGGAAGTAGGTGTAACTGTCTACCCGACCGTAAGGTGCTAACGCTTCTGAAAGACTATGTCTCGGTCATCCGTTTCTCAAACACCATGTAGTGCGAGAATCCCAACGGAGGAGATCGAGTCTTGCGGGGAAAAGTGCGCAAACCTCTGCAGAGTGTACAATCTAATCATGGTTAGCCGTGTCCCCGGTTATGGACATCTTGAGTATCTAGTACTTGGATTATCATGTGAATCTCATCATGTTACTTTAATTAATTTTGTTGGGATTAATGTTGAAACTTAATTGGGATTGAGATGGTGTCACCCAATTCTCAATGTTTAACAACCACCATGATAGTTAAATAAAATTTATTCCTTTGCAGTAGGGAAAAATTGGCTTTTCGCAAAACTGTAACCATAGAGCTTTCCACCAGCCATATATGCATGTAGTATAGCATTATCCTGTTCATTACTCTCTATGTGTTACATTGCCAGCATATTCCATGTGCTGACCCATTTTCGGGCTGCAACGTTTCATGTTGCAGACTTTTCAGATGACGAGTAAGGTGCCTTAGGTCGTGGTCTTATACTCAGTGATGCCGTTGGAGTTGATGGACTCGTTATCTTCCAAGCCTTCTGCTGTTATCGTTTTTAGATGGCCTTAAGCCATATTTATTGTATTAAGTTCTCTTTTGAGACATTCGATGTAATAAGTGTGTGATTGCTACTCTGTTATAAATCCTTCGAGTATTGTGCATGCCAGCATTACTGATCCAGGGATGACACTGATGCATAGAGACTTGACCGTCTGAGGTCTGGTCGCTACAAGATGGTATCAGAGCACACGCTGACTGTAGGACACGACCACTAAGCTTAAACCCTAGATCACTATTCTCTTCTCATTTCTGACTCCTCTCCATTTTCCACTCTTTTAGGATGGCGGATGCCAGGAACAAGTTCATGCAACCAGATGAAGATACACCCTTTGGACGCCACTTGAAGGAAGTCACTAGATACCTGAACATCGGAATACCAAGCTTCACCGGAACCTACAACGCCACACTACCAGAAGAGGAGCGTTGGATGATTCAAGTTCAAGTTCCAGGAAGGACGTTCATGCCCGTCACCGAGCCCATAGAGTTTTCCTTTGATGCACCAACTTGGAGTCTAGGAAAGAGCATGGCAGCCCACATCACCATGGGACACATTGGAGAAGTTTACCACAAGGAGCTTAAGGATACCATTTACCAGATTTGTGGGCGCCGAGATGAGCAATGGGAGATGATCAGTACCAAGAAGGATAGATCAATTGCAGCTTTCATCCAGGAGCAAAACCAACACATTCGTCGCCAGGAGAACCAAATGTGCACAGGCATGATAGATCTGAAGAAGGCATTGACCAAGATCACGGGTTGGAGGAAGAACTCTAGTCTACACACGATGTATATGAGGAGGAGATCGCCACATTGTTAGAGAAGAATGACAACCTGATAAAGAAGATCGGAGTATTCATGGGAGACCCAGCACTAGGAGGAGAATACGATGATTGCGCTTGCCCGGATAACTACATCATCATCGACGACACCGACTCGGACCCCAGTGAAGATGACTTTGTTGATGAAGCTGGAGCAGATATCATGGAGTCTTTGACCGATCAAAATTTCTAGTAGACCACCATAATTAGTAGTAGTATTCCCCCATGTATATAGTATAGTCCGAGCACTTTGTGATGATAGTTAGATCGATTGTATGCATTGTTTGAATTGATTTGAGTGATATTGATTGTGTTTGTCTCATGTGCATATGGGTAGTGTTTTATCTCTAGACCTCATTCTATTCTAAATTCTCATCTTTTCTAAACCCATCAGATGCCTCCGAGACGCGATACCGGATTTGTTTTCCCACCGGAGATCACTCAGTTGATTCAGCAGCAGAATGTCTTGATGCAAGCACTAGTACAGAACCAAGGCAACAACAACAACCCACCACCACCACCACCTGTTGATCACTTAACCCGTTTCTTGAGACTGAATCCGCCGGTGTATTCCAGTAGCACCGAGCTGATTGTTGCAGATGATTGGCTCCGCAAAGTTGGAAGGGAGTTGACCACTGCAGGATGCACAGATGCAGAAAGAGTGCGTTTTGCCGCACATCAGCTTGATGGACCCGCAGCATCATGGTTGGAGAATTACACAGCCACACACCCTATAGACACTGTCACATGGGACCAGTTCCAGCAAGCTTTTCGTACTGCCCATGTTTCAGCAGGAGCTATGGCCATGAAGAAGCGTGAGTTTCGCAACCTACGCCAAGGAGGACGCACCGTAGGCCAGTATGTGGAGGATTTTAGTAAACTAGCACGTTATGCCCCAGATGACGTTGCTACTGATGCAGCCAAGCATGAGAAGTTTTTGGAAGGACTGAATGATGAGCTGAGCATGCAGTTGATGGTAGCAACCTTCAACAACTACCAGGAGTTGGTAGATAGAGCTCTCATGATTGAAGGGAAGCTGCAGCAGATTGAAAACCGCAAGAGGAAGTATGGACAAGGGAAGTACAATTCTGGAGCTCAGCAGAAGCCATGTTTTACCCCGAAATCGGGAGGACATTTTCCGCATACCCATGGAGGAGGTAGTTCGCACAATCATAATGGCCCCAAGAATGGTAACGGGAATGGAGGAAGCAACGGCCAGAACCGTACCAACCCATCCACCCCAGCCAAGAGAGACATGAGCCAAGTCACTTGCTATAAGTGTCAGAAGACTGGACATTATGCCAATGAATGTCCTGAAGCCCAGATTGGAAATGGCAATGGAAGCTCTGGGAAGAAGCCAAACCCTTTCAATAAAGGACATGTGAACCACGTTAACGTGCAGGAGGTTGAAGCCCAGCCAGATGCAGTAATAGGTAAGTTTTTGGTTAAGTCATTTACTGCACTCGTTCTTTTTGATACTGGTGCATCGCATTGATACATATCAAGGGGATTCGTGGATAAGTATAAACTGCCCACCGAAGTTCTTAGAACACCTATGTTAGTGAGTTCACCAGGAGTAGAGTATATGGCAAGCCAAGGATGTTTTCAGATGCCATTGGCCATA
This sequence comes from Triticum aestivum, assembly GCF_018294505.1. Lineage (NCBI taxonomy): Eukaryota > Viridiplantae > Streptophyta > Magnoliopsida > Poales > Poaceae > Triticum > Triticum aestivum. The sequence continues at coordinate 361,509,661 of NC_057799.1, forward strand.
GGTAGGCATGTTTTCCCTCAGACTTAATAATCTTGGAGTCGCAAGGTTTGGATGTGATTTTGGGTATGGATTGGCTGTCGATGTACGGAGGAAACATCGATTGCGCCAGTAAGACGATTTTAATTACCACCCCAGAAGGAAGAAGGATTAAGTATGTATCCCGGCATGTGCCGAAGAGGACTCAGGTGAATTCCTTATCAGGAGTTGTACAGGAGGAAGTACCAGTGGTGAAGGATTTCCCTGACGTATTTCCAGAGGAGTTGCCAGGCATGCCACCGGATAGAGACATTGAGTTTTTGATTGAGCTTTTGCCAGGCACATGACCAATATCTAAGAGACCGTACAGGATGCCCGCAAAAGATTTGGAGGAGATTAAGAAGCAGATTAAGGAGTTACTGGATAAAGGCTATATTTGCCCAAGTTCTTCACCCTAGGGATCGCCAGTACTTCTAGTGGAGAAGAAGGATGGATCGTTAAGGATGGTTGTTGATTATCGAGGACTGAATGAAGTGACCATCAAAAAGAAGTACCCACTGCCGATGATCAATGATCTGTTTGACCGCTTACAAGGAGCTAAGGTATTTTCCAAGATCGATCTGCGGTCAGGATACCATCAGTTGAAGATTCAAGAGCAGGATATACCTAAGACGGCTTTTACCACTAGGTATGGGCTATACGAGTATACTGTTATGTCATTTGGTCTGACTAACGCACCTGCCTATTTCATGAACCTGATGAACAAGGTGTTTATGGAGTTTTTGGATAAGTTCGTCATCATGTTCATTGATGATATTTTGGTCTACTGCAAGAATGAAGAGGAGCATAAGGAACATTTGCGTTTGGTACTTGAGAAGCTCAGAGAACATCAGTTATACGCCAAGTTCAGCAAATGTGAGTTTTGGTTGAAGGAAGTTGGATTCCTCGGACATGTTATATCCGGAGAAGGAATAGCAGTAGACCCCACCAAAGTTGACACTGTAACAAACTGGGAATCACCCACATCAGTTGGAGAGATCCGGAGTTTTCTTGGACTCGCTGGATACTACCGAAGATTCATTGAGAATTTCTCGAGGATTGCAAAGCCCATGACGGAGCTGTTGAATAAGGACACCAAGTTCTATTGGACTGAGGAATGTGAAGCTAGTTTCCAGGAGTTGAAGAAACGTTTGGTTACATCACCAGTGTTGATTCTGCCAGATCAGCGCAAGGATTATGAAGTATACTGTGATGCTTCTCGTCGAGGACTTGGAGCAGTGCTTATGCAGGAAGGAAGAGTTGTTTCATATGCCTCAGGACAGCTTAAGCCCCATGAGTTGAATTATAATACGCATGATTTGGAGTTAGCAGCCGTAGTACATGCGTTGAAGACACGGAGACACTTTCTCATTGGAAACCACTGCGAGGTGTACACGGATCATAAGAGTTTGAAATACATCTTCACGCAGAAAGAGTTGAATCTCAGGCAAAGGAGATGGTTGGAGCTCATAAAGGATTATGATATGAGATTGCATTATCACCCCAGAAAGGCTAACGTAGTAGCAGATGCGTTGAGCCGCAAGAGCCATGTCAAGACACTCATGACCGGAGAGTTACCAAAGGAATTAGCCGAGGATCTTCGCGAGCTATGTTTGGAGATAGTTCCGAGAGGCTATGTTGCCGCAATTGAAATACAGTCTACTTTGATGGATAAGATCAGAGAAGCTCAGAAGACTGACAAGGAGATTGCCAAAATTAAGGAAAGGATGCGCAAAGGAAAAGCCAAGGGATTTCGTGAGGACGAGCACGATACCTTATGGTTTGAGGACCGCGTTTATGTGCCTAATGATCAGGAGATCAGGAAGTTGATTCTGCAAGAGGCCCATGATTCGCCGTATTCGATTCACCCAGGAAATACCAAGATGTATTTGGATTTAAAGGATACTTTCTGGTGGACCGGAATGAAGAAGGATATTGCCTAGTATGTAGCAGTTTGTGATGTATGTCAGAGAGTGAAGGCAGAGCATCAGAAGCCAGCAGGATTGCTACAACCATTGCCAATACCCGAATGGAAGTGGGATAAGCTAGGCATGGATTTTATCATGGGATTGCCCAGGACTCGTTCAGGCTATGACTCGATATGGGTTGTAGTCGATCATTTGATGAAGGTAGCTCATTTCATCCCAGTGAAGACCACTTACACCAGTGCTAAGTTGGCAAAGATATACATGACCAGGATCGTATGTCTGCATGGAGTTCCGAGGACCATTGTATCAGATAGAGGAACCCAGTTTACTTCAAAGTTTTGGAATCAGTTGCACAAAACTTTGGGTACCAGGCTAGAGTTCAGTACAGCCTTTCATCCACAGACAGATGGACAGACCGAGAGAGTCAATCAGATTTTGGAGGACATGCTGAGAGCTTGTGCGCTTGATTATGGATCTAGTTGGATGACAATTTGACTTATGTAGAGTTCTCTTATAACAACAGTTATCAAGCCAGTTTGAAGATGGCCCCTTTCGAAGCGCTGTACGGAAGAAGGTGCAGAACACCGTTGTTGTGGGACGAAGTTGGAGACCGACAATTGTTTGGACCAGATTTGATTAAGGAATCTGAACAGAAGGTGAAGTAGATTCGCGATAGGCTCAAGGTAGCCCAATCCAGGCAGAAGAGCTATGCGGATTCTAAACGCAAGGAGACTATTTATGAAGTCGGAGACAGAGTTTATCTTCGTGTATCCCCACTTCGAGGAGTTAAGCGCTTTGGAGTTAAGGGAAAGTTAGCGCCATGATTTGTAGGACCATACAAAGTTTTGGAGCGTATGGGAGAAGTTGCTTACAAGTTGGAATTACCCGAAGGATTGTCAGGAGTTCACGATGTGTTCCACGTTTCCCAGCTGAAGAAGTGCCACGCAGAAATGGCTGATATACCATTGAGAGATACAATGCCACTGGAAGCAATTCAGTTGGATAGTGATTTGACCTATGAGGAGAAACCAGTCAAGATTCTCGAATATGCCAGTCGAGTCACGCGTAGCAAGGTTATCAAGTTTTGCAAAGTTCAGTGGAGCCACCATACCGAGGATGAAGCCACCTGGGAGCGAGAGGAAGATCTACGGAAGGACCACCCTCACCTATTTTCTAGCCAACCCGAATCTCGAGGGCGAGATTCATCTTAAGGGGGGTAGGTTTGTAACATCCCAAATTTTCAATTTGGAATGTTATACATTAGAGCATCATTGCATATCATATTTTATTTGCATTTTGATTTTGATCCTAGAAATTCTACGCAACTCAAGGACCCACGGAGAGAGTTGGGGATTTCGTTATTTTCATATTTGGGTTTCCTCAAATTTTTGAAAAGAGGATCATTTGATTTTATTTATTTTATCTTCAATTATTTCATTTATAAAAATAAGAGAGAGGGAATAAAATGACTTTCCCAAAAATAAGAAATATTGAGGATTTAATTAAAAAATCAAATAAGATTTTATTTTGGAGTTTTTTGCTATTTTATTCGAATTTAGGAAAAATTGCACGTTTTTCAAATTGCATTTTAGGGCCAAGAAAATGTTCATCTCGTTCAAAATATTTTATTTAGACCGTGAAAATTTGTTTTGGCATTTTTAGATTTTTATTTATTTTTCTAGGATTTATTTTCTGTTCGGCGGAATTGTTTAAAAAAAACGTCCAGCGCCCGACTGGGCCGAGGCCCAGCCGAGCCGGCCTAGCTCCCCCGCGCCGCCGTCTCCCTCCAGGAGACCGCGACCGCCGCCGCCGTCGCCGAGTCCGAGCCGGACTCCGCCTCCCCGCCGCCTTGCCCCCTCCTCCAAGCCGCCCCTCCACCCTCTTAAAAGCCGCCCCCGCCCCGCCGCCTCACCCCGTCCCGCCAAGCCGCCGAAGCCGCCCCGCCGCCCGAAGCCCGCCGCCGCCGACGTCCGAAGCCGCCGCCCATCCCGCGCCCCACCCCGCCGCCTCACCCCGCCTCGCCGGAGCCTCGCCTGAGGTATACGCCGCCGCCGCCCCGCCGTCGATCGGTTTTTTTGAACCGATCCGTTTTAAAAAAAAAACCCTAGTGTACGTTTTTTTTTCGAATAGATCGGTTTTTTTCCCGGTTTAGTTTAGTTAGCGGACGTTCGTCCGTATGTTCGTTTTAACGAACGGTTTTCGTCGTTTAGCCGCAGACAACGAACATTCGTTCGTTAGCCTGTTCGTCCGTTTTCTTTTTCTCGGATTTTCCGTGATTATTTCTGATCGCGATTTCCGATCTGTTTTTCGTTTTTGTTTCTCTTTTCGCTCGTTTGTCGGAATCAGGCGATTCAAGCGCCTAGAGTTTCGTCTCGAAGCCCTCTTTCCGTTTAACCAACTCAAACAAGTTTTTGCTTCTATAAAATTTGACTTAGGTCCAGATTAGTAAACGAAGCTTGTTTCTGTCGCCGTTTGACTTTCGTTGCTTCGTTTGATTTGATTCTTTTTGCAAACCGGAGTTCTTAAGTTGAACTTTCTGGTTAGATCTCTTATTCGAGTTTTACCTGTGCATTAGATGAGTACTTATTGTATGCTTTTTTGTTTGCGATAGAGTACCCGGAGTGCGCCGCTTGCTACTTCGAATCCCTAGGTTTCACGGATCATCAGCAAGGCAAGTAACACTTTGATCATACTTTTCATTACCCAGTTTTATTGCATTAGATCAATCCTCAAACACTGCATGATTAGGATCTGATTAAATTGTGGGTTTTGGGAAGTAGATGAGGTAGTACCTATTACCTGTTTTGTATTCAAACCCTTGGGAGTTACTGCTACGTTTGCTTATATTGCTATGCTATGCTAGTAGACGTGGATTGGGTTTGAGTGTATCCATGACAGATGTGAGTTTGTTAATTAATGGTTCAACTTAAGGTGGCAACTTAAATACACATCTGGGTGGATTGAGGCACCTGGGTATTCCAGCGATTGCCTGTTTTTTTATGGACCGCCACCCAGGCTCAAAGGGATCATAAGATTATTCATGCTAGAAACTTCCGTGTGCAACCGCAAGCTATTATGGGCTCTAGCATAGTTGATTAAGTTGTGTGAACTCTTACAGTGGTAGACTAGCAGATGTAGGGGAAGTAGGTGTAACTGTCTACCCGACCGTAAGGTGCTAACGCTTCTGAAAGACTATGTCTCGGTCATCCGGTTCTCAAACACCATGTAGTGCGAGAATCCCAACGGAGGAGATCGAGTCTTGCGGGGAAAAGTGCGCAAACCTCTGCAGAGTGTACAATCTAATCATGGTTAGCCGTGTCCCCGGTTATGGACATCTTGAGTATCTAGTACTTGGATTATCATGTGAATCTCATCATGTTACTTTAATTAATTTTGTTGGGATTAATGTTGAAACTTAATTGGGATTGAGATGGTGTCACCCAATTCTCAATGTTTAACAACCACCATGATAGTTAAATAAAATTTATTCCTTTGCAGTAGGGAAAAATTGGCTTTTCGCAAAACTGTAACCATAGAGCTTTCCACCAGCCATATATGCATGTAGTATAGCATTATCCTATTCATTACTCTCTATGTGTTACATTGCTAGCATATTCCATGTCCTGACCCGTTTTCGGGCTGCAACGTTTCATGTTGCAGACTTTTCAGACGACGAGTAAGGTGCGTTAGGTCGTGGTCTTATACTCAGTGATGCCGTTGGAGTTGATGGACTCGCTTATCTTCCAAGCCTTCCGCTGTTATCGTTTTTAGATGGCCTTAAGCCATATTTATTGTATTAAGTTCTCTTTTGAGACATTCGATGTAATAAGTGTGTGATTGCTACTCTGTTACAAATCCTTCGAGTACTGTGCGTGTCAGCATTACTGATCCAGGGATGACACTGATGCACAGAGACTTGACCGTCTGAGGTCTGGTCGCTACATTGGATTAGGGAAATTTTCCGGCAGGGCCTTGCCTGTAAAGGAGGTTAATCCTGCCCGAACGGGGACTAGATTCGCGGGGGGAAGGAATCCCTATGTTTGAGCTTACTCAGCTGGTCATGGGATACTGAACATTTCTCCCAATCGCCTTTTTCGGAGCCATGGGGGCGGGAGGAAGAACTGGGAACGCTAGCCATGCTGGAATGGTTTCTCCTAGCAAGCTCTAAGGATTTTCCACCTGGTGTGAGATGGCATCTGAGATCCAATCCACTTAAATATACGCCTTTATTACATGGACAGGGTGTTATGTGCAAAAATACTCTGACCTTTCATGTTCGTTCGACACGTGGAAGCCGAAGCAATGGAGGCGCAGAAGCCAATGGTTACGACATTAAATGGAAAGCCGAGTATAACTCTTCGGATCAGACGCTTTGAAGAATTCGGAGGAAGAACCCGTCTTGCAATGCCAAAGACTATCAGCGCGTCGGACACATCGTCATTGAAGCCTGGTTCGGGGGCTACTGAGGGAGTCCTGGATTAAGGGGCCCTCGGGCGTCCGGCCTATGTGACGTGGGCCAGACTGATGGGCCGTGTAGATACAAGATAGAAGACTTCCTCCCGTGTCCGGATGGGACTCTCCTTTGTGTGGAAGGCAAGCTTGGCGTTCGGATATGAAGATTCCTTCCTCTGTAAACCGACTCTATACAACCCTCAGCCCCTCCGGTGTCTATATAAACCGGAGGGTTTAGTTCGTAGAGGCAATCACAATCATACAGGCTAGACGTCTGGGGTTTAGCCATTATGATCTCATGGTAGATCAACTCTTGTAATCCTCATATTCATCAAGATCAATCAAGCAGGAAGTAGTGTATTACCTCCATCAAGAGGGGCCAAACCTGGGTAAACATCGTGTCCCCTGTCTCCTGTTACCATCGACCTTAGACGCACAGTTCGGGACCCCCTACCCGAGATCTGCCAGTTTTGACACCGACACCGACACGTACCAGTGGTATGTACCAGTACCTATGTGTTTGATCTCTCTGTCTCTCTCTCGTGTTCTTGATTTGGCACGATCTTGATGTACCGCGAGCTTTGCTATTATAGTTGGATCTTATGATGTTTCTCCCCCTCTACCTTCTTGTAATGGATTGAGTTTTCCCTTTGAAGTTATCTTATCGGATTGAGTCTTTAAGGATTTGAGAACAGTTGATGTATGTCTTGCATGTGCTTATCTGTTGTGACAATGGGATATTCATGTGATCTACTTGATGTATGTTTTGGTGATCAACTTGCGGGTTCTGCGACCTTGTGAACTTATGCATAGGGGATGACACACGTTTTTGTCTTGACTCTCTGGTAGAAACTTTGGGGCACTCTTTGAAGTTCTTTGTGTTGGTTTGAATAGATGAATCTGAGATTGTGTGATGCATATTGTATAATCAAACCCGCGGATACTTGTGGTAAAATTGGAGTATCTAGGTGACATTAGGGTTTTGGTTGATGTGTATCTTAAGGCGTTAACTCAGTACGAACTCTAGGGCTGTTTATGACACTTACAGGAATGGCCCAATAGATCGATCAAAAAGAATAACTTTGAGGTGGTTTAGTACCCTACAATAATCTCTTCGTTTGTTCTCCGATATTAGTGACTTTGGAGTGACTCTTTGTTGTATGTTGAGGGATTGTTATATGATCTAATTATGTTATCATTATTGAGAGAACTTGCACTAGTGAAAGAATGAACCCTAGGCCTTGTTTCAAAGCATTGCAATACCGTTTTCGCTCACTTTTACCACTTGCTACCTTGCTGTTTTTATATTTTCAGATTACAAAAACCTATATCTACCATCCATATTACACTTGTATCACCATCTCTTTGCCGAACTAGTGCACCTATACAATTTACTATTGTATTGGGTGTGTTGGCGACACAAGAGACCCTTTGTTAATTGGTTGCAGGGTTGTTTGAGAGAGACCATCTTCATCCTACGCCTCCCACGGATTCATAAACCTTAGGTCATTCACTTGAGGGAAATTTGCTACTGTCCTACAAAACTTTGCGCTTGGAGGCCCAACACGAGTCTACGGGAAGAACGTTGTGTAGTAGACATCCTTCCTACCGTAAAAGAAGGATCATCCTTGTTGGTCAAATTAACCTCTGTGGTTGTAGGTCAAAGTGATGGACGACGACCTCGTGGGCCCACAGAAAGCGTCACACACGAGTGAGTGTCCTAGGGCAATCACCGAATGCATGTGGCCCAAACATGTATGTATGAAAGGGTTGTGTAATGTTTTAAATAACCAATTAATGACTTTGATGTGGCACCTTCCTCAAAAAAGGTCAATCCCACATGGTGGCTCATGACTCGTAGTGTACTGCCAGACACCCCTCCACCCTAGACACACACACATGCACACACCATACTTCCACCACCAGTACGAGGCATGTTAAAATTTTCCGCGGTGAACATATGTGACCAAAGGAGGGTCGTGTTAAAATTGAGAAAAACATCAGAGATCATTTAGATGTTTTTGTACATTAATTGATTTCCTAGGGATATAATATGCAAAATCAAATTTGAGCTACATGCACACGTGATAGTGCACCAAAATGGATTGGAAAATCATATATGTGTCCCTGGGTGCATGTTTAGTCCCCATGCAAGAAATTTCAAACATTGAGAATCTTGATTTTTAAAATCTAGAAAATCCAAAACTTAGTTGAAATTCATGAAACTTATCGTGGTGTCATATGGACACAAATATACTGTAGTATTGTACTTTTTTTTCAAATTTGAGACAAGTTTTGATGTAATCTTCTTACAAATGGGAGATTATTAATAATTGGGAACCAATATAGGAAATAGATTATTTTGTCCGAACCGTGGGCTTTAGACCAACAATGTACGTGCCATGCTTCGGTTAAGTAATATAAAGCGGCAGAATTAATCATCAAAAAAGAATAACAACATATGTGTCGCCACGCGTCCCATGTGCCGTGCGGGCAGGCTTGAGTTGATTGGACGTATGCGAGCAATCTGCCGCGCAGGCAGACCGGGAGGCGTGCGTGCAGGTGTGTGAATTGACGGGAGGCGTGCGAGTAGCTGTGTGAATTGACGGTAGGCATGCCAGCAGTCTGCTGCGCAAGCTCACCTGGAGGTGAGCTAACCCTTTGACCGCCGCCCGCCGCGCTCCCACTGCTCCATACTAATGGCGTGCCCGAGCCGTGCTACTTCTTGAGCTTAGTTTTTCCTCTTTAAGAGGAAATGGTGATGCAACAAAGTAGAGATAAGTATTTCCCTCAGTTTGAGAACCAAGGTATTAATCCGGTAGGAGGTACACACAAGTCTCCAATCTATGCACCTGTACAAACAATCAAACACTTGCACCCAACGCGATAAAGGGGTTGTTAATCCCTTCACGGTCACTTGCAACAATGAGATCTGATAGAGATAGATATAAAAGATTACTAAAACGTAAAACAAAGTAAAAACAAATAAATTGCAACAAGGTATTTTTGGGTTTTTTGGTTTATAGATATGAAGATATATGATGGAAAATAGAGCTGGGGGCCATAGGTTTCACTAGAGGCTTCTCTCTTGAAAGAAAATAATACGATGGGTGAACAAATTACTGTCGAGCAACTGATAGAAAAGCGCAAAGTTAGGACGCTATCCAAGGCAATGGTTATGAATTTATGCATCACTTCCATGTCATGTAGACCGACTCCTGCCTGCATCTACTACTATTACTCCACACATCAACCCCTATCCAGCATGCATCTAGAGTATTAAGTTCATAAGAACAGAGTAACGCCTTACGTAAGATGACATGATGTAGAGGATAAACTCAAGAAATATGATGAAAACCCCATATTTTTACCCATGATGGAAACAACACAATACGTGCCTCGCTACCCCTACTTTGTCACTGGGTGAGGACACCGCAAGATTGAACCCAAAACTAAGCACCTCTCCCATTGCAAGAAGAATCAATCTAGTTGGACAAACCAAACCGATAATTCGAAGAGAAATACAAAGATATTTAATCATGCATATAAGAATTTAGAGAAGATTCAAATAATATTCATAGATAATCTGATAATAAATCCCCAATTCATCATATCTCGACAAACACACCGCAAAAGAAGATTACATCTGATAGAACTCCAAGAACATCGAGGAGAACATTGTATTGAAGATCAAAGAGAGAGAAGAAGCCATCTAGCTACTGGCTATGGACCTGTAGGTCTATGGTAAACTACTCACGCTTCATCGAAAGGGTAATAGTGTTGATGTAGAAGCCCTTCGCGATCGAATCCCCCTCCGGCAGGATGCCAGAAAAGGCCCCATGACGGGATCTCACAGGTACAGAAGGTTGCGGTGGCGGAAAAGTATTTTGGTGGACGCTTCTAGTCGTTTGGGAATATTTCTGAATTTAAAGGCCAAGAACTAGGGTTAGAGGAGCTCCAAGGGGCCCACAAGCCCTCAGGGCGCCCCCCCTAGGGTGCGCCCCTGAGGCTTCTGACCACCTCGAGACTCCTCTTGCTTCATCTCCAAGTCATGTGTGTGTCTTCTGGTCCAAGAAAATTCATCGCGAAAGTTTTATTCCGTTTGGACTCCATTTGGTATTCCTTTTCTCTAAAACTCAAAAACAAGGAAAAACAAAAACTAACAATGGGCTCTAGGTTAATAAGTTAGTCCCAAAAATAATATAAAATAGCATATAAATGCATATAAAACATCCAAACTACGATGACGATGGAGAACCGGTTAGTCATCTATACGCATATGTGTCAAATATATCCTAGGGTTTCTCTAGTTAATCCCGCCTCCCCCTTTTTGGAATAGAAATCCTATGGTTATGTTATCTCAATCCATGAAATCCGAGTAAGTTTTTTAGATCCGTGTAGTGTATTGATTGTTTAATGGTACAAATGATAAGTGATTAATTGTTTCATCTGTACAAATGATTTCTGTTAATAATCTGACTAGGGTTAGTGTTCATGCTAATACTTCCTAGCCAGACCTTGACAATTGATTTTAAATGCCCTACATATATGTTTGTGCAAGTTTTTTTTCAAGATTGGTATCTACATAGATGATTGTGTTAAAATTATCGAACCATAATCTTTGGACATGTCTTAAAAATAGCCATAAAATCCATAAAATCCTTATCCTACTTTATGACATGTAAAAATTGATTTGATGTCAAATTTTAGCAACTGCCAAATGTTCGCTACAGATTAGTTTCTATTCTGTTGTTCATTTGCCAATCTCACAAAAGGTTGCCAAGTGTTGCAACTTTTGATTTTGCCAAATGTTGGTCGAATCAAACTCTTAATTATGTTGCAGTAAGTTGTGTGCTCTCTATTAATGCATTTCTTTCATCAAGATCACTTCATGATTTAGGGTTCACACTGTCACAGGATATATTATGTTTCATAAACTCTGCCTGCTAAATTCTCATTATTATAAAATATATTGATGCCACAATTTTTACTATATGTATAGGTGCTATCTGACGATGTCGACAGCGAGGATGAAGATGGCCATAGGAGGTGCAAGAGGAAAAAGCTCAGGGAGATTTATGTGGGAAATCATAATAGGCGTATTAGGACTAGGGATGGGGGCTTTCGATGCCCATTTTGCAACCAAAACCTTCATGACGTGTATGAAAGTGTTCTGGCACATGCAAGAGGACGAGTCGTTGGCTCCTTCAGGCAGAAGTATTCTCGTAGGGTGTCGCACGCCGCGTACGCTGAGTACCTGGATAAGCTTCACCTTCTTGTAGGCCTGCCGACAGATGAGATGTGGGATTGAACTATATATGGCTATGTAGTGTCTTAATTATAACTGTGCTTGAGTATGCTTAATGTCGGTTGAACTATATATGGTTGAACTATGCTTGTGTGCGCTTATTATCTATGCCTGAGCATGCTTATGTCTATGTTTACATATGTCTAAATGTGGGATATGGATGCAATCAGTTTGGTTGATGGAATTTTATGCATATTATGGTGAATGTTTAGCGTGGGTAAAAATTTCAGATTCAACCGACGAAGGAAATATGGACCCACTCCAAAACTTGATTATTCTCCTAGATTGGAACCGTGTGCAATGACTTCCATTTTCCTAGTTGTTTTTTTGGAAATAGACGTTAATCACACACGGTTGGATGTAGCAAACCGTTGCCTCCGAAACGCTTTGTGGGGCAGAAAACCCTCACCACCCAATTCAAAAAGGAAAAAAAGAAAACCCTCACCATCCCCACGTCACAAAACTCTCACCCCGCCCTCCACCCCCTCTGGTCCCCATTCACACCTGCACTAGCTCCTTCGTGACTCTGCATGTCACCGCCTATCACCGCGGCAACCAATTAGCTCGACGCCTGTCGCCGCCAACGGTTCCCGGCACACCCCATGGCATTTCGCCACTGCTGCTTGCCATCAGCTATCGCCATCAACTTTCTCGACACTGCTCGCCATCGACCCAGCTCCGCCCAATTGGGGAATCTGAAACATTGAGGGTTTTTTCTCATGGACAACAAGGTAACTAATTTGTTGAAATATTCCCTCATCTCTTATCCCAGTCCGTCTGCCCCCTTTAATTACTCGGCCAAAATCGTCGTCAATTAATTTTTCTTCAAGCTGATTTGAGGGTTTTTTTCGTTCATAGAGTGTACAATGCACGGACACATCAGGACACTGCGGCCTCGGCTAGACAGCCGTGGAGTTCCATCTCACCGTACAATATGACTTCAGGAGACGCGCGGTATGTTAAATCTCACCCTACCTCGGTTGGCATGGTGTACGTTCTTGAACATATACTATTGATATCTTCTATGCAACTTTGTTCTTGTAGACACGCGTTGGGCCTCTAAGCGCTGAGCTTTGTAGGACAGTAGCAATTTTCCCTCAAGTGGATGACCTAATGTTTATCAGTCCGTGAGAGGTGTAGGATGAAGATGGTCTCTCTCAAACGACCCTGCAACCAAATACAAGAAGTCTCTTGTGTCCCCAACACACCCAATGCAATGGAAAATTGTATAGGTGCACTAGTTCGGCAAAGAGATGGTGATAAAAGTGTAATATGAATGGTAGAAATATATTTTATAATTTGAATAAATAAAAACAGCAAGGTAGCCAATAGTAAATGGGCACAAAAACGGTATTGCAATGCTTGAAAATGAGGCCTAGGGTCCGTACTTTCGGTAGTGCAATCTCTCAACAGTGCAAATATAATTGGATCATATAACCATCCCTCAAAGTCCGATGAAGAATCACTCCAAAGTTCCTATCTAGCAGAGAACATAAGACAGAATTGTTTGTAGGGTACGAAACCACCTCAAAGCTATTCTTTCTGATCAATCTATCCTAGAGTTCGTACTAAATAACACCAAGCTATTCTTTCCGATCAACCTAACCAATAGTTCGTACTAAAATAACACCAAAGAAAATTCAGATTCATAATATTCAATCCAACACAAAGAACTTCAAAGAGTGCCCCAAGATTTCTACCGGAGAAACAAAGACAAGAACGTGCATCAACCCCTATGCATAGATTACCCCAATGTCACCTCGGGAATCCGTGAGTTGAGTGCCAAAACATATATCAAGTGAATCAATACGATACCCCATTGTCACCACCAGTATTCAATTGCAAGACATATATCAAGTGTTCTCAAATCCATAAAAGTATTCAATCTGATAACAACGAAATCTCAAAGGGAAAAACTCAATTCATCACAACAAGATAGAGAGGGGAAAAACCATATGATTTGACTATATTAACAAAGCCCGCGATACATCAAGATCATGCAATCTCACGAACACGAGAGAGAGAGAGATTAAACACATAGCTACTGGTACAAACCCTCAGCCCCAAGGGTGGACTACTCCCTCCTCGTCTTGGTGGCCATCGGGATGATGAAGATGGTCACCGGAGATGATTCCCCCCTCCGGCAGGGTGCCAGAATGGGTCTAGATTGGTTTTCGGTGGCTACAAAGGCCTGCGGCGGCGAAACTTCTGATCTAGGTTAACCCCGAGGGTTTTCGAATTTTTTGGGAATTTATAGGGTAAAGAAGGGGTGCGGGAGGCCACCGAGGTGGGCATAACCCACCTGGGCGTGCCTGGGCCCCCAGGGGTGCCCTGGTGGGTTGTGCCCCCCTCGGGGCACCCCCCAGGTGCTGCTCTGGCCCATTGGTGGTCTTCTGGTCCATAAAATCCACAAAAAGTTTCATGGTGTTTTGACTCCGTTTGATATTGATTTCCTGCGATGTAAAAAACAAGCAAAAAATAGCAACTAGCACTGGGCACTGGGTCAATAGGTTAGTCCCAAAAAATGATATAGAGTTGCTATAAAATGATTGTAAAACATCCAAGAATGATAACATAACAGCATGAATACTTCATCAATTATAGATACGTTGGAGACGTATCAGCATCCCCAAGCTTAAGTCCTACTCGTCCTTGAGTAGGTAAATGATAAAAGAAATAATTTATGAAGTGTGAATGCTAGCAAAGTGCATAAGTTTGATCCACGATAATTTCAACCACTTTTCCTACCATCATAACAACAATTCTTTCTCATAAAATTTCTCATGTTAAACTAGCAACCAATTCACATGTTAAGGTTCAAACAATGAATTCTCTTGAAACTCAACAACCTATGTTCTCAGTCACCAAGCAATTGGAATTCAACTTATTCAACAGAGTGTAAGTAAGAGCTCCACATACTCAACCATCATATAGTCTTCTATGATTGCTAACACTCACCGCATACACATGAGCAAAACGTTTCAACCGGACACATAGAAAGATAGGGGCTTATAATTTCGCCTCCCAGCGTATTCACCTCAAGAGTGATGTCAACAATAATAACTCATGCTACCCATATCCTACTGGATATATGTGCCTAGATCTTTCCTCACCACATGATGCTTGCCAGAAGAGAAAAATAAAAAAGGAATAGAGAGAAAAACTTTGACTCTTTGCATAAAAGTAAATACTGAAAAGTAAAAGATAGGCCCTTCGCAGAGGGAAGTAGAGGTTGCCATGCGCTTATTTGTTTGTATGCTCAACCCCTTAGTGCAAAAGAACGTCACGTTGTATTGCCCCTTATGATAGCAACCTTTATTATGCAGTCTGTCGCTTTTATGCTTTGCCATCACAAGTTCTTACAATGCTCAATTTTCTCTTACACTAAATGATCTAACACTTTTAGAAGCAATTTTCATTGCCTTATTGCATCGATGACAACTTACTTGAAGGATCTTATTCAATCCCTAGGTAGGTATGGTGGACTGTTGAAAATAAAATTTGGGTTTAAGGGTTTTTGGATGCACAAGTAGTATCTCTACTTGGTGCGGAATTTTTGGCTAGCAAAGATGGGGGGAAGCACCACATGTTGAAGCATCTATGACAATATAACTTCTATGTGAATATGAACAAACATAAACCATTAAGTTTTCTTCCTTGTCCAACGTCAAATTTTTTGGCATATAATATTTTGATGGGGGCTCACAATCACAAAAGATTTCCAAGATAGTGTATTTTCATGTGAAAGTTCTCTTCCTTATACTTATTATTCGTGAATTTCTTGTATGACCAATATTGTGATTGTAAAGCCTCAAAAGATTTCACTTTCTAAACCCAATTTGAAGCTACCACTAGCCATGATATGATTTCAACTTCATGACATTCAATTCATTCAACAATTTACTCATATGATATAAGTGAAGCACAAGAGTAAACGACAAGCTACTCCAAAAAGATATAAGTGAAGATCATGAGCATAATATTTCTTTCTCTCAAATTAATTTAAGTGAAGCAATAGAGAATTTCTTCAAAAATACTAAAGCACACCGTGCTCAAAGAGATATAAGTGAAGCACTAGAGCAATTCCACATAAAAGAGCTTCGTTGACGGGATGTGCGTGCCGCTTACCTAGCCTCCCTGGTAACTATTTGAGGACTCTATTTTATTTAAAAAGTTTCAGATCTAAGTACTTTACTAAAACAGCAAGCAAAACAAAATAAAATGACATTCCAAGGATAGCACAACTCATGTGAAGAAGCAAAAACTTAGGCTCAACCGATATTAACCGATAATTATTGAAGAAGAAAGGTGTGATGCCTACCGGGGCATCCCCAAGCTTAGATGCTTGAGACTTCTTGAATATTATC
The DNA here is from genome assembly GCF_018294505.1 of Triticum aestivum. Taxonomy (NCBI): domain Eukaryota; kingdom Viridiplantae; phylum Streptophyta; class Magnoliopsida; order Poales; family Poaceae; genus Triticum; species Triticum aestivum. The sequence goes on from NC_057799.1 coordinate 361,525,731, forward strand.
TTGGGATGCCTTGGGCATCCCCAAGCTTGAGCTTTTGTGTCTCCTTAATTCTTCTCATATCATGGGTTTTCTAAATTTCAAAAGCTTCATCCACACAAAACTCAACAAGGACTCGTGAGATAAGTTAGTATAAACCAATGCAAAAATCTTATCATCATCTACTGTAGAAAATCACTAAAATTATTATTCAACATTACACACTAAATGCCTCGGCATATTTAATACTCATATACTCAAATAGAATCATTAAACAAGCAAAAATATGCAAACAATGCAAACATAACAGCAATCTGCCAAAACAGTACAGTCCGTAAAGAATGCAAGAGTATTAATACTTCCCTAACTCCAAAAGTTATGAAAATTTGGCACACTCTAGAAAATTTATCAGAGCTCATTTTTCAAAAAGTTTCAACATTTTATCACATTCTGACTTTTCTAGGGAATTTTTGCAACATCGGTAAACTTTCTATTTTCAAACAGCAACATGTATACTTGCAAAATAAGCATGGCAAAGGCTATACTTGACATTTTTATTGAAAAGAAAGATGCAAAACATTATTCTAAATAAGAGCAAGAAAATCCTAACAAAATAAATTGACGCTCCAACCAAAACACATATCATGTGACGAATGAAAACATAGCTCCAAGTGAGGTTACCGATAATGTTGGAGACGAAAGAGGGGATGCCTTCCGGGTCATCCCCAAGCTTGGTTGCTTGGATATTCCTTGTATATTAACTTGGGGTGCCTTGGGCATCCCCAATCTTAGGGTCTTGTCACTCCTTATTCCTCTCATATCGATATCTCACCCAAAACATGAAAACTTCAATTACACAAAACTTAACGGAACTTGGTGAGATAGGTTAGTATGATAAAGAGCAATCCATTTCACTTTGGTACTGTCAAAGACAATATTAATAATTGTTCTCACACAATGCCTACAGCACCTCATCATTTCCATGATTTATATTGAGCAACATAAGCCATAGAAACTAGAAAACAAGCAAACTATGCATTGAAAACAGAATCTGTCAAAAACACAACAGGCTGTAGTAATCTGTACTCAAACCATACTTCTGTTACTCCAAAAATTATGAAACAATTATTAGCACGTGAGAAATTCGTATATTAAACTTTTTCAAAAAGAATCAGCTCAAAATCTCTCTTCTGTTATAAATGAGAATTATTTTCGTGAGCACAAAAGTTTTTGTTTTTCAGCAAGATCAAATCAACTATCACCCAACATGATCCCAAAGGATTTACTTGGCACTTGATTGAAACAAAAGCAATAAAACATGATCAATACAGTAGCATAATCATGTTAATACAACAAAACAGTAGGTAAAAGTGTTGGGTTGTCTCCCAACAAGCGCTTTTCTTTAATGCCTTTTAGCTAGACATGATGATTTCAATGATGCTCGCATAAAAGATAAGAACTGAAACATAACGAGAGCATCATGAAGCATATGACTAGCACATTTAAGTCTAACCCACTTCCTATGCACATGGATTCTGTGAGCAAACAATTTATGGGAACAAGAATCAACTAGCATAGGAAGGCAAAACAAACATAACTTCAAGATTTTCAACACATAGAGAGGAAACTTGATATTATTGCAATTCCTACAAGCATATGTTCCTCCCTCATAATAATTTTCAGTAGCATCGTTAATGAATTCAACAATATAGCTATCACATAAAGCATTATTTTCATGACCCACAAGCATAGAAATTTTACTACTCTCCACATAAGCAAATTTATTCTCATGAATAGTAGTGGGAGCAAACTCAACAAAATAACTATCATCGGATTGAAAATTAAAATCATGATGACAAGTTTCGTGGTTATCATTATTCTTTATAGAATAGATGTCATCACCGTAATCATCATAGATAGGAACTTTGTTGTCATTATCAATTGTGACTTCTTCCAACATAGTGGAATCATCATTAAATAAAGTCATGACCTCTCCAAATCCACTTTCATCAATATAATCATCATAAATAGGAGGCATGCTTTTATCATAATAAATTTTCTCATCAAAACTTGGGGGACTAAAAACATCATCTTCATCAAACATAGCATCCCCAAGCTTATGGTTTTGCATATCATTAGCATCATGGATATTCAAAGAATTCATACTAACAACATTCTAATCATGCTCATCATTCACATATTTTGTGCCAAACATTTTATTGACTTCTTCTTCTAACAATTGAGCACAATTTATGATCCATCATTTTCAAGAAATATATTATAAACATGATACATAACATGATGCAAGCTCAATTCCATTTTTTGTAGTTTTCTTTCTATAAACCAAACTAGTGATAAAACAAGAAACTAAAAGATTCAATTGTAAGCTCTAAAGATATACCTTCATGCACTCACCTCCCCGGCAACGGCGCCAGAAAAGAGCTTGATGTCTACTATGCAACTTTATTCTTTAGACACGTGTTGGGCCTCCAAGCGCAGAGTTTTGTAGGACAATAGCAATTTCCCCTCAAGTGGATGACCTAAGGCTTATCAATCCGTGAGATGTGTAGGATGAAGATGGTCTCTCTCAAACGACCCTGCAACTAAATGCAAGAAATCTCTTGTGTCCCCAACACACCCAATACAATGGCAAATTGTATAGGTGCACTAGTTCCGCGAAGAGATGGTGATAAAAGTGTAATATGGATGGTAGAGATATATTTTTATAATCTGAATAAATAAAAACAGCAAGGTAGCCAATAGTAAATGGGCACAAAAACGGTATTGCAATGCTTGAAAATGAGGACTTGGGTCCGTACTTTTGCTAGTGCAATCTCTCAACAGTGCAAATATAATTGGATCATATAACCATCCCTCAAAGTGCGATGAAGAATCACTCCAAAGTTCCTATCTAGCGGAGAACATAAGAAGGAATTGTTTGTAGCATACGAAACGACCTCAAAGCTATTCTTTCCGATCAATCTATCCTAGAGTTCATACTAAAATAACACCAAGCTATTCTTTCCGATCGATCTAACTGAGGGAGTTCTGGATTAGGGGGTCCTCGGACAGCCGGACTATATACTTTGGCCGGACTGTTGGACTATGAAGATACAAGATTCAAGACCTCGTCCCGTGTCCGGGTGGGACTCTCCTTTGCGTGGAAGGCAAGCTTGGCGATTCGGATATGTAGATCTGTTTCTCTGTAACCGACTCTGTGTAACCGTAGCTCCCTCCGGTGTCTATAAAAACTGGAGGGTTTAGTCCGTAGGACAAGAACAACAATCATAACCATAGGCTAGCTTCTAGGGTTTAGCCTCTACGATCTCGTGGTAGATCAACTCTTGTAATACTCATATCATCAAGATCAATCAAGCAGGAAGTAGGGTATTACCTCCATCGAGAGGGCCCGAACCTAGGTAAACATTGTGTCCCCCGCCTCCTGTTACCATTAGCCTTAGATGCAAAGTTCGGGACCCCCTACCCGAGATCTGCCGGTTTTGACACCGACATTTGTGCTTTCATTGAGAGTTCCACTGTGCCGTCAAGATAAAGGCTTGATGGCTCCTTCGATCATCGGCAACGATGCGATCCAGGGTGAGGTTTTTCTCCCCGGACAGATCTTCGTATTCGGCGGCTTCGTACTGCGGGCCAACTCGCTTGGCCATTTGGAGCAGATCGATAGCTACGCCCCTGGCCATCAGGTCAGGTTTGGAAGCCTGAACTATACTGCCGACATCCACGGAGACTTGATCTTCGACGGATTCGAGCCCATGTCAGGTGCGCCGCACAGTCACGACGAGCATGACTTAGCTCTGCCGTCGGATGGTGTTCGGGAGATCACACCTGTGGCTACTCAGGCCCTCAATCCGGAGCAGATTGTGCCATCCGAGGACGGGTGGATGGACCCCACCACGAAGGCCGCACACTCAGCGGCGATAGAGCCGAATACTGACTTCACCTCCTATGAGACCTGTGTCATCGGACCCTTGGATTCGTCCCCGGCCACAGGCTCCAAACCGCTTGCATCCGTGCCTATCGAATTTGATTGGGCACCGATCATGGAGTTTACCTCCGCGGATATCTTTCAGCACTCGCCCTTGGGCGACGTGCTAAATTCATTGAGGTCTCTCTCCCTGTCAGGAGACCCTTGGCCGAACTATGTCCGGCTTGAGTGGGAAGTGGACGACGAAGAAATTCGTTCCCCACCCACCACCCACTTAATAGCCACTGTCTACGACTTAACCGACATGCTTGATTTCGGCTCCGAAGACATCGACGGTATGGACGACAAGGCAGGAGAAGAACAGGAACCACCGCCCACAGGGCGCTGGACAGCCACCTCATCATATGATATACACCCCCAAAGAAAGCGATGGCAATAAGGCAACAGAGGATAATCCCCTTGAGAAGCAATCTATGCACCGGCGTCATCGGCGCCGCTCTAAGCCCCGCCATAGCAAAAGCAGCGATACCGGCACAAGAGACAATAACGCTGCGGATAGTGCCGAAGACGAAGACAATCCCCCCTAGCCAGGCTTCGAGCGGGAGGATGGGCAAGCTAGCCCTAAGGAACAGGCGACAGACGGAGAATCAGAGGATGGCAATTACATGCCCCTCTCCGAAGACGAGGTGAGCCTCGGCGACGAAGAATTCATCGTGCCTGAGGATCCCGTCGAGCAGGAGCGCTTCAAGCGCCGACTTATAGACACAGCAAAAAGCCTGAAGAAAAAGCAGCAGCAGCTTCAAGCTGATCAAGATCTGCTAGCGGATAGATGGACCGAGGTCCTGGCAGCCGAGGAATACGAACCCGAGCGCCCAACCAAAAGTTACCCAAAGCGTAGGTTGCTACCCCAACTCGAGGAGGAAGCATTAAAGCCTACACTACCAGTGTATGATGCGGCTGACCGGCCACCTCGTGGCCGAGACAAAGCGGCGTATCAGCCCGAAGTCCAGCCCGCACCCCATCGCCAGTCAAACAAAAACACCAAGGCCTGGGGCTACACGCAGGATTTGCGAGACGTATTGGAAAACAAAGCAGGACATACAAGATCGATCTACGGATCACGGGGGCGCGCCCCAACGCGTGACGACGACCGTCACGCTGGATATACTAAAAGCAAATCCGGTCGGGCCAAATACAGCAGACCAGACTCGTATGAACTACGTCGTGATATAGCCCGACACAGAGGCACCGCACACCCCCTATGCTTCACCGATGAAGTAATGGATCACGAATTCCTAGAAGGGTTTAAACCCGTAAACATTGAATCATATGATGGTACAATAGACCCCGCAGTATGGATTGAAGATTTCCTCCTCCACATTCACATGGCCCGCGGTGATGATCTACATGTCATCAAGTACCTCCCACTAAAACTCAAAGGGCCGGCTCGGCATTGGCTGAATAGCCTGCCGACAAACTCCATTGGCAGTTGGGAGAACTTGGAAGATGCATTTCTTTACAACTTCCAGGGCACTTATGTGCGACCACCGGATGCTGATGACTTGAGTCACATAACCCAACAGCCCGGGGAGTCAGCCAGGAAATTCTGGACTCGGTTCCTAACTAAAAAGAACCAAATTGTCGAGTGTCCGGATGCCGAGGCCTTAGCGGTATTTAAGCATAACTGAAGGAAATATGCCCTAGAGGCAATAATAAAGTTATTATTTATTTCCTTATATCATGATAAATGTTTATTATTCATGCTAGAATTGTATTAACCGGAAACATAATACATGTGTGAATACATAGACAAACAGAGTGTCACTAGTATACCTCTACTTGACTAGCTCGTTAATCAAAGATGGTTATGTTTCCTAGCCATAGACATAAGTTGTCATTTGATTAACGAGATCACCTCATTAGGAGAATGACGTGATTGACTTGACCCATTCCGTTAGCTTAGCACCCGATCGTTTAGTATGTTGCTATTGCTTTCTTCATGACTTATACATGTTCCTCTGACTATGAGATTATGCAACTCCCGTTTATCGGAGGAACACTTTGTGTGCTACCAAACGTCACAACGTAAATGGGTGATTATAAAGGTGCTCTACAGGTGTCTCCAAAGGTACTTGTTGGGTTGGCGTATTTCGAGATTAGGATTTGTCACTCCGGTTGTCGGAGAGGTATCTCTGGGCCCACTCGGTAATGCACATCACTATAAGACTTGCAAGCATTGTGACTAATAAGTTAGTTGCGGGATGATGTGTTACGGAATGAGTAAAGAGACTTGCCGGTAACGAGATTGAACTAGGTATCGAGATACCGACGATCGAATCTCGGGCAAGTAACATACTGATGACAAAGGGAACAACGTATGTTGTTATGCGGTCTGACCGATAAAGATCTTCGTAGAATATGTGGGAGCCAATATGGGCATCCAGGTCCCGCTATTGGTTATTGACCGGAGACGTGTCTCGGTCATGTCTACATAGTTCTCGAACCCGTAGGGTCCGCACGCTTAAAGTTACGATGACAGTTTTATTATGAGTTTATGTATGTTGATGTACCGAAGGAGTTCGGAGTCCCGGATGAGATCAGGGACATGACGAGGAGTCTCGAAATGGTCGAGACGTAAAGATCGATACATTGGACGACTATATTCGGACTTCGGAAAGGTTCCGAGTGATTCGGGTATTTTTCGGAGTACCGGAGAGTTACGGGAATACGTATTGGGCCTTATTGGGCCATACAGGAAAGAAGAAAAAGGGCCTCAACGGTGGCCGCACCCCTCCCCTTGGTCTGGTCCGAATTGGACTAGGGAAGGGGGGCGCCCCCTTCCTTCCTTCTCTTTTTCCCTTCCTCTTTTCCTATTCCATATGGGAGGTGGAATCCTACTAGGACTAGGGAGTCCTAGTAGGACTCCACACTTGGTGCGCCCCCTCCTAGGGCCGGCCTCCTCCTCCCTTGCTCCTTTATATACGGGGGCAGGGGGCACCCCAGAGACACAACAATTGATCCTTGAGATCTTTTAGCCGTGGGCGGTGCCCCCCTCCACCATATTACACCTCGATAATACCGTTGCGGAGCTTAGGCGAAGCCCTGCGTCGGTAGAACATCATCATCGTCACCACGCCGTCGTGCTGACGAAACTCTCCCTCAACACTCGGCTGGATCGGAGTTCGAGGGACGTCATCGAGCTGAACGTGTGTAGAACTCGGAGGTGTCGTGCGTTCGGTACTTGATCGGTCGGATCGTGAAGACGTACGACTACATCAACCGCGTTGTGATAACGCTTGCGCTATCGGTCTACGAGGGTACGTGGACAACACTCTCCCTCGCGTTGCTATGCATCACCATGATCTTGCGTGTGCGTAGGAATTTTTTTGAAATTACTACGTTCCCCAACAGTGGCATCCGAGCCTGGTTTTATGCGTTGATGCTATGCACGAGTAGAACACAAGTGAGTTGTGGGCGATATAAGTCATACTGCTTACCAGCATGTCATACTTTGGTTCAGCGGTATTGTGAGATGAAGCGGCCCGGACCGACATTACGCGTACGCTTACGCGAGACTGGTTTCACCGTTCGGAGCACTCGTTGCTTAAAGGTGACTGGCGGGTGTCTGTCTCTCTCACTTTAGTTGAACCGAGTGTGGCTACGCCCGGTCCTTGCGAAGGTTAAAACAGCACCAACTTGACAAACTATCGTTGTGGTTTTGATGCGTAGGTAAGAACGGTTCTTGCTAAGCCCGTAGCAGCCACGTAAAACTTGCAACAACAAAGTAGAGGACGTCTAACTTGTTTTTGCAGGGCATGTTGTGATGTGATATGGTCAAGACATGATGTGATATAATGTGTTGTATGAGATGATCATGTTTTGTAACCGAGTTATCAGCAACTGGCAGGAGCCATATGGTTGTCGCTTTATTGTATGAGATGCAATCACCATGTAATAGTTTTACTTTATCACTAAGCGGTAGCGATAGTCGTAAGCAATAAGTTGGCGAGACGACAACGATGCTACGATGGAGATCAAGGTGTCGCGCCGGTGATGATGGTGATCATGACGGTGCTTCGGAGATGGAGATCACAAGCACGGTGCTTCGGAGATGGAGATCACAAGCACAAGATGAGGATGGCCATATCATATCACTTATATTGATTGCATGTGATGTTAATCCTTTATGCATCTTATCTTGCTTTGATTGACGGTAGCATTATAAGATGATCTCTCACTAAAATTTCAAGATAAAAGTGTTCTCCCTAAGTATGCACCGTTGCAAAAGTTCTTCGTGCTGAGACACCACGTGTTAATCGGGTGTGATAGGCTCTACGTTCAAATACAATGGGTGCAAAACAGTTGTACACGCGGAATACTCAGGTTAAACTTGACGAGCCTAGCATATACAGATATGGCCTCAGAACACAGAGACCGAAAGGTCGAGCGTGAATCATATAGTAGATATGATCAACATAGTGATGTTCACCATTGAAACTACTCCATCTCACGTGTTAATTGGACATGGTTTAGTTGCTTTGGATCACGTAATCACTTAGATGATTAGAGAGATGTCTATCTAAGTGGGAGTTCTTAAGTAATATGATTAATTGAACTTAAATTTATCATGAACTTAGTCCTGATAGTATTTTGCAAATTATGTTGTAGATCAATAGCTCGCGTTGTTGCTTCCCTGTGTTTATTTTTTGTTCCTAGAGAAAAATTATGTTGAAAGATGTTAGTAGCAAAGATGCGGATTGGATCCGTGATTTGAGGATTATCCTCATTGCTGCACAGAAAAATTATGTCCTTGATGCACCACTAGGTGACAGACCTATTACAGGAGCAGATGCAGACGTTATGAACGTTTGGCTAGCTCAATATGATGACTACCTGATAGTTTAGTGCACCATGCTTAACGGCTTAGAATCGGGACTTCAAAGACGTTTTGAACGTCATGGACCATATGAGATGTTCCAGGAGTTGAAGTTAATATTTCAAGCAAATACCCGAGTTGAGAGATATGAAATCTCCAACAAGTTCTATAGCTAAAAGATGGAGGAGAATCGCTCAACTAGTGAGCATGTGCTCAGATTGTCTGGGTACTACAATCGCTTGAATCAAGTGGGAGTTAATCTTCCAGATAAAATAGTGATTGACAGAATTCTCTAGTCACCATCACCAAGTTAGTAGAACTTCGTGATGAACTATGGTATGCAAGGGATGACGAAAGTAATTCCCGAGCTCTTCGTGATGCTAAAATCGACGAAGGTAGAAATCAAGAAAAACATCAAGTGTTGATGGTTGACGAGACCACTTCAAGTGTTGATGGTTGACGAGACCGCTAGTTTCAAGAAAAGGGCAAAGGGAAAAAGGGGAACTTCAAAAAGAATAGCAAGCAAGTTGCTGCTCAAGTGAAGAAGCCTAAGTCTGGTCCTAAGCCTGAGACTAAGTGCTTCTACTGCAAAGGGACTGGTCACTGGAAGCGGAACTACCCCAACTATTTGGTGGATAAGAAGGATGGCAAAGTGAACAAAGGTATATTTGATATACAGATTATTGATGTGTACTTTACTAGTGTTTATAGCAATCCCTCAGTAATTGATACTGGTTCAGTTGCTAAGAGTAGTAACTCGAAACGGGAGTTGCAGAATAAACAGAGACTAGTAAAAGTGAACAAAGGTATATTTGATATACAGATTATTGATGTGTACTTTACTAGTGTTTATAGCAACCCCTCGGTAATTGATACTGGTTCAGTTGCTAAAGAGTAGTAACTCGAAAACGGGAGTTGCAGAATAAACTGAGACTAGTAAAAGGCAAGGTGACGATGTGTGTTGGAAGTAGTTCCAAGATTGATATGATCATCATCGCACACTCCCTGTACTTTCGGGATTAGTGTTGAAACTAAATAAGTGTTATTTGGTGTTTGCGTTGAGCATGAATATGATCTGATCATGTTTATTGCAATACGGTTATTCATTTAAGTTAGAGAACAATTGTTGTTCTGTTTACATGAATAAAACCTTTATGGTCATACACACCAACGAAAATGGTTTGTTGGATCTCGATCGTAGTGATACACATATTCATAATATTGAAGCCAAAAGATGCAAAGTTAATAATGATAGTGCAACTTATTTGTGGTACTGCCGTTTAGGTCATATTGGTGTAAAGCGCATGAAGAAACTCCATACTGATGGGATTTTGGAATCACTTGATGCTTGCGAACCGTGCCTCATGGGCAAGATGACTAAAACGCCGTTCTCCGGAACTATGGAGAGAGCAACAGATTTGTTGGAAATCATACATACAGATGTATGTGGTCCGATGAATATTGAGGCTCGTAGCAGGTATCATTATTTTCTGACCTTCACAGACGATTTGAGTAGATATGGGTATATCTACTTGATGAAACACACAGTCTAAAACATTTGAAAAGTTCAAAGAATTTCAGAGTGAAGTGGAGAATCATCGTAACAAGAAAATAAAAGTTTCTACGATATGATCGCAGAGGTAAAATATTTGAGTTACGAGTTTGGCCTTCAGTTAAAACAATGTGAAATAGTTTCACTACTCACGCCACCTGGAACACCACAGTGTAATGGTGTGTCCGAACGTCATAACCGTACTTTATTGGATATAGTGCAATCTATGATGTCTCTTACCAATTTACCACTATCGTTTTGGGTTATGCATTAGAGACAGCTACATTCACGTTAAATAGGGCACCATCAAAATCCGTTGAGACGACGCCTTATGAACTGTGGTTTGGCAAGAAACCAAAGTTGTCGTTTCTTAAAATTTTGGGGTTGCGATGCTTATGTGAAAAAATTTCATCCTGATAAGCTCAAACCCAAATCGGAGAAATGTGTCTTCATAGGATACCCAAAGGAGACAGTTGGGTACACCTTCTATCACAAATCCGAAGGCAAGACATTCGTTGCTAAGTATGGATCCTTTCTAGAGAAGGAGTTTCTCTCGAAAGATGTGAGTGGGAGGAAAGTAGAACTTGATGAGGTAACTGTACCTGCTCCCTTATTGGATCACAGAAATCTGTTCCTGTGACTTCTACACCAATTAGTGAGGAAGTTAATGATGATGATCATGTAACTTCAGATCAAGTTACTACCAAACCTCGTAGGTAAACCAGAGTAAGATCCGCACCAGAGTGGTACGGTAATCTTGTTCTGGAGGTTATGTTACTAGACCATGACGAACCTACGAACTATGAAGAAGCGATGGTGAGCCCAGATTCCGCAAAATGGCTTGAGGCCATGAAATCTGAGATGAGATCCATGTATGAGAACAAAGTGTGGACTTTGGTTGACTTGCCCGATGATCGGCAAGCAATTGAGAATAAATGGATTGTCAAGAGGAAGACGGACGCTGATAGTAGTATCACTATCTACAAAGCTAGAATTGTCGCAAAAAGGTTTTCGACAAGTTCAAGATGTTGACTACGATGAGAGTTTCTCACTCGTATCTATGCTTAAGTCTGTCCGAATCATGTTAGCAATCGCCGCATTTTATGAAATCTGGCAAAGGGATAAACAAAACTGCATTCCTTGATGGATTTATTAAAGAAGAGTTGTATATGATACAACCAGAAGGTTTTGTCAATCCTAAAGGTGCTAACAAAATATGCAAGCTCCAGCGATCCATCAATGGACTGGTGCAAGCATCTCGGAGTTGGAATATACGCTTTGATAAGTTGATCAAAGCATATAGTTGTACACAGACTTGCGGTGAAGCCTGTATTTACAAGAAAGTGAGTGGGAGCACTACAACATTTCTGATAAGTATATGTGAATGACATATTGTTGATCGGAAATAATGTAGAATTATTCTGCAAAGCATAAAGGAGTGTTTGAAAGGAGTTTTTCAAAGATAGACCTCGGTGAAGCTGCTTACATATTGAGCATCAAGATCTATAGAGATAGATGAAGACGCTTGATAAGTTTTTCAATGAGTACATACCTTAACAAGATTTTGAAGTAGTTCAAAATAGAACAGTCAAAGAAAGAGTTCTTGCCTGTGTTACAAGGTGTGAAATTGAGTAAAGACTCAAAGCCCGACCACGACAAAAGATAGAAAGAGAATGAAAGTCATACCCTATGCCTTGGCCATAGGTTCTATAAAGTATGCCATGCTGTGTACCAGATCTATTGTATACCCTACACTGATTTTGGCAAGGGAGTACAATAGTGATCTAGGAGTAGATCACTGGACAGCGGTCAAAATTATCCTTACTGGAATAAGGATATGTTTCTCGATTATGGAAGTGACAAAAGGCTCGTCGTAAAAGGTTACGTCGATGCAAGTTTTGACACTAATCTAGATGACTCTAAGTCTCGGTCTAGATACATATTGAAAGTGGGAGCAATTAGCTAGAGTAGCTCCATGCAGAGCATTGTAGACATAGAAATTTGCAAAATACTTACGGATCTGAATGTGACAGACCCGTTGACTAAAATTATCTCACAAGCAAAACATGATCACACCTTAGTACTCTTTGGGTGTTAATCACATAGCGATGTGAACTAGATTACTGACTCTAGTAAACCCTTTGGGTGATGGTCACATGACGATGTGAACCATGAGTGTTAATCACATGGTGATGTGAACTATTCATGTTAAATCACATGGCGATGTGAACTAGATTATTGACTCTAGTGCAAGTGGGAGACTGAAGGAAATATGCCCTAGAGGCAATAATAAAGTTATTATTTATTTCCTTATATCATGATAAATGTTTATTATTCATGCTAGAATTGTATTAACCGGAAACATAATACATGTGTGAATACATACACAAACAGAGTGTCACTAGTATGCCTCTACTTGACTAGCTCGTTAATCAAAGATGGTTATGTTTCCTAGCCATAGACATAAGTTGTCATTTGATTAACGAGATCACCTCATTAGGAGAATGACGTGATTGACTTGACCCATTCCGTTAGCTTAGCACCCGATCGTTTAGTATGTTGCTATTGCTTTCTTCATGACTTATACATGTTCCTCTAACTATGAGATTATGCAACTCCCGTTTATCGGAGGAACACTTTGTGTGCTACCAAACGTCACAACGTAAATGGGTGATTATAAAGGTGCTCTATAGGTGTCTCCAAAGGTACTTGTTGGGTTGGCGTATTTCGAGATTAGGATTTGTCACTCCGATTGTCGGAGAGGTATCTCTGGGCGCACTCGGTAATGCACATCACTATAAGCCTTGCAAGCATTGTGACTAATAAGTTACTTGCGGAATGATGTGTTACGGAACGAGTAAAGAGACTTGCCGGTAACGAGATTGAACTAGGTATCGAGATACCGACGATCGAATCTCGGGCAAGTAACATACTGATGACAAAGGGAACAACGTATGTTGTTATGCGGTCTGACCGATAAAGATCTTCGTAGAATATGTGGGAGCCAATATGGGCATCCAGGTCCCGCTATTGGTTATTGACCGGAGACGTGTCTCGGTCATGTCTACATAGTTCTCGAACCCGTAGGGTCCGCACGCTTAAAGTTACGATGACAGTTTTATTATGAGTTTATGTATGTTGATGTACTGAAGGAGTTCGGAGTCCCGGATGAGGTCAGGGACATGACGAGGAGTCTCGAAATGGTCGAGACGTAAAGATCGATACATTGGACGACTATATTCGGACTTCGGAAAGGTTCCGAGTGATTCGGGTATTTTTCGGAGTACCGGAGAGTTACGGGAATACGTATTGGGCCTTATTGGGCCATACAGGAAAGAAGAAAAAGGGCCTCAACGGTGGCCGCACCCCTCCCCTTGGTCTGGTCCGAATTGGACTAGGGAAGGGGGGCGCCCCCTTCCTTCCTTCTCTTTTTCCCTTCCTCTTTTCCTATTCCATATGGGAGGTGGAATCCTACTAGGACTAGGGAGTCCTAGTAGGACTCCACACTTGGTGCGCCCCCTCCTAGGGCCGGCCTCCTCCTCCCTTGCTCCTTTATATACGGGGGCAGGGGGGCACCCCAGAGACACAACAATTGATCCTTGAGATCTTTTAGCCATGTGCGGTGCCCCCCTCCACCATATTACACCTCGATAATATCGTTGCGGAGCTTAGGCGAAGCCCTGCGTCGGTAGAACATCATCATCGTCACCACGCCGTCGTGCTGACGAAACTCTCCCTCAACACTCGGCTGGATCGGAGTTCGAGGGACGTCATCGAGCTGAACGTGTGTAGAACTCGGAGGTGTCGTGCATTCGGTACTTGATCGGTCGGATCGTGAAGACGTACGACTACATCAACCGCGTTGTGATAACGCTTCCGCTGTTGGTCTACGAGGGTACGTGGACAACACTCTCCCCTCTCGTTGCTATGCATCACCATGATCTTGCGTGTGCGTAGGAAATTTTTTGAAATTACTACGTCCCCCAACAATAAGATCCGCGACGAGTGGCTCGCCCGACACCTTGGACAAGAGAAGCCAAAGTCCATGGCAGCCCTCACGACACTCATGACCCGCTTTTGTGCGGGCGAGGACAGCTGGCTGGCTCGCAGCAACAACACATGAAGAAATCCTGGCAATTCAGATGCCAGAGATAGCAACGGCAAGCCACGTCACAACAGACACAAGCGTCGCAACAATGGCGACAACGCCGAAGACACGGCATTCAATGCTGGATTCAGTGGCTCTAAGTCCGGTCAGCGGAAAAAGCCGTTCAAAAGGAGCAATCCGGGCCCGTCCAGTTTGGACCACATACTCGATCGCTCGTGTCAAATTCACGGCACCCCCGATAAACTAGCCAACCACACCAACAGAGAATGCTGGGTGTTCAAACAGGCCGGCAAGTTGAATGCCGAAAACAAGGAAAAGGGGCTGCATAGCAACGACGAGGAGGAGCCCCGGCCGCCGAACACAGGATGACAGAAGAAATTTCCTCCCCAAGTGAAAATGGTGAACATGATATACGCAACCCATATTCCCAAGCGGGAACGGAAGCGTGCACTAAGGGACGTCTATGCGATGGAGCCAGTCGCCCCAAAGTTCAATCCATGGTCTTCTTATCCGATCACTTTCGATCGCAGGGACCACCCTACCAGTATCCGTCATGGCGGTTCTGCCGCATTGGTCCTTGACCCCATCATTGACGGATTTCACCTCACTCGAGTCCTTATGGACGGTGGCAGCAGCCTGAACCTGCTCTATCAGGATACAGTGCGCAAAATGGGTATCGACCCCTCGAGGATCAAACCCACCAAAACCACCTTTAAAGGTGTCATACCAGGTGTAGAGGCCTATTGAACGGGCTCAATCACACTTGAAGTGGTCTTCGGATCTCCGGACAACTTCCGAAGCGAGGAGTTAATCTTCGATATCGTCCCCTTCCGCAGTGGCTATGACGCACTGCTCGGACGAACCGCATTTGCCAGATTCAATGCGGTACCGCATTATGCATACCTCAAGCTCAAAATGCCAGGACCTCGCGGGGTTATAACAGTTAATGGAAACACAGAGCGCTCGCTCCGTACGGAGGAGCACACTGCAGCCCTCGCAGCAGAAGTACAAACCAGTCTTCTGAGGCAAACCACCAATTCGGCGATAAAGCCCCCGGACACCTTCAAGCGAGTCCGGAGTACCCTGCAACAGGATCGCCCGGCACGTCCACAGCTCGCCTAGAAATTCGGCCTCCGTCCTAGTCCCAGTCCAGCGGCGAAATTTGTGCCTTGCGTACATAATTACGCACTCAAAATACCATGGGCATAGGCGGAGGCACGACTATGGCACGGCCCACAATGCGGGTCAACCACCTCAGGACCCGTATATCTTTACCATTTTCTTTCTTTCAGGACCCTATTCTCTAGAAGCCCTTTCTGATAGCCTGATTATCGGACCCATCATGGGAAGGAAACACCAAGGAAGCAAGAAGCTTTGTCGTACAAGGGAATCCCCAGGTGGTCTCTGATAACGATCGCTATACCTGTTTTACATACCCACACGCAGCTTGCCCTTGGATAGGACATGTCAAATAGTCCTATTTTTGCTTATTGCACTACTTGTATACATACGCTTTGACGTATCATTTAAATAACCATGAACAACATTAGCTTATTATTACATTTCTTCATCTTTTTTCCTTGTCTGCTTATTTACGACAAATTGCACCTGTACATTCTGGTACGTCCAGTGCGCCAGGGGCTTCAGTGTACCCCATAACACGGCAAGAAAAGTCCAAACACTTTCGACGGTGCGGCACCCCGAACTTATAGCATTATATGCATCAGCTCCGAATCATGTCTTGGGTCAATAGTTGGGTTTGCCCGGCTCCCATGTTTTGGTGCCTTACGTTCCGCTATATCGGCGAAGGTAGCACTGGGAGAACTACTGCGATTGTGTCCCGGTTCTTCCGGACAAGCACCTCAGTAGAGAAAGCCGAAAACTGACTGTCATGATGTGGCGAGAGCTGGTCGCTGTTCGAGAGATCTCAAATCCTTAAAGATTTTTTCCGCTTCGGGCGAGGAATCGGCCTTGTCTGATTTAGGCGTATATAGCGCCCCAAGTTCGGTCTTCCGAATACTAGGGGCTTCGCCAAAATTTAAAATTATAGACTTCTATGGCTAAGTGAGAGTGATAAAGCTGTATAGTCCGATTGCCTTGTTCGCTGCGCTAAACACCTCCTTAAAGGACCAAATATTTTTTGGATAAAGAGTGTTTAAGATTTATCCCGAACACCTCAGTACTAGTTACATGGGGGCAGAAGCCGACGACTGGCCAACTCTCAGATTTTATAAACGGCCGCACAGAAGATAATATTTTAAATCGACAAGCGTTATATAGCGCACATGAACTCATTTTCATATTACAGGATCACATGAGTACATTCATTCAAATATTACATCCTTAGCACATTCCCCCGCCACAAGGAGAGCACCCTTCAGGACACTATCATAATACTTTTCGGGGTGGCGATGCTCCTTGCCCTCCGGTGGCCCCTCCTTCACCAGCTTTTCGGCATCCATCTTCGCCCAGTGCACTTTCGCACGGGCAAAGGCCCTGCGCGCACCTTCAATGCAGACGGACCGCTTTATGACTTCAAGCCGTGGGCAGGCATTCACAAGCCGCTTTACCAGGCCGAAGTAGCTGCCGGGCAGGGGCTCGCCAGGCCACATCCGGACTATGAGACCCTTCATGGCCAGTTCGGACGCCTTGTGAAGCTCGACCAGTTGCTTCAGCTGGTCGCTCAAGGGCATCGGATGTTTGGTCCCAGCATATTGAGACCAAAACAACTTTTCCGTCGAGCTCCCTTCCTCGGCCCGGTAGAACTCTGCGACATCCGATACGCTGCGCGATAGATCTGCAAACGCTCCTGGAGAGCTCCGAATTCGGGTAAGTAAAAGGAAAGTCTCCTTCACATGCTTGCTTTGCATAATGAATGCCTTACCCGCCGCTATCTTCTTGACCACCTGAATCTCCTGGAGGGCCTTTTGGGCTTCGGCCTTGGCATTTTGTGCGTTCTCGAGGGCCTTCGCAAGCTCGGACCCCTGCGTCTTAGAGTCATGCTCCAAGGACTCGTACTTCTTGACGAAATCCTGGAGCTCTTGCTGGACCTCGCCAACTCGGGCCTATTGCTTCTTGGGCTCGATGCGCTCCTTGGCCGCTCTGTCTTCGGCCTCGGATAGCGCCTTCTTCAGGGCCGACACTTCGGTCGTGGCCCTATCAAAATTCATGATGATCCTATGATCTAAAAACCACCTTTTCTTTATCAATATACAGACTGGGTATCACTTACCTTTGTTCTCTTCGAGCTGCCTCTTGGTAAGGCCGAGCTCTTCCTTGGACCGCTCAAGGTCCCGCTTCAGTCCGGAGACCTTCGCGGTACGAGCGGCAGCGGCCAGCAGCGAAGCCTGCTTATTCACATAGACATATTCTGATTAGACTCTTGTGATTGTTATTTGATCCTCTGTTCGGCCTTTCTTTCCGAACACCAAACAGAGCATCAGGGGCTACTGTCTATGCTGTGATATTTTCTCATAATTTGATTACTTACCTCAAAGCCTGTTAGGAGGCTGGCACAGGCTTCAGTCAATCCACTTTTGGCGGACCGAACTTTCTCGACCACCGCACTCATGATGGTGCGGTGCTCTTCGTCAATGGAAGTGCCGCGAAGCGCTTCCAGCAAGTTGTCCGATGCCTCTAGATGGACAGAGGCCATCGGCAAAGATGGCTCACCCCCTTAGCGAGGGGTCTCCTGTCAGAATCCGGAACCACTGGAGGTTCCGGCGTAGTATCCGGCTGGGGGCCAAACTTGCTGCGGCCCCCGTCATCAGAACCCATGGGAGTCTTACCCCCCATGCGCCTGGCGTCTGGGATGTCGCCTTGGGGCGCCTCCAGAATTATCCCCCCTTGGCCCGGTATCCTATGAGACAACACCTCGGTGTCGTCCGTGGGCCGGGCGGAGGTGGCTGTCGGGAGTGAATCGCTGTTCATCGCCGACTGGCCCAAAGACCCATCCGAAGAGGATACGTCGATGTGGGCTTTGGACGGACTAGACGATCATGTTTGACATGATAAGAAGCAATAAAACAAAACATACCAGAACTATTATAGTATCCGGATACTTACGACTTCGCCAGGGGCTTGTCCCTGGGCAACCACTCCTCGTCGCTGTAAGCGGCTGTTGTGGAGTGGTCCGGAGGGAGGGTCCTTCCCTTCTTGAACCCTTCGGCCTCCCCAGATGGGGCGTCCTTCCTTTTCTTGTCCCCCCAGTTGGGGGAGAACTTTCCTCTTCCTCCTCCTCATTTTCGTGGGAGGAGTGCGCCTCGGTGTTTTCGGATGATGAGTCCGATACAACCTTACGTCGGAGACCTTTCCTGGTCCCTGTGGCCTTCTTCTTGGCCTTCTTCTCCGGTGCCTCGTAGGGCGCCGGAACCAGCATCTCCGTTAAGAGAGCCTTTGCTGGATCTTCGGGCAGTGGAGCCAGACAATCGATCCGCTCCAATGTCGCTACCTAGTCCTGTTAAAATGGCGTGGAGGCTCACATCCCTCACACGATTATACTGGGGAAAGGAACATCTTGTGAGATATAAAGAGCTTACCGGATTGGTAGGGCGCTTTGCGCTGAGTCTGCGATCCTCGGTAAGGGGAGGAGGTACCTCGGCGGCCTTGAACAGCACCTTCCAGATGTCTTTGTGCGTCGTGTCGAAAAGCTCTCGCAGCGTATGGTGCTTGGCCGGGTCGAACTCCCACATATTGAATGCCTGTATTTGGCACGGAAGGATCCGGTGGAAGAGCATGACCTGGACCTTGTTGACAAGCTTGATTTTCTTGCTTATCATATTTTTGACACAGCTCTGGAGTCCGGTCAGCTCCACCGACGAACCCCAGGATAGGCCCTTCTCTTTCCAGGAGGTGAGCCGCATGGGGATGCCGGATCGAAATTCGGGGGCCGCCACCTAGTTGGTGTCGCACGGCTCGATGATGTAGAACCACCCCGATTGCCACCCCTTTACGGTCTCCACATAGGAGCCTTCGAGCCAGGTGACGTTGGGCATTTTGCCCACCATGGCGCCTCCGCACTCCGCTTGCTGGCCGACCACCACCTTCGGTTTCACGTTGAAGGTCTTCAGCCACAGGCTGAAGTGGGGCTTGATGCGGAGGAAGGCCTCGCACACGATGATAAACGCCAGGATGTTGAGGATGAAATTGGGGGCCAGATCATGGAAGTCCAGCCTGTAGTAGAACATGAGCCCGCGGACAAATGGGTGGAGAGGAAATCCCAGTCCGCGGACGAAGTGGGTGAGGAATACAACCCTCTCATGGGGTTCTGGAGTAGGGACGACCTGCCTCGCGTCTGGGAGCCAGTGCGCGATGTCTGCGGCCAGGTATCCGGCTTCCCGGAGCTTCGTAATGTCCTCCTCCGTAACAGAGGAGACCATCCACTTGCCTCCCGCTCCGGACATGTTTGGAACGGCTTTGCGGAGAAGTTGAGAACTTGGGCGCTGGAGCTCGAGTGCGTGAGAATGGATGGGCAGGGGAAGGAGAAGGCATGGGTGAAAAAGAGGAACCCTTGTCCCTTTATAAAGGCGGTAGAAACTGCGCGCCTCCCCACTTGCCCCGTAAAATCGCTTATTCCCCAAGCATTGCGATTGATGGCACGGTTGGGTTACCCATACCCGTATTGATGAGAATCCCGTGATAAGGGGACACGATCTCTACTTAGACAAGACGTGCCAAGGAAACCGCCTCGCAACATGTGCAACAGCTGGTTGAGGGAACGGTTCGAATAAAGACCGGGTCGTGGCGTGATGTCATGTTATGAAAAGTTGTCAGCAGGTTGGATTTGTGGAATATTGCACTCTCTACGGTGGTATGTGGAATTTGTTTTGGAGAGCCGGACACGATCCTTGTGTTCAAAATCTTCTATGGAGTATTCGGAGAAGGAACCCGCCTTGCAATGCCGAAGACAATCTGCGCGCCGGACTCATCGTCATTGAAGCCTGGTTCAGGGGCTACTGAGGGAGTCCTGGATTAGGGGGTCCTCGGACAGCCAGACTATATACTTTGGCCGGACTGTTGGACTATGTAGATACAAGATTGAAGACTTCGTCCCGTGTCCGGGTGGGACTCTCCTTTGCGTGGAAGCAAGCTTGGCGATTCGGATATGTAGATCTACTTCTCTGTAATCGACTTTGTGTAACCCTAGCCCCCTCCGGTGTCTATATAAACAGGAGGGTTTAGTCCGTAGGACAAGAACAACAATCATAACCATAGGCTAGCTTCTAGGGTTTAGCCTCTACGATCTCGTGGTAGATCAACTCTTGTAATACTCATATCATCAAGATCAATCAAGCAGGAAGTAGGGTATTACCTCCATCGAGAGGGCCCGAACCTGGGTAAACATTGTGTCCCCCACCTCCTGTTACCATTAGCCTTAGACGCACAGTTCGGGACCCCCTACCTGAGATCCGCCGGTTTTGACATTGACACTAACCAAGAGTTCGTACTAAAATAACAACAAAGCAAATTCAGATTCATAATATTCAATCTAACACAAAGAACTTCAAAGAGTGCCCCAAGATTTCTACCGGAGAAACAAAGACAAGAACGTGCATCAACCCCTATGCATAGATTACCCCAATGTCACCTCAGGAATCCGCGAGTTGAGTGCCAAAACATATATCAAGTGAATCAATACGATACCCCATTGTCACCACGAGTATTCAATTGCAAGACATATATCAAGTGTTCTCAAATCCATAAAAGTATTCAATCCGATAACAACGAAATCTCAAAGGGAAAAACTCAATGCATCACAACAAGATAGAGAGGGGAAAAGACCATATGATCTGACTATATTAACAAAGCCCGTGATACATCAAGATCGTGCAATCTCAAAACCACGAGAGAGAGATAGAGAGAGATAGAGAGAGAGAAATTAAACACATAGCTACTGGTACAAACCCTCAGCCCCAAGGGTGGACTACTCCCTCCTCATCGTGGTGGCCGCCGGGATGATGAAGATGGCCACCGGAGATGATTCCCCCTCCGGCAGGGTGCCGGAACGGGTCTAGATTGGTTTTCGGTGGCTACAAAGGCCTGCGGCGGTGGAACTTGTGATCTAGGTTAACCCCGAGGGTTTTCGGAATAGCCTAATCAGAGACCTTATCACGGGCAAGTTTCGTTCCAACGGCTAGGACCGAGCCAAGCTTGACGAGTAGTTCCGGTCAGCGCCCTAGATCAGCTCCAGGAGGTCAGTTTTAATGATGGGCATATGCGCTCGCCGCCAATGTCCGCACTCTGCCTCGCGCCCACGCTGTGCTTCACCGGGTTCATGAACTGTCATTTCCCCCCGATTAATGACGCGCCTGCTCTTTTTCCACCATGAGTTAAGCACCTCGAGCTCATCATTGTCTGCATCCCAAAGGATGACATGGAGCGCCTGCTCTGCGGCTGTACTGCACTTGAGTACCTTCGTCTCCAAGCGATCAATGGGTTGAGTAGCTTCCACATCACCTCCATGACTCTCCGGACTATTTATGAGTGTTGCTGGTGCTGCAACAAGAGATCACATAAGGTGTATCACAGTATGGTCACTGAGGACACACCTTCACTTGATAGATTACTTTTGGTTGATCAACAAGGTCCAACAAGAATCAATGTCATTTCTGCGTCGAAATTGACAGTGGTGGGCTACTGGTCTGTCAAATACTCCAAACTTGTTATTGGATCCACACCCATTCAGGTTAAAGTCGCCTTCTTCCTCTCCTTCTTGAAGTTAACATTATTTCTAATTTTGAAGATGTATGTTTGTTTGTCATACACAAAATGATTCCTACAAGCTTGACCCCTAATCTGCGTGTAGTGAAGGTCTTGGCACTAGAATCTATCGGCCACAACCTGGACCAAGTTGTCAGTTTCCTGAGATGTTTTGTGTGCCTGGAGAAGCTATATATCGAGGTGATGCTCCTTTCCTATTTAATATTAACCATAAGGGAGTTCAATTTTTGGTACCTTTTCCCAAGTTTAAAATGACCACGTGCTACTTCTTGAGCTTGCATTGATTTTTCCCTTGAAGAGGAAAGGGTGATGCAGCAAAGTAGAGATAAGTATTTCCCTCAGTTAAGAACCAAGGTATCAATCCAGTAGGAGGCACAAGCAAGTCTCCCATCTATGCACGTGCACAAACTAAGAAACACTTGCATGCAACGCGAAAAAGGGGTTGTCAATCCCTTCACGGTCCCGGACATGTAGCGACCCGACCCGAATGGATCGAAGTCTCTGTGCTTATGTGTCATCCCTGGATCGGTATGCTGACACACACAGTACTCGAGGATTTATAACAGAGGTAAATCACATGTATAAAGTAACATAAATACTATTACCTCAATCCACATAGCGGAAGTAACAACAAGGTTGTGGATTCCCATCAACACCAACGGCAAAGTTGAGTGTAGAAAATCGTAACCCTAACGTATCACTTACTCGTCGTAAGATTCCTGCAACATGAGACGTTGCAGCCACAAAGGGTCAGTACATTGAATGTACTGGCAAATTCACACCATAGGACAATGATGAATAATAGCTATCACTACATGCATATTTGGCTGGTGGAAAGCTCTAAGTTTTGCATAAAGCCAATTTTTCCCTACATCAAAGGAATAAATTTTATTTAACTACCAAGTTGGTTGAAAGTTATTGAGAATGTTCTTCCAACTCAATCCCAATTAAAAGTTAACGACCCAACAAATTAATTAAGTAAAGTGATGAGATCAAATCAATAATTCAAGTACTAGATACTCAAGATGTCCATAACTGGGGACACGGCTAATCATGATTAGTTTGTACACTCTACAGAGGTTTGCGCACTTTTCCCCACAAGACTCGATCTCCTCCGTTGGATTTCTCGCACTTCATGGTGTTTGAGAAACGGATGACCGAGACACAGTCTTTCAGAAACTTTACTCTGGGTGGACAGTTACACCTACATTCCCGTACATCTGCTAGCCCACCACTGAAAGAGGTCATGCAACATACTCAACTATGCTAGAGCCCATAATAGCTTGTGGCTGCACACGGAAGTTTCCAGCATGAATAATCTTATGATCCTTTTGAGCCTGGGTGGCAATCCATAGGGTGATCACACGGGTCCTCCGGGATCCCCTTGCGCAAGCACTGGGTTCTCCAGGTGCCCGGGCAAACCACTGGGTGCTCCAGGGTGCCCCAACCAATCCACCCAGATGTGTATTAAAGTAGCCACCTTAAGTTAACCATTAATAAACTCTCACATCTGTCATGAGTACACTCAACCAATCCACGTCTATGAGCATAGCAGAGCAGTATGAGCCTAACGTAGAAGTAACTCCCAAGGTTTGAATGCAAGACAATAGGTTCCTACCTCATCAACTACTTCCCAACACCCACATGTTACCCTTTTCATTTATTTAAACGGAAGAAGTCATGTCATCTTCTCTCCAGGGTTTTGTGGTGAAAAGAATTTGAATTCATGGAGATCATAAATGCAAAAAATGAAAGTTTGGGAAAGTCCTTTTATTCCCTCTCATTTAACTTTCAAAAGTTTCAAATTTCACTCACTTTCAGTCAATCAATCACACCACAATCAAACAAACAATAAAAACTATTTATTTAATAAAACATTCCAAAATTTAGAATTTTGGGATGTTACAGGACAAGAGTGAGATCTAATAGAGATAGGTATAAAAGATTACTAAAACGCAAAACAATATAAAAACAAATAAATTGCAGCAAGGTATTTTTGGTTTTTTGGGTTTATAGATCTGAAAATATATGATGGAAAATAGACCCGGTGGCCATAGGTTTCACTAGAGGCTTCTCTCTTGAAGATAGCATACGGTGGGTGAACAAATTACTGTTGAGCAATTGATAGAAAAGCGCAAAGTTATGACGATATCTAAGGCAATGATCATGAATATAGGCATCACGTCCGTGACAATTAGACCGAAACAATTCTGCATCTACTAGTATTACTCCACACATGGACCGACTCCTGCCTCCATCTAGAGTATTAAGTTCATAAGAACAGAGCAACGCTTTAAGCAAGATGACATGATTTAGAGGGATAAACTCAAGTAATATGATATAAACCCCATCTTTTTATCCTTGATGGCAACAAAACAATACGTGCCTCGCTACCCCTTCTGTCACTAGGTGAGGACACCGCAAGATTGAACCCAAACTAAGCACCTCTCCCATTGCAAGAAAAACCAATCTAGTTGGCCAAACCAAACCGAGAGTGTGAAGAGAAATACAAAGATATCTTAATCATGCATAAAAGAGTTCAGAGAAGACTCAGATGACATTCATAGATAATCTGATCATAAATCCACAATTCATCGGATCTTAACAAACACACCGCAAAAAAGTATTACATCAAATAGATCTCCTAGAACATCGAGGAGAACATTGTATTGAAGATCAAAGAGAGAGAAGAAGCCATCTAGCTACTAGCTATGGACCGGTAGGTCTGTGGTAAACTGCTCACGCATCATCAGAAGGGCGGCAAGGTTGATGTAGAGGCCCTCCGTGATCGAATCCCCCTTCGGCAGATCGCCGAAAAAGGCCCCAAGATGGGATCTCACAGGAACAGAGGCTTGTAGTGGTGGAAAAGTATTTTGGTGGACGCTTCTGGTGATTTGGGAATATTTGGGAATTTATAGTGCAAGAATTAGGGTTGGACTACTCCCGATGGGCCCAGAAGCCCTGTGGGTGCCCCCCCGGGGTGCGGCCGGCAGGCTTGTGGCCTCCTCGGGCATCTTTTGACCACCTCTCCAAGCTTCGTGGATGTCTTCTGGTTCAAGAAAAATCATCGTAAAGTTTTATTCCGTTTGGACTCCGTTTGATATTGTTTTCTGTAAAACTCAAAAACAAGGATAAAACAGAAACTGGCATTGGGCTCTAGGTTAATAGGTTAGTCCAAAAAATAATATAAAATAGCATATTAATGCATATAAAACATCCAAAACAGATAATATAATAGCATGGAACAATAAAAAATTATAGATATGTTGGAGACGTATCAAGAATCCCGAAGCTTAATTCATGCTCGTCCTCGAGTAGGTAAATGATAAAAACAGAATTTTTGATGTGGAATGCTACCTAAATTTTTTATCAATGTAATCTTATTTATTGTGGCATGAATATTCAGATCCATAAGATTCAAAACAAAAGTTTAATATTGACATAAAAACAACGATACCTCAAGCATACTATTAAAGCAATCATGTCTTCTCAAAATAACATGGCCAAAGAAAGTTATCCCTACAAAATCATATAGTCTGGCTATGCTCCATCTTCATCACACAAAGTATTTCATCATGCACAACCCAGATGACAAGCCAAGAAATAGTTTCATACTTTTGGTTTTCTCAAACTTTTTCAACTTTCACGCAATACATGAGCGTGAGCCATGGATATAGCACTATGGGTGGAATAGAATATGGTGGTTGTGGAGAAGAGAAAAAGAAGGAGAAAGTCTCACATCAACTAGGCAAATTAATGGGCTATGGATATGCCCGTCAATTGATATCGATGCAAGTGAGTAGGGATTGCCATGCAACGGATGCACTAGAGCTATAAGTTTATGAAATCTCAAAAAGAAACTAATTGGGTGTACATCCAACTTGCTTGCTCACGAAGACCTAGGGCAATTTGAGGAAGCCCATCATTGGAATATACAAGCCAAGTTCTATAATGAAAAATTCCCACTAGTATATGAAAGTGACAAAATAGGAGACTCTCTATCATAAAGATCATGGTGCTACTTTGAAGCACAAGTGTGGAAAAAGGATAGTAACATTATCCCTTCTCTCTTTTCTCTCCTTTTCTCTCTTTTTTTGTTTGGGCTTCTTTGGCCTCTTTTATTTTTTTGTAAAGTCCGGAGGCTCATCCCAACTTGTGAGGGAATCATAGCTTCCATAATCCTTTCCTCACATGGGACAATGCTCTAATAATGATGATCATCACACTTTTATTTACTTACAACTCAAAAATTACTACTCGATACTAGAACAAGATATGACTATATGAATGCCTCCGGCGGTGTACCGAGATGTGCTATGATCAAGAGTGACATGTATAAAAAATATGAACGGTGGCCTTGCCACAAATACTATGCCAACTACATGATCATATGCAAAGCAATCTGAGAATGATGGTGCGTGTCATAATAAACAGAACGGTGGAAGTTGCATGGCAATATATCTCAGAATGGCTATGGAAATGCTATAATAAGGAGGTATGGTGGCTGTTATGAGGAAAGGTATGTGGTGGGTTTAATGCAACAGCGAAAGTTGTGTGGTACTAGAGAGGCTAGCAATGGTGGAAGGGTGAGAGTGCGTATAATCCATGGACTCAACATTAGTCATAAAGAACTCACATACTTATTGCAAAAATTTATTAGCTATCGAAACAAATTACTCCACACATGCTCCTAGGGGGATATATTGGTAGGAAAATACCATCGCTCGTCCCTGACCGCCATTCATAAGGAAGACTATCAAAAAATAAATCATGCTCTGACTTCATCACATAACGGTTCACCATACGTGCTTGCTATGGGAATCACAAACTTGAACACAAGTATTTCTACCAATCCACAATTATTCACTAGCATGACTCTAATATCACCATCTTTATATCTCAAAACAACTGCAAGGAATCAAACTTCGGATCTATTCAATGCTCTTTATATGGAAGTTTTTATTATATCCCTCTTGGATGCCCATCATATTAGGACTAAATTCATAACCTAAGCAAATTACCATGTTGTTTAAGACTCTCAAAATAATATAAGTGAAGCATGAGAGTTCAACAATTTCTGTGAAATAAAGCCACCTCCATGCTCTAAAAAGACATAAGTGAAGCACTAGAGCAAACTGCCCAGCTCAAAAGATATAAGTGAAGCACATAGAGTATTCTAATAAATTCACGATTAATGTGTGTCCCTCTCAAATGGTGTGTACAGCAAGGTTGATGTAGAGGCCCTCCGTGATCGAGTCCCCCTTCGGCAGATCGCCAGAAAAGGCACCAAGATGGGATCCCATGGGAACAGAGGCTTGCGGCGGCGGAAAAGTATTTTGGTCGACGCTTCTGGTGGTTTGGGGATATTTGGGAATTTATAGTACAAGAATTAGGGTTGGAGGACTCCCGAGGGGCCACAAGCCCTCGGGGCACCCCCAGGGGTGCGCCTGTCAGGCTTGTGGCCTCCTCGGGCATCTTCTGACCCCCTCTCCAAGCTCCGTGGATGTCTTCTGGTCCAAGAAAAATTATCGTAAAGTTTAATTCTGTTTGGACTCCATTTGATATTCCTTTTCTGTAAAACTCAAAAACAAGGAAAAAACATAAACTAGCACTGGGCTCTAGGTTAATAGGTTAGTCCTAAAAATAATGTAAAATAGCATATTAATGCATATAAAACATCCAAAACAGATAATATAATAGCATGGAACAATAAAAAATTATAGATACGTTGGAGACGTATCACTATGTACTACGATTTCTGAAGGAATTTTGGAGGATTTCGGTACATACATGTCCCCCCCCCCACATTGATTACTTGATTCGTATTGCTACAATCCATATGCATTTCTCCTTTGGATTCATCTATACTAGTTTTCGTAGGGAAATTTCAATCCACTCCAACCTTTTGTGAAGAAGTCTATATTTTTCTAGATTGTAATCAAATGCCCATGTTAATCACATCGGATCAAAGATGTCACGTCACTCTATTAGTGTATTTTAGAAATCCTGCACACCAAATAGGCTTGTAGTAGTGTTCAAAACTGCATGTAGGCACTAATACATTCTCTTCTTTTGCAGATGAGATTAGGCCCGGTGGTGGATAATGTGATACAATATAACAATCACATCGAATGCCTTGATCTGCATCTCTCAGAAATTACTTTGAACTCCTACTAAGGGACCGTACTGGAGATTATATTCACTAGGTTCTTTGTTGTCAGAGCAAAGGTGCTAAAAGGTAATGAGGTTTGCCCTACATTTATTTTAAAATGAATGGTTTGTTGATCAGCGCCGGCAGCTGCGGTAGAATGGAAAAGGCTCTGAAGAAGAAGAATTTCATTTTGGAACTTCAGTTGAAAGAGTAATCGTAAGTCATTATGTCAAGCCCATACATGACTTGTCAGTGGCTGATCCCTTTGCTGAAATGACGAGGTTTTGACACAAGCCTTACAAGTGGTAATATCAGTTTGAACTTCTCTTATATCCATGTTCAGCTGATCAGCACGAGCTTCTGCATCTGCATGAGCTGAATTTCATTTCTAATATTAGTTTGAACCTTGTAATTTTCAAATTTGAGCCATTTAACTCTGGAATTTGAACCTTGTAATATTTTGGGCTTTTGTGGTACAATCATTCAAATGGAACTGTATGAGACTCGCATATTGGTAGTACTATTTGGACCTTAATATGCAATGGACTTAGATTTTATTTACTATTCTTGAATGGGTTTCCCTTGTCAATCTCATTGCAAACGATCTGTATAGAGGACTCAACTGCGATCTTCGACATTATTGCACATAGTTGGTTTGTTCAACTGTGTGCCATGTAGAGGGCATATCGCACTCGA
This sequence comes from Triticum aestivum, assembly GCF_018294505.1. Classification (NCBI taxonomy): domain Eukaryota; kingdom Viridiplantae; phylum Streptophyta; class Magnoliopsida; order Poales; family Poaceae; genus Triticum; species Triticum aestivum. Next base: position 361,554,755 of record NC_057799.1, read on the forward strand.
GTGTCCATCATTACCCTTTTGTGTAATTTTCACCTCGTCACCCACGAGTAAACTTATTGTCGAACATGCGCGCTACTCTAAGTCATTCCACACACTTCATTTTTTGCAAACCTTTTTGCCAATAAACGCCCATGATTTGCCCCTCTTCTAGCCGGCGCATGGCCAAACTAGCCAGTTGGGAAGCTTGTGCGGTTGTGCGGGAACAGGCTCACCAACAATACATTTGGTGCCTCTTCGAGCCCATGTGTGGTCAAACAGAACACGTGTGGGGTGCTCAAGTGTGCATTGGAATCTTCCGCTAGGAACAGGGTGACAAGATGTGACGATTACAGACCGGTCGACCCCCATTTATCACAACGCCCATTTAACCCTTGTGTCTCTTCAACCTTTTGATTGCGCCCTAGTACTGCAAGAAGCATACCCACGACGACAAATTCTTAAAGGGTATCTTGCGCGGCTCTAGTGGCGCTCCAGGCGGCTGCCGATGATGAGTGGCAGTTCACCATGCATGCCGTAGTGGACACGCGAAGAAGGCTCACGGAGCTCTTGGTGGTGTACACCAACAACCCGATCTAGGTGGAGAAATCCATCCACACCATGGAGTTGTTGCTTGCTGTGGAGAAGTACAAGGTGGTTGGGTTCGACCTCGAGTACACCCGCGCTCGTGTCGGGTCTTGTCACAAGGTTTTCATCGCCCAGATGTGCATGCGCAATCACGTCCTCGTCTACGACTACTACTTGGCCACAAGGACTTGCGAGAGTTTGGCCAGGTTTGTCAACATCCCCCGCTACATGTGTCGGCGTTCTGGGAATGGGGGTCCCCAGACTTGCCTGCCTGCGGCCCACGGCGTGGCTTTGCTAGCAGGCATGTACGGACCATCTTCATCAACAAGGCATTCAAGACCCTCGCGAGGGGCCAAGCCTCGCGAGGCGGACGACGCAAGACCTCCTCTGGAGCGGCCTCACCAGGCAGGCTCGCGAGGGGCGGAGAGATCAAGGCAAGGCAAACCTCGCGAGATTCTCGTGACGTGAGCCATGACGATCGAGACCAGGCGGGCGCCAACGCGTGCAGCGTCCTTGTCCCCTCTTCGGTGCAAAGGAGGCAAGCGCAGGCGCGGAGTATCGAGGCATCAAACAAAGGTTTCCATATCAGTGCAACGAGACCAAGACGAGCAGGACGGCAAGACAGAGGTCACCATGGAGCCCAAGGCGGCGTCACGACCAGAGCCTTTTGCAGGCGAAGACCGCTTTTGTCAGGATAAGCTGTACTAGCTGTCCCCTTTCAAATTGGCCGTTGTTGGCTCCCTTCCCGCTCAATATTTGGGGAGAGGACCAGGGCCTATATAAGTAGGACTAGCCACCACCGTAGGAACGGATCAAGACGACGGTTCAAGAGACAACTGAGCCTCAGGCATCTGATCTTTAGCCACACACCAAGCACAAGAACACCTCAACCTCAGGAGGCTGTTCTTCCCCTTGTACTGTTCATCACCAGCCCAAGAGGCAATCCACCACCACCACACTGCAGTAGGGTATTACACCACAACGGTGGCCTGAACCAGTATAAATCTTGTGTCCCTTGTGTTGTGAGTTCGTCGAGTTAGTCCGTGAGATCTTAGCAAAGCTAGGACGTGGATCGGTAGGGGGGAAATCTTTGTGCGCACCCCAATGTTCAAACCTTGAGAGTTTTGCCGGATGAAACGCCCATGATGCGGCTATATCTCCCACGTGTCGAGGCACGACTTGGAGCCATAACCGCATTGTGGTTTCATCGAAAGAAGGGTCATCTTCACACAATCCCATGTAATGAACAAGAAAGGGATAAAGAGAGTTGGCTTACAATCGCCACTTCACACAATGAACAAATAAATCATACAACATTCAGAGTACACACATAGTCCGACTACGGACAAATCCAAAAGAAAAGAAGATAACCCAACTGCTAGATCCCCGATCGTCCCAACTGGGCTCCACTACTGATCGTCAGGAAACAAAACATAGTAATGACCAAGGTCCTCATCGAACTCCCACTTGAGCTCGATTGCATCATCTGCACTGGTATCATCGGCACCTGCAACTGTTTTGGTAGAATCTGTGAGTCACGAGGACTCAGCAATCTCAAACCCGCGAGATCAAGACTATTTAAGCTTATGGGTAGGATGGGGTAATGAGGTGGAGCTGCAGCAAGCACTAAGCATATATGGTGGCTAGCATACGCAAATAAGAGCGAGAAGAGAAGCAACGCAACGGTCGAGAAGCTAGAAGTGATCAAGAAGTGATCCTGAAACTACTTACATTCAAACATAACCCAAACCGTGTTCACTTCCCGGACTCCGCCGAAAAGAGACCTTCATGGTTACACACGCGGTTGATGTATTTTAATTAAGTCAAGTGTCAAGTTCTCTACAACCGGATATTAACAAATTCCCATCTGCCACATAACCGCGGGCACGGCTCTCGAAAGTTTATACCCTACAGGGGTGTCCCAACTTAGCCCACCACAAGCTCTCACGGTCAACGAAGGATATTCCTTCTCCCAGGAAGACCCGATCAGTCTCGGAATCCCGGTTACAAGACATTTCGACAATGGTAGAACAAGACCAGCAAGACCACCCGACTGTGCCGACAAATCCCGATAGGAGCTGCACATATCTCGTTCTTAGGGCACACCGGATGAGACATCCTACGAGTAAAACCAAGCCTCAAGTTTCCCCAAGGTGGCCCCGCAGTCTACTCGGTTCAGACCAACACTTAGAGAAGCATTGGCCCGAGGCGGGTGGGAGGGGTTAAAATAAAGATGACCCTCGGGTTGGCCGACCCAAGGGAAGGGTAAATTGGTTGTTAGGCAAATGTAAAACCAAGGTTGGGCCTTGCTGGAGGAGTTTTATTCAAAGCGAACTGTCAAGGGGTTCCCATAACACCCAACCGCGTAAGGAACGCAAAATCAAGGAACATAACACCGGTATGATGGAAACTAGGGCGGCAAGAGTGGAACAAAACACCAGGCATAAGGCCGAGCCTTCCACCCTTTACCAAGTATATAGGTGCATTAATTAAAATAAGAGATATTGTGATATCCCAACATATCCATGTTCCAACATGGAACAATCTTCATCTTCACCTGCAACTAGCAACGCTATAAGAGGGGCTGAGCAAAAGCGGTAACATAGCCAAACAACGATTTGCTAGGAAAGGTGGGTTAGAGGCTTGACATGGCAATATGGGATGCATGATATAGCAAGTGGTAGGTAGCGCGGCATAGCAATAGCGCGAACAACTAGCAAGCAAAGATAGAAGTGATTTCGAGGGTATGGTCATCTTGCCTGAGATCTTGCAAGGAAGAAGAACGAGTCCATGAAGAAGACAAAGGGACGAAGTCGAACGGATCCTCACAATCGCAACGTAACCGGAACTATCAAGGAGAAGCGCAACCGGAAAGAAGCAAGAAACATAGTAAACAATCATCACATGAACATGGCATGATGCACAATCAAGTATGATGCATGTCCGGTTTAATGATTCATGGCATGGCAAATGCAACAAACAACACTACAAATTAAGTGGAGCTCAATATGCAACGAGTTGCATATTGACGAAACACCACATGATTCATTTAGTTCTCTCTCGGTTATGTACCCAACAATATTAAATGTTATTAAACAGGGCAAGGGGTGAAGCATGATTAAACTAACTATTTAGGCAAGTTTAAATGAGGCCGGAACAACAAACAACAATTCCGAAAAATCCCCACATGCATATTTTGGATATGGTACTGTTCTGCCTAAAACCATATTTTATTGTTGTTAAACAGTAAAAGAAGGTGCACCAAGTTAATCTATGATTTTTTCTACCCCATTTACATATGAAGTTTATTAAATTCAGAGCTACGGTTAATTAGTTATGAAATAAATCATTTTAACATGCTATTTATGCAAATTAATTCAAACCACACATTTAAACATGTTTAACATGGATGAAAGTTGGATATTATGAAACTAGATGAAATTCTAAGCATTTTACATATTTAAAACATTTTAATCCGATGCACGGTTAATGAGTTATTATATGCATGATGTTTGAGGGTTTTTCTGTAAAACTGCAAACTCTCGAATAATTAGACAAATTCACAGACGCTGAAAAAAAAAGGAACTGGGCCGCATCTCGGGCGGACTGGGCTTCTCACCAGAGGGCCAGGTCGGGCCGGTGGTGGAGGGAGGCTGAAGCAGGCCGGGTTGGGGAGGTTCCCGGTGGCCCAGGAGGCGAAGGAGATGGGCAGGTCGCGGTCGATCTGGCTGGAGTCGGTCAACGCGAGCGCGTAGCTCGTCTACGAAGCAGAGGAAGCAGGGGTGCGACGGCTTCAGGCGGTGCAGGCGCGGCAACAGGGCGATGCAGGGGAGCGGCAGCGTCAAGCCTCCTGGATCTGCGCGACGAGGAGGAAGACTGGGCGCGGGCGAGCTTGTGCCCGAGCGCCTGCAGATGGCGCAGCGGCGGAGCTTGCTGCAGGGTCGGCCATGGTGACGAGCAGCGATGGGGTTCGTGCGGGGAGGGTCGAGGAGGAGGCCTCGGGCGCTCGCGGCTGGAGAAGCTCCTGCTCCTGTGGTCGTGGAGGAAGCCGTCTGGAGCGTCGGTCTCGGGCGTTACACCGGAACCCGTGATCTGACATTTGGCGCGCCAGGTAGGGGTGCACCGAAGCTTCCCTTCCATTGCTCAGCGTCACGTCGCTTCATCGTCTCCATGGCGGACGCACGGCGCGCCCGCGCCAAGCGCCGGGCTGCCCTCGCCACCCGCGTTGCTCAGACGGCCCCTGTCGGCGGGCCACCCCGTCGCTCTCCGTCGCGTGCCGCCAATGCCGCCACCAGCCCGGTGGGGAACGAGCAGCAAGCGTCCTCGTTGCACCCCTCGGCGCGACAGGACGGCCGCACCGCCACTCCATCGCTGACTCCCGCTGGTTCATCGTCTCACGCTCGTCGCGTTCCCACGGACGCACGGGCCGCGCTCCTCATGGCGCACGAGCTCATGCGCCACCGCCAAGTCGACGACCTCTACGAGGACTGGCTCGACCTCATCACCGAGCTTGTCCGCGCCGCAGGGGGCTCCCCTGCGCCGTCCCTCTCTCTGCCTCGCCCTCCGCGAGCCACAGGCGACGTAGCTCACGGAGCACCTCCACCACCTCTGCACCAAGACGGCGCCAAGGCGCGCGGCTCCACGCCGCGACCCACCGCGTCCGGCGCCCACGCGTGAAGAAAGAAGCTCTCAAGAAGTCCCTCGACCGCAAGAGAACGCTCCGCCACTCCTCGCACCGCCGCGCCAGGATCGTTTGCTGCGGCAAGGCCCCGCGCCGCTTGCCGTAGCGGCGCGTGGGCGCCAAGACCAAGTTCCACCTCCAAGGCGGGCCCCGGTGACCACGGCCGGCAGCCGTGCCTTCACCCCCGAGCTGCGTAGTGTCGCCTGGCTAGGCAAGTTCAAGCCAGATCTGCCCCCTCGCTACGACGGCACCCCCGGCCCCGCGGAGTTCCTGCAACTCTACGAGCTGAGCATCGAGGCAGCCAACGACGACGAGAAAGTCATGGCGAACTGGTTTCCTATGGCTCTTAAGGATGGCGCCCGATCCTGGCTCCTGAACCTGCCTTCAGGCTCGATCTCCTCCTGGGACAAGATGCGCGACTGCTTCGTCGCCAACTTCCAGGGCACTCGTGACCGCCCCCCAACCGCGGGTGACCTACCTCGCGTCAAGCAACAACCAGGAGAGACCCTCCAGAAGTACATCCAAACCTTCAACAACGTTCGTCGCAAGATCCCCAAGGTGACGGACGAGGCCATCATCTCCGCGTTCTCTGATGGCGTCCGTGACATCAAGATGAATGAGGAGCTCGCCATCCACGAGGAGCTGTGCACGTCTCTGGAGTTGTACAACCTGGCAACCAAGTGCGCCAGAGCTGAGGAGGGGCGCCTCTCCCTCCTCGAGCTCCTGGCTGCGGACCCGGAGGAGAAGAAAGCCAAGGCCAAGGACGTGAAGCGCAAGGGAGCAGCCGTGCTCGCGGCGGAACCGGACACCAAGCGCGGCAGAGACCAGCCTGAGTCATCCAAGAGCAGCCGACCATTCTACGCCTTCCATAAACTGCATACCCACAACACCAATGACTGTCAAGAGCTCAGAGCCATTCGAGAAGGACGCTTTGGTCGACGCCCTGAGCGCAGTGACCGGGGCTACGGCCGAGGAGGAGGACGTGGTGGCGAACGCTGGGACGACCGTGGCCCATGCCAGGAGTGGCGCGACCGGACTCGTGAGGACCGCTGGCAGGATCAGCCTCGCGAGGGCGCCTGGAGGGACCAGCCTCGTGAGGATCGTCCTCAAGGCAACGCTGGCCTTCCTCCACTACCGCCACCACCTAGAAGGAATGACGACCACCATCAAGACGAGGGGGCTGGGGGCTTCCAGGAGCCGCGCGCTATCGCTTGCATCTTGGGCGGAGCTCAAGCCCCAGCCTCGCAGCGTATCTTCAAACAATTTGCTCGCGAAGTGAATGCAGTCCTCCCCAAGCTCGAGGCCACACGCCCGCTCAGATGGTCCGAGTGCCCCATCATGTTTAGTTCGGCAGATCAGCTCAAGTGCGCCACTACTGCAGGCGTCCTCCCGATGCTTTGTTCACCAGTCATCAGCAAAGTGCAAGTTACCAAGACCATCATCGACGGCGGCGCAGGGCTCAACGTCCTGTCCGTCGACACGTTCGACAACCTCCAAGTGCCATATGACCAGCTTCAACCTACCAAGCCTTTCTCAGGAGTGACCGACGGCTCCACAACCCCGATCGGGCAGGTCCGCCTTCCCGTCACCTTCGGATAACGCAAAAACTACCGCACCGAACTCATCGACTTCGACGTTGCGCACATCCGTCTGCCGTGCAATGCCATCCTCGGGTATCCAGCCCTGGCCAAGTTCATGGCGGTGACCCATCACGGCTACAATGTCCTCAAGATGCCGGGAAGCGGCGGAATCATCAGAATCCCGTGCGAAGAAAGAGATGCGGTGTGCTCCCTCGAGCGTGCCTTCCAAGCTGCAGCAATCGACGACCCCGACAGCAAGGGCGAGCGCCCTCCTGAGGCCACCCCCAAGAAGAAGAAGCAGTTGCACCATGCAGGGCCTCAGGCAAGCGGCGCCTCATCAGGATCGGTGCCCGCACCTGGGGCGCCTCCCTCCTTCGTATAGGAAAGCGTGCCCAGCGCCCCTCTCGGGCAGAGCTCGGGGGCTCTCTTCTGGAGGGCCCCAGACTTTGCCAACATCGTGAAGGAGGCGCTTGGGTACCACTTGGAGGAGTGCTTCACGGCACGTTTCCCTGATGAGGACACAGGGCAAGGAGTGCCCACCGTTTAGGAGTTCATCACCAAGACCACTCAGGAACTGCAAGACGCAAGGGCGGTGGCCGCCGCTCACCAGGCGCAGCTCCCCATCCAGGCGAGGATGCCGGGTTGCGCGTCTGCATCGACGTCCCAGGGCTCAACAGGGCTGCCTCTCAGGAGCTCTTCTGGCCTTCGCGCGTGGGGCGCTGCGAGGGCCCACCTCACAGCTACGTTCGCAGGCCTTTTGGCCTACCGAGCGTGGCGACCGCCTATCAGCGCAACCTGCGGAGCATCCTGGCGGCTCAGGAGGCCAGGCACCACGCTGTGCCGACGGAGATGGAGATGGTCCTCAAGGAACCACCTAGACCCCCAGAGCCTCCCGAGGCTCAGGGCCCCGGTGGCTCATGAGGAGCAACCCCTTCGCCGCATACCTTCAGCTGCCCCAACTCTCCTTCATCAACAGAACCAGGTGACATTTTCCAAGTTCATTTAGCTGGGAGCGCCCCTAGGGCTGCATCATTCCCAGGCCGCGTGGGTCCGTCCCTGTGGCATGTATCCCTTTTATGTCTTTAGCTTTCCTTGTTGGGGCGCCCCTCGGGCTGCATCATCCCCAAGCCGCTCGGGCCTAACCCAGTGGCATGTATCTCCCTTGCATTTACTTAAGCTTGCTCCTTCCATGCTTAATCTACCTATGACTATTACCTGCTTGATCGTCACCCACCACGGGGGCTACTCGCGCTGGCACGACGCTTGTGCATGGGTCTGTCCCTGCAACATCGACAAACCTGAGCGGCTGAGCTCTGGCTCGCGGCGCGCCCCGCGCATGTCACCTCACCAGGCCCTCTGTGCCGTCACTCCCTCGCGAAGCGACCGGTGGCAGACCGGCAACCATAATGGCAAACTGTGCCTCTCCTTGTGCTGGCTTGTAGGAATCTCCTGAGGATAGCAGCAGGTGGCACCATGAGCTCCCTCTCCGCCCTTGCAATCCGCTTGCGTGTTAAAAGGGGGCTCTTGAGCATCGCACCTCGGGATCTCCTACTGGCTCTCTAGCCCTCACCCCCTGGCCTTGACCACGGCACGAGACCTGGCATACCAGCGGCGGCTGAGCTTGCTCGAGGGACGGGACCTGAGGACGTAGAGCACGAAGGAGAGCGTGGGAGAGGGGGAGACTCGTATGGACCCGACCTAGCTACACTGCGGACGCCTGCGCACAAACCTGGCGCATCACGAGGAATCGACCTCGAATCATCAAGATAAGTCCCGCGCTCAGACGGGCTAATCGTTGGAGCCTAGAAGTCATGCTCGCCGCAGTCTTGTTGCGGCAACGCCGCCTCCCTTTCTTACCTTACCACGGCTGCTTGAGCGCTAAAGGGGACCCCCTGAGCATCGCGCCTCAGGAGCTCTTACTGGACCTTGGGCCACTCACCTCCTGGCCTTGACCACGACACGTGACCTGGCATACCAGCGACGGCTACAGCTTGCCTGGGGACCGGGACCTGTCAGCGTAGAGCAACAAGTCGTCGCAAGGATGGAAAGGGGAGACCGAGCCTAAACAGGACATGCGTTCACAAGTTTTGCATAATCGGGATAATATCAACAAAAGACATTACAAACCCTTTACATGCCCCTCGGGGTACTTCTTGATTCCTCGCAGGGAACAAAAGACGAGAACCTAGGAGAATCCTATCTACACGCTCCCGCGGCCGACGCTATCATCAACAGTGGGCCACGGGAGGCAGGCGCCAACCCCATCCAGATCAGTGACGGCGGCGGCCGGACGCTGCAGCCTTACTCCCGGCACGGCGGGAGCTCGGGGGCAGGTAGCTGTCGTCGCTCGTCTCCGGAGTCTCATAGAGCTCAGGAGAACCACTGTACTCCCAAGAGTCGCTGCTGCTGGAGGAGCCGTGAGCGGAGCCCGCATTGACCTAGCGCTCCCCTCCGGGGCAGCACTCCAAGCGGCGGCCCTCCGCATTGAAGACCTTGAAGGACAGCGTGGAAGCGCCGTCATAATCAAAGTGGATCGCGAGGGCGCCCTCCACACGGCAATCCCGCGCGACCTCACCCCAGCCGTGGGTCATGAAGATCTTGCCGGGGGAGACCACTTCAACCTCTGCTCCGGTCGTCGGAGTGTCGCAGTCAGCATGCTGCAACCTGAGCTCGAGGGGTCCCCTCGGTGGCATCACGTCGGAGAAGAACCGCGGGAAGCGGATCCAGGAGCTCGGAAGCATCGCCGCCCACAGCACAAGCTCACGCGATGAGTCCATGGCGTGAACTCCAGGAGCGGCGACGCGCGTTACCGCGGCACGTCGACCTTGGCCACGGCACGCGCGCCGACGCTCGTCGCTCCTTACTCTTGAGCCCCCGGCTTGGGCATGCATGGGTAATGGATACCCAGGAGGAGGCCGCTCGCACCAAGGCCTCGTCACCACCTACATCGCCGCAGCGTCATAGCGGTGAACCAGCCTCTTCTTCGGCGGGAGCGGCGCCGGCCCGTCGAGGGGAGTCTTTCCTTTCTCCGCAGTAGAAAACCTTCGGATGGGCGCCATCGATGTCGGAGCTGGAGCAGAGGAGGAAGAAGCAAGCGGAACGGGAAGAAATGAGCAATTGGGGTTCTACCCCCCTCCTCATTTATAGCAGAGAAGGCCAACCAGCGCCCCCCACGATCACAGGTAATGATGGTTTTCCTTGCATGTCGCAGGGACTTGTCAAGTCGGGCAGTTGCTGAGGCAGCGTGGGGAAGCGGAGACGCCCACGTCCAATCAACCGCCACGCGTCGACCAAGGCCGCAGGCTGTTGGGGCCCGTGGTGCTCCGTACTTGACCTTTGGCTTTGCCTCTAAGCGAAGCCCGAGCGCGCCTTGGGCCCGGGGGCTACTGTCGGCATTCTGGGAACGAGGGTCCCCAGACTTTGCCTGCGTGCGGCCCACGGTGTGGCTTTGCTAGCAGGCCTGTACGGCCCATCTTCATCAACAAGGCATTTAAGACCCTCGAGAGGCGGACGACGCAAGACGTCCTCAGGAGCGGCATCGCCAGGCAGGCTCGCAAGGGGCGGAGAGATCAAGGCAAGGCAAACCTCGTGAGGTTCTCGTGACGTGAGCCATGACGATCGAGACCAGGCGGGCGCCAGCGCGCGCAACGTCCTTGTTTCCTCTTTGGTGCAAAGGAGGCAAGCGCAAGCGCGGAGTACCGAGACATCAAACAAAGGTTTCCATATTAGTGCAACGAGACCAAGACCAGCAGGACGGCAAGACGGAGGTCACCATGGAGCCCAAGGCGGCGTCACCACCAGAGCCTTTTGCAGGCGAAGACCGCTTTTGTCAGGATAAGCTATACTAGCTGTCTCCTTTCAAATTGGCCGTTGTTGGCTCCCTTCCCGCTCAATATTTGGGGAGAGGACCAGGGCCTATATAAGTAGGACTAGCCACCATCGTAGGAACAGATCAAGACGACGGATCAAGAGACAACTGAGCCTCAGGCATCTGATCTTTAGCCACACACCAAGCACAAGAACACCTCAACCTCAGGAGGTTGTCCTTCCCCTTGTACTGTTCATCACCAGACGAAGAGGCAATCCACCACCACCACACTGGAGTAGGGTATTACACCACAACGGTGGCCCGAACCAGTATAAATCTTGTGTCCCTTGTGTTGTGAGTTCATCGAGTTAGTCCGTGAGATCTTAGCAAAGCTAGGACATGGATTGGTAGGGGGGAAATCTTCGTGCACACCCCAGTGTTCGAACCTTGAGGGTTTTGCCGGAACCCGTGATCCGACAACATGTTCGCTACAGTGGACATCACCAACGATGTAAACGTACTCAAGATTTCGGGCATCGCCTGCTAGAATCTTGTTGACATCCAGGGCCAATACAAGATCTGGGACAACAAGATGCATGAGAAGGACTCACTGGTTTACCTTGCCGAGGCCATCATCGACCCCTACTAAAGAGACATGAAGGATTCCTGCAACAAGGACAAGCATGCCTGGCACTCGGCCTGGATGGAGAAACTCCACAAAGCTCATGTCGTGTACGTGGCCAAGGAGGTGTACACGAGCTACGGGATGTACAGGAGGATCGTTGACATGAGGAACTACCTCCTTCCCCAAAACGGCCGGGGATCCAGCCAGAACCAGAGCAATGGCAAGCGTCTTCACAACAAGAAGTAGATGATTAGATGCTCATTTCTCCTAGTTACTATGCATGTAATTGTTTACTTTGGTGTGTGCAAATGTTATGTGTGTAGTCACTTATGTAATTGTATGTTTTAATTTGGTTATGCAATCATGTTCTTATAAGTATATGTGTTGATGTTCTATAGACATAGCATAGATGTTGTGTGGATAGAGCATATCACATCGCACTCGGACTAAACAAGGGAACCTGTCGGCGATGATTTGATCAATCGCTCACAACTGTATACAAGCAAGCGTTTGCCCACAAGACACACGGCTTGTTAACATGAATCGTCTGCACTATTATCGGTCCTCCCACAGATTTCTGATTACTGGCCTGTTTGCCGCGTATCACACACATCTTGTTATGTTGAACCATTTCTGTTGTGTTGCCTAATCGAAAACAGTTCATCCGAGTGAACTGCATCTCGTATATCGCACACACCTTGATCTGGCTGATAGTTTCCGTTGTGTTGCCTAATCACAAACAGTTCATCAAAGTGAAATGTATGTTGTATATCGCACACACCTTCATCTGGCTGACCCTTTCTGCTGTTATGCTCATCGCCAACAGTTCATTTGATTGAAATGTATGCCACACATCGCACACACAACTATAAACCGAATCGTGTTTGATGTCTCCGCCATCGGAAATGTTTTATATCTTTTTTGATAGTGTTATTGCTTCACCGATTGCGATTAATGCATCAAACATAGTTTCGTCGAAGGGTATTTGATTCTAGTGTCACGTTAGCAGCATCCTGCAGTAGTGTACCGATGGATTGTAGATGAAAGAGGGGATGCCAACCGGGGCATCCCCAAGCTTAGATGCTTGGGTCTTCCTTTAATATTACCTTGGGGTGCCTTGGTCATCCCCAAGCTTAGGGTCTTCCCGCTCCTTATTCCTTCATCCATCGTGATCTCACCCAAAACTTGAAAACTTCAGCACACAAAACTCAAGAGAAACCTCGTTCGTTAGTATAATAAGCAAATCATAAACTTTTGGTACTGTTATGAACCCATTCATATTTTATTCTTTCATAAAACCGACTATATTCTAACTTCTCCATGACTTATACCCCCGATATAGTCCATAGCATCATTAAAACAAGCAAACTATGCAACAGAAAACAGAATTTGTCTAAAACAGTATACTTCTGTAACTCCGAAAAATTTGAGAAGTTAGGATAATGTGGGAAATTTGTGTATCAACAATGTGTAAAAAAATCTTAATTTTATCACGTTCCAGTATGTCATAGTAATTGCAGTACTGGGCAGAAAACTTTCTGTTTTTTTGTAGAATCATGTCGACTATCAATGAAGTCATCCCAAAGGATTTACTTGGCACAAACACTAACTAAAACATAGAAACACAATCCTAACAGTAGCAATAATTGTGTCAACACTCAATTACAATGTAAATGATAACTATTGGGTTGTATCCCAACAAGATCTTTCTTTATAGCCATTAAGATAGGCTTCAGATTTGAATGATGCTCGCATGAAAGATAATAATTGAAACACAAAGAGAGCATCATGTGAAAAATACATTTAAGTCTAACATACTTCCTATGCATATTCAAAATTTTATAAGTAAACAAATTATGAAGACAAATATCTATCATATGCAAAGAACAAGAATAAACCATTGGCAATATGAACATAACAATAGGAAATTTAGTAACATGAAAATTTCTACAACCATATTTTCCTCTCTCATAATAATTACATGTAGGATCATAATCAAATTCAACAATATAGCTATCATATTAAAATCTTCTGTTCAAGATCCACATGCATACAAGTTTTATAATCTTCCAAGATAGTTGATGACCTCTCCAAATCCACTTTTACCAAAAAAATCACCAGATTGATAATTCTCCAAAGCAGTGGGATCATTATTACTAAAATTCGACACTCTTCCAAACCCACATTTAATAGTATTGCAAATTTTATCATCAATCATAGATTCATTATGAGGCTCAAAATTCTCAAGATCACAAGAAACATCATGATTATCACCCCAATTAGGATCATTAGCACAATTGGCATTCATAGAATTTATACTAACAACACTGCAATCATGCTTTTCATTCAATAAACATATCCCAATAGCATTTTCTATTATCACTTTTTCATTATTAGATATTGGTTAACAACAAGCAGCAAGTTTGAAAAGATTACCAAGCATATTTTTCTTTTCACTTTCTGTTTTGGAGTGTCAATGATAAGGGTAGCATAACTAGGAAAATAAAACGTAGAACAAGTAAATGCTAATGCTTATGTAGGTACCTTGAGTTTTTTTTCATATCTCCCTGGTAACGGCGCCAGAAATTCTTCCTGCTACTTGTGAGCTGCGTTGGGATTTTCCGCAATGAGTTAGGGAGATGTAGTACAGTACATATAAGTATTTACCTCAGTGAGAACTAAGGATTATCGAACCAATAGGAGAATGACGCAAAGCCTTGTGAACAGCACCTGCACACACAAAAGAAAATACTTGCACCCAACGCGGGAAAGAGGGTTGTCAATCCCCTTGAACTCGTTACTTGCAAGGATCAAATCTTGTATATGTAGATGGATAAATTGCAAAGTAAAATCACTACAAAAAATACACTTCTGTGATGATACGTGTTTGTCACAGTAGGCCACGTTTTCTGTCATGCATGTACATCCATGACGATTTTATGACAGAATCAAGATAGTCATACCTGTGCTGTCGTAGAAGTGTTCCATGACATTATCAAAATTATCATCACGGAAGTGTCCACTTCCATGACGATAAATGGCGCGTCATGGAAGTGTTTTTGTCAAGGGTAATCGACATGTGGCATCCACCATAATGGGTCGCCGTTAAGCTATCGGGTCCGATTTTGGATCTGATAACCCGTTAACAGCCCGGACCAATGGGGATTTTCCACGTGTAAAATTCTCATTGGCCGGAGGAAACACGTGTTGGCTCACCGTTGGACAGATGTCATCCACTCATTGGACAGGAGGCGCCTATGATATGCAGACACGTGGCACGACCCAACAGAGGCCCATTCCGGTGAAAAGGCCGAACCGTTTGACTTGGTCAAAAGGTAATGGGCCTATTCGTATATAGCCCATTTATGGCCCGCTAACTCACGGCCATTTATGGCCTATCGGAATTACGCCCAGTAGCTTCATCTGGGCCATCCAATATGATTCCAGCCCGTTGTAACTTTCGGCCCATGTATGGCCCATGATGTCTTTCGGCCCGTATGAGGCCCTTTGTAACTCTTGGCCCATTAACGGCCCGTGGTGAAACTGGCCCGTAATGAACAGTGCACCACTTTATACCCATTAACGGCCCATTATTCCATTGGGTCGTTTCCAACCCGTGTTATCTTTCGGCCTTCTCGGTGCCAATTTATTCTTGGACTCATTTCCAGCATTCGGTTACTTACGACCCGTTACTGGCCTTTTCTGCTTGTGGGCCAAATTCAGCCTGTGGTTACAATCTGCTCGTTTGCGGACCGTTAATCCATTGGGCCGTTTTCATAGCGTCATGAAATACAATCGGTTAATGACGGCTCGTTATGGTCGGCCCATGAATGGACGATTCCAACTCTAGCCCGTTTACGGCCCATAATGCGGTCTATTATTGGCCCATGTCTGGCCGATCAATCATACAGCCCGTAGAAGGCCCATTGTTTCTACGGCCCGTAGAAGGCCCATTGTTTCTATGGCCCATGGAAGGCCCATTGTTTCTACGGCACGTAGAAGGCTCATTGTTTCTACGACCCGTAGGAGTCCCAGGGTCACTAAAGTAAATATGTAGCCCATGGTTATTGTGGCCTAGTTTTAGAAAATAGGTTATTGCGGCCACTAGCAAACCGCGGAAAAAGAACTGCACTGACTACAAGCAAACAAATAAACAAGACAACAAAGAAGTAAATAAGCAAGCAACTTACGCTAGGCTATCACGACTATTACACATATTACATCCACTGGGCATCAAAGTTCGCCACCAGTGCAAATATAGGGAACAAAGCAGCATATCACATACACTGGTTGTCAAAGCTGGCGACCAATGCAAATAAACGCCGCAGTAAAACAAGTCCAGAACTGAAACCACTCCAGAAGAGCTCAAGAAACAATATCCTGGGTACCCATAATGCTGGCAAGATGCTTAGCAAGCTTATAAACTTTTTCTTTTTTGGTGCTTAAATCCTCCAGCACTTGCTGGTCCACCAGAAAGTATGCATCTGAATTCTACAGGGACTTCCTCAGTCCTTCTGCTTCCTGTCGCATAACATCTGATCGATGTCTTTCAACTTGAAGTTGAGACTCAAGAAGCCGAACTGATTCAGGCAGCGAGTTCGATGAGCTGGAGCTAGCAGTAGTAGCCAGTAACTCGAACACCACATCAAGACAGGACTTTGGGGTTGTCTCAGTGTCTTCAATATAGTTTTTATCAGCTTTCTTGGAGACCAACAGGGATGTCTCACTATCTTGAACCTTATCTGCATTACTTTCTTTACCATTGCATAACGGGGCACTCTTCTCCAATATTTTATCCGCGTTCTAAAAGAGAAACAAACAAACACATCACAGGTTTACCATGTTGTTTATGAAACTCATTTTGGTAAACCAGTTCAGTAGTAAGGTGGACAGGATAACAACATGAAACAAACATATATCTATGTACTGTGGTCACTGTATGGTGTATATCATTCTAGTTTATGTTGCCAAATCAAGACAAAGACAGTTCAAATCATATCTATTTAAGACAAAGCAGCATATACGGAATATAAGTGTGGGAAACTACACAGCAATAACAACACTTGTAATGTGCATGGCATGAGAACATAACTGTTTATTCAATTGAAACTAAAATCAACATAGAGCAAGTTACAACAGCAAACACGTTAAAGAAACAGGTTTAAAACATACCTGTTGCGCCATTGGAGTTTCAATTGCATCATCTGAATTTGAAATTAGTTGGTATGAGTAAATACAGTTGTTGGATCATGGGTTTCAGCAAACCCTTGAGAGGTTCGAACTCTGGGGTGCGCATTAAGAACACTCTCTCCCCAACTCGCACGCTCGACGATCCCATGGCCTAGCTCGACGAACCCAAAGAACAAGAGACACGGGGGTTTATACTGGTTCGGGCCACCTTGCGGTGTAATACCCTACTCCAGTTTGTGGGTGGATTGCCTCGAGGGGCTAAGGATGAACTAGTACAGTGGATGAACAGCCTCAGGAGGTGAGGTGTTCTTGAGCTCGATGAGCTGGTGAGTGTGAGGATGGTGTGTAAGATCTCCCCTTGCTACGGTGGTGTCTAGGTCCTATTTATAGTGGCCTTGGTCCTCTTCCCAAAAGTTAGGCGGGAAGGGATCCCACAACGGCCATGTTTGAAGGGGGAGAACTAGTACAAGCTATCCTGACAAAAGTAGTCTTCGCTTGCCAAAGGCTCTGGTGGTGACGCTGTTGTGGGCTCCAAGATGACCTCCGTCCTGCCGTCCTGCTGGTCTTGGTCTTGTTGCACCGATATGAAAACCATTTCCTGATTCCTCGGGACCCCGCGCCTGCGCTTGCCTCCTTAGCACCAAAGAGGAAACTGGTACACTGCGCCCGCTGGCGCCCGCCTGGCCTTGGTCATCATGGCTCATGTCATGCGAACCTCGCGAGGTGCCCATTGCATTGATATCTCTGCTCCTCGGGAGCCAGCCTAATGAGACTACCCCCAAGGGGGTCTTGGTGTCGTCTGCCTCGCGAGGCTTGGCCCCTCGCGAGGGTCTTGAATTACTACTGCTGAAGCTGGGCCGTACCGGGCCGTTGATGGAGCCACGCTGCGGGCCGCAGGCAGGCAAGTCTGGGCACCCCCATTCCCAGAACGCCGACAACAGTGATGCAAGAGCAAAGGAGTATGAACCATAGCTACGGAACCTGACCTGAGAACAATTCTTCTTTTGCTTTAAGCGTTGACTTGGGGTTCGGAGTGGTGGTTCTCGTGCTTTGGGCACTGTAGTTGCCTTACTAACTGCTCGTGTTTGGGTGCTCTGTGGTGGATATGGTGCTGTGTCAACTGGCACTGGGTTACTATCTGCTGGGGTTGGGGTTAGAAGGGGTGTAGCTGGTTCTCTATCCAACTGGGTAGGGGCACAATCTGCGTGAGTCTGGGTTATGTGTGGTGGGGCTGGTTCTTGGGCAAGTACAACCTTGGTTCTATCTGCAACGACAGGTAGCACGATCTTTTTTGAAGACCGTGTTTTTACTCCCACAGATACTGCCATCACCCCCTCCAATTCAAATGGCTGATAAACAAGAAAAGTAATTGAATGTACAGACATTGTAAGATAGACAGGTGCAATGGATAGTAGGGAAGAAAACAGGGCATGAAATAATTCATATTTATGTTGTCTAACCAAACAGAATAGCATGACATAATTTCACATATATGGTGGCTAATTAAACATGATAGCATGACACAATTTCACATGTATGATGGCTAACTAAACATGATAGAATGACATACTTCAAAATATGATGATTATGTAAACATGATGACATGATATAACTATACGATGTGTCTATTAAAGTGGTTGGGATGCCATAATTCACAAACATGTCGTCGATGGAAACATGATGGCATGATATAATTCACGGATAGAATGACATAATTCGAAATATGATGACTATGTAAACAGGATGAGATGATATAACTATATTATGTCTTTAGAAAATGGGTTGGCATGCCATAATTCAGATACATGCTGTCTATGTAAACATCATGGCATGATATAATTCAAATATATGATTTATATACTAAGCAAGTGAGCAGAGGGCAATCGCATATATGATGTGTCAACTAAGGAGATGTCATTCAATATTGTGTATATGATGTAAAAACTAAGCATTGCAATACAACATATGCATTATATGAGTAATAGAACCCTGCCAAGTTTGATCATACACCTCAAGGGGATAACAGGACTGGTCATCTGCCTCTGAATCCTCCTCTGAGGAGCTATCTGTAACCAACAAGATATCTGCTTCAGCAGGTAGCATTGTCTGCTCTGAAGACCTTGTTTTCACTCCAGATTTCTCCATCACCAATTCAAATGGCTGATGCACAGGAAGAGCAGTTGAATATACAAACATTGTCGACAAATTCAGTGAGAAATAAAAAAGGATGGCTTCATATAATTCACATATATGACGCTTGGCTAAATGGCATGGCATTGCATAATTCACATATATACACTACTGGAATCAGCTTCTTTGCCGTCCTCCATGGCGGATGGCAAAGACATGGATCACGGACGGCAAAAGTCTTTGCCCTCTGCCAGCAGACGGCAAACTGTCCGTCTGAATACGTGCCAGCAAAGGCCTTCTTTGCCGTCCGCTTCCTAGAAATGTACGGCAAAGGATTTTTCCGTCCGCCATCTGAGGCCAGCAGACGGCAAAAACAACGGACGACTGTGCGGTGGCGCGAGTGCCGTTAGGGGGTTAATGATGCTCTTTCCCGTCTGCCAGCGGACGGCAAAGAGTCAAAGCTCTTTTCCGTCCGCTGACAGACGGCAAAGAGCTCAGCTAGGCATTACTGGGAACCTGCCACGTGGCCAACTATGCCGTCCGCTAGCAGACGGCAAAGTGATTTGAATCTTTGTCGTTCACTTGCAGACGACAAAGTGACCAAATAGGCAGCCAGTGTTCCCAGGTAGTACAGGTAGCTGCCACGTGTCCTCTTTGCTGTCTGCTAGCAGACGGCAAACAGGCTACATATCCCCTATTTTTATTCGAATCCATTTAATTTCACAAGAATTCACACACAGATATACATATATATATATATATTTTTCACATGCACAACAGACATATGATGTATCCAACACATAGCTCCATCCATGACAACATACATACATAATAGGAAACAAGTTTCATCCATACATATTACAGTAACATCACAATGTTCATCCAACACATTGTTCCATGCATGCATCCATATAACAAAGTTCCACATTTTGTATCGATACAAACGAAAAAAAGAAAAGGGAAACAAGCACTCCATCCATGCAAGCTTCCATATAGTGAATTAAATCTGCAAAGTGGGAAACAAGAAAGTTAGAAGAAGAAGACTAGAATCAGAAGAAGAAGAAGAAAATGAAGAAGAAGAAGAAGTAAGCATACTTAGGTAAAATGGAGCTAACCTAGCTAATTGTGCCATTTTTGAGTGAACTAAGCATATTATGCCATTTTTGATATAACTTAGAGCTAACTTCATTCTGGAGAAGAAGAAGAAAACTAGAAGAAGAAGAAGAAGAACACTAGAAGAAGAACTTCTTCTTCTTTTCTTCTTCTTTTTCTTCTTCTTTTCTTCCTATTCCTTCTTTTCTTCCTCTTCCTGGATTTTCTTCATCTTATTATGTCATTTGTGGACTGAATAGGCTAAATTATGTCATAAATGGACTAAATAAGAAGAAAAATGCCATTTTTGAGCTTACCTAGCTAATTATGCCATTTTTGACCTAACTAAGCATATTATGAGATATAACTTAGAGCTTACTTCATTTTGGAGAATAAGAAGAAAACTAGAAGAAGAAGAAGAAGAAGACTAGAAGAAGAAGAAGAAGACTAGAAGAAGAAGAAGAAAACTTTTTCTTCTTCTTCTTCTTCTTCTTGTTCTTCTTCTTTTCTTCCTATTCCTTCTTTTCTTCCTCTTCCTTGTTTTTCTTCATCTTATTATGTCATTTGTGGACTAAATAGGCTAAATTATGTCATAAATGGACTAAATAGGCTAAATAAGAAGAAAAATTCCATTTTTGAGCTTACCTAGCTAATTATGCCATTTTTGACCTAACTAAGCATATTATGCCATTTTTGATATAACTTAGAGCTAACTTCATTTTGGAGAAGAAGAAGAAGAAGAAGAAGACTTCTTCTTCTTCTTCTAGTTTTCTTCTTCTTCTTCTTCTTCTTTTCTTCCTATTCCTTCTTTCCTTCCTCTTCCTTAATTTTCTTCATCTTATTATGTCATTTGTGGACTAAATAGGCTAAATTATGTCATAAATGGACTAAACACGCTAAATAAGAAGAAAAATACCGTTATCACGGAGGTGTAGGAATGGTCGGGGCTGTGCCAGTGCCAGACGGAGGTGAAGGACCGGTCGGGGTTCCGGCATTGGCAGAAGGAGTGGTCGATGCTTGTCGGGAGCCATGCTGCACCAAAGACCATTTCCAATAATGTCTCGTTAGCAAGTTCACAAACTGAAATGTGAATAGTAGTAAGCAACGACCATTCAAATCAAACTCACCGTGTTCGCTGGAGCAATCTGGGGCATCGGCGGAGGGGCCTGACCGTTTTTCTCGCACATGGTCTGCACATTTGGTTCTCACGAGTCAGTCATATTAGATAGTAATGCGAACATTACGTGCATGATTGGGCTAATATGCACAAGAAACTTACCACGATGAGCTCGTATAGGGCCCGGTTAGCAAGGTCATTCCGGTTCCTCTCCTCCTCCAACAGCTTAGCCATTTTCTCCTCCATCTCCTTTTGTGCCTCCCTTTTTGCCTCCTCCACAAGCTCCTTCGTCTTCAATCTCTCTTTCTCAACAATAGCCTGCAACACACCACTCCTCGTTAGCATTGTAATCATCGACGGACGCACACACAATGTAATGGAGGAAAGGTGAGAGAGTCCGTATAACTAACCGCCATGGCGATCTCCGCGGGCCGTGCACGAGGCGTTATCTCAGGATCAGAGCTACTCAGGCGCTTCTTGATCTGCGGGAGAGTCTTAGGACAACGTATCAGTCCATCACCAATGGCTAGAGAGCCATGGGACCTCCCGCCACCAGATATCATCACCAGCTCTGTATCAAAAGGATCCTGGCTCGGGTTAAAGTCCTCCCCTTTCCTCGCCTTCCCCTCGTGTCTGTACTTCACAAGCTTGTGGTGGGAGGTCTTGTTGGTGAAGCTCTCTGGATCATCTAGGTCAGACTCCGTGAATGGCTTGGCCTTCTTGTACGGGGCCATATGGGCCATGCCATAGAGGTCGAACAGACCTGGCACAGGCTTCTTGTGGTGGTGCGCCTAAGAGAGAGGAACAAAATATTAGTTAAGGGCTCAAGCTAGCATGAAGAATGGTATTGCTATGTAAATAGGTCATTTTGGAGCTAAGAAAGGTTATTATGTCATTTTCGAGGAAAATAAGCTAAGTTTAGGTCATTTTCGAGGTAACCAAGATTATTATGCCATTTTTGACCAAAGTATGCTAATTATGTCATTATTGAGCTATCCAAGGTTATTATGTCATTTTAGAGCTAACTATAGCATATTTAGGCATTCTATAGAGCTATCTAAGGTTATTATGTCATTTTGGAGCTAATTATGTCATGAATGAACTAGCTAAGATTAGTTTAGGTCGTTATTGAGCTATCGAAGCTAGTTATGCCATTTTTTAACTGACTAAAGCATATTAAGTCATTTTATAGAGCTATCTAAGGTTATTATGTCATTTTAGAGCTAAATATGTCATAAATGAACTATCTAGCATGAAGAATGAATTGCATGAATCATGTAGCAAACCACATACCCAGTTCTCCCCGTACTCAAACAGGTTGGAGCTCCCTTGATGGTGTGGCACACCTTCCATTTGGTCACGCTTATCCTTGGCCCTTTGGTGTCCGACTTTCCATTGGGCAGAGCACCTTGCATCCACCAACGCCTCCCAACAGTCCATCTTATCCACACACCATGTCGGGGGCACCTAGGTGAGTCAAGAGAAATTTCAGCGCTACGCCTATGAATCAAATCAAGAAAACTAAGTTCAAGGCCTTAAGAATAGGTAATTACCTGCATGTACTTCTCCTTACTCAGAAACTTGCCGCGACACTTCTGCTTGCCCCTCCTAATGCCCTTCGAGGCGTAGTAGTCTCGAACGGCCTGCACCCGAGCCTCGTGCCTTAAGTTCTGAAGTAGGCGCTTGCACTCATTTTCGACAACTATACACGCACCCTCCTGCTCTTCCTCTGAAACCCTGTAGAAGGTCTGCAATCAAACAAGACAACACTAATTAGTACAATCACTAGGTAGTGTTGATTTTTAATTCCGTAAAGGACAAATTACCCAAAACCGACGGAACACAATGTCGGCCACCGTCTCGCACAAGACACCGTCGACCCTCTCCTCCGGCGGGGCCGGCGCAACCGAGTACAGCTCCCAGGTCAGTGCTAGCTGTGGAACCTGACCCTCACCGGGCAACGTGACCCACCCAGGGAAGTGCTGCCGGCAAAGCACACCAAGGACCTGGTTGGGCCTACGGGAACCACAGGGGCGTACCCAGCCCCTGTAGTATGACAAGGCCAACGCATTACATATTAATTTGAAGGAACATGAAGGCAAAAGGTTAAAAAATAGTAAATGCACTTACTTCAACCCTTTAGGCGCAATCAACCACCTCTGGTCGGGGGTCGTCGGCACGGGCGGGAGCTTTGTACAGCCACTCTTGTAGACCTTCTTCCCCTTCTCAACCAGCTCGTCGTCGCTGTAGCTATCATCTGAAAAGGTGTCCTCGCTACCATCCTCCGAGCCACTAGCCTCCAGAGTCTTGTGGGCCGAAGACCCCGTGACCGGAGTCTTCTGGGATGAAGACCCTGTGACCGGAGTCTTCTGGGACGAAGACCCCATGACCGGACTCACGTGGGGCGAAGGATCGGCGACCCGAGTCTGGTCCGGGGAAGGATCAGCGACCGGAGGCTCATGGACCGGAGTCCGATACGGGTCCATGTCAGACGGAGCACTCCTATGGTCGGGTGAATCAGCTGAGGGTGGCGGCGAGGAAGGCGTAATAGCCTTCCTACCTCTCCCGCTGCCATGTCCACCTCTAGCAGGCTTCTTCGTCCTCCCTCGACCTCTCCCAGCCGAAGAAGAAGCGCCCACTGCAGTTGTCTGCATACTGTCTAGCAGCGCTCTCCGGAGGGGCTGGGCTGGAATAATGGAACCCCCCCTCCCAGTAGCGCTCGCAGGAGGATTGGGGCGCTCTGGACCCTTGCCCACCATCCTGTCAACACCTGCAATGACAAAAAGTAAACAAAATTAGTACAACATAAAAAATTTGGATACCTGACATGAACATAATAATATGTATATAATTTAAGTGTATCATAATAAAAATACACGCGATCAACACAAATATATATGGGGTCGGGGTTGTGGTGTCAGGGTGTCGGGGTGTCGGGGGTCGGGGTGTCGTGCCGAGGTGTCAGGGTGTCGGGTGTCGGGGTGTGGGTCGGGGTGTCGTGCCGAGGTGTCGGGGTCGGGGTGTGGGTCGGGGTGTGGTGTTAGGGTGTCGGTTGGTCGGGGGTCGGGGTGTGGTGTCAGGGTGTCGGGGGTCGGGGTCGGGGTGTCGTGCCGAGGTGTCGAGGTGTCGGGGTGTCGGGTGTCGGGGGTCGGGGTGTCTTTTCTCCTTTTCTGGTTCTCTTCTTCTTCTCCACCTCTCCTCTTTCTTCTTCTTCTCCTCCTCTTCTCTTTCTTCTTCTTCTCCTCCTCTTCTCTTTCTTCTTCTTCTTCTTCTTCTTCTTCTTCTTCTTCTTCTTCTTCTTCTTCTTCTTCTTCTTCTTCTTCTTCTTCTTCTTCTTCTTCTTCTTCTTTTCTTCTTCTTTCTCCTCCTCCTCCTCCTCCTCCTCCTCCTCTTCCTCTTCTTCTTCTTCTTCTTCTTCTTCTTCTTCTTCTTCTTCTTCTTCTTCTTCTTCTTCTTCTTCTTCTTCTTCTTCTTCTTCTTCTTCTTCTTCTTCTTCTTCTTCTTCTTCTTCTTCTCCTTTTCCTCTTCTTAAACCTAGCACTAATTAACCTAAAACAAAACAGGAAAAAAACTACACCTAAACCTAGCTATTCTTCTTCTCCTCCTCTTCTTCTAATTATTCTTAGTTTTTTTATGACTAAACATAAACCTAAAACTAAACTAAACCTAAGACCAAACTAAAAGTAATCTAAACTAAAATGAATTAAGAACCAAACTAACAGTAATCTAAACTAAACTAAATCTAAAACAAAACTAAAAGTAATCTAAACTAAAAAAACAGAAAAAACAAAAAAATAGGAGAAGGGGCACTGGACGGGCGGAGGGTGCGCCGGGCGGTGGTGGCGACGGGGCCGCAGGGCTTCGGGGCGGCGGGGTGGCGTTGGCCGGGCGAAGGGGGCGCCGGGCGGTGGTGGCGACGGGGCCGCAGGGCTTCGGGGCGGCGGGGGTGGCGCTGGCCGGGCGAAGGGGCGCCGGGCGGTGGTGGCGACGAGGCCGCAGGGCTCCGCGGCGGCGGGGTGGGGCGGCGCTGGCCGGGCGGAGGGGGCGTGTGGCGACGGGGCCGCAGGGCTCCGGGGCGGCGGGGTGGTGCTGCGGCGGGGTGGGGTGGCGGCAGTGTCCGGGCGGTGGCGGTGTTCGACAGCGGCGTTGCAGGCGCGGGCGCGGTTGAGTTGGGAGGGAGGGGAGAGAGGGGGTGGGGCCGAAGAGACAGAGAGCGAGCATAGGAGGGGGGAAACGGCCGTTAGCTGGGTCATTTCTTTGCCGTCCACCAGCGGACGACAAAGGTCCAGAAGGCAGGCGGCAAAGACCAGGAAGACGACAAAGAAGCTGACCTAGCCACGCCATGCCCTGTGGGGCCCACCTGGCCCTTTGCCGTCAGCCAGCGGACGACAAAGAAGAAGCAGACGGGAAATAGACTTTTTGCCATCTGCCCATTCTTTGTCGTCCGCTTTGTGGAAGCGGACGGCAAAGAGTTGGCAGACGGCAAATTACCAGATTCCAGTAGTGATAATACCTTGCAACAAGATAGCATTGCATAATTCACATATATAATGTCTTGCAACAAGATGGCACTGCATAATTCACATATATGGTAATTAGACACTAAACAGGTGGCATTCACACAAAGCATGTCTAAACTAAGCAAATGACATAGCAATGCAAGACACCATACGCACGATATGAGCAACATAACCCTGCCAAGTTAGAGCATGCACCTCGGGGGGGGGGGGAATAGGACTGGTCAACTGTCTCTGAATCCTCCTCTGAGGAGCTATCCATAACCAGCAAGACATGCGCTTCGTCATATAGCATTGTCTGCTCTGAAGACCTTGTTTCGACTCCAGATTTTTCCATGACCGTGTCGAATGGCTGATGCACAGGAAGAGTAATTGAATGTACTAAAATTGTTGACAAATTTAATACATAATAAAAAATGATGGCATGATATAATTCACATATAAGATGACTGGCTAACCAGGGTGGCATTGCAAAATTCCCATATATGATGTCTGGCTAAACAAGATGGCATTGCATGATTCGCATATACTATAAAGAAACTAAACAGATGGCATTCACACAAAGCATGTCTAAACTAAGAAGATGACATATTTGATGTATAAAGTAAGCAATGCAAGGCACCATATGCATGATATTACCAACATCAGCATGCCAAGTTAGAGCGAAGACCTCAGGGGGTAAATAGGAGTGGTCTTCTCCTTCTGAATCCCCCTCAGAACAGTTATCTTCCTCTTGATTACAATCCGAAATGGGTGGAGGGGGGCTGCCTTTGCGCCCACCATGGAGCAACGTGTGCATGAAATTTTATTGCCACGCAAGGCTCGTCTCTTTTGCTCTACATGTTCAGTTCCATTGTGTACAATAACTGACATGCATAGGAATAAAACATAGTGAGATTATGTAAGGAGTGCATGCACAAATCCAGAGTGATGGTAGCAAACTTTGGATAGACCCAAAACCAATGATAGCAGGCAGATAATAGCTTTAGTTAAAAAATACAGATAATGGCTCCTTTAATGTTTGTTTGCACCCAACATGAAACTCATAGTAGACACCCGAGATTAACCAGATACTAGACATATAGTACTGAATGATGCTCCAGTATGTACCCCACAACCATTTAAAAACTCAAGTTTCAGCATTAGTTTGGACCTGACTCGGAGTCTAATAGGTGAACACGATGATAAAGTAGCATGTCATCGTATTAAGCGACGCATAACGTAAGCAGACACGGAAGCGTGCGACCTCTCTTGCAGACCCGTGTAGTCCTCAAGGTCATATGCTCAGTTGATTATGGTAATGCAGTTGTCGTGGCTGCCGGCGGTGGGGAAGAAGATCCCTTTGTGACGCCCCCGATTTAATCGTACACTAATCATGCACGCAAACGTGTATGATCAAGATGAGGGACTCACGGGAAGATATCACAACACAACTCTAAAAACATAAATAAGTCATACAAGCATCATAATACAAGCCAGGGGCCTCGAGGGCTCGAATACAAGTGCTCGATCATAGAAAAGTTAGCGGAAGCATCAATAGCTGAATACAGACATAAGTTAAACAAGATGCCATAAGATGGCTAGCACAAACTGGGATATAGATCAAAGAGGCGCAGGCCTCCTGCCTGGGATCCTCCTAAACTACTCCTGGTCGTAGTCAGTGGCCTGCACGTAGTAGTATGCACCTCCGGTGTAGTAGGAGTCGTCGTCGACGATGGCATCTGGCTCCGGGGCTCCAGCATCTGGTTGCGACAACCAGGTAGAAGGGAAAGGCGGGAAAAGAGGGAGAAAAGCAACCGTGAGTACTCATCCAAAGTACTCGCAAGCAAGGATCTACACTACATATGCATGGGTATATGTGTAAAGAGGCCATATCGGTGGACTGAACCGCAGAATGTCAGAATAAGAGGGGGATAGCGAGTCCTGTCGAAGCCTACGCTTCTGGCAGCTCCATCTTGCAGTATGTAGAAGAGAGTAGATGGTAAGTTCACCAAGTAGCATCGCATAGCATAAACCTACCCGGTGATCCTCCCCTCGTCGCCCTGTGTGAGAGCGATCACCGAGTTATATCTGGCACTTGGAAGGGTGTGTTTTATTAAGTATCCGGTTCTAGTTGTCATAAGGTTACAACTCCAAGTCGTCCTGTTACCGAAGATCAAGGCTATTCGAATAGATAAACTTCCCTGCAGGGGTGCACCACATTACCCAACACGCTCGATCCCATTTGGCCGGACACACTTTCCTGGGTCATGCCCGGCCTCGGAATATCAACACGTCGCAACCCCACCTAGGCACAACAGAGAGGTCAGCATGCCGGTCAAAATCCTATGCGCGTAGGGGTCTGGGCCCATCGCCCATTGCACACCTGCACGTTGCGTACACGGCCGGAGAGCAGACCTAGCAACCTCCATTTCAAAGGAAGTTGCGTTATGTGGTCCAACCCGGCGCATGCCGCTCAGTCGCTGATGTCACGAAGGCTTCGGCTGATACCACGGCGTCGAGTGCCCATAACTGTTCCCGCGTAGTTGGTTAGTGCGTATAGGCCACTAGCCAGACTCAGATCAAATACCAAGATCTCGTTAAGCATGTTATTTAGAAGTAACCGCAGAAGTCGACCAGGGCCAGGCCCACCTCTCTCCTAGGTGGTCTCAACCTGCCCTGTCGCTCCGCCACAAAGTAACAGTCGGGGGCCGTCGGGAACCCAGGCCCACCTCTACCGGGATGGAGCCACCTGCCCCTTCAGCCCCCATCTCCAAACAGTATCATAAGTAATGTAACAGTATAAAGTATATAACATATGCCCGTGATCACCTCCCGAAGTGATCACGGCCCAGTAGTATAGCATGGCAGACAGACAAGAGTGTAGGGCCACTGATGGAACACTAGCATCCTATACTAAGCATTAGGATAGGAGGTAAAGGTAACAACTGTAGCAACAATGACAGGCTATGCAGCAGAATAGGATTAACCGAAAGTAGTAACATGCTACACTACTCTAAGGCAAGCAATAGAGAGAAGGAATAGGCGATATCTGGTGATCAAGGGGGGGGGGGGCTTGCCTGGTTGCTCTGGCAAGAAGGAGGGGTTGTCAACACCGTAGTCGTACTGGGTAGCAGCGGCGTCGGTCTCGGTGTCTAGCGATAGAAGAGGGGGAAGAAACAATAAATATAATGCAAACATCTGCATATCGATGCATGACAAGACAAGTAACGGTGCCAGGTGTGCCCTAACACGGTAGGAGGTGATACCGGTGATGGGGGGAAAACATCCGGGAAAGTATCCCCGGTGTTCCGCGTTTTCGGACAGATGAACCGGAGGGGGAAAGTTGCATGTTCGATATGCTAGGTATGTGTGGCAGACGAACGGGCTACGTATTCGGATTCGTCTCGAAATTCTGAGCAACTTTCATGTCCAAAGCATTTTCATCCGATTTACGGATAATTTTCTATTAATTTTCAAAGTTTTAATCAATTTCTAGAATTATTATAATTGCTAAATTCGAATTATTCCAAAACAGTAATTGTTAAGTGTACCAAGAACTGTACCCAGCTGACGAGCAAAGAGGCTGACCAGTGGGCCTAGTTGACTGGGCCAACTGCCCAGTGAGCAGAGCCTGACTGGTGGGCCTAGTTGACTGGGTCAACTGCC
This sequence comes from Triticum aestivum, assembly GCF_018294505.1. Classification (NCBI taxonomy): domain Eukaryota; kingdom Viridiplantae; phylum Streptophyta; class Magnoliopsida; order Poales; family Poaceae; genus Triticum; species Triticum aestivum. The sequence continues at coordinate 361,583,707 of NC_057799.1, forward strand.
CAGTCAGTAGAGGCTGACTAGTGGGGCCTCTGCTGAGCCAGTAGGTCCAGTCAACAGTCAACAGTTTGACTGTTGACCGGTCAACCAGACCAGTGGGCCCCATGTGTTAGTGTGACACTCTATTTAACAGCTTTTATTTATTTCATTTTAAACTAATTAGCTGGTGGGCCCTGCCTGTCAGTGGGCCACTAATTAACAGGGTTAATTTAGCTAACCTAATTATCAATAGGATGGGCCCGCGTGTCAAGGGGGATTAGGGGTGGTGGCTAGTGGCTAACTAAGGCCACGTCGACGACTAACTCCGGTGCGGCAGGGGAAACTCCAGTCGGCCGATTTCGGCCACAGAGGGACGCGCGGCGGGGCTCTACGCGAAGCTGACGGCGCGGTGAGGCAAGCGCGGGACGGCGTGCAGCACCGGGCGCGCGCAAGGCAGGGAGCGGGGTGGCTCGGCCAAGAGCGAGCGACGGCGGCAGAGCCGCAGCAGGTGAAGGCGAGGCCATGCGAGGGCGTGGCGAGGGCAGCAGGGGGCGGCACCGGCGCGAGCTGGCTGAAGGCAGGCGCGGACGGCTGCGGCGGCGCGTGCGCGCGTGGTGAGGAGAGGCGCGGGGATGGCCAGGAGTGGGGAGCAGGCACGCGCGTGCAGGTGACCGTGGAGCTCCAGAGAGTTCAGCTGCGGTGGTGTATGGCGTTAAGAGCGACGGTTTCGACTAGGGAAGGGGAAAATCGGTGGAGGTGCTCACTGGGAAGTCGTTGGCGAGCTCGAGGCGGTCGGGGAAGGCTCGGAGCAACGGCATCTGGCGACAGGCGATGATGATGTGGTGCGGTGCCCGAGTTGGGGAAGACGGCGGGAGATCCGGTGATGCAGCGCTCCTCGGCTCGAGCTGGGGTTGTACTCGAAGAAGTGGTCGACAGTGGAGCTCGCTGGCACAGTCCTAGGGCGCGGAGTGGCCAGAGAGCATGCGGGCGAGGAGATCCATGGCGATGGTGGCTCGGCCATGCGCGAGTAAGAAGAAGGTGGCGCGAGGGGGGAATGGCTAAGCTAGGGTTTGCCAGGGGACGAGGAGGCATCCTTGTAGGCGTCGGCGGCGAGCGGGAGGCCGCGGGATGGCCGACGTGTGTCCAGAACCCAGCCATGGCGGGTAAGATGGCGCCACGCCTCTGTCTGATGAACAGAGAGACGGGATGAGGGGGGCTGGTGGGCTGGGCCTCACTGTGCACTTGAGGCCCAAGTGCACAGTGGGGGGGCTTTTATTTTTCTTTTACCTTTTCTGTTTTCACTTTTTTTGTTTTGTCTTTATTTTAGCCATGAATTGACTTTTTTAAAATATGCAACTTGTCACATGATTACCAATGCATTTTATAGCACTGCCACAATAGTTTTGGAAGGCTTTTGAATTGGTTTGGAATTATTATTATTTTAAAAGTGAATAAAATATTGTTTAGCCCCTATATTATATATGTTAGGTCATCTAAACACCACTTAAAAATATTGGTTCACCACCATAATTAGTTATGGAATAGTTACCACATGATGAACATTTTAGTTTTAATGTTTGAAAATTTTATCGTTTGACTGTATTTTAAATTTGAATTCCGAATCAGTTTTGAATTAACGCGAGATTAACAACAGTAATCGAAGTGACGTGGCACCATTAGCAGAGAATTACTGTAGCTTAATTACCCGGGTGTCACAATTCTCCTCCACTACAAGAAATCTCGTCCCGAGGTTTAAGAGGGGAGTAAAGGGGGAAGGTTCTGGTTACGAAATTCTAACGAGTCTTCTCCGTCTTGGTTGCTCTTCTCGAAGAGGTCGATCCACTATGTTGATGTCTTCATTTCTCTGCTTCAAGTCATCATGATGAAGCCGGCATCCTTACTTCGGGATCTTGATCGTACTTGAAAAAAGGATAGGAGGGAAGACTCGGGAAGGTGGACGGAGCTCAACTCATGTTAGGTACCTGGAGGCTATCTCAGTGAATGAGGCATAGAGGCATCTCTCGAGTTGACATTCAAGAAAGTCATCAAGAGTAAACTAAGAAGGTGCAATAAGAAGTTTCAAGCGGATAGGCAATCGTTCGTTGCCACAACCAGAATGTGAGAGTGGTTCAGATCAATGGGAATAAGTATTGTGTCTGATACCAGATATGATGATCTCTCGAAAGGTGGCTCGTGGATTACATACGAGGCCATGCGCGAGGAACAACGTTGGGAACAGGGGGTGTACAGGAGAGTCAGGTTTTGATCCTGTGGAACTGTGGGTTATGGGCCCACCATGTGGGATAAAGGTGGAAAGGGTGGTGACTTCTTGCACGATCATGTAAGTAAGGCATGTCAGAGGATAGCCTATCAGTTATGTTGGCGTCAACATCGGTACCAAGGGCGAGGGACGAAGAGAACCATTTTCCTGCTCGTTGAACGAGGCGGACCATTAGGCAAAGTTGTCGTCCATCGCTGGCTACCGGAATGTCATCAACAAAAGTAACAGGGTCTTACTGATAGAGTTGTACAACGAGCTGTTTACATAAGCAGGCAAATATTACTGCTTATATAATATAGATGACAAGAAGGTTTAAACAAACCAATGGAAAGGAAAAGTGATTATCAGGTTTAAACAGAACAATGGAAAGGAAAATGTGTATACACACATATTTCGGGGGTATATCCTTCCCAAGGACAAGCGGAGCATGATACCCATGACAGGATAGAAAGTAGAAAACCATTTAGGTAAGTAAGGAGGAATCTCATGATATTACCCATACAACAGTGTTAGGATAAATGATAAAGAAAATTTTAGCATTGTGCTTCAAATGTTCTTATTGAAAATCGGAGTACCACACACATGCTTCGAGATAGCATTTACATGGTATTCAAGCAAAGGTCAGACTCGGATACACAAAGGATTCATCAGGAACAACTTATAGAATAAGTCTTACAATTCCCTCATGGAAGAATGGTTAACCTTGCTAAAAAGAAACTATAACAACAGGCCCTCCGGCCAGGTGTGCTAGGCATGACATCACCTTACCAGGTCATAAAAGACCAGTGTTATAACTCTTGGAATTATGTTCCAACCATCATATCTGAGTGAGGTTCGGATCTGATTGGTGTCAGGATACCTCAAACTCTAGATGCTTGAGAAGGAAGGGGTGCAACACAATTTTGATGAGATGGTGCTGCCAGATTCTCGGGAAATAAACTATGGAAGCACGTCCCGAATCATGAGTTCATCATTAAACCACGGAGATGATGAGGAGGTGGCTGATGGACTTGGCGACAACTCATCGAGATTCCAAAAAGATGGATTTCCACAATTATGTGAACAAGGAGATAACATTTGTCATATCAAATGATATAATGACGTATGCTCGAGGAAAAACATACACAATTGAACATTGGTTGAAAGGTGCACCCGAAATATGGGCTTAGGTAGCATGATCAATGTTAGAATGGTGATTCAATAATCAATAGTATAAGAATGAACGACCGACCATTAACTTCAAAGCAATAGGGTTGCTAGAAAGGCAGAATCCAAACAGCACCGTTCACTTGTTGGTACCCCGGTTGGAATTAACGCGAGGACCAAAAAAGAATGGTGATGGTGAGAAGTATCACTATGCCAAGAATTCTTAAGAGGTGGAGCAATCCTCACAACACCCTTAACATAAAAGACAGTAATACTTCAAGGTAGAACATCATACAAGCTGGATAGCAAGTTGCATCCATAACATGAACACGTTTGTGTTGGGGAAAGGCAAGAATGTTGTCGATGATAACACAATCATCGAGGGGCAAGGATGGTATTTCCCATCATGAATTTGATTGATATCCTAGAAGAGCTCAGAATGTTGATGATGATCACGACACAATTGTCGAGAGATTTCAGGAAGGTGTAATCGATTGATGATGACATCAAGTCAAAGGAATGATGAAGCAAGAGGTTATTGGAACCACGGTTACAACAAAAACTCGAAATCAAGCTTGTTGTTTAAGGTGAAAGGATATGACAAGGAAGAGCGGTGTAAGCTTAACTCATCGTGGAAAATTGTGCTTTGGGAAGAAGGACCAGGTAGCACAGTTAAAATTTAACATGATAATGATATAGCCGATCAGGCTAGGAATGACGTGATGGAGTATTAAACTTCTCAACAACAAAGTACTGGGAGTATTGAATCTCAGTGTTGATTCGGTTCACAAATCGGTGTTCTCGATTGACGACAACCCAGAACCCGTGGAGTTATTATGATGGGGAAAGGTACTACTTCATCAGAAATTCATAAGATGAAGTGCAATGGGTTGATATCCACGAGATACCAGGGGGTAATACTCGATGGTAGAACAAAATAGAGGTTGGGCAGGCGTACTGATCTGCAGAAGGCAAGTACTTTAACTTGTCCGAGAAATAGAATCAAAGGAGAACAATCATGGTCAGATCCACGGTTTCAAAGGATCAATTCATAGATACCAGATGATATTTATCAAGGAAATAGTTATTATTACAAGAAGCTTCCATGATAAGTTCCACATTGGGTCCATGGGCATGAACACAAAGTTCAAGGTCGACTCCCACTTCTCCAAAGCACAACCTTACATTCACTTCTCATTTTGATAATGGCATTAGTGTTGAAAGTTTTACCTGGTGAAATCCCAGATGAGTATGACCCATGAAATCATCCGGGCTCACATAGATTAGGTAAGGCATTGGTTCAACCCATCGGGCATCTTAGGAACATATACCACAAATTTTTTAGGAGTAATTAACCAAGCTCGGTAGTAGAGCATGGTTGTCAAGGCAGAGGATACAATTTACCAAAGGCATTATGTATCAGGGAAAGAACTCACAAGATTTGAATGTGAATGATACCAACGGATAACAACCCAGCAATGGGTCTGGCATTCCACAACGAAGCTGGCGTGAGTATCAATACTCAATCAGAGGAAGAAAGATGCAAAGGCATCAGATTATGGAAACATCTAAATACTTTGATGTTTTAATAATCAAAGAAATTATGAATTCCAGATCGGTGTATCAGAATCAGATGCCCTGATCAATTACAAGTAAGTTGAATAGACATCGAGGGACAATCAGTCAATTTTTGATTGGCGGAAAATCAGCTCATATCTGGAATGACGTCGGAGCCAAAAAGATAATTCCTAAGGATCAGCAGATGATTATGAGCAATCACACACGTATTGAATCGAGGGACTCAAGATGATAATGACAAAGGACATCAAGGAATATTGCTAGGCATATGGAATTAACCACAATGCAGCAGGCAAGAAGAATCTCATAAGCACTAAGCTATAGATGACTCTTGGAAGATCAAATGGCATTTCAAAGTATGTTGTGAAACACATGAACAACTGGGGATGAATGAATTCCCGGTAATTGTGAGGAATTATCCGTACATGTATTTGTGCGGAAAAGGAACTGCAAGGCAGTAAGCATAAAGGATTCTCGGAACATCGAAAAGTATTTTGGGGCTTCTTGTAATAACAAGATCAACGGGGAATGATTGTATGAATGGCAAGTGTATGCAATTTTCATAGGGGTTGACGGTGGGAGGAAATCGCAAATGCGATGGCACAAAGACTCGAGAGAACTTCGTGGAGTAACTTTGGAATCTTATAGTGCAGCAGGCGATCATCTGAAGTGAGGGGCTCTCCGGGAGAAAGTATTTTCGAGAACCAAAAGTTAGTTTTGTTTTTAGCAAAATCATTTAACCCGAATGGAAGAGAGCTTAGAGTCCTAGAGTATAGATGAGGAATAAAGATCCTACTACCATCATATGGCGACGTGGGCCCATAAGCCACACAGCCATGTTAGTAAAAGTTTAGCAATGACTAGACTCGACTTCGGCCAAGGAGTGTGGAAGAGGGATTCCTACAGGCAGTCGGCTCTTATACCAACTTGTGACGCCCTCGATTCAATCATACACTAATCATGCACGCAAACGTGTACGATCAAGATCAGGGACTCACGGGAAGATATCGCAACACAACTCTAAAAACATAAATAAGTCATACAAGCATCATAATACAAGCCAGGGGCCTCGAGGGCTCGAATACAAGTGCTCGATCATAGACGAGTCAGCGGAAGCATCAATATCTGAGTACAGACATAAGTTAAACAAGATGCCATAGGATGACTAGCACAAACTGGGATACAGATCGAAAGAGGCGCAAGCCTCCTGCCTGGGATCCTCCTAAACTACTCCTGGTCGTCGTCAGCGGCCTGCACGTAGTAGTAGGGACCTCCGGTGTAGTAGGAGTCGTCGTCGACGATGGCGTCTGGCTCCGGGGCTCCAGCATCTAGTTGCGACAACCAGGTAGAAGGGAAAGGGGGGAAAAGAGGGAGAAAAGCAATCGTGAGTACTCATCCAAAGTACTCGCAAGCAAGGATCTACACTACATATGCATGGGTATATGTGTAAGGAGGCCATATCGTAGGACTGAAGTGCAGAATGCCAAAATAAGAGGGGGATAGCTAGTCCTGTCGAAGACTACGCTTCTGGCAGCCTCCATCTTACAGCATGTAGAAGAGAGTAGATGGTAAGTTCACCAAGTAGCATCGCATAGCATAAACCTACCCGGCGATCCTTCCCTCGTCGCCCTATGTGAGAGCGATCACCGGGTTATATCTGGCACTTGGAAGGGTGTGTTTTATTAAGTATCCGGTTCTAGTTGTCATAAGGTCAAGGTACAACTCCAAGTCGTCCTATTACCGAAGATCACGGCTATTCGAATAGATAAACTTCCCTGCAGGGGTGCACCACATTACCCAACACGCTCGATCCCATTTGGCCGGACACACTTTCCTGGGTCATGCCCGGCCTCGGAAGATCAACACGTCGCAGCCCCACCTAGGCACAATAGAGAGGTCAGCACGCCGGTCTAAATCCTATGCGCGCAGGGGTGTGGTCCCATTGCACACCTGCACGTTGCGTACGCGGCCGGAGAGCAGACCTAGCAACCTCCATTTCAAAGGAAGTTGCGTTACGCGGTCCAACCCGGCGCGCGCCGCTCAGTCGCTAACGTCACGAAGGCTTCGGCTGATACCACGACGTCGAGTGCCCATAATTGTTCCTGCGTAGTTGGTTAGTGCTTATAGGCCAGTGGCCAGACTCAGATCAAATACCAAGATCTCGTTAAGCATGTTATTTAGAAGTAACCGCGAACGCCGACCAGGGCCAGGCCCACCTCTCTCCTAGGTGGTCTCAACCTGCCCTGTCGCTCCGCCACAAAGTAACAGTCGGGGGCCGTCGGGAACTCAGGCCCACCTCTACCGGGATGGAGCCACCTGCCCCTTCAGCCCCCATCTCCGAACAGTATCATAAGTAATGTAACAGTATAAAGTATATAACATATGTCCGTGATCACCTCCCGAAGTGATCACGGCCTAGTAGTATAGCATGGCAGACGGACAAGAGTGTAGGGCCACTGATGGAACACTAGCATCCTATACTAAGCATTAGGATAGCAGGTAAAGGTAACAACTGTAGCAACAATGACAGGCTATGCAGGAGAATAGGATTAACCGAAAGCAGTAACATGCTACACTACTCTAATGCAAGCAATAGAGAGAAGTAATAGGCGATACATGGTGATCAGGGGGGGCTTGCCTGGTTGCTCTGGCAAGAAGGAGGGGTCATCAACACCGTAGTCGTACTAGGTAGCAGCGGCGTTGGTCTCGTTGTCTAGCGAGAGAAGAGGGGGAAGAAACAATAAATATAATGCAAACATATGCATATCGATGCATGACAAGACAAGTAACGGTGCCAGGTGTGCCCTAAGGTGGTAGGAGGTGATACCGGCGATGGGGGGAAAACATCCGGGAAAGTATCCCCGGTGTTCCGCGTTTTCGGACAGATGAACCGGAGGAGGAAAGTTGCGTGTTCGATATGCTAGGGATGTGTGGTAGACGAACGGGCTACGTATTCGGATTCGTCTCGAAATTCTGAGCAACTTTCATGTCCAAAGCATTTTCATCCGATTTATGGATTATTTTCTATTAATTTTCAAAGTTTTAATCAATTTCTAGAATTATTATAATTACTAAATTTGAATTATTCCAAAACAGTAATTATTAAGTGTACCAAGAACTGTACCCAGCTGACGAGCAGAGAGGCTGAGCAGTGGGCTAGGAGGGCCCAGCAGAGGCTGACTGATGGGCCTAGTTGACTGGGTCAACTGCCCAGTCAGCAGAGGCTGACTGGTGGGGCCTCTACTGAGCCAGTAGGTCTAGTCAACAGTCAACAGTTTGATTGTTGACCGGTCAACCTGACCAGTGGGCCCCATGTGTTAGTGTAACACTCTATTTAACAGCTTTTATTTATTTCATTTTAAACTAATTAGCTGGTGGGCCCTGCCTGTCAGTGGGGCACTAATTAATAGGGTTAATTTAGCTAACCTAATTATCAACAGGGTCGGCCCACGTGTCAAGGGGGATTAGGGGTGGTGGCTAGTGGCTAACGAAGGCCATGTCGACGACTAAGTCCGGTGCGGCAGGGGAAACTCCAGTCGGCCGATTTCGGCAACAAAGGGACGCGCGGCGGGGCTCTATGCGAAGTTGACGGCGCGGTGAGGCGAGCGCGGGACGGCGTGCAGCGACGGGCGCGCGCAAGGCAGGGAGCGGGGTGGCTCGGCCAAGAGCGAGCAACGGCGGTAGATGAAGGCACGGCCATGCGAGGGCGTGGCGAGGGCAGCAGGGGGCGGCGCCGGCGCGAGCCGGGTGAAGGCAGGCACGGACGGCTGCGGCGGCACGTGCGCGCGTGGTGAGGAGAGGCGCGGGGATGGGCAGGAGTGGGGGGCAGGCACGTGCGTGCAGGTGACCGTGGAGCTCCAAAGAGTTCAGCCGCGGTGGTGTATGGCATCAACGGCGACGGGTTCGACTAGGGAAGGGGAAAAATCAGTGGAGGTGCTCACAGGGAAGTCGTTGGCGAGCTCGAGGGGGTCGGGGAAGGCTCGGAGCAACAACATCTGGCGACAGGCGACGATGATGTGGTGCGGTGCCCGAGTTGGGGAAGACGGCGGTAGATCCGGCGATGCAGCGCTCTTCGGCTCGAGCTGGGGTTGTAGTCGAAGAAGTGGTCGACGGTGGAGCTCGCTAGCACAGTCCTAGGGCGCGGAGTGGCCGGAGAGCACGCGGGCGAGGAGATCCATGGCGATGGTGGCTCGGCCATGCGCAAGGAAGAAGGCGGCGCGAGGGGGGAATGGCTAAGCTAGGGTTTGCCAAGGGACGAGGAGGCATCCTTATAGGCGTCGGCGGCGAGCAGGAGGCCGCGGGATGGCCGACGTGTGTCCAGAACCCAGCCATGGCGGGTAAGATGGCGCCACGCCTCTGTCTGATGAACAGAGAGAGGGGATGAGGGGAGCTGGTGGGCTGGGCCTCACTGTGCACTTGATGCCCAAGTGTACAGTGGGGGGGCTTTTATTTTTCTTTTACCTTTTCTGTTTTCACTTTTTTTGTTTTGTCTTTATTTTAGCCACGAATTGACTTTTCTAAAATATGCAACTTGTCACATAATTACCAATGCATTTTATAGCACTGCCACAATAGTTTTGGTAGGCTTTTGAATTGGTTCGGAATTATTATTATTTTAAAAGCGAATACCCCTGTATTAAATATGTTAGGTCATCTAACACCACTTAAAAATATTGGTTCACCACCATAATTAGTTATGGAGTAGTTACCACATGATGAACATTTTAGTTTTAATGTTTGAAAATTTTATCGTTTGACTGTATTTTAAATTTGAATTCCGAATCAGTTTTGAATTAACGCGAGATTCACAACAGTAATCGAAGTGACATGGCACCATTAGCAGAGAATTACTGTAGCTTAATTACTCGGGCGTCACATCCCTGCTGTGGTGAACCCTTCTGTCGTTGGAGCAGCTGAGCTGCGGTGGAACACAGCGCAGCAGGAGCGGGACAAACCACACAAGGTTTTCTTTGACACATATCTATAACAGAAGTAATTGTGTAAGGGCTTGTTTGAATTTGAGGATTCTAACAATGCAGGGATAGGAAATGCACATGAATATGATAGGAATGCACGTGCAATACAGAGAATTTAAAAACATAGGATTTCTGCCAATCTGGGTGTTTGGTTCACAATAATTGGAAGATCACAGGATGCAACGAAGCATGGTGAGATTAAGTCAAACCACAAGAAAATGTATGGTTATAATGCTATTATGCTACTATCTCTCAGTCTTGTGCTTCATGAATAGGAATTTGAAAAGGAGGACAAGTGGATATTAAAATTCTTATGGTTTTTCTTTCAAGGAGACACTAAAGGAACAAATCCTACAATTTTCCTTTGCTCCATTCCTTTGAACCAAATGCATGAATAGTAGTACCATAGGAAACTTTCCAATTCCTATATTTTTCCTTCACTTTTCCTTTCAAGCACTGGCGATTCTAGTAGGCAGGCTTGAGCAGGGAAAAGCCTACACTCAAAAAATGTTTTTGTGCTAGTTCTACTACTTTGGACCCAGGCCACTGCCCTACTAGCTCAACTCCAAGGCCTATCGACAAATGCATAGCTCAAAGGCGCAAAGATAAATAATGATCAGAGTCCATCACGGATAGCTAAGTTGCCTGGTACCTCACTGCTTGTCATATAGTAGGAGAAACTAATCATACTTCACGTTACTACGCGTGCTTAGTGGACAATATATATAACATATAGAGTAAAAAGAGATGCAAGAAGTGTACAACCTCTTTGGCGAAGCCATGTCGATCTCAGCGTGATTCGGGTGGTCGGTGAGGATGCTCCGGCTGACTTGGCTGTCGGAGGAGGGGAAGAAGATCATAGGTGTCTGGAGATGGAGCCCGGGGTACTGCTCCGCTATGATGGAGGGTTTCGTCGTTGGAGCAGCTCCGGTGAGTTGTCCGACGGCGAGGCTGAAGCGGGACAAGAGAGACAACATTAACCTGAGTGGAATTCTAATAACATCTCCAATAGAGGACGTAAAATACATAACCACAAAGTGCTTGATGTAAAATACATCAGCCGCTCATCTCTGAACTTAATTGTCGAAACTGAATTTAACTGTCGAAACTGAACTTAACTGTCGAAACTGAATTTTGCTATAGAAACAGAATTTTGCTGTCGAAACTGAACGCACTAGTAGCAGAAAAGCAGTAGCAGCAGCAGTAGTGCGTATGGAAGGCGGGGCAGCTGGTCGTGTAGCAGCATCATGGTGAGGCTATACATCAGTCGACTGACTTTTTCATCTCTGGTCAGTCGATTTTCCAACCGTTGGATACGAAATCAAGGGCCTGCAGTTCATCTTCAACCTCCACCCCCCTGAGCTGCCAGCCACCACCGGCCATACCATCGGCCCTCGCCGCCCGCGGCCGGTGGCGCGCCGCCCCGAAACCACTCCCCACCGCCGGTCCGCTGCCGCCCCGACCATCCCTCTAAGCCCCCCCCCCCCCGTGCCGAGCTTTTTCTCCGGCGATCCCCACGCCACCGCCGTACCACCACCGGCGACCACTGCCCCCTCCCTGAACCCTAAGATAGATAGTGGGGTACCTCTCCGATGAGCCCCCTCCTCGCTGCGGCTGGTTCTTCCTTCACTCCGGTGAGCCCCCCACCCCCTGAAAATCGACTGACCCAAAAGTAGATTCAGTCGACTGAAGTGTAGCTAAATCGGAGCAGCATCGCAAGCAAGAGCAAGAGCGAGAGCGAGAGCAGCAGCATGAGCAAGAGCAGACCAGGCAGGGGACCGAGAGAAAAAGCAGAGCAGTACTACGAGTGAGAGCCAAAGCACCAGCAGGTCCTACTGATGTGGACGTCACTGCTGAGGGAGCGACGCTGTGGAGGAACTGGGCGGCGACGCCGCCGTGGATGGAGTCGCGCCATGTCGGCTCGGGACCGAGCGCCGGCAGCACCGTGAGATCGACTCAAGAAGAAAATGCGGCGAATAGTGTAGAACCTCTTTGGTGGCGCTGATTAGGCCTCAACTTCGTCCGAGGAAACGGTGATGATGCTGCTCTTCTGGTGGTGCAGGTGAAAACGGCGGTGTGGGAATGGAGGTGGCGCGAAAGACGAGGGGAACATCGGGGTAGCTCGTTGGAAGTGGAGGATGGGGTTGCTGAACCAGCGGGACAACGAGATCGATGACGTATCCTCATTTGGTGCGGTGGATGCGGGACGTCGAGGTGTTGCTGTGGACGACGTCGTCGGGTAAGAGGCTCCGGCTGGGTGGTGGACGGAGGAGGGTGTGGGGCTTCACAGGTTTTCGCGGCCTCGGTGTATGAATGGGTGGGCGGATGGGATGTGAGGGGAACCATGGCTTAGGGACGCGCTTGTCCGAAATGTGGGGTAAGTTACGAAAGTACCCCCACCGATTTGAGCTAGGCAGTTCTTTCGGTTCAGGGGTATCACGTGCATTTCACGTGTCGAGATTTCGTAGGAGGTGGGAGTTTTCACGCGCGTTGTAATTTTCGGGTAGCAAGGCGCGGGTTGAGATGGAGGGAGTTTTCAGAGCACAACGAGACAAAGATATATCTTAAATATTTCAGGGTAACAAGGCGCGGGTTGAAGAGGCGGGAGTTTCGCAGCACGATAGACAGAGATACTAGCTTGAAATTTCGGCATAACAAGGCGTGGCTTGAAATTTCGGGAGAACAAGCTTAACGTGTATCAAAAAAAGACAATTTGCACCTCATCACTAGAGAGAGCCATGTCCCGTATTACTATATTACTAGAAATGCATTCAAATACAACAACAGCAAAAACTAAAAAAAGGGACAACAAACATAACGTGTACAGTACCAAATCAATTTGCACTTTCCTCAACAATACAAACACAATTCGAGTTGTCTAGCATATGGACTAAATTTGAGTACATTTTCCCTGTTTGAATGGGATTGTACTCGGGTTAGTTATACAACCATCTAAATATTATCTTCACAACACATGACATGAATATAGGAGTAGTAAATTCCTATATAAATATGAACTACATGTACATACGATCTCAAATTCAAATATATGTATCGATTTTATGTTGAATTCAAATCATAGTACATGTATGCTCTAGCTAGATGTTCAGAATCTAAGCCATGTATGATACTATGTACAATGTGTTTAACACGCACAACACACACACAAACACCATTTAGACTAGTAAGGTACATGTGCATTGCACGCATGAGATTTCGCAACCAAATTATGAATAAATACCACATTATAGCATGTAAGCTTTGAGTCATATATGCATGATGTAGATGTTCGTTTAATTCTTATAGTTCATTTCATTCAAAATCATCTAGTTTTTATAAGAAAGCTAATCTATTTTAAGATTCATGGAATTGTGCGTTGTAAAGCATAAAGTAAAAACAAACAACGGCAAATCATGTAGAAAAACATTTGGGCAATTATGATACGGAAGATTCTAGAACAAAGAAGAAGTGCTTGTGTTTTGAGGTTTGTGCATTATGCTTAAGTTCAACCATGGAGTCTTGTAGATTGTACATGTGGAAAAATCTGGTGGAATGTAGATGATATCCAACGACCAGAGTGCTAAAATTTATCATCTTTGCACCATCGGATTGGCTTCATCCAACGTCCATCTTTCAAAGTTAAAGTTATCCGCACACTATATAAAAAATAAAAATAATAATATATAGGGGTATAGATATAGATATGTGATGTGAAAGCCGCCCATCATCTCCAATTAGAATAGTGTGTCCATGCACGGATGCAATGTGGCCGAATGATGTCTGCCATCGGTATCTCAAATTCAAATCAGTCTGACCTTGTTCAATGTGTATACAGTATAGCATGCTCGTTTCCAAACCACACCGCGCATATCTCAGTTATATTCATGCATGCATGGGTTTCAAACATCATGATCTCTTATTTTCAAATATTTGAATTCAACTTTACATTGATTATGACCTTAACTAGTCTTTTACACCCACACAGTCGTCTTCTCTTAATAATGGTATCACTAACTTTCTCTCATGCATGCATGCACACATACTACCACTCGACATTATCCATCGCACACATGCAATCTTTTCTTCAGGTCGGTCTCCCATGCGTGCACACACACACACACACACACACCTCCCCCTCTTCATCATATCGGGCATTCTTTATCTCTCACGTGCATGCGCAATGATCGATGTTCCTCTATGTGTGTGTGTATAGCTAGGTATTTCCCAGTTTCCACACAAACTGATCATTCTATATATCTAGTGAGGTCTCACCCTCTGTCCTCACATCGATCAATCTATACCTCTCTATATAGGATTACATAGCTAATACACCCACATTAGTTATATATCCAACGTCCCCCTCTCATCATCCATGCCTTCCGCTTCATCTCTTAGACGCGCGCACGGTGGCAAAGATAGGGGCAGCAAGGACCCTAACCTCCTAACATCACTATATTGAGGCTAATATGAATGTGATCATTAGATCAATTGCTGGCAAAATTGTTTAAGTTGATGGATTGGCCCACCTCGTAAAGGATTAGCAACGCTTGGCGCCTAGGTCGTTTATTTTTCATGGCTCCACCACTGCGCGCAACTGTGCACGTTCTCGCCCCCTTTCTTTAAATATTGATCTCACACTTGTGCACTCCTTCATAGTCTCCCTCCACTTGGCCCCTCACACCATCTTCTAGCCCCCCACCGGATTTTGCCACATGTACAATCTAGCAGACTCCATGGTTGAACCTAAGCATAATGCAAAAACCTCAAAACACAAGTGCTTCTCATTTGTTCTAGAATCTTCCGTATCATAACTGCCCAAACGTTTTTCTAGTTGAATTGCCATTATTTTTTTTTACTTTATGCTTTACAATGCACAATTCCATGAATCATAAAATAGTTAAGGGCTTCTTTGATTCAAAGGATTCTCAAAGGAATTTTGGTGGATTATAATCCTTAGGAATTTTTCCTATCTTGGTTGTCTGATTCGTAGGATTGTAAAGCATAGGAATTTTTCCATATAATTAATTTGCACTTGATTTCATAGGAAACTTTCCATCCACTAAAACCTCTTTGAAAGAATCCTACATTTTTTCTATGCACAATCAAACACTCGTACAATCCTGTAGGATTCAAGACGAGATTCCACTCTAATCCCATGTTTTTCCTATTCCCGCGTTTTGGAAATCCTACGAATCAAAGAGTCCCTAACTTTTCTATAAAAACTAATTGATTTTGAATGAGATGAACTGTAAGAATTAAACGAACGTCTACATCATGCATATATGACTCAAAGCTTACATGCTATAGTGTGGTATTTATTCATAATTTGGTTGCCAAATCTGATGCGTGTAATGCACGTGTACCTTACTAGTACTTCGAGTATGTGCAAAACACGTAAATTAGAATTCCAATGACATGCTACACAGTGTCTCTCTTTCAGTTCATGAAGCCACGTGGCACATGTGGAGGCGTTGTCGTGACCTCCTTGTGTGGATTGATCAGAGTGACGTGCTACTAGTTCCAGAAGAATGTACTAGTCCTGTCTCAGGCACACTGGCGGTACATGCACGAAGCAAAGATGTGCACGCACGCACTCATTCCCTCGCACGCACACGCGGGTACACGGTGGGACGCATTTTTGTATGAAGATCCACCCCATGTGATAATTTGACGCGTGTAAAGTCCTTCACTTCATTGATGGTCAATTAATACAGCGCATGCAAATTGAGTGGACGTGAGGGAGGAAGTAGTTGAGAAAGACATTACTACTCCACTGCGTGCATGTGAGTAGTTAAATCATTGTTTGCTAGTTACATTGGTCTCCTTCGTATTTATTGCCAATTTTTGACCATATTTTTAAGTAACATAATATTTATGCATGTCATAAAAAGTGGCACAAAAAAAGGGGGCCAATAAACCAGGACGCAGGCAGCACGATCAATTTTTGCCAGGGCTACTGTTGGTGGCCTTTGTATTTAAATATGGACGGAGTGGAGTAGTACTATCTTTATCTTAGCCTCGTAGGGCTCTCCCAGCACCAAGGCTCGCCTCCCCGCCTCGCCCACCGGATCCCGCCATAGTTAATCCCTTAGATCCCAGGATCCCGCGGGCTGCCCTCTCGCACCGGCCCGCAGCATTGCCGCCTTTGAGCGAAACCCACAGTTGTTTCAGATTGGATCCATTGCTCTGGAATCACAAATCGGTGGCGCCGGAGGACATAGCCAGGGCTACGTTTCAGGTGGTGGGCAGCAAGGGCAAATCGGATCGAGGAAGCGTCGCATCGATTGGAGAGAAGTTCGAAGGAGCTGCGCCTAGCGCAGCACAACGCGAAAGCGCAAGTCGATCTCAGGGGAGAGAGACTGAGGGATGTCAGCATCTGGCAGCGTCGCGTTGATTTCGAGCTAGGGCTAATGGTAGAGATCATACTCACGGAGTCAACTGCGGAGGAAAGAACGCGCATGCCTGTGGAATGGCATGAGCAGCCGGTGCAACTGTTCAAATGGGCGGTAGGAGAAATCAAATCGTGGGACCAGCTACGGCGGCGCCGCTGGGCATGCATCATAGGTGAGGTGAGCTGCCCTCCTTCCCCGCTGGCGATGCAGTGACCTACTCGATTGCTGCTGTAGTGAACTTGCGGCGCCATGGCGGTTTGCAACCGTGACAATCACTCCATCTATATGTATTGTATTCTAGTGAAAATACTTGATTGTTTGGAAAAAGATGGTAGTTGATTTATCACTAGTTTTTGAATGCTTGGTCGTGACAATCACCCGAAGCCACAACCAGAAGTCTCCATCGCGTAATACTTATGGTCGGTCGGACCAATAGACGGTCGGTCAGACCCGCGACACGCATCGGCTTGGTCTGACATGTACGACCAGTTACATCACTGACTTATGCGACCGTATTTGACCAGTAGTACTTGAAATTTATGTTCCAGGAAACTCATTGGGAGCCACTTCGGGCCTCGAAACCAAAACCATCAATTAATCTTTAGCTTGTTCCCATCACATTCCAAAGTGTATAGTATAATTAAGTGCAAACCTGCTGACACCTAGTACGTATCAAACTTGAACATGTTCCCACTATGCAGGTTTTAGTACTAGTGCTAGTACTAGGTTATAAAAAGAGGAACTAGTACCTAGCCGTAAATCACTCTACCTCTTCCTCCTCATAAGCCTTTCTTGTTCGTCCATCCTTGCCATGGCCGGTGTGCAGAGCTCTAGGTCGAGAACTACTCGTAACAAGGGAGCGACAACCAAGGCTGTGGAAAAAATGAGAGGGATCACCGCCTCGCAGAGACCTCGAAAGATCTCTCATGAGCAGGCGCGGGCTCCCAGGAGCGCCCTAGCCGCAGAGCCGAGTGCTCCCAGGAGCGCCCTAGCCGCAGAGGCGAGGGCTCCCAGGAGCGCCCTAGCCGCGAAGGCGAACATGCCGAGTTGGCGGTGCTGGAGTCGTTATCCCTCGACGACATGCCCAATCAGCTCAATAAGCAGGAGGAGTTCATCGCCGGCTTGGTGGAGCTGCTGAAGGAGAGCCTCGACGACATGCCCGCTGAGCTCAATGAGCAGGGGGAGTTGACTGCCGGCTTGGTGATGCTGCTGAAGAAGAGCATTGCCTCGGATAAGAAGGCGACCGGTGAAATCCTGCAACTTCAGGATGACAAATCGATGACTCAAATCTCTTTTTTCGTGCTCCTTCATCGTACTAGTACTCCAATGGAAAACTTGAGTATACCGCACGGTTCTTTGCTCCTCCTCAGGTCATCGACAACATTTATACGAGCAGTCAAATCACAAGGCCCCGCCGTCCAGCAGTAATGAGCCATCAAATCACAAAGGCCCTCGCCTCTCGTGAAACCGACCAAGCGAGACTGCCCCTCCCTCTAGCCTTTTAAAAAATGTATACTTTTGTACAGTAGTAGTATCGATGGATTGCACCATGGAGCAAAACTAACAAGATGGAATTAAAGAAAAAAGGCGGTACATATAGACATCGCTCGTCGCCAAATTATGCATATAGTACTATTAAAAAAGCTAGTACGTGCTTAAATGGGGTGCTAAATTCTATTAAAGAAATTAGCATACCCTTTTAATTCTTGGGTTCTTATTATTTATGCCACTAGTTGTGTATCACTACTCAGTTTTGCCATTAGAAGTTACAACTACTCAAAAATGCCATCGATACGTGAGATGCTTGCTCAAAAATGCAATTAGATATCTCAAAAATGCCATTGTTCTGTTAGATGTTTGCTCAAAAATGCCATTAGACCTTGTTATTTTCACATCAAACCCGTTGACCATGTTATATGACTAAAATAAGCTGACACAATGATAAGTGTGGCCCCGCTTGTCAGGAGTAACCAAGTGAATAATTGTACAGGAAAATAAGAACGCTGTTGGGATCAAGTAGGCCCCACACTTTATTGTATTGTAGTGAGATAGGGGGAGAGCGTGCATGTTGGTCCATAGGTATTTATGTCATTATAACATGGCAAAAGAGATTTGAGTCACAATAATGGTGTCCAACACAACACACCCGTCAAATAAAACTTACACCCTGAAATTCTTTGATAACTAAACTGCTGGCTATATGATGTTGGCCATATATATTGTACGTATATAATGTGAAGAAACGAGTGGTAGTAATATACCAACTAAAAGATGAACTGTAAGAAATACTAGTATGTACGTATTGAAGAGTTAAAGTAATGAGAAGGAACATAACACTATTCTGCTGGGGGCTCAGCACAACACACCCCTCAAATAAAACTAAGCACCCCTGAAACTAAGCAACTAATCCGGTAGACACTGCATTAGAACCACCATGAGCAACGACACTGCCACCTTACTTGGACTCCTCGTCCACGTGCTCGACTTTGTCCTTGTCCCTCTTCCTCTTGGTTGATACTTCTTTGCTTGAACCGCACACTTGGCTCTTGCTTTTCATCCAACCCTTGTAGATATTGAAACAAAGGTAGGCATCCATTGCAGCGTACTGGATGTGGTCTATATCTAGTACATTCCACTGCCATGCATGACGATGAAACTTGGGCGGAGGTTTCTTCAGTTTACCGTACGAAGGATGAACCATGGCTCTTGACAGGGTCGGCATTGAAGGCTGATCACGGGAGGACAACGACCCTTTCTTCTGGAGGTCGAAGGGCTCGCCTACAGTGAGGCCTATCTGACCCAGGACTATTCTGTCGTTCATAAAGTCTACAGTAATGAATTTGACTAGGCTGCCCGCGAGGAAGTTCTTAAATTCCTCGCACTCAATGTCGGCACGGCATATGTGGTGGACCAAGAACAAGTCATGCACGCAAACTTGGATCACGGCAGGCTTCATCTTCTCTTCCTCCTTTAGATTCTTCTGTTTGTCCAGGGTTGTGGTGTACTCAACATCTAGCCCAGTGACCGACCCATCATTTGACTTTTCAAACATGCATCAGAAGTGAGCAAGGCATCCTTTCACCGTCGCGGAAGAACGGGTGTAGATGATGTCGAACTCATCGTCGGTGATGGTTCTAACCTTGTACTCACCACTGATCATGGATATTTGGAACGCCATGGATTTGGGAGGAGGGTTAGGATTAGTGGAACTAGCGTAATTTGAAAGGACGAGACGACTAGGAGCGAACTGTCATAATGTTAAAGGACGTCCGGGGACGAGTAGGAGCAAACTGCTAGCGGTTTTTCGAATGTAAAAATTCTGAGTTGGGCGTGCGAACGGCAGGGTAGTGGCTTGCCTGGTGGATAAATGGATTCATTGACAGTTGTTGGCGTCCTGGGAACGGCGGTCCCCAGACTTGCCTGCCTGCAGCCCACGGCATGGCTCCACCAGCAGCCCTGTACAGCCCAACTTCAGAGACCAAAGCTCAAGACCCTCGCGAGGGGCCGGGCCTTGCGAGGTGGTCGATGCAAGACCTCCTCGGGGGCGGCCTCACCAGGCTGGCTCGCGAGGGGCGGAGAGGTCAAGGCAAGGGGCACCTCGCGAGGTTCCTGTGACGCAAGCCATGACGACCAAGGCTAGGCGGGCACCAGCGCGTAGTGTCCTCGTTTCCTCTTTGGTGCTACAGAGGCAAGCGCAGCCGAGGAGTCCTAGGGCATCAGGCAAAGGTTTTCATATCGGTGCAATGAGACCAAGACCAGCAGGACGGCAGGACGGAGGTCACCGTGGAGCCCAAGACGGCGTCACCACCGGAGCCTTTGGCGGAGACCACCTTTAGTCAGGATAACTTGTACTAGTTGTCTCCCTTCAAATTTGGCCGTTGTTGGATACCTTCCCGCCTACATTTGGGAAGAGGACCAGGGCCTCTATAAATAGGACTAGCGACCACAGTAGGAGGCAACTGATCTGGAGCCATTCAGATCATCCTCATCCACACAAACTCACCAAGCACAAGAGCACCTCTCCTCAGGAGGCTGTTCTCCCCTTGTAACTGTTCTTCCTCAGCCCAAGAGGCAATCCACCGCACCACACTGGTGTAGGGTATCACACCACATCGATGGCCCGAACCAGTATAAATCTTGTGTCCCATTGTTCTGCGAGTTCGGCGCGCTGAGCATTGAGATCGCGGTGAGGGTGTGAGCTAGGGGGAGCAGGGATCTTCGTGCGCACCCTAGTGTTCGAACCTCTAGGGTTTTGCCGGAACCAGTAATCCGACATTTGGCACGCCAGGTAGGGGTGCGTTGAAGCTTTCCTTCCGTCAATCCACGCACCACCGCCACCGCGCCTTGCCCCCATGGCCGGTGTTGCTCTTCCGGCTGGGATGACGGATGCCCATGGCGGGGCCAGGGGGCTCAGAGCCTTTGCCCCCGCCTTGCGGCGGGTGCAGTGGCCGCCCAACTTCAAGCCGGAGATGCCGCCGCGTTATGACGGCACGGCGGACCCGTCAGCCTTCCTGCTGGCATATGAAGAGGCCATCCTGAAGGCTGGGGGCGACGACAAGGTCATGGACAACTGCCTTCCCATGGCACTCACTAGCGCACCGCGCGCCTGGCTGCTCAACCTCCCAGGATCCACGGTGGCATCTTGGGAGGAGGTGCGCGGCCTCTTCGCAGCGTGTTTCGCAGCACCGGCGCTCCTCACCGTCGTGGCCCTCCTCGGCGGCTCGCAAGCACCGCCCTTGGACCGTCACACCAAGCCGTTCTTTCGCCAGATTGGCGCTGCTTCCGTGCAGCAGGGGGCTCCCCCGGGTTGGGCGTCGCCCAAAGCCGACCTGACGTTCGACTCGGGGGATCACCCTGTCACCACCATCGATTCGGGCGTGCTCCCAATGCTTTGCACGCCCACCATCTGCAGCGTGACTGTCACCAAGACCCTCATCGACGGCGGCGCCGGCCTCAACGTGCTCTCTGTGGAAGCTTTTAGCCTCCTTCACGTCCCGCTCGAACGGATCCGCCCCAGCAAGCCCTTCACTGGGGTCGGCGGCGGCTCCACCAACCCCTTGGGGTAGATCCGCCTTCCTGTGACCTTCGGCACTCGTGAAAACTACCGCACCGAGCTGATCGACTTCGACATTGCCCACATTGGCCTCCCATAAAATGCCATCCTCGGATACCCGGCTCTGGCTCAGTTTATGGCGGCAACCCATCTAGCCTACAACCTCATGAAGATGCCTGAGAGCAAGGACGTCCTCACTGTAGTTGGAGACACCAAGGAGACCCTGGCGGCGCTCAAGTTTGCCCTCAAAACCGCCGCGACAGCGCGACCGGCCACCGAGGCCACCCCTGTGGTTAAGGAGGCCACGCCAGCAAAGAAGAAGCAGTTGTTCACTCAAGATCGGGCCGAAACCAAACAGGTGCTTGTCGAGGAAGATGGGTCCTCAGGAGCCACCTTCACCATAGGCGCCAACCTGGACCCGGATCAAGAGGAGGCGTTGGTGAAGTTCTTATGCGCAAACAAGGAAGTATTCGCCTGGGAACCCAAACGGCTGGTTGGGGTCCCAAGAGGGGTGATCGAGCACCACTTGAAGGTGTGCCCCAATGTGCACCCTGTGAAGCAGAAGGCATGGCAACAGTCCATAGAAAAGCAGTCCTTCATCGTCCAGGAAACACGCAAGCTGGAGGCAGTGGGTGTCATTCACGAGGTTCGGTACCCTAAGTGGCTGGCACACCCCGTCTTTGTACCGAGGAAAGGCGGGAAGGAACGCATGTGTGTCGACTTCACCATCCTCAACAAGGCCTGCCCCCAAGACCCATTCCCGCTTCCGCACATTGACCAGATTGTTGACTCCATTACCGAGTGCGACCTGCTATGCTTCCTGGATGCGTTTCAGGCTATCACCAGATCAAGATGGTAGTAGAGGATGTGGAGAAGACGGCCTTCCCGACCCCGTGCGGGGTGTACTGCTACACTTGCATGCCGTTCGGGCTGCGCAACGCGGGCGTGACCTTCCAACGGCTGATGCACATCACCCTGGGCCAGCAGCTCGGGAAGAACGCTGAAGCCTACGTCGACGACATCGTGGTAAAATCTCAGGAGGCAGGGACCCTTATTCAAGACCTGGAGGAGACTTTCGCCAGCCTATGCCAGGTGGATCTGCGGCTCAACCTAGAGAAGTGCGTGTTCGGTGTCCCTTCCGGGAAACTGCTGGGTTTCCTTGTGTCGCACCGAGGGATCGAAGCCAACCCAGAGAAAGTCAAGGCCATAGAAGACATGAGCCCACCACAGACCCTGAAGAAAATGCAGAAGCTCGCGGGCCGCGTGACCGCGTTGGGACGTCTCATCTCCAAGCTAGGGGAGCGTGCCTTGTCGTTCTTCAACCTGATGAAGAAGAAGGTCCCGTTCAAGTGGACTCCGGAGGCTGACCAGGCATTCCAGGACCTCAAGAGATATTTAACGAGCCTTCTAGTGATGGTAGCGCCTCGCCCCCTCGAACCCCTAGTGCTTTACCTGGTCGCCACGCCTTACTCGGCAAGCGCGGCGTTGGTAGCTGTCCGGGAAGAGCGCCAGGTCAAGGGTACGCGACGTTGGCAGCACAGAGCCAGGATAGCCCCACCAGAGCCACGGCAACGCCCGCAGATGAGCAAGCCCTACAAGACAGCGATGCAGGGCCTATGGAGTCCCAGATTGGTGACAAAGTTCATGAGGACCCCTCGCCTCAGGAGGTGTCTCAACCTCTTGAGGCCTCGGGCTCCATCGACGCTCCCACCCTTGTCGAGCACCCAGTGTATTTCGTTAGCATGGTACTCCGAGATGCTGTCGGGTTCTGGGAACAGGGGTCCCCAGACATGCCTGCCTGCGGCCCACGGCGTGGCTAAGCCAGCAGGCCGTATGACCCGTCTTCATCAACAAGGCATCCAAGACCCTCGCGAGGGGCCAAGCCTCGCGAGGCGGACGACGCAAGACCTCCTCAGGAGTGGCCTAGTCAGGCAGGCTCACGAGGAGCGGAGGTATCAAGGCGGGGCAAACCTCATGAGGCTCTCGTGACGTGAGTCGTGACGATCAGCGCCAGGCGGGCGCCAGCACGCGCAGCGTCCTTGTTTCCTCTTTGGTGCTAAGGAAGCAGGCGCAGGCGAGGAGTACCGAGGCATCAGGCAAAGGTTGCTATATCGGTGCAACAAGACCAAGACCAGAAGGACGGCAAGACGGAGGTCATCGTGGAGCCCAAGACGACGTCACCACCGGAGCCTTTTGGAGGCGATGACCACTTTTGTCAGGATAGCTTGTACTAGCTGTCCCCCTTTAAATTTGCCCGCCGTTGTTGGCTCCCTTCCCGCTCAATATTTGGGAAGAGGACCAGGGCCCCTATAAATAGGTCTAGCCACCGTAGTAGTAGGCATCTGATCTTGGACTGGATCCACTCCATCCTCGACGCACAAGCTAGTAGAGCACAAGAACACCTCAACCTCAGGAGGATGTTCTTCCCTCTGTACTGTTCATCATCAGCCCAAGAGGCAATCCACCACCACCACACTGGAGTAGGGTATTACACCACAACGGTGGCCTGAACCAGTATAAATCTCGTGTCTCTCTGTGTTGCGAGTTCGTCGAGTTCATCCGTGAGATCTAGGCGAGCTAGGGCGTAGATCAGTAGGAGGGAAAGACTTCGCGCGCACCCCAGTGTTCGAACCTTAAGGGTTTGCCGGAACCCCACATCCGACATTTGGCGCACCAGGTAGGGGTGCGCCGGAGCTCCTCTCCACCAACCTGCACCCCGCCCCGCCGCACTTCGCCCTCATGGCAGGTGCCCCGCCATCCACCTCTGCGGTCGACACCAACAGCGGGGCGTCTGGGTACCGAGCCCTAGCCCCCGCCCTACGGCGAGTGCGGTGGCCGACCAAGTTCAAGCAAGAGATGCCACCACGTTACGACGGTGCGGCAGACCCGACACCGTTCCTGTTGGTGTACGAGGAGGCTGTCCTCGAAGCCGGAGGCGACAACAAGATCATGGCCAACTGGTTCCCCATGGCCCTCGCCGGCGAGCCGCGCGCCTGGCTTCTCAACCTCCCGGGATCCACGGTGGCCTCCTGGGGGGAACTCCGCGACCTCTTCACCACTCGCTACGCGGTGCCGGCCCACCACGCAGTCGCGGCCCTGCTGGGCAGCTCTCAAGCACCACCTTCAGACCGCCACGTCAAGCTGGTCCTCCGTCAGATCGGGCCCACATCCAAGCGCCCAGGGGCTCCACCAGGTTGGGCCGCGCCGGAGGCCGACCTCACCTTTGGGGTCAGAAGACCACCCCGACTCCACCGCCGGCTCCGGAATGCTTCCGATGCTCTGCACGCCCACCATCTGCAACGTGGCCGTTACCAAGACCCTCATCGACGGCGGTGCTGGCCTCAACTTGCTCTCCGTAGAAGCCTTCAGCCTTCTTCACGTGCCGCTTGAGCGGCTCGGCCTCAGCAAGCCCTTCACGTGCCGCTTGAGCGGCTCGGCCTCACTCTCTGGGGCAGATCCGCCTCCCTGTCACCTTCGGCACACGCGACAACTACCGCACCGAGCTGGTGGACTTCGACATCCGCCGCATCGGTCTCCCATACAACGCCATCCTCGGGTACCCGGCTCTCGCTCAGTCATGGCGGCGACTCACCCGGCCTACAACCTCATGAAGATGCCAGGAAGCAAGGGCGTCCTCACCATCAAGGGGGACACTAAGGAGGCTGTGACGGCACTTAGGCTCGCCTTCAAGACCGCGGCAGCAGCACAGCCTGCCGGCTGCGGTATCCTCGATGCCAAGGAGGCCGCGCCTACCAAGAAGAAGCAGCTGTTCACCCAAGACAAGGCGGAAACCAAGCAGGTGTTGGTCAGCGAGGATGGGTCTTCAGGAGCCACCTTTACCATAGGAGCCGGCCTCGACCCGGGACAAGAAGAAGCCCTGGTGAGGTTCTTGCTTGCGAACAAGGAGATATTCGCGTGGGAGCCCAATCAGCTGGTAGGGGTCCCGAGGGAGGTGATCCAGCATCATCTAAGGGTGGGCCCAATATACGCCCCGTGAAGCAACGAGCAAGACGGCAGTCCACTGAGAAGCAAGCCTTCATCGTCCAAGAGACTCGCAAGCTGGAGGCGGCGGGTGCCATCCGAGAAGTTCGATATCCCGAATGGCTGGCGTACCCCGTCGTAGTGCCGAAGAAAGGCGGGAAGGAACAGATGTGCGTCGACTTCACCAACCTCAACAAAGCCTGCCCCCAAGATCCATTCCCACTCCCGCGCATCGACCAGATTGTCAACTCCACCGCCGAGTGTGACCTGCTGTGCTTCCTGGACACGTTCTCAGGGTATCATCAGATCAAGATGGCGGTGGAAGATGTGGAGAAGACAGCCTTCCTGACACCATGTGGGGTGTACTGCTACACCTGCATGCCCTCCGAGTTGCGCAACGCGGGCACGACCTTTCAGTGGTTGATGCACATCGCCCTGGGGCGGCAGCTCGGGAGAAACACAGAGGCCTACGTTGATGACATAGTGGTAAAGTCTCGCGAGGTGAGGACATTGATTCAAGACTTGGAGGAGACCTTCGAGAGCCTGCGCCAAGTGAACTTGAGGCTTAACCCGGAGAAGTGCGTGTTCGGCGTCCCCTCCGGCAAGCTGCTGGGTTTCCTCGTATCCCACAGAGGGATCCAGGCGAACCCAGAGAAGATCAAGGCCATCGAGGACATGAGCCCACCACAGACCCTCAAAGAGATGCAGAAGCTAGCAGGGCGGGTGACCACGTTAGGGCATTTCATCTCCAAACTGGGAGAGCGCGCCTTGCCCTTCTTCAAGCTCATGAAGAAGAAGGGCTCGTTTGAGTGGACCCCGGAGGCCGACCAGGCCTTCCAAGACCTCAAGAGATACCTCACCAGTCCCCCGGTGATGGTGGCACCACGGCCTCTCGAGCCTCTGGTACTCTACCTTGCCGCCACCCCGTACTCCGCCAGCGCGGCGCTGGTGGTGGTTCGGGAGGAGCGCCAAGCCAAGGGCGCGTTGCGCCGAGCCGGAGCTGAAATGGCGCAGGGTCAGGAAGGCGCAGCAAAGGCATCAGCGGTGGAAGACCAAGCTCAGCAGGGCAACATCGCAGAAGCTCTTGAGGACAGTCAGGTCTCAGGAACCCCTCCACCTCAGGATATGCCCCGATCTCCACAGGACCCGAGCCTCAACAGTGTGCCAACCCTCGTCGAGCACCCGGTGTACTTCGTCAGCACCGTACTGCGGGACGCAAGGGCACGCTACCCCATGCCCCAAAAACTCTTGCTCGCACTCCTGGTGGCCTCACGCGAGCTACGACACTACTTCCAGGGCCACCCCATCAAGGTCGTCTCAGCCTACCCATTGGAGAGGGTACTCGGGAGCCCTATCTCAGCCGGAAGGGTCGCTGAGCGAAACATCGAGTTGCAAGCATTCCAGTTGGAGTTCAGCACTACCAAGGTCATCAAGGGGGCCGCGCTCGCTGACTTTGTGGCAGAATGGACGGATGCTCCGACACTTGAGGAAGGAGAAGACCGGTCCACCTCCCCAGGAAGCGAGGCTCCAGACGGCTGGGTCATGTATTTCGATGGCGCCTTCACGCACCAGGGCGCGGGGGCTGGAGTAGTGCTCATCTCGCCCACTCAGGACAAGCTCTACTATGTCGTGCAACTCTGCTTTTAGCACGGCGAGAAGGTCTCCAACAATATCGCAGAATATGAAGGCCTCATAGCTGGCCTGAAGGCTGCGGCAGCTCTAGGGGTGAAGCGCCTTACCGTCAGAGGCGACTCGCAACTCCTCGTAAACTTCTCCAACAAGGTGTACGAGCCGAAGGACGAGCATATGGAGGCCTACCTCGCAGAGGTGCGCAAGATGGAAAAATAGTTCTCGGGCCTTGAGCTACAGCACGTGCCCCGGGGCACCAACAAGGAAGCCGACGACATCGCCAGGAGAGCATCCAAGCGGCAACCGCAAGAGCCACATGTCTTTGAGGAGCGGCTCTTCAAGCCATCAGCTACGCCACCTCTTTCAAGCGCGACTCAGCCTCCGGAGGAGCTCCCACAGCCTCCGGCCACGGGAGCCCCAGCCTGTGGCCCGACCTCAGGAGCTCGGTTGCTCTTGGCGCTCGAGCCCCAGGAGGAATGCTGGACCAAGGAATTCAAGGAGTACCTGACGCATGGGACGCTGCCGGAGAAGGAAGAGGACGCGGAGCGCGTGGCCCGGCAAGCCACGGCATACTGTATCCAAGACGGCGAGTTATACAGGAAATGATCAAATGATGTCACGCTGCACTGCATCTCCAGCGATCAAGGAAGGGAGTTGCTGATTGACATACACGGCGGGGACTGCGGACACCACTCGTCGTCACGGACCCTCGTCGGCAAGGTGTTCTGCAGTGGGTTCTACTGGCCTACAGCACTCAACGACGCAGCCGAGCTTGTGAAGTAATGCGAAGCTTGCCAATTCCACACCAAGCAAATCCATCAGCCTGCTCAGGGCCTCCAAACCATCCCGCTCACATGGCCGTTCGTGGTCTGGGGGCTGGACATCCTAGGCCCGTTCCCTCGGGCGCCAGGGGGCTACCGCTATCTCTACATCGCCATCGGCAAGTTCACCAAGTGGGCGGAAGTGGAAGCCGTCCGTACCATCCCAGCGGGCTCTGCTGTCAAGTTCATCAAGGGCCTCGTGAGCCGTTTCGGGGTCCCCAACCGCATCATCACAGATAACGGCTCGCAGTTTACTAGTAACCTTTTCAAAACCCACTGTGCTAACCTTGGAACGCAGATCTGCTACGCTTCGGTAGCGCACCCCAGGAGCAATGGCCAGGCCGAACGCGCCAACGTGGAGGTCCTGAGGGGCCTCAAGACCAGGACCTTCAAGGAGAAGCTGGAGGTCTGCGGCAGGGGCTGGCACGATGAGCTCTAGTCCGTGTTGTGGTCCATCCGCACCACTGTCACCAAGCCAACGGGCAAGACTCCATTCTTCCTCGTCTACGGAGCTGAAGCAGTCCTCCCTCACGAGGTCAAGCATCACTCCGCACGGGTCCTGGCGTTCGACGAAACACAGCAGGACGCCACGCAGGGGATGGATCTCGTGCTGGGGGAGGAACGCCGTTGCGAAGCTGCATTAAGGGCCGCAAGGTACCAACAAGCGCTGCGGCGATACCACAGCCGCAACGTCCGCTCCAGGACGCTCGAGGTGGGTGACCTCGTCCTGAGGTGGGTCCTCTCCAGGGAATGGCTGCATAAGCTTTCACCAATGTGGGAGGGCCCGTTCAAGGTCGTCCACATCTCCAGGCCTGGCGCCGTGCGCCTGGAGACACAAGACGGGGTACCTATCCAAAACGCCTGGAACATCCAGCACCTCCGGAAGTTCTATCCGTGAAGCAAGGCCCGGAGCCTGTGAAGAAAGGCCCAGAGCCTGTGAAGAAGGCCCAGTGCCTGTGAAGAATAACCGCCCGTGACACTCTCACGTAATGATGAGTTGGGGTTGTACATGCCCCAGAGTCTCAGGAGCGCCGGCCTCAGGCCCTGGGGCTCCCGTCCACGCCTAGTGGCAGCACTTAGCTCTGCGCTGGTGAGAAGACTTGAAGACTAGATTAGGTGCCGGACGCGGCTTTTCATTTGCTTTCCGTAGTTGGCTCGCTTTTCCTTAATCGAAGTTTGCCTTTGGTGTTCCTTGCTGATTTGATTCCCTCGCCTCTTACCGCATTTTCCGGCTCTGGTTTGCTCGTGTTCTCTCTCTCGCATACCTCACGAGGGGGCTAGGCAGGTGCCCTCGTGAGCATTTTTCTCCTCTCTGCCTTCTCGTGAGCCACCCTCGTTCGAGCCCAAATGTTGGCGCACCTCTCCTAGTCCGTGCCCCTCGGGTACCGCGATACAAAGCGCCATGTCAGGGCCAGGGTGGAAGGAAAATCTTTTAACACACTTCCTAGTGAGTTTTTGCAGTTCCTGAGCGAATGTAGGCCACCAAGGCAAGATTGACACAAGGAAATAAGTGCCTCGTAAGGAAGAGGGCATCCTGAACGCACCAGGTTAAGTTATCTTTGCGAAAAATAACAACACGGCACGGGGATAACGCGCACAGTGCAATAAGCAAGGAACCACAGTTCGATACACGCCCCTCTGGGCCCATACTGGTTTCATTTTTGATGCAGGAAAAAAGAGCAAAACAAAGCGGCGTTGCAGCGATCCGCGGAGGCAGGCCCGTAGCGACGCCCCGAGCCTAGCCAGACCCTTCCTCGCGCTTCACGGAGGCGCGACGACGAGATGACCCGCTGCCACCTTCGAAGCGGGCGCGGCGGCTGGTCGTAGCCACCACTGCTGGAGCTGTCGCCGGAGGAAGAGCCGCCGTAGCTGGAAGAGACACGGTCGCCGCCGAGGGCAGGCTCGCCCTCATCCTCGTTGCGACCGTCACCAAGGCCGAGCACCTCCTCACCGTCATTCGTCTCGGGGCAGCACCCAGCGCGGCGACCATCTTCCCCAAACACCCTCACGTAGAGGGTTGATCCACCATCGTACTTGAAGTGGAGGGTGCACCGCCTGCCCAGGCCGCGCGCGCGGGCGAACATCTGCCAGCCGCGGGCCAGTGCTATATTGCCCGCGGCGGAAGTCTAGATCGTGACCCAAGAGGCCTTACTGCAGCAACCATCCGCCTGCAACCAGAGCCCGCCTGGACCAGGGGCCGGCAGTTCGTCGACGAAGAAGCGCGGAAGCTGGAACCAGTTGCCGGCCGGGTTCTCCGACCAGACGACGAACTCCAGCGACACCTCCGCTGAATGGAAGCGTGGATGGGGAGGCCGCGCCACCATAGCACGCCTCCCCTCGTCAACTGGACCACCATGCCTAGGACAACCCCCTCCGCGTGCCGTGGCGCTGCCTCAACAGTGGGCAACAGCGAGGGACGCGGCGTGCTTGCGCGGACGGCCGCGTCCGCTCTTGGGCGTAGGGGAGCCGGGTCCCTCGCTAGGGGCCTTTCCCTTCTCGGCGGCGGAGAACTTCCTTCGTGGCGCCATTAGTGGCACTGCAAGCAATGGATCAAGGAAGAAGAAGCATGCAAGCGAGGAAGAGACGGGCGGGGGGGGGGGGCTCTGCCCCCTCCCTATTTATAGCAAGAGAAGGCCAACCGGCGCCTCCCACAATCGTAGGTAATGATGGTTTTCCTTGCATGTCGCAGGGACTTGTCAAGTCGAGCAGTTGCCCAGGTAGCGTGGGGAAGCAGAGACGCCCACGTCCAATCAACCGCCACGCGTCAACCGAGGCCGCAGGCTTTTGGGGCCTGCGGTGCTCCGTACTTGACCCTTGGCTTCGCCGCGAAGCCAAGCCCGAGCGCACCTTGGGCCCGGGGGCTACTGTCGGCATTTTGGGAATGGGGGTCCCCAGACTTGCCTGCCTGTGACCCACGGCGTGGCTAAGCTAGTAGGCCGTCCAGCCCGTCTTCATCAACAAGGCATCCAAGACCCTCGCGAGGGGCCAAGCCTCACGAGGCGGACGACGCAAGACCTCCTCAGGAGTGGCCTAGTCAGGCAGGCTCACGAGGAGCAGAGATATCAAGGCGGGGCAAACCTCACGAGGCTCTCGTGACATGAGCCATGACGATCGGCGCCAGGCGGGCGCCAGCGCGCGCAGCGTCCTTGTTTCCTCTTTGGTGCTAAGGAAGCAGGCGCAGGCGAGGAGTACCGAGGCATCAGGCAAAGTTTCCCATATCGGTGCAACAAGACCAAGACCAGAAGGACAGCAAGACGGAGGTCATCATGGACCCCAAGATGGCGTCACCACCGGAGCCTTTTGCAGGCGAAGACCACTTTTTTCAGGATAGCTTGTACTAGCTGTCCCCCTTTAAATTTGCCCGCCGTTGTTGGCTCCCTTCCCGCTCAATATTTGGGAAGAGGACCAGGGCCCCTATAAATAGGTCTAGCCACCTTAGTAGTAGGCATCTCATCTTGGACTGGATCCACTCCATCCTCGACGCACAAGCTAGTAGAGCACAAGAACACCTCAACCTCAGGAGGCTGTTCTTCCCTCTGTACTGTTCATCATCAGCCCAAGAGGCAATCCACCACAACGGTGTCTCTCTGTGTTGCGAGTTCGTCGAGTTCGTCCGTGAGATCTAGGCGAGCTAGGGCGTAGATCGGTAGGAGGGAAAGACTTCGCGCGCACCCCACTGTTCGAACATTAAGGGTTTGCCGGAACCCCACATCCGACAGATGCAAGGGCACAATACCCCATGCCTCAGAAGCTCTTGCTCGCGCTCCTGGTGGCCTCACGCAAATTGTGGCACTACTTCCTAGGTCACCCAATCAAGGTCGTCTCGGCCTAACTGCTGGAAAGGGTACTCAGGAGCCCCAACACTGTCGGAAGAGTCGCCGAATACAACATCGAGCTACATGCATTCCAGCTGGAGTTCAGCACAACCAGTGTCATCAAGGGAGCCGTGCTCGCCGACTTCGTGGCAGAATGGACGGACGCCCCGGGGCTTGAAGCAGGCGAGGATCGATCCCTCTCGCCGGGAAGTGAAGCGCCAGATGGCTGGGTAATGTATTTCGACGGCGCGTTCGCACGCCAAGGCGCGGGGGCTGGAGCAGTGCTCATCTCGCCCGCTCAGGATAAGCTCTACTGCGCCATGCAGCTCTGCTTCCAGCAGGGCGAGAAGGTCTCCAACAACATTGCGGAGTACGAAGGCCTCATAGCTGGCCTTAAGGCTGCGGTGGCCCTGGGGGTGAAGAGCCTCACCATCAGGGGCGACTCGCAGCTTCTCGTCAACTTCTCCAACAAGGTATACGAGCCGAGGGACGAGCACATGGAGGCATACCTTGCGGAGGTACGCAAAATGGAAAAGCATTTCTTGGGTTTGGAGTTGCAGCACGTGCCCCGTGGCACCAACAAGGAGGCCGACGACATTGCCGAAAGGGCGTCCAAGCGGCAACCCCAGGAGCCTGGCGTCTTTGAGGAGCGACTCTTCAAGCCTTCGGCAGCACCTTCGCTTTCAGGACCGGCGCCGACTAGGGAGGAACTCCCCCAACCACCTGCCTTGAGAGCTCCAGCCTGCAGCCCAACCTCGGGAGCGCGCCTGCTCCTGGCGCTCGAGCCTCAGGAGGGGTGCTGGACCAAGGAGTTCAGGGAATACCTGACACAAGGGACGCTGCCGGAGAAAGAGGAGGACGCGGAGCACGTGGCCCGACAGGACACAGCATACTGCATCCAGGACGGTGAGTTATATAGGAAGCGACCAAATGATGTTTCCTTGCGATGCATCTCCAGGGAACAGGGGAACGAGATGCTAGCTGACATACATGGCGGAGACTGCGGGCACCACTTGTCCTCACGAACCCTTGTCGGCAAGGCGTTTTGCAGCGAGTTCTACTGGCCTACAGCGCTTAACGACGCAACCGAGCTGGTGAAATCCTGCGAGGCCTGCCAGTTCCATGCCAAGCAGATCCATCAGCCGGCTCAGGGCCTCCAGACCATCCCGCTCTCGTGGCCATTCGCAGTCTGGGGGCTGGATATCTTAGGCCCGTTCCCTCGAGCGCCTGGGGGCTACCGCTACCTCTACGTCGCCATCGACAAGTTCACCAAATGGGCGGAGGTAGAAGCTGTCCGCACCATCCCGGCCGGATCTGCAGTCAAGTTCATCAAGGGCCTCGTGAGCCGATTTGGGGTCCCCAATCGCATCATCACCGACAATGGCTCGCAGTTCACTAGCAAAATCTTCAAAACATATTGTTCTAACCTTGGAACGCAGATCTGCTACGCTTCGGTAGCACACCCCAGGAGCAATGGTCAAGCTGAACGCGCCAACGCGGTGGTCCTGAGAGGCCTCAAGATGAGGACCTTCAAGAAGAAGCTTGAGGCCTGGGGTAGGGGCTGGCACGACGAGCTCCAGTCTGTGCTGTGGTCCATCCGCACCACCACCACCAAGCCAACGGGTGAGACCCCGTTCTTCCTCGTCTACGGAGCAGAGGCGGTTCTCCCTCATGAGGTCAAGCATCGCTCCGCGCGGGTCCTGGCGTTTGATGAGACGTAGCAGGACACCATGCAGGGGATGGACCTTGTGCTGGGGGAGGAACACCGCCGTGAAGCCATGCTTCGAGCGGCAAGATACCAGCAGGCGCGGCGGCGGTATCACTGCCGCAGCATCCGCTCGAGGACGCTCGAGGTGGACAACTTCATCCTAAGGCGGGTGCTCTCCAGGGAAGGGCTGCATAAGCTTTCGCCCATGTGGGAGGGCCCGTTTAGGGTCGCCCACGTCTCCAGGCCTGGCGCCGTGCGCCTGGAGATGCAGGACGGGGTCCCCATCAAGAACGCCTGGAACATCCAGCACCTCCGGAAGTTCTACCGATGAAGCAAGGCCAGAGCCTGTGAAGCAAGGCCCCGTGCTTGTGAAGGTCTCCGCTCGTGACACTCTCACGTAATAATGAGTCGGGCTGTGCACTCCCCGGAGTCTCAGGAGTGCTACCCTCGGGCCTCGGGGGCTCCCTCCCATGTTCTAGTGGCAGCACTTAGCTCTGCGTTGGTGAGAAGACTAGACTAGGTGCTGGACGCGGCTTTTCATTTGCTTTCCGTAGTTGGCTTGCCCCTCTTTATTGGAATTCGCATTCTGGTGTTTTCCGTCGCCTTGGTTTGATCGTCTTTCTCCTCTATTTTCTTCCTTCAGTTCTTTGTTTTGGCCCGTACTCTCCCTCGCGTGCCTCGCGAGGGGGCTGGACAGGTGCACTCGTGAGCGTTTTTCCTGGTCTTCGCGAGGCACCCTCACTCGAGCTCGCAAGCTAGCACGCCTCCCTCTCTTAAGTCCGTGCCCCTCGGGTACCGCGATGCAAAGCGTTGGGTCATGGCCGGCTGCGCCTGCGGCCAAGGCTCGAAAGAATAAGAGCTTCCTGACAAGTTTTTTGCAATTCCTAGACACCTCCTGGGCTAAGGAGGTCTCGCCAAGTACTGGGAATTGCGCGCCTCATGAGGCGGAAACTAATTCAGACACGTAGAGATAAGCTATCTCCACATGTTACACAAAACATGAATGCTGCAACATGACACAGGAACGATAAACATAACGTAGAAACTTGGAAATCATGGTTCATTACACGCCCCTGCGGGGCCCCATACTTGTCTCTTTCTCGATGAAGGAAGAAAAGGAAGAACGAAACAAAAAGCAGCGTGCGCCCCGCAGCGGTCCGCGAGGGTAGGCCTTGGCACTGTCCCCGACTCAGTCAGACCCCTCTTCGCGTTTCACTGGGGCCCGGCGATGAGACGACCCGCTGCCACCATCGAAGTGGGCGCGGCGGCGTGGCGGCTCGTCGTAGCCGCCGCTGCTGGAGCTGTCGCCGGAGGAAGAGTCGCCATAGATGGATGAGCCACGGCTGGCATCAAGGATAAGTCCATCCTCACCCTCGTCTCGACCATCGCCAAGGCCGAGCACCTCGCCGCCGTCGTTGTCTTGAGGGCAGCACCCGACGCGGCGACCATCCTCCCCGAACTCCCTCACGTAGAGGGTCGCGTTGCCGTCGTATTTCAAGTGGAGGGTGCACCGCCGGCCCAGGCCGTGCACGGGGCAAACATCTGCCAGCCGCGGGCTAGAGCTGCGTTGCCCATGACGGAGACCTCGACCGCGACCCACGAAGCCTTGCTGCAGCAGCCGTCCACCTGCAGCTAGAGGCCGCCTGGACCCGTGGCCGGCAGCTCGCCGGCGAAGAAGCGTGGGAGCTAAAGCCAGGTGCCGGCCGGGTTCTCCGACCACACGACAAACTCCGACAGCACCTCCGCTGAGTGGAAGCACAGCCGGGGAGGCCGCGCGACCATGGAGCGCCTCCCTTCATCGACGGGGCTGCCACGACCTGGGCGACTCCCACCTCGTGAAGAGGCATCGCCGCGGCCGCGAGGGGCCACGGCGGGGGTCGCGGTGTGCTTGCGGGGGCGGCCCCGCCCTCTCTTGGGCGCCGGTGAGCCGGGCCCCTCCTGGCGGGCCTTCCCCGTCTCTGCGGCCGAGAACCTTTTCGCAGGCACCATGCGTGTCACTGCTAGCAATGAAGCAAGGGAGAGGAAGCGAGTGGAGCAGGAAGAGATGAGTGACGGGGGCTTCGCCCCCTCCTCATTTATAGCGGGAGAAGGCCAACCGGCGATCCCCACGATCACAGGTAATGATCATTTTCCTTTGCATGCAGCAGGGACTCGTCAAGTCGGGCAGTTGCAAGGAAAGGCCCGTTTGCCCACATCCAATCAATCGCCACGCGTTAACCGAGGCCGCAGGTTGTTGGGGCATGCGGCGCTCCGGACTTGCCCTTTGGCTTTGCCTCGAAGCCAAGTCCGAGCGCGCCTTGGCCCGGGGGTTATTGTCGGCGTCCTGGGAACGGGGGTCCCCAGGCTTGCCTGCCTGCGGCCCACGGCGTGGCTCCACCGGCGGCCCTGTACGGCCCAACTTCATCGACCAACGCTCAAGACCCTTGCGAGGGGCCAAGCCTCGCGAGGGGGATGATGCAAGACCTTCTCGGGGGCGGCCTCACCAGGCTGGCTCGCGAGGGGCGGAGAGATCAAGGCAAGGGGCACTTCGCGAGGTTCCTGTGACGCAAGCCATGACGACCAAGGCCAGGCGGGCACCAGCGCACGCAGTGTCCTCGTTTCCTCTTTGGTGCTAAAGAGGCAAGCGCAGCCGAGGAGTCCCGGGGCATCAGGAAAAGGTTTCCATATCGGTGCAACGAGACCAAGACCAGCAGGACGGCAGGACGGAGGTCACCGTGGAGCCCAAGACGGCGTCACCACCAGAGCCTTTGGTAGGCGAAGACCACCTTTAGTCAGGATAACTTGTACTGGTTGTATCCCTTCAAATTTGGCCGTTGTTAGATCCCTTCCTGCCTACATTTGGGAAGAGGACCGGGGCCTCTATAAATAGGACTACCCACCACAGTAGGAGGCAACTGATCTGGGGCCATTCAGATCATCCTCATCCACACAAACTCACCAAGCACAAGAGCACCTCTCCTCAGGAGGCTGTTCTTCCCTTATAACTGTTCTTCCTCAGCCCAAGAGGCAATCCACCGCACCACACTGGAGTAGGGTATTACACCACATCGGTGGCCCGAACTAGTATAAATCTTGTGTCCCATTGTTCTACAAGTTCGGCGCGCTGAGCCTTGAGATCGCGGTGAGGGTGTGAGCTAGGGGGAGGAGAGATCATCGTGCTCACCCCAGTGTTTGAACCTCTAGGGTTTTGCCGGAACCCGTAATCCGACAACAGTACTATGGGGGCCCAATGAGATCTCATGTCTACTCGATGCCCAATTAAATGGCTTCATGCATCTGAGTGTTCGCACGTCAAGCGTCGGGAAAATTACCCGTGATACAAAGCTTTCCATTCTCCCATGATACGGGCTTCCGAGAGCCCTTGGATCTGAGATT
Source organism: Triticum aestivum (assembly GCF_018294505.1). Classification (NCBI taxonomy): domain Eukaryota; kingdom Viridiplantae; phylum Streptophyta; class Magnoliopsida; order Poales; family Poaceae; genus Triticum; species Triticum aestivum. The sequence continues at coordinate 361,620,438 of NC_057799.1, forward strand.
GAACGGTTGCATGGCGTGATTCTGGACCTATGAGTGAATATCCTATCCTGGAAGGTTATTCTGCAAATTTTGAGCAACTTAGCATGTGACCGTTCGATCTCAGATCCAAGGGCTGCCAGTAGTCCGTATCATGGTCGCGCCTACCACTACCGTCGCCTCGCTCACACGGTCGTGCCCTTGGAGATTTAACACGGTGCGTTAGGCTATCTGATGTTGGCATGTCATACATAGTCATCACTTATTCACTCCTACAACAAGGTTAGCTATAAGGTTGGCTATAAGAGTTTTTTTACTTCTCTCTATCTCTTTCTTCGTAGTATTTATTGCATTTGCCAAGGAGTGACCTCTTCCAATGAAATGGTGCTTAGATGAGGTGCTAAGGGCATTAAATGGCTTAGCAACTCAAGTCCCCAATGCATAGGTGCTTAGCTTTTTGTTGCTAAGCTTTCTTCATTTTATTAGCTATAGACTCAAAATTGTCTTTTCACCTAGGTACATGCGCTTAGCACCGTTTCTTCCTGGGGTCACCAAACCAGTCTCTCTCTTCTTAATTAACTTGCCACATCAGACTTTATGCCTATGTGGCAGGCTTAGCACCTATACTAGCAAGTACAATAGTGGGCTATAAGCCCGCTTACATGGCATTTTTGCATATGTGGAGGAGAGAGGCAAGGAAAAAGTGGAGGAGTGGGCTCTCATGCAAGAGCCAGCCTCTACATGGTGGAGCATTGGGAGAGGCACATGTATACCATGGAGGTGGTCAGGAGTCGGTAGACTCACGCCAGTCGTAGCGCCGTAGTTAAAATGATAATGGCAAGTCAAATCACGGGGCCCCACCTGTCCAGCAGTAACTCGCTGTCAAATCACACAGCTCTACGTTTGTAGAAGCCTACTCCCTCATCTTCTCGCGTCTCTGTCGAACCGACTAGGCGGAACTTCCACGCCTACCGCGCGGGAAAAGCCCCGCCCTCGAGTTTTAAATAGTACAGTATAATTTTGTATCCATGGATTGCGCCATGGAGAAAAGCCTCAAGAAAATGGTGGTACACATGTACGGAGTATACAGCGCGCCCATCGCGTTCGCGTCGCACGCCAGACGGTCGGTCCGTCTGGCACGCCGCTCTCCGAATGGAACACGCGTCATATTGCATTTGCGCACACATGTGGGACCGCAATTGAGAACCAACCATAGGCACACTCCCCGGCCCCGCAAGTCAGGTGAGTTAATAGAAGAGAGAGACGAGCGATAGTACTGGAGCAGTGTTGTACAACCATCGGTGCCTGGATGATCCTTGCATGACACGGAAGATCAGTTCGTTCATGCATGTGACCAGACTCTAATAGACACGGCTGGATTGGCTATCATCTACATATCGCGCGGGCTGTGTTGTACAGGGCTGTAGTTCTGATGAGAAATCTAAAAAAAGGTTTCTTGTCATGTCGCAATATTAGGTGTCATGTGCTTCGGATCACTGCGAGGGTTAAATATCGACAACGGAATTCCTCCAAGGTGCTGGTCATTGGGGGCACATGCAGGAAGACTACTCGGCTGCCATCTAGGTGAAGCCGGCTATGTTAATTAGGATACCTATCGATGGACCCCTTTTCTACGAGTTTATCTTTAATTTGAGCTTTGATCCTCGTCTAGTTTGTCCGTCGGGATTCATGTTGTCTCCTTGGGGCAGTGAGGTTATGGTTTCTTGTCATGTGGCACTTTTTTGTGTTATGTGTTATAATCCGGTGCTTCAGATCAAAATGACGACAACCGCGCCTCCGGGGCACGTGCATGAAGAGTTCTCGACAGTCATTGACGAGGTCAAGCCGGCTCCGGTAGACAAAAGAAAACTACTCCACTATATAGGCAGGAGCCTCCGCGCTTGCTTGCTAGTGTTGCTCTCTTCACACTGTCTCGTCCTCTCCAGATCTAAACACGACAGCGGTGGCCACACACTCTCTCTGCTCACCGCTGGTCATAGATCTAGCAGGATCCTCTCCGCCGGGGAAGGTGAGAAGGTGCAACGTTCACGCGGTCGTCCTCGGCGACGGCTCTGCCGGTGCGTCCCAATCAGCGTGCCTTGTCGTTCTCTCCCAGGCACCGCCGGCAAGGGTGGGCCTCCGACCCCTTCTTCCTCGCTGTCGTAGTGTGGGCACATCCGGCCTCCCACCGCCCACCTAGCGACATCCCGGCGACCCTCAGGTATAACTTCCTTTGAAAGCGGCCTTGCTCTACTTCCCGAGCTCCTAACGTCGCTGCATTTGTATCTTTTACTATTTCTCAGGCCCCCTCGTAGATAGGATCGATCGGCTGTTCGAAAGCCACCTAATTTTTTACTGTTAAGAGGTAAAACTAGTTCATGCACTCGAATCTAGTACTACTTGGTTCAAACAAGGAAGAAAGGGGGTGGGGTGGGGGAAGATTTGTTACCTGAATCTAGGACTTGGTCGAAAGAGGAAATAATGGGGGCGAAAAGTAGCAGAGACTGGCTATCCAACTGGTCTCTTGGTCTAATAGGGAAATAAAGGGAAACGCAGTACGAAATCGATATAAACCCGATCTATTGGTTGAAAAGGAAAGAAAGTGGGGACTAGGGGACAAGTCAATAGAGTATGTCCAGCACTAGATTTGCTAGACTCACACAGTATAAGGTGGCTATACCGAACAAAAATGGGACCAACCCAGATATCCTGTTCTGATGTTTGTTGCCCCGAGCCACTCTTATGTAATGCCACTGGTAAAATGTAGCAGTCGCACTGTTAAAAGTAAGGACACGTTAAACCAATGTTGTTTTCAATGTAATGCCTCCAGTAATATGAATCAATGGCACTGTTTTTCATGTCCTGCTAAATTTCCCATTAAGATAAGTTGCTTCTTTTCGTTAGAAATGCAACTGTCCTGGTCCGCCTACTCTCCCGTGCCCAAATACCAACTCTGTAGCAGCTGTTAATGTAATGTTGCTGGTAAAATGAAGCAATGGCACCATTAAAGTAATGTCGTATTTAACGGTTGTCATAGTTAATCCTAATGCCCACACTAATATCTAGCAATGCTGCTGCTTTAGAAATTGCTACTGTCCTTGTAGGATTGCCATTCAGATAAGGAACATGCTTCTTTTCATTTGATGTATGTTTCATCACTTGTTAGTCACCCTCCTTTCCACCTTTTTGTGCAAACAGAGATATACATTTCACGCTTGATCTTAGTTGAACTGCACAAATGATATCCAAATTATAGTTGAACATTCCACGAGCTTCACAACCAACCTTGATGTTGCTCAATTTTATTGCAACTAATGAAGAAGAAGCTCTGTGGGTTTCGTTTTCTGATGGAAATGGAACCGGGGCTGGAGCCCTTCTCTTAAAAAATGAAGAAAAAGCTGCTAGCTCATGGGACATTGCTTCATTTTAGGTGAACTGCACCAAAAGGTCCCATGAATTGAATCATCCATGTTGGTGACTGGTGTCATCCCTTCTACGATGGCGTTGACTGCAGATATGGTTCCCATCACGAGGTATGTTCCTTCTCTGTCTGACTGTTTGCCAAAGATCATGCATGTTGAGTATGCTCTTGTGCTACTGTTTTGGCACTGCCATGATAAAGCAGTAATGTTATTATTTTGCACCTTAATCTAGTGGCACTATTAATTTGAGGCAACGTTTTGGCACCGCTAGTGCCACTGATTTTTTTTATATATCGAAAGAGGGGGTTTCCTTTGATTTCATTAAAGAAACCCAGCCATAGAGAACCATTATCCGACAACATCTCAGTGTAAACGGGCAGTTATGCAACTACTACTACAACGGACTGAGTACTAGCAGGAGACAAGTTCACCATATAAGCTAGGCAGGTAGGGGGACGCAGCACCAGCTCGGCCAAGTTTGGATTACAACACAAATGCTACCACAGGAACATTAGGGGGAAGATAGGGACTGAAAGAGCCAGCTTCAGCATCCTAGGCTAAGCACCCCCGGCCTCCATCCTTGCGACGCACGGTACATCTCGTTTGCCACCTGCTCGACCCTAGTGCCACTGATAAATGAAGTAATAATATAGTTAAAATAGAGCGAGCGTCCTCTCTATCATTTCATTTCCAATGTAGATAAGGAAAGTGCTTCTCTTTGTTAGTATATGTTTCTTCAACTAGTTCCATTGTTAATGTTGAAGCGTTTCTGCAAACTGGGGTGCTTAATTTTAGTTGATCTACACAAAAATAGAGATTGGAATGTCTCAAGGCCCCTCCTTGTACTACCAATGTACACTGATGTTCATCACTAGTAGAAGGTGTACCGGAGAGACTTGGGTCGATTTCTAGTATGAGGGCCTACCGTATGAGGCGTCGCAGGGCCCCTATCGCCCTCGCAGCATGGCATACTATGATACTATCGCAATATTTTCTTCTATTTATTAGTGTATGTTTCATCAACTAGTGCCACTATAATGTAATCACGCTTTTTCATTATCTGTGCAAACAGGGTTATTCAGCTGCATTTTGGTGGAACTGCACAAATGTATGGATGGAACCAGCATATATGCAGAGTGCAAGGTGCGCCAAGTAAAAATTACCGACACCAACCATGCTCCATGCACGCATTGGCATCCACCACCACCAGTGGGATGTGTGGCTCTCTCTGTGGACGGATCTTTCTCGGCAGCAAATCCTCTAACCAAATACTAGTAGCTTATATTGGCAGTTTTCTAGGGAGTACTCTTTTCTGAAAGAAGCACCAATCTATTTTTCTTTATTTGTACACAGTGTCACAACTTTGACCCAAAGGTCCAGAGCTATTTTAGGGTGATTGGCGTAGTACTCGGAGACTGATTGTAAGCATTATTTTCATTAGCCGTCACACTGATTGTAAGCATGAGTAGAAGGAAGATTAGGTTAGTGCGAAGCTTACCTTAAACCCTACCGCCAACATTGAAATGAGGCGATCGTCGAGGGAACCGTGGAGAACGGCGGGGAAGCGATGTCGCGCCATCTGGCCTCCTCTTGCGGTGGGAGAACGAATACTCATGTGGCTCCGGCTGGCTCTGCACCCTCACGAACGACACACCATACTCGATAGATTCATTATCCTCTGGATGCTGGACCTTCGACCTGTAGGCCCACCACCTCCACCTGACTTTCGCCTCGGGCGAATCTGTCTGCTCCATCGCCCAGAGGAGATACTCGATGAACTCGAAGGACTGCGGCGTGACTGCCACCGAGGAGTACATCGCCGCCCTCATCGCTGTCATCTTGCTCTTTCGCATACATTGCCACATGGCCCTCACCGTCCTTGAAATCTCCCACTCGTTGTCAAACCAAGTAAGGATCTCCTTCAACCTGGCTAACTTTGCCTGGTCGCCGCCGGCGATCTGCCAGATTCGCCGCTACATGCTCTCGATAGATGTTCTTCTGAGAGGTCTGGTGCTAGCTTTGGAAGATGGGAGGAGAGATGGTGGTTTCGCAATAGAGAAGAGGGAGAGGTGAGACGGTGGTTTTGCAATGGAGAAGATGGAGAGGAGAGGGGGTGGTTTTCAAAGGGAGAAGAGGGAGAGGCGCGACGGTGGTTTTGGAATGGAGATGATGGAGAGGAGAGGAGGTGGTTTTGCAATGGAGAAGAGGGAGAGGAGCATGCGGCAGCGATTTAGGATTAGACGAAAGGGTCGGCGCGCTGTGACTAGATCAAAATCAAAATCAATTTTCCCTTCAATTAAGAAAGCGACCCCACATTAACTAGTCTCCCTTTTATTTTGGGTCATAATTGACCATGATTTTCACAAATAAAATTATGTTATACGTTGCAAAAATAATATAATTTGAAAGTACATTTAGATACGAACCAAACGATACAATTTTTGGTTTCATCCATTCACATTTTGCTTGTCAAATACAGTACGTGGTCAAACTTTGACCCAAAATACGCAAAGCAAAAAAAATACTTCCAAGACCAGCGCCGCTCCTCTCCCCTTAAACCACCGCCGCTCCTCTCCTGTTCCAATCTAAATCCAGCGCCGCTCCTCTCCTCTTCCATTTCAAAACCACGCCCCTCCTCTGCTTTTCCAATCCAAAACCAGCACTTCTCCTCTCCCGGTCTAATCTAAAACCATCGCCGCTCCTCTCCTCTTCCATTCACGAACCACCGCCGGCGAGTGAAGGTACTGTGGAGAAGTATATCGATGGAGGAGTACAACCGATATGTGAGGATCATAGACGGCGACCCTGTGAAGCTAGCTAGGATGTTGGCGACACAGTCTTGGTTTGACAACAAGGACCAACTAGCGGCTACGGCAACATCCATGGCCAAATATTTGCAATATAGCAAAAAGGCGGCAATACTCCCGAAGTGAGTCACGCCGGAGTACATAGATCTGCTCCTCTGGGCCATGGAGCAAACAGATTCACCGAATCCGATCGTGAGGCAGCGGTAGTGGGAGTATTGTTCCTAGATGGAGCATCCACCAGATATTGAAGGATCGAGCATCTACAGGGTGTCGTTTGTGAGGGTGTCGTGCCAGAGCGAGCCGGTGGAGTCTTCATCGACCGAGCCCAACTGGAAGAGGAGAAAAGCAGTTGGCCCGACGACGCTTCCCCGCCATCCTCTCCCTCGCCGTTCACATTGTCTCACGGGGCGGTTGTTTGCCGCCGAGGAATAGGAGGGGACTGCCCCCCCAGCCCAATAGTCGGGTTGTCAGGAGGAGCTTAGGGTTGTCAGTATTTACAGGTTGTGAATTGTGTTTTGTGTTGTGTATTTTGAGAGTACCTTCAGATATGAATGTCTTCTGAATTTTAGATTTGCAGTATTGAGCATATGAAGTATTTTATGAATTCTAGAGATCTATTTTTAGCACTTAAAAAGTAGTTTCATAGGAGTATAAAGGTGCAGACAATGTGATTCTCAGAGAAGAAACTGCAAGTTTCAGTTTCAGATAAGAAACTGCAAGTTTCAGAGGCAGAGCATTTATATTAACACGCCCTTTTCAAACAGGGATAACATCATGTTGGAAGGCTTATTCATGGTCGAAAATGGAACTACCAGCCAGTTAACATCATGCTGATCAACATTCATGCATAGCACATCTTCATATGATGCGCAGTCAAAAATATATGCTATTTTCAAAATGCCCACACAATGTCGAGTGTGCGAAAAACAGAGAAAACGAGGGACGAAGTTTTGGCAAGTGTTGGACGTGGTGTGCGTAGATGACAATGGGGACCCACATGTCAATAATGGCAGAGGCAAAAAATTGGAGATATTTTCCCTGCATCAGGTGGAATCGAACCCGGGCGGAACAAGCGGGTAGTGTCACTTGGCCACTGGGCTAGTTCAGTAGTTTTCGTAAATAAGGCACTGCCTCAGGTGGTGATCTCGCTCCTGCGCCTTTGTGCGCTCGCCGCGGCGCGCTGTCTGCCGTTGTGAACATGCTGAACAAACGAGAGGAATCTGGAGATGACTGTACGTGGAGAGGCGGACAGTCGGGACCCACCAGGTCTATGGCCGTACGCAAGCAAGTGCCTCATTGAAAAAATACTTCCTCCTAATGCTATACTGACGTTGGGGCCCACGGGTTTGTCAACATAGTTACTTTTTTTAGGTGCTTCAACGTAGTTACTAAGGAGATAAATTACAACGAAGCGGGGAGCTGGCAGGTATCATTTATTATCATGGGCAGCAAGTATCAGCTGGGTTTGGGCTGCCCCGTCTAGGCTTTCTTTTTTAACATGCGCAGCCCACGACATGCCGGTTTGTATTTTCTTGAGGGCCGTCATGTATCGACCGGCCTATGGACCTCCCATCCGAGGTTTTATTTTTCCTGAAACATCGGCAGCCCAACTTATGTATTTTTTGAAGAAAACGCAGAGGTCTGTTCTATTTTTCTATATAAGAATAGGAACGCCGGTCCAACTTATGTTTCCCTTCTAACTATATTATATATATTTAAATTATTTTATATGTTATTATATATTATTGTTATTGTCATCATATATTTAACAGATACTTACATATATAAGAAAACAATATCCCACATCTTATTAACTTATAAAAATAATTTCTTAACAATAAAATCCTGGATTTTTTACATTAAGGCAACGAAAATCCTGGTGATTGTGTACAAAAGCTTGGTAAGATTAAAGGACCAATGTAATAATAAATCACTTATTATTTAAATATATTTATAACAAAATGCTCAGCCCCTGTTTATTTTTTGATAACATTGCTGTGCCCAACCCAACATTATAATTAGAACCAGCCCAGCAAAATTGTGTATTTCGAGAAAGTGCAAATGGACTGTAATTTTTTAGGAAATAAATAAATGGGCCGCACGGACGCTACATTATTTGTTCAACCAGCCCAGCAAATTCGTGTATTTCGAGAAAGTGAAAATGGGATGTAGTTTTAAAAAAATGAGGCCGCATGGACGCTACATTATTTGTTCACCCAGCCCATCAAATGGACTGTAATTCTCAAAAAAAAGATCAAATGGACTGTAAATTCTGAAAAAATGGGTTGAATATGTGGCACATTTTTGGAGGCTGAAATGTGGACCGAATAGGTCGAAGCCAACGCAAGTCATTGTCAACTTAGTCAACAAATGATTCTGACATCGTTAGCCGTTGGATTTACATCCAATGACCAGCATCCATTTCAATCTCTCATGTTCTTCCTCCAGTGCCGCCGGGACCACCTGCTCCTGCCTCCTGCTGCTAGCAGCTCTCCTTAGCACGCTTCTCTATGAAGCTCTACGCCACCGCCGGCCAGGCCATCCCTCCACCCCTCCACACCTCCTGTTCTTCTCCACCGACTGCCGAACCATGCCGCACAGAACAGTTAACCCTCGTACACCTCTCCGTCGGCGACTACACTCCCGCGTCTTTCCCATCTCCGGCTCGTTGCTGTTCGGGGCCTCGCCCTCGTCCACCACCTTGGATGCGCTCAGGCGGCGTGGTCAACACACAAAAAATGAATACTCCCCTGCTAGCTGGGACCCACCATAGTGGGAGCTGACTTGTGGGCCTACTAAGTTGACGGGGACGGAGGGCTTTGTCAACTTAGTCAATATGAATGATTCTAGATCTAGTGATCGTACGATGTCCATCCAACGGCCTAGTGCTTCTTCAACCTCTGGTCTTCTTGCTCCAGCCGCCCAAACCAGCGCCGGTCGTGCCGCGTGCTCCTGCCTCCATGGCAGGCTGTGCTGCGCGGAGGCCTCACGCCCCTACTACTCCCACCGCTGGCCAGGCCACTCACCCACACCCCCTGTTATTCTGCAGCGATGGCAGCCTCACACCGCAGCCGAACCAGTTAACCCTCGTACTCCTCTCCGCGTGGGCATCCACTGTCGCGTCTTCCCCGGCTCCGCGTCGTCCCTTTCCTAGGCCTCGCCGTCGTCCACCGCCTTGGTGCTCTCGGCACGGTGTGGTCAATGTTGTCATGGAACGACTTCCATCGGAAGAGTACTGTACGTGGAGAGGCTGACGGCTGGGTCCACGGCCGCAGGAAGGAAGTGCCTCCTTCTTACGCGCAAAATAATGATTCCTCCACCTGACAGCAGGGACCCACCGGACGGGCCACCGTATTTCATGAGAAAACATTCCCCCTGACTACTGGGACCCACCAGCTACATCTTCGCACGCAAGGAAGTGCCTCCTTATCCTCCCTAACAGTCGGGACCCACCTGGTCGAAGCATACGTAGCATTGACATTCTGGTCGCAAACGTGCACGTACATACGATCGGTCTGTCTGCAGGCTGCAGCCATGGATCATGGCTGAGTAAGGAAGGGCACGTGTCGTAGTAGAGGCACGGACGTGTCGTAGTAGCAGGCGCGCACGTAGCCTGTACACGTACGTACAACCAGGGTGCAAGAAAGTAAATATTGGCCACGTACGTACATACAGGTGGGTCTTCGAACGCCTACTCGGGCATACGTACGGCCAAGGCTCGTGTACATGGAGAGGCAGCGTCGGCGTCCTGTTTCATCGGCAGCCAACCGGCTGGGTCGGAACGGGATGCGTTGTGTTCATCGAGAGCCAAACGGCTTGGACGGAACAGCCGACCAAAACGAGGCCCGGCGTACCGTAGAACAGAGGAAACGACCTTGTGGTTCGACCGCCTATGGTCGAAACAGGATCCTGTTCATCGAGAGGGTGTGGCATACCGCAAAACGGAGGAAACGGACTTCTCTTGGACCTCCTACGGTCGGAACGGGGTCCTGTTGATTGGGAGGGGTGTGGCATACCGCAAAACGGAGCAAACGGACTTGTGTTGGAGCGTACGGTCGAAATTGGTGTCCTATTCATCAGGAGGGGTGTGGCATACCGCAAAAAGGGACTCCACGGGCTACTGTTCATCTCCACTGTCGACTGCCTCCACGGGCTACTGTTAAACCAACGTCAACCTCCTCCAAGGTCCACCTGCGACTGTTCATCCACGGCATCTCCCCTCCTGCCTCCACCAGGCACTGTTCATCCACGGGCTCCTGTTCATCCAGCCTCCACCGCTCCTCCACTGGCTACTGTTCAACCAGCCCTCTCCACGGGGTCCTGTTCAACCACCCCTCCATGGGCTACTGTTCATCCAGCCCTCCACGGAGTCGTCCTATTCATCCAGCCCTCCACAGGGTCCTGTTCAACCACCCCCAACGGGCTCGATCAATCGGGGTCCTGTTCATCCAGCGGCAACGGCCTCTACTACCACGGCGTCTTGTTCATCCAACCCCCCACCGGGAACTGTTCATCCAACCCCCCCAACAAATGCTCACTGTTCATCATGAGGCAGCAGGTTCGACCGGCTTCAGTTAGCAGCAGTAGTGGAGGAATCGCTCGATCGGGTTCAGTTAACAGCAAGATCGATCGATCGCTCGGGTTCAGCAACGCGTGGCCTGCAGTGCAATCTCTCGAGTTCAGTGGCGAACGCCTCGCTCGGGTTCAGTTAGAGCCCAACGCTTCGCACCCATGTGCGTACGTGTATGAGAGAAATGCGCAAACCTCTGTGCATCGCTCGGCCCCGACCACCCACCGTAACCGGGAACTCCCCGATATTTTCCTCGCCCTCGCTTCTACCACGGTTTTTTCCGTCATGGACGACCCAAAGAATGTCATGCAGCTGCGTCTCCGACCCGACCAGGACGAAAATCCCATTTTCTGTCATGACTTTTTTGTCATAGAAGTAGGACCCACCACATCTATGATGATACCGGGTTTTGTCACCATTATCGTCATAGAAGCACTGGTGTGCGTCGGTCCTAAACAAATGGTTTTTAACCCCTTTCCGCGACGGTATTTGGAACCGTCGCCAAGTGAGTGCGGGCGATAGGGGGGTCCTTCCCACATGACCCAGAAACTGTCGGGGATAGGGCCCCTACAGTACTCCTACTCATTTCTGCTCGCATTGCCATTGCAGTCCGTATTATGTGGTGATATGTTTATGATGCGCGGCCCATCAGAAACAGTTCACTATTACAGCACGTGTATGATGCGCGGCCCATCACAAACGGTTCACCGTTAAGAAGATTAGCTAATCGTCGTACAGGTGTCAGACAGGATTACGAAACGTCGGACCGTCGTAACATCGTCGTACACGACAACTATCGCACATGCTATTCTGTGGTGGAACATTTACGATGCATACTTCATCAGAAACAGTTCATGGTTGCGAATCGTGTACGATAAGGCAACTAACACAAACGTTTAGTTTGCCTGCACCATTTGTGATATTGTCTGACATCACACACGCTTTGCAAACGACAACCGTTTTCATGCTTGCACACGTTTCCTCTCTGTGAACCGTCTCCGATTATGGTGCATATCGCAAACGTTTGTGTTTTACCAACTGTGTGTGCCGCAACAACCTAGAGAGCGTAATTTTACCATAATTTAATTGCTGCTTTTCCAAATTGTACCGGATTTGGATTTGAATTTAAATGTATGCTACAGCTTTATTCATATCCATCAGGTTCAAACAACCAACGCATTATTCGATTCATAGGTACATATGTTCAAGAATTACATAAGAACCAAATAAAGAATGATGAACCACAGTTGTATACTTGTACTATTAAAGACGGTAAAGAAAGAGGCGAAATATATTCTGGTTGCTGAACAAGGTGAAGCGGAATTGCCCATATTGTGCCCTCCTCCATGCAGAAGGCACACACGACTCTAGTCCAACCCCTTGTGATGGCCGACCGCCCATCCTTCACGGTCTTCATGAAAACATCTAGATAATCATAGTGTTCTGGTAGAAATACTTTAACCTTTGCATGCCCACCAATCATGTAGTTTGAGAGGTAATCTTGAGTAAACTGCTTTGGCAACCACTGCAAATGAAAAAGATTCACACATTGTCATCTAACACAACTCATTATGGGCAGTAAAAAGAAGGCTGCAGAGTTCTTACTTACCATCCTGAAGTTCGCTGTTGTCTTGGATAAAGTGTAAACAAATAGTTTAATTGCCATCTTTGGACCCATTTTGCTAACAATCTTTATCAGCTTCCTCACTTGATGTTGGTTCATCGATATCTCATTGCCCCATACGCAGAAAGGGTCGAAACACGGATCTTTACCAATGACATATGTACCTAAAAGCACCAAGTTAATATTAGAAGCTAAACAGCAATTGCACAATGATGTAGTACAACACTCCTTTATAATTTGTCTATATACATCCGTATGTGGTAGTCCATTTGAAATCTCTAAAAAGACAAATATTTAGGAATGGAGGGAATATCTTATAACATCCAATATACTCACATATTTGATGAATTAATAGCTTATATTATGGGCCAGAAGGAGTTTAGTTCATTCTTACAAATTATCGGCTGATTAACTGCTGCAGTATCCATGGGTTACAGTTAGTTTGAGCTAGTTCGGGCTCAAATAGCCCTAAAGTATATCTAAACATGAGGGCTAGTTTGAGCTAGTTGCATCTATAACCTACCCAAAAAAACTATCCAACCCAAGAGGTGCTAATTGGAGCTAGTTCTCCTAGTGCATTTATTGTCAATCTAACCCTGCCATCCAAACAACTCTTTGGATGGAGTTAGTTCAGGGTTAGTAATGAGCTAGAAACTAACTCTAACCTCTAGCTAAGTTGAGTATCCAAACAGGGCTGTGTTGTTGATGTTGCTGCTGCTGCTCTTCTACGTATATCTAGACATCATTAGAACATTAATGTAACACTCTTCCTTGTTGCTATAAAGCCTAAGATTGCATATTTAGACATTAAGTACAGTGCATGTTACTATGTAGCCTCAGATATATGACATATGGCCCTAGTTAACTGATGACCCACAAGTATAGAGGATCTATCATAGTCCTTTCGATAAGTAAGACTGTTGAACCCAACGAGGAGCAGAAGGAAATGACAAGCAGTTTTCAGTAAGGTATTCTCTGCAAGCACTGAAATTATCGGTAACAGATAGTTTTGTGATAAGGTAATTTGTAACGGGTAACAAGTAATAAAAGTAAATAAGGTGCAACAAGATGGCCCAATCCTTTTTGTAGCAAAGGACAAGCCTGGACAAACTCTTATATAAAGGAAAGCGCTCCCGAGGACACATGCGAATTATCGTCAAGCTAGTTTTCATCACGCTCATATGATTCACGTTCGTTACTTTGATAATTTGATATGTGGGTGGACCGGTGCTTGGGTACTGCCCTTCCTTGGACAAGCATCCCACTTATGATTAACCCCTCTTGCAAGCATCCGCAACTACAAAAGAAGTATTAAGGTAAACCTAACCATAGCATGAAACATATGGATCCAAATCAGCCCCTTACGAAGCAACGCATAAACTAGGGTTTAAGCTTCTGTCACTCTAGCAACCCATCATCTACTTATTACTTCCCAATGCCTTCCTCTAGGCCCAAACAATGGTGAAGTGTCATGTAGTCGACGTTCACATAACACCACTAGAGGAAAGACAACATACATCTCATCAAAATATCGAACGAATACAAAATTCACATGACTACTTATAGCAAGACTTCTCCCATGTCCTCAGGAACAAACGTAACTACTCACAAATCATATTCATGTTCATAATCAGAGGGGTATTAATATGCATAAAGGATCTGAACATATGATCTTCCACCAAATAAACCAACTAGCATCAACTACAAGGAGTAATCAACACTACTAGCAACCCACAGGTATCAATCTGAGGTTTTGGGACAAAGATTGGATACAAGAGATGAACTAGGGTTTGAGAGGAGATGGTGCTGGTGAAGATGTTGATGGAGATTGGCCCCCTCCCGATGAGAGGATCGATGGTGATGACAATGGTGATGATTTCCCCCTCCCGGAGGGATGTTTCCCCGGCAGAACAGCTCCGCCGGAGCCCTAGATTGGTTTTGCCAGGTTCCGCCTCGTGGCGGCGGCGCTTCGTCCTGAAAGCTTCCTTTAGATTTTTTCCAAGGCGAAAGACTTCATATAGCCAAAGATGGGCACCGGAGGCCTGCCAGGGGGCCCACGAGGCAGGGGCACGCCTAGGGGGGTAGGGCGCGCCCCCACCCTCGTGGATGGTGGGTGGCCCCCCTCTGGTGCTTTCTTCAATATTTTTTACATATTCCAAAACTGACTTTTGTGAAGTTTCAGGACTTTTGGAGTTTTGCAGAATAGGCCTCTAATATTTGCTCCTTTTCCAGCCCAGAATTCCAGCTGCCGGCATTCTCCCTCTTCATGTAAACCTTGTAAAATAAGAGAGAAAAGGCATAAGTATTGTGACATAATGTGTAATAACAGCCCATAATGCTATAAATATCGATATAAAAGCATGATGCAAAATGGACGTATCAACTCCCCCAAGCTTAGACCTCGCTTGTCCTCAAGCGGAAGCCGATAAGAAAAAATATGTCCACATGTTTAGAGATAGAGGTGTCGATAAAATAAAATATGGACATCAGGCCATCATGATCATTCTTAATGCAGCAACATATATATATATTGTCATATGATTTCTTATTGCTAAAGTAACAATCTATTCACAATGTAAAGTATAAATCAAAAACTTCATTGAAAACTAACAAACTATAATCTCAGTCATTGAAGCAATTGCAATTTATCATAACATCGGAAAGAGTCAATATAATAGCTTTTCAACAAGTCCACATACTCAACTATCTTTTAGTCTTTCACAATTGCTAACACTCACGCAATACTTATGGGTATGAAGTTTTAATCGGACACGGAGAAAGATAGGGGCTTATAGTTTTGCCTCCCAACCTTTTACCTCTAGGGTAACGTCAACAATAATGCTTTATGAAAACCCACATCCAATTAGATATATATATATATCGTGCTTGCCAAAGGATAAAATGTAAAAAGGAAAGGTGAAGATCACCATGACTCTTGTATAAGGTATAAGACAAGAATAAAAGATAGGCCCTTCACAGAGGGAAGCAGAGGTTGTCATGTGCTTTTATGGTTGGATGCACAAAATCTTAATGCAAAAGAACGTCACTTTATATTACCACTTGTGATATGGACCTTTATTATGCAGTTCGTCGCTTTTATTTCTTCCATATCACAAGCTCGAATAAAGCTTATTTTCTCCACACTAATAAATCATACATATTTAGAGAGCAGTTTTTATTGCTTGCAACAATGACAACTTACTTGAAGGATCTTACTCAATCAATAGGTAGATATGGTGGACTGTCATGGCAAAACCGGTTTTAAGGATATTTGGAAGCACAAGGAGTATCTCTACTTGGTGCAAAGAATTTGGCTAGCGTGAGGGGGAAAGGCAAGCTCAACATGTTGGATGATCTATGACAATATACTTTATTTCGGATATAAGAAAACATAACCCATTACGTTGTCTTCCTTGTCCAACATCAACTTTTTAGCATGTCATATTTTAATGAGTGCTCACAATCATAAAAGATGTCCAATATAGTATATTTATATGTGAAAACCTCTCCTTCTTTATTACTTCCTATTAATTGCAACGATGACCAAAACTATGTTTGTCAACTCTCAACAACTTTTATTCATCATACTCTTTTATATGTGAAGTCATTACTCTCCATAAGATCAATATGATCTCTTTAATTCTTTTTTATTCATTCTTTCATTCCCTCAAGATCATAGCAAGATAGCAAAGCCCTGACTCAAAACTAATCTTTATTATATATAGCTCATGGACTCGATTACATAGAAGGATCATAAAGCAAAGATCAAAACTAGATCATACTAAAACTTTATCCTCCTAGATCAAGATATTACTAAAAGGATCGAACTAAGAAAAATGGTAAAGATAGGAGTGTGATGGTGATACGATACCGGGGCACTCCCTCAAGCTTGGCAGTTGCCAAGGAGAGTGCCCATACCCATGTATTTATGTCTCTTTCTTCGGAGGTGGTGATGGAGTTGTTGATGATGTAGGCTTGTCGTCCCTCTTCCTAGGCATAGGCTCACCATCATAGAAAGATGATCAAGTCTCCGGGATCCTCAAATCTGCAGCCAAACTTATCCTCTTGAATCTATATTCATACTCACAGTTTTGGTTTTGTAGGTCATAGATCTGGGCTTGGAGGTGCTCGATTTTCTCGTGAAGCTTGAAGATGGCCTACTCAATGTTCTTGGCATCCAGCTTGTGGTTGTCGGTGAACTCCGCGATCATCATGTGGTTGGCGTCGAGTCCGCGTTCCACCATCCCTTGGCACTTGAAATACTGATGCTCAATTGCTTCGAGTCTTGTCTCCACGCTTCCGGTCCTCCTTGGTACCTCAACATCGCGGATGTGCAACACCCCCTCACGCATCTCAATGGTTTGAGGGTGTTGCAGCACCTCCGCGAGGTAGGGGTTGATGACCTTCTCGAAGAATTTGTCCTTGGGGGCGCTTGAAGACGACATGGTGATCTAGATCTGTCAGAAAAACAGCTCGAAACAAAAGAAGAGTATATTTGCGTGGTACGTTGGTCAAAACCTTCGGGAGATTATATAATGAATTTTTACCGACCGAAAGAAGTATCGTGCAAGAAAACGGAGTCCGGAGGGCACACGAGGTGCCCACGAGGCAGGGGGCGCCCTCCACCCTCGTGGATGCCTCGTGTCCCTTTCGGACTACTTCTTATTTTCCTATTTTCTTAAATATTCCAAAACGGAGAAAAATTGCCATTAGAACTGTTTTGGAGTCAGTTTACTTACCGTACCACATAACTATTCCTTTTCGGAGTCTGAAACGTAAAAGTGTCCCTTATATATTCCTCCAGGGTTACAGTCTCAATAACATTAGTCTCAACATTTATTGGATCACCTAAGATATAATGTTTGATTCTTTGACCGTTCACCACCTTTGGATTTGTGCCTTCAAAGTTGTTGAGTTTTATGGCACCGGATCGGCAGACATCCTCGATAACGTAAGGACCTTCCCATTTAGAGAGAAGTTTTCCTGCAAAAAATCTTAAACGAGAGTTGTATAACAAAACATAATCACCTACGTTAAACTCACACTTTTGTATCCTTTTGTCATGCCATCTTTTAACCTTTTCTTTAAATAGTTTGGAATCCTCATAGGCCTGGGTTCTCCACTCATCAAGTGAGCTAATGTCAAATAATCTCTTCTCACCGGCAAGTTTGAAATCATAATTGAGCTCTTTAATGGCCCAATATGCCTTATGTTCTAGTTCGAGAGGTAAGTGACATGCTTTTCCATAAACCATTTTATACGGAGACATACCCATAGGATTTTTATATGCAGTTCTATAGGCCCATAATGCATCATCAAGTTTTTTGGACCAATTATTTCTAGATATATTAACAGTCTTTTGCAAAATTAATTTAATCTCCTTATTACTCAATTCTACTTGACCACTAGACTGTGGGTGGTATGGAGATGCAATTCTATGATTAACATCATACTTAGCAAGCATTTTACGAAAAGCACCATGAATAAAATGTGAACCACCATCAGTCATTAAATATCTAGGGACTCCAAACCTCGGAAAAATAACTTCTTTAAGCATCTTAATAGAGGTGTTATGATCAGCACTACTAGTTGGAATAGCTTCTACCCACTTAGTAACGTAATCAACAGCAACTAAAATATGTGTATACCCATTAGAGGAAGGAAACGGTCCCATATAATCAAAGCCCCAAACATCAAATGGTTCAATAACAAGTGAATAGTTCATAGGCATTTCTTGACGTCTACTAATATTACCAATTCTTTGACATTCATCACAAGACAAGACAAACTTACGGGCATCTTTGAAAAGAGTAGGCCAATAAAAACCGGATTGCAATACCTTATGCGCAGTTCTATCTCCAGCATGGTGTCCTCCATAAGCCTCGGAGTGACACTTGCGTAGGATCTGTTCCTGTTCATGCTCAGGTACACAACGTCTAATAACACCATCTACTCCTTCTTTATAAAGGTGTGGGTCATCCCAGAAGTAATGTCTTAAATCATAGAAAAACTTTTTCTTTTGCTGGTATGTGAAACTAGGTGGTATAAATTTAGCAACAATGTAATTAGCATAATCAGCATACCATGGAGCAGTACGAGAAGCATTTATGACAGCTAATTGTTCATCAGGAAAGCTATCATCAATAGGTAGTGGGTCATCAAGAACATTCTCTAACCTAGACAAGTTGTCTGCAACGGGGTTCTCAGCTCCCTTTCTATCAATAATATGCAAATCAAATTCTTGTAGCAAGAGAACCCATCTAATAAGTCTAGGTTTAGCATCTTTCTTTTCCATAAGATATTTAATAGCAGCATGATCAGTGTGAACAGTTACTTTAGAATCAACAATATAAGGTCTGAACTTATCACAAGCAAATACAACTGCTAAAAATTCTTTTTCAGTAGTAGCATAATTTCTCTGGGCACTGTCTAGAGTTTTACTAGCATATTGGATAACATTTAATTTCTTATCAACTCTTTGTCCTAGAACAACACCTACAGCATAATCACTAGCATCACACATAATTTCAAAGGGTAAATTCCAATCAGGTGGCTGAACAATAGGTGCAGAAATCAAGGCTTTCTTAAGTATTTCAAATGCTTCTACACAATCATCATCAAAGACAAAAGGAACATCTTTTTGTAAGAGATTAGTCAGAGGCCTAGAAATTTTTGAGAAGTCTTTAATGAACCTCCTATAAAAACCGGCATGACCAAGGAAACTTCTTATACCTTTAATGTCCTTAGGACACGACATCTTTTCAATAGCATCAACTTTAGCTTTATCAACTTCAATACCTCTTTCAGAAATTTTATGCCCCAAGACAATACCTTCATTAACCATAAAGTGGCACTTCTCCCAATTCAAGACAAGATTAGTTTCTTCACATCTCTGCAAAACTCGATCAAGGTTGCTTAAGCAATCATCAAAAGAAGTTCCATACACGGAGAAATCATCCATGAAAACCTCAACAATCTTTTCACAAAAGTCAGAGAATATAGCAGTCATACATCTTTGAAAGGTAGCAGGTGCATTGCATAAACCAAAAGGCATACGTCTATAAGCAAAGGTACCGAAAGGGCAAGTAAAAGTGGTCTTTTCTTGATCCTCTTTTGACACAGGTATTTGAGAGAAACCAGAATAACCGTCTAGAAAGCAAAAATGTGTATGTTTGGATAATCTTTCTAGCATTTGATCAATAAAAGGTAAAGGGTAATGATCCTTTTTAGTAGCTTTATTTAGTTTGCGGAAATCAATTACCATTCTATAACCTGTAACAATTCTTTGTGGGATCAATTCATCTTTATCATTAGGAACAACAGTAATACCTCCCTTCTTAGGGACACAATGGACAGGACTTACCCACTGACTATCAGCAACGGGATAAATTATACCTGCCTCCAGAAGCTTTAGTATTTCTTTCTTACCACTTCTTTCATCTTAGGATTTAACCGTCGTTGGTGATCAACAACCGGTTTAGCGTCTTTCTCCAATTTTATTTTGTGTTGGCATAGAGTGGGACTAATGCCCTTAAGATCATCAAGAGTATATCCAATAGCAGCACGGTGCTTCTTCAGAGTTTTCAATAATTTCTCTTCTTCCTGCTCTGAAAGGTTAGCACTAATAATAACAGGATATATCTTCTTTTCATCAAGATAAGCATATTTAAGAGTATCAGGTAATGGTTTAAGCTCAAACACGGGATCACCCTTGGGTGGAGGAGGATCCCCTAGAATTTCAACAGGCAAGTTGTGTTTCAAAATAGGTCCCTGTTTAAAGAATACTTCATCTATTTCCCTTCTTTCATTCATAAACATATCATTTTCATGGTCTAGCAAATATTGTTCTAAAGGATCATTAGGAGGCACGGCAATAGAAGCAAGACCAATAATTTCATCTTTACTAGGCAATTCTTTATCATGGGGTTGTCTATGAAATTTAGCAAAATTAAAATCATGAGACATATCCCCTAATCCAATAGTAACAACATCCTTTTTGCAATGTATCTTAGCATTAACAGTATTGAAGAAGGGTCTACCAAATATAATGGGACAAAAATCATCTTGTGGGGAACCAAGAACAAGAAAATCAGTAGGATATTTAACTTTCCCACACAAGACTTCAACATCTCTAACAATCCCAACTGGTGAAATAGTATCTCTATTGGCAAGCTTAATTGTAACATCAATACCTTCTAACTCAGCAGGTGCAATAACATGCATAATTTCTTCGTATAAAGAATGAATTATTGCACTTGCACTAGCACCCATATCACATAAACCATGATAGCAATGATCTCCTATTTTAACAGAAAAAACAGGCATGCCTACAACAGGTCTATGTTTATTTTTAGTATCGGGTCTAGCAATTCTAGCAGCTTCATCATAGAGGTAAATAACATGCCCATCAATATTATCGACCAAGAGATCCTTAACCATAGCAATACTAGGTTCAACTTTAATTTGCTAAGGGGGTGTAGGTGTTCTAATATTAATTTTGTTGACCACAGTTGAAGCTTTAGCATGATCCTTTATTCTAGCAGGGAAAGGTGGTTTCTCAATATAAGAGGTAGGAACAATAGGATCAACATTATAAGTGATAGTCTTTTCTTCAACTTTAATAGGTTCAACTACTTTTACTTCAATGGGAGGATGATATTTAAACCACTTCTCCTTAGGGAGATCAACATGAGTAGCAAATGATTCACAGAAAGAAGCTACTATCTCAGAGTCAAGTCCATATTTAGTGCTAAATTCACGGAAAACATCGGTATCCATAAAAGATTTAACACAATCAAACTTAGGTGTTATACCTGACTCCTTACCTTCGTCGAGTTCCCAATCTTCAGAGTTGCGTTTAATTCTTTCCAATAAATCCCATCTGAATTCAATAGTCTTCATCATAAAAGAACCAGTACAAGAAGTATCGAGCATGGAGCGATTATTGAGAGAAAGCCGAGCATAAAATTTTGAATAATAATTTCTCTTGAGAGCTCATGATTGGGGCATGAATATAACATTGACTTAAGCCTCCCCCAAGCTTGAGCGATGCTTTCTCCTTCGCGAGGCCAAAAATTATATATATAATTACGATCACGATGAACCAGATGCATAGGATAAAACTTCTGATGAAATTCCAATTTCAATCGGTTGTAGTTCCATGATCCAATATCATCACATAGCCTAAACCATGTCAATGCCTTTCCCTTCAAAGATAAAGGGAAGACCTTCTTCTTGATAACATCCTCGGGCATACCTGCAAGCTTAAATAATCCACAAACTTCATCCACATAGATTAGGTGCAAATCGGGATGCAATGTTCCATCTCCTGTAAAAGGATTAGCTAGCAGTTTCTCTATCATACCCGAAGGAATTTCAAAGTAAACATTTTCAGTAGGTTCAGTAGGTTGAGGAGCAACTCTTTGCTCTACTGGTCGGGGTGAAGATACCCCGAACAAGCCCCTCAAAGGATTATTTTCCATAGTAACAAGTGACAGTAAATTTCAGCACACTATATAAATTTTCCTTACCAATTCACCTACAAGGCGCTTCACTCCCCGGCAACGGCGCCAGAAAAGAGTCTTGATGACCCACAAGTATAGGGGATCTATCGTAGTCCTTTCGATAAGTAAGAGTGTCGAACCCAACGAGGAGCAGAAGGAAATGACAAGCGGTTTTCAGTAAGGTAGTCTCTGCAAGCACTGAAATTATCGGTAACAGATAGTTTTGTGATAAGGTAATTTGTAACGGGTAACAAGTAATAAAAGTAAATAAGGTGCAGCAAGGTGGCCCAACCCTTTTTGTAGCAAAGGACAAGCCTGGACAAACTCTTATATAAAGGAAAGCGCTCCCGAGGACACATGGGAATTATCGTCAAGCTAGTTTTCATCACGCTCATATGATTCGCGTTCGTTACTTTGATAATTTGATATGTGGGTGGACCGGTGCTTGGGTACTGCCCTTCCTTGGACAAGCATCCCACTTATGATTAACCCCTCTTGCAAGCATCCGCAACTACAAAAGAAGTATTAAGGTAAACCTAACCATAGCATGAAACATATGGATCCAAATCAGCCCCTTACGAAGCAACGCATAAACTAGGGTTTAAGCTTCTGTCACTCTAGCAACCCATCATCTACTTATTACTTCCCAATGCCTTCCTCTAGGCCCAAACAATGGTGAAGTGTCATGTAGTCGACGTTCACATAACACCACTAGAGGAGAGACAACATACATCTCATCAAAATATCGAACGAAAATACCAAATTCACATGACTACTTATAGCAAGACTTCTCCCATGTCCTCAGGAACAAACGTAACTACTCACAAATCATATTCATGTTCATAATCAGAGGGGTATTAATATGCATAAAGGATCTGAACATATGATCTTCCACCAAATAAACCAACTAGCATCAACTACAAGGAGTAATCAACACTACTAGCAACCCATAGGTACCAATCTGAGGTTTTGGGACAAAGATTGGATACAAGAGATGAACTAGGGTTTTAGAGGAGATGGTGCTGGTGAAGATGTTGATGGAGATTGGCCCCCTCCCGATGAGAGGATCGATGGTGATGACGATGGTGATGATTTCCCCCTCCCGGAGGGATGTTTCCCGGTAGAACAGCTCCGCCGGAGCCCTAGATTGGTTTCGCCAGGTTCCGCCTCGTGGCGGCGGCGCTTCGTCCCGAAAGCTTCCGTCTAATTTTTCCAGGGCGAAATACTTCAAATAGCCAAAGATGGGTACCGGAGGCCTGCCAGGGGGCCCACGAGGCAGGGGGCGTGCCCAGGGGGGTAGGGCGCACCCCCACCCTCGTGGACGGTGGGTGGCCCCCCTTTGGTGCTTTCTTCGCCCAATATTTTTTTATATATTCCTAAACTGACTTTCGTGAAGTTTTAGGACTTTTGGAGTTGTGCAGAATAGGTCTCTAATATTTGCTCCTTTTCCAGCCCAGAATTCCAGCTGTCGGCATTCTCCCTCTTCCTGTAAATCTTGTAAAATAAGAGAGAAAAGGCATAAGTATTGTGACATAATGTGTAATAACAGCCCATAATGCAATAAATATCAATATAAAAGCATGATGCAAAATGGACGTATCATTAACCTAACGAAAAATGGGTTGCAGATATATTCAGTTAAACGTCCGATTCACCGATTAGTCTCTTATCAGCTGCTGGCCTATATGGTACCAGCTACCGATATCCTGAACAGTGAGCAGATATAAGCCATGGGATGAAACTAACCTCGATGGAAAACAACAGTCGTTCCCAAATTGTCCTGTGTAGGTACAACGAGAAGCATGTTAAGCACAACAGGCTAAACATCAACCAAAATTATACATGGCAGACAAAATAATCTCCAAAAGATAGATTCAGTGTGCAGGTTTAAGCACGCTAGTAAAGCCAAACAAGTGGAAAAGTGTGCTAACTGCAACAGGCCTAACATTTCACAACAAGCAAACATAGTCATTCAAACTGGTATTGTGCCGATCTAAGTACACTGGTTATGGTTAAATAAAAATGGAAATGCATGTTAACTACAAGATGCAGCAACCAAATGTAGTCATTCATAGTGGTATTGTTGAAACTGGTACTATTGAAATTGAACTACAGAGTTCATACTTGCACATATAGAACATCACGTTGTGAATAATTGGAATAAACAAGGCATACTACGAACAACCAAAGATAGCATTTGAAACTGAACATATGCTAACTACAAACAACCAAACAATCAAAAAACTTTAAAAGAGGCATATGCTAGCTATAACAGGCTTAACAACAAGCAAATATATGCATTCCTATCAGTATGTTTAAAACTGGATTGATGAAATGTACTGCACAGTAAATAATTGCACATATAGAGAATCCATTGTGAACAACTGAAATAAACAAGGCATACTTCAAACAACCAGATATAGCAATTAAAATTGGACATATTCTCACTACACTACAAAAGGGACTCGACAAAACAAATCATGGGTTTCCCCCTGTGAAGAGGCACAACAAAACAAATCAAGGGTTTCCTCATTTGTCACAGATGGGATCGTTCCCGTGGGAAGAGCACGGACTCTAGATGCGCTCCATGTTGTCGCAGATGGGCTCCTTCCCCTTGGAAGAGCACGGATGTAGGGTGCCCTCCCTGATGTCGCAGACGGGCGCTTTCCCCTTGGAAGAGCCGGAGAAGGTGCCCTCCTCGTGGTCGCCGTCGATGAGTTCTGACTTGGAAGCTGTGGATCCCAAGCCAGCGTCGCAGAACGTGTCCTTCATAAATGACAAAAGGGGCTCGATGGCGATGTAGAATGCAAATTGTTGAAAGCGGGCCAGAGGAGACCAGCGGCGGGGCCATGGATGAGATCGACGGCGGTTGAACCCAAGGGGTTGGGGGTGGGCCACTTACCCTGTGAGAGCCCGCCTCAGGCCGTCGCTGTCGATGACCTCGATGTCGTAGCCGGCGGACGAGACATGCCCGCATACTTTAGCCCGCTGCTTGAGTGCCTGCCGCCAGTAATGGTCGTCAGCTTCCTCGGCGACGTCGGGTGAAGAGACCGCTATACGCCTCTTTTGGGCCAGTCGCTCCTCGAGCTCAACGGAAAGCATAGACGGGCTTAGGCTCCGACGCTCTGGAGTGGGGGATTGGGATGGGGATGGGGATGGGGATCTGTGGGAAAGGGGGCATTTGGCAGGCGTCATCTAAGAAACTCAGGGTGGCCTGGGTATGGAGATCGGTGGGTAAGCTGCACGGGAAAACCGGCAGATGTTGACAATGGAGGCCTTGCGGCGGCGGCAGGGACCTTGCTAGGGTTTCGAGCAAGGGAGGGGTGTGTGTGTGTATGCGTGCACGCCAGAGGAAGTTTTGGTGTGTGTGGAGGGGGGCGCGGGGTGTTTGAGGAAATGATGCGGGTACTGAAACTTTTACTATGCGGGAGTCAAACGCGGGAGTGAAATGCCGGGCTATTGAAAATTTTGATGATTGTGCATTGCACACGGTCCGGAGATAACAACCGTGTGCTATGAAACAGAAAAACCCTCGAGGCGGGCAGATATTTTCTAGGCATGCAGGCGGTATTGGGAACAAGAAACATCGCATACGGTCCGGAGATAACAACCGTGTGTTATGAAACAGAAAACCCTCGAGGCGCGCAGATATTTTTGAGAGGGTGAGCCTCGTGGAGCCCAATGTACTGTGCGGATGTGTGCGTGACAGGTGCACCAGCGTGGCACACGGTTAGTTTGAGTGAACCATGTCTGTTGCGTCATCTGACTTGTCTAATGTTCATAAATTTGGCGAAAAATGGCGCGGGAGCGGCTCAGAACACGAACACACTTGCATGTGGACAAAATTTATGTATCAAAAGGGTGGCTTGATTTTCAAATACCAAATGCAACTTTGATGTGGCACCTCTCTCGCAAAGCGCACGGTATTGCTTGCCCCCACCCCTCCCCCACCCTCGTGTCGGCACGAAGGGAATCCTAAGCTATGAATGCATGCCCCTCCCCCCGCCAACCGAGGTTCACCTAGCAAAGTGCGAAGTAGCTAGCAGCCCCCCTCCTCCCTCGTGTCGGCACGAAGGGAATCCTACGCTATGAATGCATGCCCCCCCCCAACCGAGGTTCATTCACCTAGCAAAGTGCGAAGTAGCTAGCAGCCCCCCTCCCTCGTGTCGGCACGAAGGGAATCCTAAGCTATGAATGAATGCCCCCCCAACCAAGGTTCACCCTAGCAAAGTGCGAAGTAGCTAGCAGCCCCCGTCCCTCGTGTCGGCAGGGAATCCTAAGCTATGAATGCATGCCCCCCAACCGAGGTTCACCCTAGCAAAGTGCGAAGTAGCTAGCAGCACCCCTCCCTCGTGTCGGCACGAAGGGAATCCTAAGCTATGAATGCATGCCCCCCCAACCGAGGTTCACCTAGCAAAGTGCGAAGTAGCTAGCAGCCCCTCCCCCTCCCTCGTGTCGGCACGAAGGGATTCTGAAGCTCTGAATGCATGCCCCCCAGCCGAGGTTCACCTAGAAAAGTGGGAAGTAGCTAGCAGCCCCCCTCCCTCATGTCGGCACGGAGGGAATCCTAAGCTATAAATGCATGCGCCCCCCCCCCAACCGAGGTTCACCCTAGCAAAGTGCGAAGTAGAGCAGCCACCCCTCCCTCATGTCGGCACGAAGGGAATCCTAAGCTATGAATGCATGCCCCCCCCAACCGAGGTTCACCTAGCAAAGTGTGAAGTAGCTAGCAGCCCCCTCGTGTCGGCACGAAGGGAATCCTAAGCTATGAATGCATGCCCCCCTTCCCCCAACCGAGGTTCACCTAGCAAAGTGCGAAGTAGCTAGAAGCCCCACCCCCCCCCTCGTGTCGCCATGAAGGGAATCCTAAGCTATGAATGCATGCCCCCCAACCGAGGTTCACCTAGAAAAGTGCGACGTAGCAACCCCCCCACACCCACACACACACACTTTCAGTCGGCAGGCCAGAGAGGCATATATCTCAGCAAGATGGATTGTAAAACAGACCAAGAATAATCCACCTTGGTCGTACAACCTATCTCTTGTTGTTGGTGAAAGTGATGGCCGTCCATGCGACCCCGGAGATGGGCTAGCTCGCCAATAATCACGCAAGTAGCTAGTCCCGAAGACAACCACTGCATGCGTGTGGCCCAAACATATGTATGGAGAGGTGTTTTTTGAGTAACAATGGAACAACTTTGATGTGGCACCGTGATTTCGAACTAGAAATCCCCATACTGAGTGAGGGTTAGGTTGACGATGCATGTGTATTTTTACACCACACTTCAAGCCAACGACGGGGATTCATGCATGCATGCGTGCATAGTATATGCGCTCAAACTTAATTAGGTCTGAATCTCACCATGACCTATACTACGATAACACGAACCAAATGAAGAATCCGCCATGGTAACCTATCTTGTTGTTGGTCAAGGTGATCATGGATGTCCACGCGGGCCCACGAATATATAGGCTTGTCGCCAATAACCAGGCGAGGGAGTGTATCGTTCGAAGGCAACCACTACATGCATATGTATGGAAGTGATGCGTGCATGCTTGTTTGAATACACAACATTGATGTGGCGCATGTGTCAAAAATCGTACACTAGCTCCCCACACAGAGCGAGATTGGTTCATGATGTGTCGTTGTACTAGCCACTTAGACTCGATGGGAGGGATTCATGCGTACACATGCATGTGCATGTGCTCAAACTGTATCATGCATGTCATCCCAGAGCAAAAATAATAATCCCCTCCTGAGTCAAATTAACCTATCTTGTTTTCAGGCAAAAAGTAGTGATGGACCAAGCGGGCCCACAGATGGAAGGCATCGATATCGCTGATAACCGCTTAAGTGGGTGCGAGAGGACAACAACCACCACTTTGCATGTGGGCCAAACATATATATGTTGAATACCCAAAATGCACAACTTTGATGTGCCACATGCCTCAAAAATCGTATACCATGCACCCACACAGAGCAAGGTTCATCAAGCGTACTACATATGATGGTCCCCTTCCCCCCCTCTTCACCGCATACTATATGCTCCTGTTGTAATATATGTACAACCCAAAAGAATCCTCATCGATGGTGAAATTAATTAACCTCTCCCAATCTAGGTCAAAGTGATGCATGCATGCATCAACGATGGCCTCGTGGGCCAATAGATGGAAGCGTCACACGTGAGTGTCCTAGCTAGGATATGCATGTGGCCCCAAAAAGGTGTTGTGTGATGTTTGAATCACCAATTTCACAATTTTGATGTGGCACGTGCCTCGGTAACCAAAAAGTCCCGACACTGAGTGAGGTGTACTTGTTCATGGACGCGTACGTACAGTATATATGCTAGTCCCCTCCCACCTCTTCGACGCGTACTATATACCACCATAACAAAAACAAAAAAGATTCTACCTTGCTGGTCAAATTAACCTCACTGTCGGCTGTTCGTCAAAGTGATGGACGACGACCTCACGGTCCCACAAGAAGCGTCACACGCGAGTATCGAGTGTCGTGTAGGACAACCATCGACTGCATGTGGCTAAAACATTTATGTATGAAAGGGTTGTGTGATGTTTTAAATAACGATTTCACGACTCTGATGTGGCACCGGCCTGCCTAACAAAACGGCCAACCCACAAAGTGGCTCACAACTCGTAGTGTACTGTGAGCCACCCGCCACCCCCAGACGCACACATCCCCACACACACCGCGAATCCACCGCAACTACGATGCATGTTAAATTAATTATCCCGCGATGAACATACATGTTACCAAAGGAGGGATGTTTTAATTTCAAAAAATCTCAGATATCATTAAGACGTTTAAGTACATTGATTGATTGATATCTACGGGTATAATGTGTGCAAAAATCAAATTTGAGCTACATGCACACGTGACAGTGCACCTAAATGGATTGCAAAAACACATGTGTCTCACTAGCTGCATGGTTACTCCCCGCGCAACAAATTTCAAACATTGAGAATCTTGATTTTTAAATTCTAGTACATCCAAAACTTATTTGAAGTTCATGAAACTTATCGTGTTGTCATATGGACACCAATACAAAGTGGCATTGTAATGTTTTTGTCAAATTTGAGACCAGTTTTGATGTAATGTTTATCTAATTACAGACGGGAGATTATTAATAATTGGGAACCAATATCCCAAACGGATTATCTATTCAAACCGTGAGCATTAGACCAACAATGGATACGTGCCATGCTTCGATTAAGCAATAAAGCGGCAGCATTAATCATCCAAATAGAAAAACAATATACGTGCCACCGTGCAACCCGTGTGGCGTGCGGACAGGCGTGAGTTGACGGGACGCATGTGAGCAGTCCGCCGTGCAGGCAGACGGGGAGGCGTGCGTGCAGGTGTGTGAATTGACGGAGGCGTGCTCGCTGCGTAGTGTCATCGGGAGGCGTGCGAGTAGGTGTGTGAAACTCTGGTAGGCATGCCAGCAGTCCGGTGCTCAGGCTCACTGGGAGGCGAGCCATCGGTTTGACCGCCGCTGGCCTCTCTCCTACAACTCCCACTACTCCATATTAATGGTGCGCCCGAGCGGCCGCACCCCCCATCCTCGCTACGCACACAAAATCCTCTCTCTGCGCTTGCATCCCCGACGACGCTCTCAGTCCTCAAAGTCGTCAGTGTATGAGGATGCAGCCAAAGTGCCCCATCGGAGGGAGTGGCGACACCGGGGCTGCTAAAGCACCAGAGCACGGCGTCGAGATGGAGACAGAGGTTGCCGTCACCGCCGGTGAGTTATCGCTGCACCCTGACGTCGTCAACGGCGTCAAGCTTCCACAGCCGGAGGCGGAGTTCCGCACCGACTACGACGACCACTCAGGCGACGACTCCGACTCCGACGACCACTCCAGCGACGACTCCGTAAATGACGGATAGCTGGTTAGTCATCTATACCCATTTATGTGTCAAATAGATCATAGTGTTTCTCTGGTTACTCCTGCCTCCCCCTTTTTTGGAATATAAATCCTATGGTTATGTTCTCCCAATCCATGAAATATGAGTAAGTTTCGTTAGATCCGTGTAGTGTATTGATTGTTTGAATGGTACAGGTGATAAGTGATTAGTTGTTTCATCTGTGCAAATGATTGCTGCTAGTAATCCGACTAGGATTAGTGTTCGTGCTAATAATTCCTAGCCAGGACTTGACAATTGAATTTGAATGACCTACATATGTTTGTGCCATTATTTTCTTCAAGATTGGTCTGTACATAGACGATTGTGCTTAAAAATCGAACCATAATCTCTGGATATGCATAAATAAATAGCTATAAATTCCTAATCCTACTTCACGGCATGTAATCAGTGATTTGATGCCAAATTTGTTTTACTATTTGTATAGGTGCTATCTGACAATGTGGACAGCGAGGATAAAGATGCCCGGAGGAGGTACAAGAGGCGAATCCTGAGAGAGCTTTATGCGGGAATGCATAACAGGCGTATTAGGACCTGGAACGACGGCTATGGATGCCCATTTTGCAACCACAAGCTTCATGACGCGTATCTAAGTGTTCTGGCGCATACAAGAGGATGGATCGTTGGCTCCTTCAAGCAGAAGTATTCTCGCAGGGTGGCGCACGGCGCGTACGCCGAGTACCTGGAGAAGCTTCAGGATCGTGCCGGCCGCATGTGATCCACTACAAAAAAAAGACACATCCGTGACATTATGGGCAGAACGATTTTTTTTCTGTCATACATGTGACACTTCTATGACGATAATTGTGACAAAACCCGGCATCATCATAGATGTGGTGGGCTCCTACTTCTATGACAAAAAATCATGACAGAAAATGGGCTTTTCGTCCTGGGCGGGCCAGAGACGCAGGTGCATGAAATTCTTTGGGCCGTCCATGACGGAAAAAACCGTGGTAGAAGCGAGGGCGAGGAAAATTTTGGGGAGTTCCCGGTTACGGTGGGAGGTCGGGGGCCGAGCGATGCGCATTTCTCTCGTACACGTACGCGCGTGTGTGCGAGGCATTGGCTCTAACTGAACCCGAGCGAGGCGTTGGGCTCTAACTGAACCCGAGTGATTGCACTGCAGGCTACGCGTTACTGAACCCGAGCGATCGATCGATGGCTGTTAACTGAACCCGATCGAGCGATTCCTTCGCTACTGCTGCTAACTGAAGCCGATCGATGCTGTCTCTGGATGAACAGTGAGGGTTGCTGGGGGGTTTGGATGAACAGTTCCCGGTGGGGGTGGATGAACAGGACCCCGTGGTGTTGCCTCTGGATGAACAGGACCTCGATCGATCAAGCCGGTTGGGGCTGGATGAACAGGACCCCGTGGAGGGCAGGATGAACAGGACCACCCCGTGGAGGGCAGAATGAGCAGTAGATGGTGGAGGGCTGGATGCACAGTAGCCCGTGGAGGGGTGGTTGAACAGGAGCCCGTGGAGAGGGCTGGTTGAACAGTAGCCGGTGGAGTAGCGCGTGGTGGAGGCTGGATGAACAGGAGCCCGTGGATGAACAGTCGCGGGTGGAGGTTGGAGGGGGTCGACGGTGGATGAACAGTAGCCCGTGGAGGCGGGAGGGGGTCGACGGTGGAGATGAACAGTGTCCCGTGGAGTCCCGTTTTGCGGTACGCCACACCCCTCCCGATGAACAGGACCCCCGTTTCGACCGTAGCGCTCCAACACAAGTCCGTATCCTCCGTTTTGCAGTACGCCACACCCCTCCCGATCAACAGGACCCCCGTTTCGACCGTATGAGGTCCGTTTCCTCCGTTTTGCGGTACGCCAGACCCCTCCCGATGAACAGGATCCCGTTTCAAACGTGGCCGGTCGAACACAAGGCCGTTTCCTCCGTTCTGCGGTACGCCAGGCCTCGTTTCCATCGGCTGTTCCGTCCAAGCCCTCCCGATGAACACGACGACGCATTCCGTTCCGACCCAGCCGGTTGGCTCCCCATGAACACGACGACGACGCTGTTTCTCCGTTCCGACCCAGCCATGTACACGAGCCCTGGCCATACGTATGCGCGAGTAGGCATTCGAGACCCTGCCCGTATGTACGTACGTGGCCGTATTTTCTTTCTTGCACACTGGCCGCTGTACGTACGTGTACATGCTACGTGCGCGCCTCTACTACGACACGTGCGCGCCTCTACGTCAACCAGTATGTACGTACACGTTCGCGACCAGAATGACAATGCTATGTACGCTTCGACCAGGTGGGTCCCGACTGTCAGGCACTTCCTTGCCTGCGAAGATGTAGCTGGTGGGTCCCAGCAGTCAGGGGGGCGAATCATTTTTTTTTTGCCCGGACGCACTTCCTTGCATGCGAAGATGTAGCTGGTGGGTCCCAACAGTCAGGGGAAACGTTTTTTCGCGAAATATAGTGGCCCGTCCGGTGGGTCCCAGCTGTCAGGTGGAGGAATCATTATTTTCCGCGTAATAAGGAGGCACTTCCTTGCTGCGGCCGTGGACCCAGATGTCCGCCTCTCCACGTACAGTCCATGTCCAATGGAAGTCGTTCCTTGACCACGTTGACCACGCCGCGCCGAGAGCACCAGGGCGGTGGACGACGGCGAGGCCTAGGAAGGGGACGATGGGGAGCCAGGGAAGACGCGGCAGTGGAAGCCCGCGCAGAGAGGAGTACGAGGGTTCACTGGTTCGGCTGCGGTGTGAGGCTGCCGTCGCTGCAGGGCCTGGCCAACGGTGGGAATAGTAGGGGGCGGTGAGGCCTCCGCGGCAGCACAGCCGACCACGGGAGGCAGGAGCATGCGGCACGACCGGCGCTGCTTTGGGCGGCTGGAGCAAGAAGACCAGAGGTTGAAGAAGCACTACGGCCGTTGGATGGACAACGTACGGTCACTGGAGCTAGAATCGTTCATATTGACTAAAGTTGACAAAGGCCCCCGTCCCAGTTAACTTAGTGGGCCCGCAAGTCAGCCTCCCACCATGGTGGGTCCCAACTAGCAGGGGGAGTATTCATTTTTTTTGTGCGTAATAAGGAGGCACTTCCTTGCGTGCGAAGATATAGCTGGTGGGTCCGAGCTGTCAGCGGCGGTAAAGTTTTTTTCGCGAAATACAGAGGCCCTTTCGGTGGGTGGAGGAATCATTATTGCGCGTAATAAGGAGGCATTTCCTTGCATGCGGCCGTAGACCCAGCTGTCGGCCTCTCCACGTACAGTCCACTTCAGATACATGTCGGTCGTTGACCATGTTGACTAGGCCGCGCCGAGAGCACCAGGGCGGTGGACGACGGCGAGGCCTAGGAAGTGAACGACACGGAGGCAGGGAAGACTCGGCGGTTGTTTCCCACGCGGAGGGGAGTACGACTGTACGAGGGTTTACTGGTTCGTCTACCGTCGCCGGAGAATAACAGCAGGTGTGGGTGAGTAGAGGGATGGCTAGGCCAGTGATGGGAGTACGGTGGGGCGATGAGGCCTGCGTGGCAGCAGAGCCGGTCGCGGGGAGGAGGGAGCAGGCAGTCCCACCGGCGCTTGTTTGAGCGGCTGGAGCAGGAAGAGCAGAGATTGAAGAAGCACGACGGCCGTTGGATGGCCATCCAACAGTCACTACTTGTGCGTCAACCTTCTTTTTAGGAAAGCCTCAAATCTATGGAAAACAGCATACAACCCATCTGCCATTATTTCTAATAATTTATAGCCCATTTGCTAATTATTAAGGTCTTTTTTGGAGCCCATATTCTTTTTGTTAGCATTACAGCCCATATTGTGGCCACGGTTAAAAAATTATACGAAATTTTGCATATTTCGGTGCGGTCCAAACTGTTTTTAATCCCGAAATTTCGACTCACATTCAAACTGATTTTAAAAATAAATGTATATCAATATAAAATCCAACAAATTCTCCACGCATAAAAATTAATGTAATTTAAAATCTCGAATCGAAAAAAAAGATATTTGAAACTAATTGCCGGTTTGATGTGTTTTAAAAATGTACAGCCCATTTCTCATTACTGATGGGCCATTTTCTCGGCCAGCCGAATGAAAGCTCTCCTCGTCTTGAAAGATTTGCAGCCCAACAGGCCTGACAAAGCGACTTACTTGGCAAATCACAAAAAAAACTGGGCTGTGGCCGTGGACCCAGCTGTCAGCCTCTCCACGTACAGTACTCTTCCGATGGAAGTCCTTCCTGGACCACATTGACCACGCCGCACGGAGAGCACCACGTCGGTGAACGACGGCGAGGCCTAGGAAGGGGACGACGCGGAGCCGGGGAAGACGTGGCAGTGGAAGGCCGCGCGGAGAGGAGTACGAGGGTTCACCGGTTCGGCTGCAGTGTGAGGCTGCCGTCGCCGCAGGGCCTGGCCAGCGGTGCGAATAGTAGGGGGCGGTGAGGCCTCCGCGGCAGCACAGCCGGCCACGGGAGGCAGGAGCATGCGGCACGACTAGCGCTGCTTTGGGCGGCTGGAGCAAGAAGACCAAAGGTTGAAGAAGCACTACGGCCGTTGGATGGACATCGTACGGTCACTGGAGCTAGAATCATTCATATTGACTAAAGTTGACAAAGGCCCCCATCCCAGTCAACTTAGTAGGCCCACAAGTCAGCCTCCCACCATGGTGGGTCCCAGCTAGCAGGGGGAGTATTCATATTTTTGTGCGTAATAAGGAGGCACTTCCTTGCGTGCGAAGATATAGCTGGTGGGTCCGAGCTGTCAGCGGCGGTAACGTTTTTTTCGCGAAATACAGAGGCCCTTTCGGTGGGTCCCGGATGTCAGGTGGAGGAATCATTATTTTGCGCGTAATAAGGAGGCATTTCCTTGCGTGCGGCCGTGGACCCAGCTGTCGTCCTCTCCACGTACAGTCCACTTCAGATGCATGTCGGTCGTTGAGCACGTTGACCAGGCCGCGCCGAGAGCACCAGGGCGCTTGACGACGATGAGGCCTAGGAAGGGAACGACACGGAGGCAGGGAAGACTCGGCAGTTGTTTCCCACGCGGAGGGGAGTACGACTGTACGAGGGTTTACTGGTTCGTCTGCCGTCGCCGGAGAATAACAGCAGGTGTGGGTGAGTAGAGGGATGGCTAGACCAGCGATGGGAGTACGGTGGGGCGATGAGGCCTGCGTGGCAGCAGAGCCGGCCGCGGGGAGGAGGGAGCAGGCAGTCCCGCCGGCGCTTGTTTGAGCGGCTGGAGCAGGAAGAGCAAAGATTGAAGAAGCACGACGGCCGTTGGATGGCCATCCAACAGTCACTGCTTGTGCGTCAACCTTTTTTTTAGGAAAGCCTCAAATCTGTGGAAAACAGCATACAACCCATCTGCCATTATTTCTAATAATTTACAGCCCATTTGCTAATTATTAAGGTTTTTTGGAGCCCATATTCTTTTTGTTAGCATTACAGCCCATATTGTGGCCACGGTTAAAAAATTATACGAAATTTTGCATATTTCGATGCGGTCCGAACTGATTTTAATCCCGAAATTTCGACTCACATTCAAACTGATTTTAAAAATAAGTGTATATCAATATAAAATCCAACAAATTCTCCACGCATAAAAATTAATGTAATTTAAAATCTCAAAATGAAAAAAAAGATATTTGAAACTAATTGCCGGTTTGATGTGTTTTAAAAATGTACAGCCCATTTCTCATTACTGATGGGCCATTTTCTCGGCCAGCAGAATGAAAGCTCTCCTCGTCTTGAAAGATTTGCAGCCCAACAGGCCTGACAAAGCGACTTACTTGGCAAATCACAAAAAAAACTGGGTTGAGGCCGTGGACCCAGCTGTCAGCCTCTCCACGTACAGTACTCTTCCGATGGAAGTCGTTCCTTGACCACGTTGACCACGCCGCGCAGAGAGCACCACGGCGGTGGACGACAGCGAGGCCTAGGAGGGGACGACGCGGAGCCGGGGAAGACGTGGCAGTGGAAGCCCGCGCGGAGAGGAGTACGAGGGTTCACTGGTTCGGCTGCGGTGTGAGGCTGCCGTTGCCGCAGGGCCTGGCCAGCGGTGGGAATAGTAGGGGGCGGTGAGGCCTCCGCGGCAGCACAGCCGGCCACGGGAGACAGGAGCATGTGGCACGACCGGCGCTGCTTTGGGCGGCTGGAGCGAGAAGACCAGAGGTTGAAGAAGCACTACGGCCGTTGGATGGACATCGTACGGTCACTGGAGCTAGAATCGTTCATATTGACTAAGTTGACAAAGCCCTTCGTCCCCGTCAACTTAGTAGGCCCACAAGTGAGCCTCCCACCAAGGTGGGTCCCAGCTAGCCGGGGGAGTATTCATTTTTTGTGCGTAATAAGGAGGCACTTCCGGTGGGTCTGAGCTGACAGCGGGGGGAACATTTTTTTCGCAAAATACGGTGGCCCGCCAGGTGGGTCCCAGCAGTCAGGGGGAAAACGTTTTTTTTTCCGCAAAATACGGTGGCCCGTCTAGTGGGTCCCTGCGGTCAGTTGGAGGAATCATTATTTTCCGCATAATAAGGAGGCACTTACTTGCTGCGGCCGTGGACCCAGCTGAGACTCTCCACGTACAGTATACTTCCGATGGAAGTCGTTCCTTGACCACGTTGACCTCGCCGCGTACCGTTGCATGCATGCGTCCATGGGCGTGGTGCGTCCCCACTGTCAGCCTCTCACGTACAGTCATCTTCCGATGACTCTCAGTTGTTGACCATGTTGACCACACCGTGCCGAGCGCACCCAGACTGGAACGACCCGGAGATGGGGAAGACGGGGCAGTGGAGTCGCACATGGAGAGGAGTGGGAAACTTCACTGGTTCGGGTGCGCGGCAGCACAGCCGCGGTGCCGCCCACGGGAGACAGAAGCAAGAACAGAGGTTGAAGAAGGAGAACGGCCGTTGGATTAACATCCAACGGTCCAGCTGCTAGAATCATTTGTTGATTAAGTTGACAAAGCCGTGCGTACACGTCCGCTTAGTAGGCCCACAAGTCAGTCACCAAATCTGACGGGTCCCAGCTGTCAACGGGATGAATAATTTTTTTCGCAAAACAAGGAGGCACTTCCTTCCGTGCGAAGATACAGCCGGTGGGTCCCAGCTGTCAGGTGGAGGAAACATTTTTTTCAGCTTAATAAGGAGGAACTTTCCTTGCGTGCGACCATGGACCTCGTGGGTCCCAGCCGTCAGGCTCTCCACGTACAGTCCTCTTCCGATGACTCTCGTTTGTTGACCACGCCGCACCGAACGCAGCGAGGCGGTGGACGACGGCGAGGCCCCGGACGGGAACGACTCGGAGATGGGAAAACGCGGCAGTGGAGTCGCAGATTGAGAGGAGGAGAAGGGTTATAACTGGTTCTGTTGCGGCGTGGGGCTGTAGTCTGTGGAGAATAACAGGAGGTGTCGAGGGGTGGAGGGATAGCCTGGCCGGCGGTGGGGTAGCGCTTCGCAGCGATGCGTGCTAAGCAGAGCCGCTAGCCGCCGGAGGCCGGACCAGGCGGTCCCGGCGACGCTGGAGGAAGAAGACGAGAGATTGAAGGTGCATGCCGGCCGTTGGATATAAATCCAATGGCTGTGGATGACACAATCATTTGTTGACCAAGTTGACAACGCCCTGCGTAGGCTTCGACCTATTGGCCCACATGTCAGCCTGCAAAAATGTGGCATATATTTAACCCATGTTTTCTAGAATGTACAGTCCATTTGCTGGGCTGGGTGAACAAATAATTTCGCGTCAATCAGGCCCATTTATATTTTCTAAGAAAACCCAGCCCATTTGCACTTCCTTGAAATACACGTATTAGGTGGGCTCGTTATATATATAATGTTATGTTAGAAGGAGCAATTAATATCAAAGAATAAACCGGAGAGGCACATTTTTATATATATAATTAAGAAATTAGCGAGTTATTGCTCAAAATAAAAATGAGCGCGTTATTATTAAATTGGTCCTTAAAATCTTCGCAAGCTTTTGTACGCAATCACCAGGATTTTCCTTGCCTGTGAGTCAAAAACAACCAGGATTTTCCTTGCCAACTTCCGTTAAACATTTACTTTTATAAGTTAATAACACGTGGGATGTTTTTATAATGTATATATAAGTCTCTATAAAATATACGATAATAGTAATAATATAAATATATATAATGTGGTTAGAAGGGAAAACATAAATTGGACACAGCATTACTTTTATAAGAGACCTGCGTTTTATACCCCACAGTAGGCATACTAACAAGTTCACACACAAATACAACAGAAAAGGTAAACATTCATATCAAACTCAGGTTCACAGGACACGTTCATATTCATAGCCAACATTCACTATCAACAACTCAAAAGATTCATATATACACAAGCTCAGCATATCTATGCATCCAAATGATTGATAGATCACACGACAATATTCATACATAATTCACAAAAAGATTCAGATATACACATGTTCAGTATGTTTATGCATCCAAATGATTGAGATCACAGCCAATATGATCCATGGACGAACTTTAATTACCTAGGGTACAGACTGGTAAATGGTGTTCAATCGGAGGTACTTCTTGCTAAAATTAGTTCTTGTACGAGTAAACTTTCGAGTACATAAGAGGCAGCACAGACAATCTGAACTTTGCTTGTAGGTTTATCCTCAAATAGTGGCCTCGTGCCGAGGGAGGTTTGAGCAACTTGGCCACTACTTTCATCCAACTAGTTTACTGGCTCATCTTGGTCCTGTATCTCGCCAAAATTCTACATTGCAGACGAGAAAGGAGGCGGTTGAGAAAATGAACCACCCAAATTTTTTGTGCAGTTCAACTGAAATGGAGCATCCTTGGCGTGCAGACTGATTAAGTGCCAGATGAATATACGCGTCAACCAACTTGTCTGGAATCTTTAGACTCCATGCCATATAGTTCGCTACCATATGTGCCGATAACCAAAAGGCACAAGTTGGGACCAAAGACTGGACTGCGTTTTTCTGGGCTATGCACCAAGCAATATTTTTGGCGTTCACTCTCCTAATACTTGGAGTTTGACAATTGGTTGACGCCGGTTGATACTCGAATGAATATAGGCACTTCTTGTCAACATCGATGCTTGTCTGAGTGAACTTTGGAGTACATAGCAGCAGCATAAGTACCTGTCCATCTGATCATTTTGTGCAGTTCTACTGAAATCACCCGATGTAATGATTTGCCTGCGAGTTCAGGCTCCAAATTACTCCTTTATGAAATCGGCAAACAGTAGCACAATACCAAATTACCAATACATATGACAGGCACAATAATCAGGATAAAGACCAGTACCAACCTGTGTGAGGTAGCATATCAATTACTATTTCCTTTGACTGGAAGCCGAGATAAGCCAAGCGACTGACAGCAAAGGAAGAAAGCAAGCGGAGATTAGCGACTGACAGGAAAGGACGGAAGCTGTCGAGGCAATGAAGCACCCAAAGTTTTTGTGCAGTTCCACCAAAATCGAGCATCCCTGTTGGCACATATATTGAGAGAGTGAGATTACTGTAATAGTGGGACTAGTTGATGAAACATACACTAACAAATAGAAGCACCCTCATTATCTTAATGGGTAAAGTTAGCAACATAGTAGTCTTGCTTAAAGAGAGGTATTAGTTTATTTAATCAGTGCCAATTAGCTCAACTCAACACTCAAAGCATTGCCATTTATCATAGGTTGCAAAACTTTAACGTGCAAAGATAAAGGAGTTTCTCATGACAGTAGCACGATACAAATAGAGATGACAGCAAACTAATATGGATGAAGGCCTTAGGCCCGTACCAACCTGAGAAAAAAGCTTATTCATGTAGTCCCATAAGAGATGATAAAGCACTCACTGGAATCACACAATAGTATATATTTTTGTGCACTTCAAATGTATGGTTGAAATCACTCTTGTTTACCAGTGCTGAGATTATATCGAAAGATTATCAAGAACTTCCAGCAGAGTTAAAGCACTGGCTGGGATACAGTTCATTGTATTGTCTTGTGTAGTTCCACTAAAATGTATGATTGGCACAACATGATCCCTGTTTGCACAAGTAGGAACAAGGTGAAACCTTCATTAGCTTAGTGAGAAAGGATAGGAAGACATTAGCATATTACTCAAACAGTAGCATCAAATTCATGATGGACAATACGCAAAACATTGCCTCATTGAACCAATGGCAATAAATTGACATGCAAAACAATAGCACTATTATGTCATGACACTAATAATATTCCCTCCCTGCTCCACCACATGATTCACCTCCATAGACAAACATACACACGTACATGATTCAGCATAGGGTCCTACTAAAGATTTGTTTAACTCCAACAGGAAAATTAGGCAGTAATAAATTAGTGGTACTTAAGTACTCCTAATTAATTAAGTGAGACAGCAGAAGTGGAAGGGCTCCCTGGAGGATCGTCTCACATGTAAGGTAGTCGTTGCCGGAGCCCTTGAATGGCCTCGACTGAGGCCTCTGGCTTCAGCAAGATCGCCTTGGCACTGTTTATTCTTCTTCTTCTTCCTCTTCATGCTCTGTTTCTCTTTCTCCTCACCAGTTGGTGAAACCAAGTACATGATTGGCCTTCTAATTCAGAATTGGTTTTGTCAGTGAGGGAGTACAAGTGTACTAGTAAAAAACAGCATTATTTTCTCATGGCAGTCGGAAAATAGAGATGAACACATGCATTAAATATCATTCTTACCTAAAGGAAGGTTATGGCGCCAATATGGATGATGAGGATTGGAACACAGATCTCCCTTTGTGCAGTTCCACCAAAATGAACCAACTGTTCCATTCTGACATTCCAGTTAAACAGCACAAAAGTCACTTCTTTTAAGAAGAGTTTTGTGCAGTGCACCAAAAGGTCACAACAGCAACCAGGTGAATTGGATATCCCTGTTTGCACAAAAAGGCACAGAGGAAACAGTCAGAGTCTCAAACAATTACAGGCAAAAACATTTGGCTAAACTTGTCATGGCTTATAACAGTGGCATGGCTTCATTTTTACCAGGGACATTAGATTAAGAACAGCTAAGGCTGCGTTCGGTTCACAGGTTTGGTGCAGGATTTTCGTAGGAACACAATTCCTACGGTATTCTTTCCCTTCCAACCGTTCGGAACACGGGAAAGGTGAATAGTGTTTCATAGGAAAGCTAGTCTGGTAGTACTGATTCCATAGGATTAGAAACATCCACGCGCTGCTCATTTTTTGGGCGGAAGCCCGAGGCAGGCGCTCGCTGCCATGTGTTAGACAGGTTGTTGTGCTGTGTTGCCGGAATAAAAAAATCAACCTATGTGTGGTATGTGAGGTGAGGACAAGAGTAGTCACTGTGCAGCTGAATAAACAAATAGCATCTCATACTGCCAAGCATGCTACTCTAAAAAAACAAATCTGTACATTTCGTAGTCCATCCGAACACATTCTCTGGAGAGTTTCCTCCGGTTCGTTGTTCCATAGTTTTATACCTACATTCCTTTCCTATTCCTCTATTTTCATCAAGACCTATGTTTTCTGCCCCTTTATTCCGAACGGAGCCTAAATATTTTGTATAAGGGCATGGGATAGTGGGTGCACCAGCAGTCCAGCACCATGTACGTAAACAGGGGCATAAAGTGGTGATTCATAATTTTTTGCCCCGAGAAACAAACATCCAAGAAACATATCTGGGTTGGTCCCATTTTTGTTCACTCTAGCCACCTACTCCTATGTGTGGATAGCAAATCTAGTCCTGATCATACCACTGTGTACAGCGTTACCCCTATATTCCCCTTTTCAACCAAGAGACCGGTTGGATGACCAGTCTGTACTACTTTCACTCCCTTTCCTTCCTGTTTGTACCAAGTCCGATGTACTCCCTCCGTTCGGAATTACTTGTCGCAGAAATGGATGTATCTAGATGTATTTTAGTTCTAGATACATCCATTTCCGAGACAAGTAATTCTGAACGGAGGGAGTACATACTAAATTCCCCCACCCCCACTTTATTTCTTGTTTGAACCAAGTACTCCCTCCGTCCGGAATTACTTGTCATCAAAATGGATGTGTCTAGAACTAAAATACATCTAGATACATCCATTTCAACGACAAGTATTTTCGGACGGAGGGAGTACAAGATTCGACTCCATGAAGTAGCTTTACCTCTAACAATAGAAGAAAAAAATATGTGACGTTGGACCATCCGATCGAGAGGGGCTGAGAGGTAGAAAATGATGCACATGCAGCGACGTAGTGACCTGGGGAAGTAGAGTTAAGGCGGTTTCGAACGAAGATATACCTGAAGGTCGTCGGGATGTGGATAGGTGGGCGGCAGGAGGCCGGATCCGCCTACAGGCAATGACGAAGGGATCGGAGGACCTCCCGCCCCGGCGCTCGGCCAGAGATAACGGTGCGGCCGGCAGTGGGTCTCCTCCCTCGCTGTCGACGACGGCCTAAACGCTGACCCTCCTCCCCTTCACCGGCGGAGGGGGATACGTCCGGATCTGTAACCAGCAGTGAGGATAGAAAGCCAGTGTTTTTTGAAGGGAGAAAGATAGTGTTACTACCCCTATCTTGTTTAGATCTGAAGAGGATGAGAGTGTGTGAATAGAGCAACCTTAGCAAGCAAGCGCGGAGGCTCTGGCCTATATATACGCAGTGGGGTAGTTTCCTTTTTCACTCCATCAAAACAATCGTTTAAAATTGTTTAAAATCGTTTAAAATTGTGTACTACTACATGCCAGGTCACGTAAAAAAATAGAGTGGAAGAACATAGATTCCGGACGACCGAGAAGGAGCAAGGAACCTCGTGGTGGAGCGTCTGCACTCATAATATTTAATATTATTCAGCGATATAAAATTAACCAATCATCTCCACAGTGGACTGGAAGAGTACGAAACACGGCAGCCCAGTGTAGTTAATCATACTAGTACATGGCTAACCCACGCTATCACCATATTTCTTGGCTTCCGTGCGACACCTATCTCTAGTAATCCAGCAGCCTGTATTGCTTCTCCCTCCTCGTCTCTATCAAAGTGCGGCGGGCTGGTGTTTCTACCATCTATTGAGGTCGGTTAACTATCACATGTTAGCGACATGCCAAGAGCATTCTAAAAAAATTCCTTTCACGTTCCGTTTTCAAAAAGAAAAAAATCCTTTCACATACGAATTTGCCTGTATGCTTTGAGCAACTTGCATGTCCTATACTGCTCCTGTTTGATACTCTAACTTAGCTAGAGGTTAGACTAACTCATGACTAACCCTGAACTAACTGTAGCCAAAGAGGTGTTTGGGTGACAGGGTTAGATTGACAATAAATGCACTTCATGGAGAGAGAACAGTGATTTTTCAGTGGTCCCAATGAGAACTATCTCCAGTTAGCACCTCTTGGGTGGGATAGTTTTTTTTGGTGGGTTCGGTGCAACTTGCTCCAATTTAAACCCTCATGCTTGGATACTTTAGGGCTATTTGAGCCCCAACTAGCTCAAACTAACTCTAACCCATGGATCCAAACAGGGCCTATGGCCAGTCTCGACGCGGAGCAGTCGCGTGCACCGGGAAGCGGCGCTCTCTCGGCCGTCGCGCCACTTCAAAGCCGGCGCCAGTGAGAGGTCGCCTCCGCTCTGGCCGGGCATTAATGCGGCACTGACGCTCCAGGGCGACGCTGACCGTTTCACGCGGGAAGCGCGCGCTGGCAAGGGAGTATAGGTTTTGAACCGTTTCAGGTGTAGTACTGGTAGTTTGCAAAACTACTCAATTATTGCACTCAGTTTCCTAAGAAATTGTGGTAAAAAACGTTACTCCACAGCCCGCTTCCCTTCTCCTTCCTCTTCCACCGCCCGCGCACGTCCGCGGGAAGCGACCGGTCAACCCTTATATAGGAGTGCTAGCACAAAAAGATGCATGCATGACCACTAAAATTTCCATATTAAAGCGCCGCTCCGGCGGGAGTATGGCGTATGTTGTTACCTTCGGCCGGCCCATGGCTACCGGGCGACGGCGACCAGAGAAGAGGCGGCGGGAGGGGAATGAATGCAGCTACTGTTTGGGTTCGCCTTCCGGCTTAAATAAATGCGCAGCATCACGTGTACCCGCGGGTGCACAAATTGTAACATACGTGTCTGCTTAAGTGGGCGTCACGTAACTGGTGTGTGTGTGTGAGAGAGATTCTGAGAGACAGAGTGCGTGTGTGCGACTCTACTCTTCGGACATGTACTCAACCTTTTGCATCGGGATATAAGTATAATGGTATTTACTTTAGCTAGTGATTTACGTGGCCATGTTAACGTGGTTGTGTCAAAAAAATGTCACTTCCTGCTCGTGATTTGCGTTATATAATTACAAGCAAGATTCTCGTGCATTGCACGGAACATCAATATGCATTTTTTTACAGAACACCTGTTGTGATTGACCCATGCAGGAGTAATCCCATGTGTAAAAACTAATGATATCTCGAGAATTTTATCGGAAAACTGGTATCTCGAGAATGTCATCGAAAAAATGAAAGATGAGAGATAAGGCGAGGAGGAGTGGAGCGTGGTGGTGACTGGTGGTCGGAATGGGCGGAGGCATGGGGATG
Organism: Triticum aestivum; assembly: GCF_018294505.1. Lineage (NCBI taxonomy): Eukaryota > Viridiplantae > Streptophyta > Magnoliopsida > Poales > Poaceae > Triticum > Triticum aestivum. Next base: position 361,664,795 of record NC_057799.1, read on the forward strand.
GACGGCGCCGGCAGGCGGCAGCGGCCACCATGCATGCTAGATTGTTCCAGAGACTTATTCCTTTTTTAATTGCTGAGCAATGAGGTTGCAGGAGATAATGATGTGGAGAGAGGTGCGGGTATCTTTTGTAAAATTATCATAGTTTGCTTTCTATCCTCAGATATAGATCATACGGTCTGTATTACAAGATGGCAGGCACACCATCACCGCCAACTCGTTTTTTATAAGGGTACAGATGATAAGTTTGCTGACTACTAAAGTAAAGTGGAATTTGTCCATGTTATGCAAGTAAATAAAGGTGATTGTTTATCATACGGGTAAGGTTGGATGAAGGGTGGTAGGAACAAATGCTCCGCCTAGAGCATGTGTGTGTGAGATGGAGTCTTAGTGTGTGTGTGGGGTGTGTGTGTGTGTGAGAGAGAGAGAGGAGAGAGAGATGGAGTCTTAGTTTGTCTGTGTGTGTGTGAGAGAGAGAGAGAGATGGAGTCTTAGTGTGTGTGGGGGGGGTGTGCATGCGTGCGTGTGTGTGTGTGTTTGTGTGTGTGTGTGTGAGAGAGAGAGAGAGAGATGGAGTCTTAGTGTGTGTGGGGGGGTGTGTGTGTGCGTGCGTGTGTGTGTGTGTGTCGCGGGGTCCTCTGTGGCGGATGTAATTTAAGTGTGCATGGCTTCATCATAGAGAGGTGATGTGTATGGCAGAGGCCACCAACGATGGGGTGCGAGAGAGAAAATGCCCGTAGAGAGGGAAGAGAAGGTGTGTGCGCGTGAGAGGAGTCGACATCGAGAGAACGTGTTTGTTCGAGAGACACCGAGGAAGACTACTATATATCGATGGTGCATGTAGGCGGGAATTAAACAAAGGGATGGTCTTATTGGTTTCGGGGATATAGGGGAAGAGTGAGAGGCGGGGGGGTAGCTAGAAGGAGATTGTTAAGTGTGAGTGTGTGTTTTACCCATCCAGGCGGAAGTTATGTGCACAAAAGAGGAGAACGATTCGATGTGGCGTTAGGATTGAGGGTAATTAACTACGTATGGAGACATAGAGACCTTGAACGTGCATGTGTGAGAGGTATACATGTATACGTGGGATGTGTGTGTGTGCGCGCGCGCATGATCGAGATAAAAGAAAGAAGACATAAGTCATAAGATCAACGACATGGGAGAGACGGATCGGTATGACAATATGCATGCATGTGAGAATGCAGGGAAGAAGGCCCGACAATTGAGCATGTGTTTTTGTCTTTAAGAGATAGTGGCGTGGGCTGGAGCATGCATCTATGGCGAGCAGAGGGAGTGAGGCGCAACGATTGTGCAAAAGAGACCAACCTATAAATGCATATGTATGGAGAGACATATATAGTGTGGGTGATAGGAAGCAAGACTCCGTGCGAGAAAGAAATGTTGACGGAGAAACTACAGATAGATACAGAGATGGAGATGCTAGCTAGAGGGACATCCGCTAGTTTGGGTGTTGGAGATGACCGTCGGGTGGTTCAAAGGGTGAAGTTATATATGTGTGTGAGAGGGCACTTGACTGCATGTAGAGAGAAACATATGTAGTGTGCGTGATAGGAATCAAGAGTGAGGGCGAGAAAGAAGGTTGATGGAGAAACAGATAAATAGAAAGATAAAGATGCTAGCTAGTGTGCGTTAGAGATAGGAGTCGAGTGGATCAGAAGGCTGGGTTATGTGTGTGGGTGTGAGAGAGATAGAGAGAGGGTGCATGTGAGTCACATACAAACAGATATCAGAGAGAAATGAGATCCAGAGAGACGGAGTTTTGTGTCTGCGAGAGAGAAAGATATTTCACAACGAGAGTGATAGCTAGAGAGACATACGAGGGAACGCAAGATATCTCTAGGGAGAGAGGGTGTGTGTGAGCGACATACAAGAGAACAATGGAGAAATATGAGACCCTGGGAGACAGAGTTTGTGTTTGTGTGTGAGAAAGAGATATTGAAGAGGAAGAGTCGTAGGTTCTCATATCTAAGGAGCGAAAGACATCTCTGTATGAGGGGTGTGCGAGTGGCACACATGGGAATAGTAGAGAGAAATGAGACCCCGGGAGACAAAGTTTTGTGTTTGTGTGAGAGAAAGAGATTCCACATGGAGAATCATAGTTAGAGACACATAGCAGGGAGCGAGATATACTTAGAGAGAGATAGAGTGATGAAGGTCGAGGGAGAGAGTACCGTCAGTGTGTTACGAAGATAAAAGATCATTGTCGACATACAGGTAGCACGAGAGATACCTGAGAGACGATGAACGCGTATAGGTCCAGAGAGATAGTCCTATATAAGCATGAGTGATAGCTATATGAGACGAATATCTGGATTAAAGGGGATTCAAATATTTAAACTGGAGATCACGACATCGATAATATCATAACGCAAATTGGTGTATCAAACATGCATATTCATTTGAATTTGGGCACACGTGTAATGTTATATAGTTTATCAATATTGGTGATCCATAGATTCTTCAATTACAAACAATGCATGGTTTATATGCAATTAATGTCTAAACGGGATTACACTATATGTTGCGTGTGTGAAACACATTATACATGTTTGAGAAGTAAAAAAACCCGCATGAAACACACATTAATTGGAGACAGTTAGCGAGGAATGCATACATTGGATTTCAACATAAAGTGGTTTCAAATATTTGAAAATCCAAATTGATGGATACAACCTTATGAATCTGAGATCATGCCATTTGTAAACCATATTTATGTATAAATGGTGTTGTGCTTTTGAAAGTATATATAAAAAATGATGTATATAGAATGTAATTCCAATTGAAAATGGATCCCGCCCGAAAAAAATAGAATACAAACGGGATTCGAATTGAGTTGGCACGGTAAACGTGCACTCTGCAAAATTTGAACGAAGCGGGGAAAGTCGCAGTAACCGCCCGAAACCAAAATCTGCGAGATGGAAATCACTACTGCCTATCCCTGCCACGCAAAGCCTATCTGCTGGATTTCTATAGGTTTCGATAGGGGTAGGTTTGTAATTTCACCCAAACGTGACGTAACCGCCTCTCACCCGGATTCATACACGGTGGGCGCCAAAACACAGTGTGTCCTCGGCCGAAATCGACTCCCTCCCCGATTCATATTCATACACGGTGGGCGCCAAAAACAAACTCTCGTCGGCAAATATTCGGTGTATGCGAGATTACCGTCCTATCCCCAACCGACTAATGTTGCTGTGATGTAGTAGAAATTTGAAACGGGGGCTAAGTTTGTAAATTTCCTCGCATTTGAGACAAGCGCGCCCTGAATACATGGTTCCCCCTTCCTCTCTACCTCCCTTTTCCCCATTCGTACTCCGTGGGCGCCAAAACACCCTCTCCACCCCACCCTCCTCCGTCCGCCGCCGTCCGCCACCCCATCCACCGCCGTCCTCCTCCACCATGCCGGAGCTGATACCCCGACGCCGCCGTCCATTACAAGAGATCGACCTCTCTCATCCACGGCTTCGGACCGGGATCCTTGCATCCCGTCCTCTCGCTTCATCCCCGCCGTCGTCCACCTTGCCGGCGCCGCTCCTACGACCGTCTCGTCCACCGCGCCCCGCCGCCACCGTCTACCCTCCTAGATCTGCTTCCACGCCGCCGACAGCCATCGCTACCGCAGCACCGTCAAATTCTCAGCAGATGCGTACACGGCGCCGCACCAGAGGCGGTACTCTTTCGTATCTGCTCAACTTATTTATCGCAGCAAGAAAATAGATCGCCACTGCTTTACTCTGATTTCTTGTCTTGGTTGCGAAGTTGCCTTTGTCCGGTTTGCACCTTCAGATCCGCCATGGCACGCTCAACACTATACTCCCAATGCTTATGGTTTTCCCCTTTTATATTCCACACTAGTTAAATCACAGTAGACTAAATTTCAAAATTGGGTCAGTCGATTTTTCAGAGCTCGCCGGAGTTCGCCGGTGCGAACGAAGGGGCTCGGGTGGTTGTGGGGCCTCGCCGAACGAAGAAAACTCGACGCGGGTGGGGGTTGGGGCGGGGTGGGGGTGGGGGTGGCGGAGGAACACAGGCGGCGGGGGCCGGTGGTCCGGCCGGCAGCCCGTGCGGTGTTCTGTATGGGAAGAATCAGAGACGAGGAAGAAGATGGGTTAGGAGACGTAGGATCTTCATCCAACCGCCTGAAATGGTCGAGAGACAGCTGGGAGTTGCATTCTTAATGCGCTCTGGTTCATCATGTGTGGGCACTGCGCAACCAACATTTTATTATCCAAAATCTGCTTGCTCTTCTTTACCATGTTCCTCTTCCGTTCTTCTTTAATATGTACTCTCTCCGTTCCTAAATACAAGTCTTTGTATAGATTCCACCATGGACTACATATGGAGCAAAATGAGTGAATCTACACTCTAAAATGTATCTGGATACATCTGTATGTGATCCATAGTGGAAATCTCTACCAAGACTTATATTTTGGAACGGAGGGAGTATGATAGTAGTACAGTATGTTCCTTGTACTGAAGATGAGCAGGGACATTTGCAGTGTAGAGGTGTATACGGTCGGTTGTGATGGACACTTTGAGCCTCTTTGATTCGTAGGATCTTGTAAACATAGGAATAGGATTTGTAGTGACCTGCCCACTTGAATCCTATAAGAATAGCAAGGAAATGCGGGGAGCTGTGTCGCCTTTGAGAGTAACACTGATATTAACAGTACCGCACCTTCACTTGAAGAGAGCTGGTATCCGAAGCCTTTCTAGCCGTACCGGCAATACTAGCACATATATTCCAGCAAGTTCCACTTTGCTGATTTTACTCTGATGCTTACGGTTTTCCCCGTTATATCTACACTATGATCTGTGTAGCTGCTTTGTGTCGCACTAGCAGCAGTCCACTCTTGAAGCTAAACACTGCAATGACTTACAAAATTGGCACCAAGGCATTGAGTGCCATTCTGGATGCAATGAAACTCATACGCTCCCCACCTGTTGATTCTTGTTCAGAATATGATCCTAATGACTCTTGTTCAAAATTGCCACATATAGAGAGACAGCATGGAATTGCATTTCTTTGGGCGCTGTGATTCATCATGAGTGGGCAACCAACATTGTATGCAATGAAGCGGAACCTCAAGAATATGCTTCCTCTTCTGTTCTTTAACATGTTCCTCTTTGTTTATTCTGTATTTAGTACGTACAGTATGTTCCTTGTCAGGAAGGGGCGCAGGGACATCTGCAGTCAACAGCTGATAGAGCTGGCCTGTACGTGATCGATAGGCTTTCAATTACTAGCGGCAATACAACACCGTATTTTCAAGCCAGTTCCACTTTCCCGATTTATATATCGTGGTTATGGTGTACCCCTGTTATGTACACTATGATCTGCCTAGTTGTTGTGTGCTCTTGTTATCATGGTTTGGCAATAAACTCTCTATATAGTATATTATGAACCTATCATCTGCCAGCTATCCTTACTTCTGGAGCCTATTTTTTGTGTACTTGTGCCAGATTATATAAATGCACGCACCATATTACAGCACACATGAGCTCTCTCATCAGAATCCAGTGATAGCACACAAGTGTTTACAGGGGCGCCCCTATATTAGAATATCATCTGCATTACAAAGATAATCTCACAACTATTTATGTTTTCATGGTTCTCAGATATTATACGCAATTACAGTGAATATCAGAATCCGCGCATCAGAAGAATATTGTGGAACACTGCAATGACTTACAAAATTAGCACCAAGGCATTGAGTGCCATTCTGGAAGCAATGAAACTCATACGCTCCCCACCTGTTGATTCTTGTTCAGAATATCATCCTAATGACTATTCTAACCTCGAGGAGTCAAAGGCAGATGGCCTGTCCTGTTCACCCATCAAGGTGCCTGTTCTAATTTGGCAAGGTTTTATTGATTGCGCGTATCTTGCATATGTTGTCTTGCATTTCTTCTACTTTGTTGCACCGCCATCTGCTTAGTTTACTCATCATATAACTCGAGATGCCATGCCCATCCATTATCAATACATATTCCATCTGTCATCATACCATGTTTTTCCACTCAAATGTTGTTCTTGTGCATCAGACATCAAAAAGGAAGAGGGTGATTGCCGAACCTGAAGGAGCACCAGCAAAGTCCTTGAAAAACGTGGTGGTGCCGGAGAAATCAGACAGCGCCCCACTTATATTGGTTGTACAACCAGTGACACTAAACGTAGGACCGACTCCAGCAGACTGTACCCATACTTCACTGGCCACACCACTAGCCCCACCACACAGGACCTGCACTCCAGCAAAAGGTATACCGATTTCATTTGCCATAGCACCAGCTGTACCACAGAAAAATCCCACTCCAGCAAAAAGTACAGCAAGTCCACCGGCCGAAGACCTATCCCAACTGCAGAGACGGCCAATTCCTGCAGATTGGAACCCCATTCCATTTATTCCCAGTTTAAAAGACAATGCTTTCAATGTTGTTAGGGACTACGTGCATATATTCCCATCATGGGAAGATTATAGTGAAGACAAACACCATTTTCACATCTTCCTGTCCAACTTACGTGTAAGTGCTATTATTCATGGTTATTATTTTCCTGTTTTCTGCTGATCGAACACATCAATGATTTACATTACATTGTTGTAACTAGGCGAGGGTCAATCTGGATAGTCATGATGAGCAAAGCTTGCTTGTGCTTGTCAAGGAAGCATTGCAGCAGTATCGGTGTTACCTGAGGAAATCACA